>NC_084891.1:15920000-16565000 GCF_958979055.1 Alnus glutinosa | reverse complement strand
ATCTGAAAACTTCCGCAAATAGACTACTTATTAGAACCCCAACTTCAAGCCCGATTTCAACCTTGATGCAATTAGTATATCTCAAAACGCAAAACATGAAAGTTGTATACCTTTTTCTTGGTGTTCCATATCGTCTTGAATCATCTCAATCGGAGCTCGGATGAAAGAGTTATGTCCAGATTACGAAGTGATGTTAAAACTGTCCAAAATCGCCCAATTAGCTTTATTTTGCATTTAATGCCTCTATTTGCATCCTAAATCAAAATAAAAGAATAATGAGTACATTTAGCAACCAAATAAGGATAAAAGACTAAACATTAAAGGAGAAAAATATGACATTTTGCATTCTCATCAACAAGTTCAAGAACAGATTTATATTACAATAAGCAGTAGATCTTTTTATTTATCCATATTTACTGATTTTTTTAATGTTTTTTTATCACTTGGTGCTGCAACCTAGAGAGAATGCTAGAATTTTTAGGTTCTAGGTTCAACTAGCGAGTTGGTCAATCTGACTATCTTACAAAAAAAAATCTCTCTCATAAGAATCTTCAAAAGCAAAAAGTCAGAGAGAAAAAAAAAATGTACCTTAGGGAGCCTTGGATAGTGCACAAAATCATTGCATGAGAAAAGTAACTATCTAGCATTTAGATATATAGGAAAACTTGGTAGATATTAGGCATAAACTCTCAATCATATATACACATAGTCAATTAATGCACAATAAACTGAGATATCAGGCAAAAACACATACAATATCAGACATGCCAAGAAAAGAAAAAAAAAATCATTCATCTTCTCCCCCAATTTTTTTTTCTTTTTATAAAAAAATGAAAATATGCTATAATGGCAAAAAGACACTCATCACCCTAGCATGTGGTAAGATCAAACCTATCATCAAAGAGAAGGGATCAAAATTACCAATACAGAAAAACAGTCACCCGACATGCTTTTTCTGTCTTCCCCAAATAGTACCTGCAAAATTTTTTCAAGAACAACAAGAGAAATAGGGGGCAAATAACAATGGTTCCTAAATTGCAATGCAAACAAAAATATGATAAGTAGAGAATCATGCAATGCAATCAACCTTGATGCTCTAGGATTATGAACCAAATCCTAGGCATGTATACCCTCACCAACTAGGTGAGTCCATTCCCCCTCAAGGGGTGAATGTCTGCCTCTTTTTTAACCCATGTCCGCCTTCCTTTTGGTAGTTGTTTACAAGAGTTCATCTGATGATCCATCCACTATATCATACTCTGCATCCAAATAGGCAACTTTCTATAGAATTGATCATCCTTCATCTTCTGCAGCTTCTTCATGAAGTGCCTTGATTTGTTAGTCTTGAGTTTACCATTCTGATCGGTAGGAACAAATCTCTGTTGATGTCGCTAATGCTAAGGAGCCTAACGCCGTGAGGCCTGGTGCATTGGACTTTGATGCGGAAAATAAAACAGACAAGATATTTGTTGACGAAGTGGAAATTTTGTTAAGAGAAAAACCACTCCGGGGCAACCAAACCCAGAAACTCTACTATCCAAAAACAAAGCAAGTTACAAAGTACTCGTACTCGCAAAACCTATTGCAGTAGTCATACATTTAATTATAACACAAAGCCCATTGTGAATGCTTCACAACCAAGTCTCCTACTTGAAGGGGTCTTTGATGGATTTCTTTACCTTATGGCCGACCCCTAAGATAGACTTTACACGAACTGTTGAGCACACACCGACAACGGTTAGAGAGCTAGCGGATCTTCGATTCTTCCTAAACACCCTCTCTAAGCACTATGGAACTCGTTACAGAATTCATACAATTTACAAGCCTAGAGCCCTCTATTTATAGGCTTACAGAAAACCTAAATCTGCCTAAATTCGAACTTTGGCTATCTAGCGTCCGGACGGAAGTTAGCCTCGTCCGGATAGTCTTCTGCTACCGTCTTCTAGAATAGCACAAATCTTTCCATAACAGGTATACGTCCGGACGGCTTGCCTGAGCGTCCGGACAGTCTTCGCTATAACTCCTTTTCGCGTTCAAACAGAAGTCTGGAATATTCTGAAAAGCTGGACAGTGTACAGACGTGTTGCCACGTCGTTTGGACGTCTTGCAGAAATTTCCCAAACAGTGTTGACTGTTGAAATCCAACTCCATGTAGAAATTGGAGAAGGTTGACCTAGCGTCCAGACGGTGTTGCTCTAACGTCCGAACGTCTTCAACGCTGAAGCTTCTAGACACTGCGGGGCGTCCAGACTCCTTCAAAGGCTCGTCCAGACGGTTGCACAGGAACCGGTTTTTCAGTCTTGGAATTTGCAAGGAATCTTCATGGACATCTTCTAGAAACTTGTGATCCGTCACATGTTTTGAAATGAACACTACCCGTATACATGAAGACTCTGAATAAGAACCGATCATCCTGTTAATTTGCAACCATTACATAAAGTATTTTTGTCATCAAGAATGTAGCCAACATAAAATACTAACAAAAATGTATGATGCTCTTTCTATCTTTTGATGCCCCTTTTTTTGTTCGTTTATTTACAACTACATTTATCCACAAACTTTAAGTTTTGTATGTAATTTGGTTTCTAGATTATACCATAACATGCTTCAAAATATTTTTGTACATTCTTTTGGAAGGGTATAACAGTCAAAATTCTTGCAAAAAATTACTTCACACGGTTTAGGCGCATTAAAGGATACAACGAGCATGGTACTTGCTCTTAAGGACGTGGGACCGGTGTTGTGACATCGTACTGTGCACAAGGACAGTGCACAATACGCTGGAGGGTGGATGGGGTTTCGAAACTGGGCCATTATCCTTTCTGAATCACTTCTCAATTCTTTCAATTATTTCTCCAAAAATTTCAATTTCTTGTTTCCCTCTCTCACTTCTCAATTTTAATGACCTTATTTACTCGTTACAAATTACCCTAGATAATGAGTTGGGATTATATAGTATCAAATTTTCATGATTTCAATGCCCTTTGTAGAAAAGTTCTTGTTAAGTGGTAGGGAAATTATAATTTTGTCCATGCCACTCGAAAAATTAAAGAAGAACATATTCCCAAGAATCATGGAGAATTTTTAATTCATAAATCCACCATCCAGTGCAATGTAGCCACAACAAAGTCTAAAAACGAATAGAAGAAACAATGGTTGGACGCGATTTCCCAAATTTCTTATGATGAAGACGAAGAAGAGCCCGAAAATTTAGCAGACCCAAGTTTCTTTCATGATGTGCAGGATCCTTTTGAAGACAACAATTTTTGACTCTCTTTAGACGAATATTTGTTTAAGAACACCTAGCAACACTGCAAATTGCAGGACAAATTCAAGATATACTACCGACGCATAATTTACACGTGCAAAGTTAGCTCACAAAAAATTTACTATTCCACAGTTGACAAATCTACTATTCCACAGCAGAAAGAATTTTACAGTTCCATAGTAGACAAATCTCATTTTCTTGTTAAAATTCAGCACCGGGGCATGAAGGCAAATTTAAAATTCTTGATGATGCAAGATGACAGTTTACTTTCAAAATTTGCTCTAACATAGTCTGAATTTATCTTGACAGAATTTATGATTTCAATTATGTATTGTTTACTTGAGTAGTCTATTTAAGTCATCTCCTTCTTCAGAAAGGGCATTGGCCAAAAATTTCATAAAATACTCATGTAAACTCCTCTCTTGAAAACTCTCCCTCTTCTAATCATCGTTGTTTCAAGAATGTCTTTTCTAGCTGAATTTTAAATTAAAGCAAAATTTATTCAAGTTTATGCATTCAAGTAAGTTTCTCACTTATCTATTTGTACTATTATTCTGCTTGTCAGCATTCTATATCCATCATTCTAAGTTGACTGTTATTCTTTATATCATTTACTATACGAAAAATTGTAATTAAATATAGTAAATTATTTGTATACTTACTTGACATATAGTATGTTAATTGTATATAAATATAGGTCTATACTTACATATGCTCACATATAAATTTAAGTGTAGTGTACACTATACTTAGTTGTATACTTCCATAGAGTATATTAACTATATTTAGAAGATATGTATAATATACTTATTTATATTTATATAACTTATTTTTATTAATATATATAAAAGAGTTTAACCAGTTGAGTTGAGCTTATATAAGTTATTTTCAAAAGCTTATATAAGCTAATTTAGTGTTCAAACTAAACTCATTTATAAAATGAACCGATTTCAAATCGAGCTTATCCATACTGAACTGAAGTCCGTTCGCGAATAGTTCTTTAGGCCCTTAGGGAATAGAATTAAGCCCACCAAGAGGCCGAGTTACCACATCCTATCTCACGACTCAACTGTATCCAAATGTGTTAGCCAATCATGGAGTCCAATATTTATTGGATTGGACTGGACTTCAGATGAACTCAAACTGGGCTGAGGAACAAAATCTTAGCTTTGTCAAACCCGACAACAAGTTTTAGCATCATACTTTTGTCTCAGCTTTTAGATATCATGGGCATCCAATCAAATGGCAAAGATTGCGCAATTGTTTTCCAATTGTAGATGAAAAACCAGTGGTGGGGAGTAACACCACCCACATATCCACATATGTTTTCTCTGACATTTTGGTTCCAAGAAACACAATGGGTCTCGATTTCATACTAACTCTCAAGTGGGATTTTTTGACTCCGTCTCATACCCTCACCAATTCACCTTTCAGGCTTTCTTCTTCTCCTTATGGTGAGTTTATTGCCTCTATTCTATACCTCGTTTCATGCATGTGCTCCCAAAGTAAAAAGATTAAAAGGGAAGAAAACCACATATTCTGCGGTGATTAACTTTTGAATGATGCACACCCTCAATAACACGCTTCACATGGAAATTTCTAATCTCATCAATTGTTTAAAGCAATAGTCAGTTGGGCTTGAATTTAGTTATATACTCGCTACCCCATTATCTAGAAAGTATCAACTGCAGCCTTGAGTGTAGAAATGGACCTCACAAGCTGATAAACTTAAAGATTATTCATAGCTATTGAATTTTAGAGTTTGCTTTAGGAACTAGGTTCTTCTAAATCTAAAGGCTTGGCCATTAGACATGAATTCTTTTAGGAACTTTAGTAATATCTCACAAAGTAATTTTCTGAAGTATATGATTTCACCTCTTTAAGGAGGGTATAAGATATCAGCAATTTGAAAGAGCTATACATTGTTATCATTTTGTGAGGATGAAATATATTTTACCAGGATAAATTTTAATATGACCTGAGATACACAATGGGCCTGTTTAGAAACCCCCTTCCCCTTCCCCTCCCCTGCCTTTCTCCCTGTCGGTACTGTTCATGTCAGTACGAATGTTGAACTTTTGAAAAAACTCACTTCCTCATTACATTTCATTTTCCTATTTTACCCTTCTGCAACACGCTGAAAATTTTTTCCCCCTGTCATACTGCTTGGCATTTCTCTCCAAAATTTCACTTCCCTCTCTCTCCCCATTCACTTCCCTCCAAACCCAGCCCAGAAGGCAGAAAAGCGACCCTCTCTCTCTCTCACTCTCCCTTTACGGTACGGTTAGCTTGGAGCCCTGGACTATTCAACGCATCCAAAGCTGGAACTGCTATTTTACCGAGTTGAAAAAATTCCACAACCGAATCGCTTTCTCCAGATCTCACACAGAACGTGCAGGTGTTAATTTTCATTTTAACCCTTCTCTTTTCTTCTCCAATCTTGCAATCCGCAACGCTTGCACAGTGTGTAGACCTTGAAGCCCCAAAAATTCCTGCAAGCCTAAGTAATAGACTGAGCGAACGTAGAGGGACTTCGTCAAAGCGCCTCTCCCCAAACCTCTCACACCACTGACAAATCTATCTCCATCAATATGCAGTTCTTCCTTGACGGGCGATTTGCATCTATAATACCCATCTATCTCCTACATTTACACCTCAACTACCCTACGATTCGCATCCAGGAACCATACGATACGTTCCATCCGTTTTTCCCACTTTCAGTCTTTTCAATTTACTCCCTCTTTATACCAGTTTGATTTTCGCAACCTGACATCAGTTGCCTATAAATGGATATACGGTCTTCCACACGGCAGCAGCAACTCTTAAACCAGTCGGTGTATAGTGGGTCCAATAGATTTCGGTCTGCACGGGGAAGCAGCTGCTTGGCCTTCAGTGGTGCATGCCCGGCCGGAGGGTCGACGACTTCTGCAGTGACGGGCCCCAGTACCAGATCACGTTCACAGGTGTGTTTTTTTTTTTTTTTCCCCTTTTACAGATTTTTCAATTTGGGTGATTTTGATGCCAACTCTTGATAAATGTAGTTTGTCTTTGATCATTTTGATTTGGGTTTTGTCTGGTTGGAAGGAAAATAGGGAAAGGTGAAAATAAATTTCAAGAAATTTATGTTTCTTTTCTACTCATTCAATATTGTTCACGCTACTGAATGATTTGCTTTAGCTGAGCCAATGGTCATTCTGTTGAGTTACGTAGGAGTTATATATATGCAATTTGTTTAATAGTTTGCCAAGCTTTTTGAATATCTTTGTAGTGTTCATGTAAATTTCTAGCTACCTAGGCACCTCTTTTACATCAAACAAAGAAAAAAAATGGTTCCGTTGCAATTGATCGGAGCATAGAAACAAATAAGGAATTCAACTTTTATTTCAGTTTTCAGTCACATCATTGAGCATACTAATTTAACACATATATCTATTAGAATATTGGATATTCTTTTGATTAAACCCTTAACCCTTATAATATACAATTATAAGAATGCTTGTGTTTCAAGAAGTACAAGATTTGACCCTTATAATAAACCTTTTGCTGCACGTTTAAATTGGTAAAATTGCTTAGAGTGCACTTCTTTGTTTAAGAAGTGCACTGAGAAGAGACATGACCAACTGAGGTCTTTTCACCCATTTCCTTCTTTGAGAACTTTACTCCCACTTTTTCATTTTGTTTTTGTCGATTGGCTAAACTACAGAATTTGTATCTGTGTTGTCTGTTGGTTATACCTACTACAATTTATGACAATGATTTTGTCAAAGTTTATCATGATTCACGGTTTTTGACAAACCATTGACTAGAACACTAAACTATACGGCCTATGGTCCATTCTAACATAAACCGTTGAAAACACAAATCATGTTCCAAGACAATAATATGATCCTTCCAATTCAAAAATCAAACATGGACCAAAAATCCGACCTTTTGTCATTGAATACTTTTGCCTTTGATTATAAATTTGTGAAAAAAGACAAAATGTCATTTAGTATAGGCTAGCAAGGAACCATTTGTTGAATGAGGAACTGAAATATGGTTAATCAAGGTGCATTTATTCTAAATTTGAGCCAGAGGAGCACGCTATTTTTATAATGGGCTGCAATTTCAGTAAGATTAGGAGGTGGTTGGACATCTATGCAGAAATTGATTCAGCACATTGCTTTGAACACCAAATCTCAACAAAAAGGCAAGAAATTTATACACAGAGGAATATACCATAATCATTAAAAGAGCTCAAGCCAAAGAATACATGGACCTCCCAATGGAATCCTCTGTTCGGTTTCCAGGGTGTCCAAGTCATAATAACATATATAAAGTCCCTATGACATGCCAAAATTTTTATTCATATATTCATTTATTGTCGATCTTTTATATAAATGAGAGATTAGCTAGTGAAGCAATAATTAAAATGAATTGAATTATGTTGAAGTCCGATTAGCTTGAATTTTTAACGAATCATGTTCTTTGATTTGCAATAATCGTGTTCTTCAAATTTTTTTGTGACTGTTCACTCCAGCGCCCGCGATACTTCCTACGACCACGTGCGACAACTAGAAAGGTATGATGCTGTTCAAAATTTATATTCCTCAAAATTTAATGTGTTTTTATGTCATTTATATTCCTCAACATGTATCGAGTATAAAATTGGATCATCATGCATATGAAACATTTTCATAGATGTCATATGTCAATGCTCCACGTAAGTCCCCAAGGAAGCATCCTGGACCAGCCCCATCCACCACACGGTCGAAACCCCGTAAAATAAAATGGACCGAAGAGCATGAGTTGACATTAGTTTATGAACTGTTGGATCTGGCAACACAAGGTGTGCGACAGTCATTCAAAGGCCATTTCGCCAACATTACTGCTAATTTGAACAAACGTGTCGAGGGAGATGGCGTCCAGTACAGTCAGGACCAGGTGTCAAAAAAGATAGAGAAGTTGAGAGAAAACTAGAAGAACTTCACTGACCTCCTTACTGGCCACATTGCGACTGGAGCGGGTTGGTACGAGGTGGACAACACGGTTGCGCTAGATGAGCGTCAATGGGAACAACTGAAAACGGTAAGTCTCTCAATATCATTTGTACAATTATTCTATGAATTTGACGAATGCTATTCATCCCCTAACAGATTCACAATGTCTTGCAGCAACACGGCACAAAGAAATATTACAAATTCAGGAATGGCGCACTGGCGAACTACTTCCTATTGAACAACATCTTTGGAGGGACAACTGCAACCGGTCGGTATAGACATGCTAGCACACGGTCCCCCCCGGAAAGTTTGGAGAACGACGACATTGCATGCGTCGACCTTAACCTCACACCGGCCATAATCGACCTCACCGAACCCCAACTTCCTCCCCCACGGACTCACAAGAGGAAGGGTAAGCGGGTTGCGTCCCCGACAGACCATTCGCCACACAATAGCAAAAGGTTGTCGAAAGGAGAGGCGGTTATGCATGACCTCAATCAAGAATTCTACAAAATCGCAGATCATATTGAGCGTACGCTTATCAAGACCGATACCATTGGATCTGTTGGGAATGCAGGTTGTAGCACTGGGCGTGGACGAGATTGGCTCCTTGACATAGTTGCCATAATAGACACATTGGCCCCTGAGTTTGGATTGGATGCCCGTCAACAACGTAAGGCGTGTGAAGCCATGACCATCAACAATTACGCGAAGCTTTTTGTAGCGATGCCAGTTGCTTGCCAAAGAGATTGGATGATGAGCTTTGTTCGGGGCGATGACAATTGAACCTTGATTATGTTTCGTTGTTTGCATTTCACATTGACATTTTATGACTTTTAAAGTTGTTTGTAGTTTGGATATGTTATGACTTATTCTCTTGGTAATGTAGTGATATTTTCGACTTTATGATATTTATCTAGCGTATTTATTCCTATTTAGTTATATTAATTAGTTGTTAGTATCCTCATGTAGGTGATACTTTTTATCCGATTAATTGACATGGATGACCCTGGTACATCGAGCTTGAACTTCAACGCTGTAAACTGGGCAGATAATATGGATGATGAACCAAATTTGGATAACATGGATGACAATGAAGATGAGAACGATGGGCTAAGGTACACGCAAGAGGTCCTTGAAGAGTTAGAGAACTCATTTCATAGACTGTTCAATGTGCTCCAAGAATTGAATTATACGATACAACACATGGACCGAGTTGTGCGCATTCCGCAACGCACGTCTTCCTTGACGGGCGCAATGTGGATCCATTGGGTTTTTAGCAATCCTAACCCAAATACATGCTATGAGCGCTTCAGAATGTTTCCCCCCACATTCATGAAACTATGTTGTACCTTAAAACATAATGGTTATCTCGGAAGTAGCCGCTATGTTAAAATCACTGAGCAAGTAGCAGCCTTTTGCCTAATAGTTGCACAAGCACAGTCACAGAGGACAGTGTGTGACAGGCTACAGCGATCAACTGCCACAATTAGCAAATATTGTCATCGCGTATGCAAGGCACTTTGCAGGTTGGGAAAGACGATTATACAACCTTGTAGCACGGAGATTCCTCATCCTTATGTCGCCCATAATTTGTAATTTTAGCCGTGGTTTAAGGTTAGTAGATTTTATTATGTTTGTTTGTCATTTATATTCAAATTTTAACCATTATCCAATTTCAATATTGTATAGGTGCTATCGATGGCACACATCTGATGGCGCGCGTGACGAATCACAATGATGTCCCTTTTCGAGGCAAAAGCTCAACCTCGACACAAAATGTGATGTGCGTGACGAACTTCGACCTTTGTTTCACGTTTGTCTGCAGTGGTTGGGAGGGTAGCGCACACGACGCTAGAATTTTCACTGAGACAATAAACGATCCAACCATGAACTTCCCAACACCAGACGAAGGTACTGTTACTACAACAAGTGTCTTTACGAGGATAGTGGTTTACTATTTAGACAACGGTATGCTTACAATAAATGAAAAAACATGTATTTTGTAGGATATTATTATTTAGTGGATTCAGCTTATGGTTGCTACAAGGGGTTCCTGCCTCCATATCGAAACGAAAGATACCACTTGGAAACCTTTCGCAGGGGCCGACCCCAACCCAGGACTGATAAAGAGTTGTTTAATTACCGACACTCTTCATTGCGATCGACGGTGGAGCGGACATTTGGGATTTTGAAGAATCGGTTCCCAATTTTGGAAAATATGCCCCCGTAAGAGGTACCGGACCAACGATTACTTGTGATTGCGTGTTGTACTATGCACAACTTCATCCGCAAGGACTGTGGGGATATTGATCCATTATTCAGACACGCTCTACAACAACTATACGGCGAAGCTTGGATCGATGTATCACAGCGGGTTAATATGCCAGGTGAAACGCATGTAACACCTGGACTACGACCAGATCAATCACAGTCGAGTGCAAGGTACATGGGGGCATATCGAAATACAATGAAAAATAGCATGTGGGAGTGGAACAATACGACATGAACGTCAACAAGATCAAAGGTTGGGTATTAGGTGATCTTCTATGTTTGGTTGTACTTTTATGACAAGTAATTTGGTTGTAATTGTTTTAATGACTTAGTTCTCCGATATGTTAAGTTGTACTGGATTAGAGACGGGTATGGTATTTTATCAATGATATTTAGCTTAAATTATGCATATGTTCATAAACGAAAGTTTGTTTAATTTTATATTTCATTGTATTAAATACACGAAGTCTGTTTGTGTCAATATATGTCCAGAATGCTTTATTTTTAATAACACCATGACAAGAAGAAGTACATAATATTCAAAATACAAAGGTGCTCAATTTGGTTCATATATAGATATAACATTCAAAATGAAAACATACAACTAAGCTGCATCCATAATTGTTATTTTAACATTAACGTAGTACTTCTAGTTTCACTGTAACCACTAACATAAAATACTAAAAGCAAAAAGGCAACTAACAATGCAGCCTTTAACATCATCCAAGTTGTATTTTGACCCAACCCAAACTCCCGCCGTAGTTTATCATAATGCTTTTTGCATTTTTTTCCAATCATTGCATCAACTTTGTCATTTTGACCCAACTCTAAGTCCCGCCGCAGTTTCTCATAATGTTGATTGCACTTTTCTTCAATGAATGCATCGACCCTGTCATTATCAGCAACCCTTTTGTCCTCCAGTTCTTTCAGGTATTTCGCCAAACCCTTCTCATAAGTTGACATTTCCTTCTCAGCCCATACGAAAAAATCACAGTCACCGGCCTTCTGCATGGAAAGAGAACAAAAATGTCATAAAATAATGGATGAGGGCATATAACACAAAGTTAATCTCAGAAATTACCTTGTACTTAAGACATCCGTACCACTTTTTACCGGGATTGCTCGAGGTCCAAGAGTACCTTATTCGTGCAGGAACTCCACATTTACATAATGGAGGACCACTTGAGAAGTCGCTACTTGTAGACATATTTACGCGTGCCTACATCAGGTGGATGTCGAAAAAATTAAAATCGAACAAATATTAAGATAAAATATTAAAACTGAAATAAATAAATAACATACACAAAAGAATAAAAAATGTGAGAGAAAACCACTTTAATGTTTTCCAATCTAATTCAATTTTTTTGAATATAATATACACCTAGGTAAGTTTGATATTGAATTTTATGACCGTTTGAAAAAATCAAACCCCCCCTATTCCGATAGTTGCATTCGTACGTAAGGCTTAAATTGATTAAAATGGAAAAAGAAATTTAAATAGATATTTTTTATTGGTATTGGAACAACTACTTTCACATTGAATTTCATCCAGAGAATCCAGCTCATCAAAAATCACAACTTAAATGTGAAATGAAGTTGGTAAATAGAAGCAAAGCAATGGCTTGAGGTAGAATAGTGAGGGTTGTTGTTGTACTCCTTAACTTTAGGGTTCTCTCGATTTTTTTTGTTTTTTTTTTGTAAACTAGTTTATGGTAGGTATGAGTGAGGGTTAGGGTTATATACATCTCCCTCTATAATTACAAAAAAAAAAAAAAAAAAAAAAATGGTTAAAAAAAATTAATATAAAGACAAAGGTCAAAGATTGATATGAAGCTGTCAATAGTGGGTTTGAGTCGGTTGGATCATGAAGGTATCTATCATTCCCTCTCGTATCGTTCTTCTTGTTCTTCTTTATTAATTTTAGTATACAGATATTTGAAGTATTTTATGTCATTTTCATGCTACTGTTTTTTATTCCTACTGTTAGTACTTTTTTGTTGTTAAGTTTTGTTTAACATTTTGTCATTTGAGAAGGAGAGAAGAAGTGCCTAAATTTAGAACTATGCCATGCATGTGCTGGACCACTGGTGTCCCTACCAAAGTCGGGGACCAATTTGTTTTTATTATACATGAAATCTAACATAGTAGTAGTAGTATTATTTAGGGAGATGAACTGAAATGTGAAATTATACTAATTGAGCTCTATCTGTATATCAAACTCTTCAACTGTTCTCTACTTCAAATAAATATTAAATTTTTATTAACTTTTCAACCAACCAACATTTCACTCTATAATAGAATCCCCTGTTAGAGCATCATTATCAACCTCTCCAAAATTTCACCCAAATTTAATCTTAATCCAAACAATGTACTTTTTTGATTTTATCCATCACTCTAAATATTTCTCTAATTTAATTAAACATTTCATTTACTAGTTTTTACAATAACCACTATAATTATCATCAACATAATAATCACACAAAACCATCTCATATTCAGGACAGGAAAGCACCGCAATGCCCAAAACTCAAACATGGGTTTATATGAGAATGCAAACACTAAGGCTACTGACAACCGAAAAACAGGGGGAAATTTCAGACAGAAACATCAGAAAATCCTACCCAAAGCTCATTCGGTTTTCTTCTCAAATAACCCCAAAATTATTATTTACCCGAAAACTCCCGAAAACCCTCAAGAATCCAGAAAATTTTCCCATACTCCTACAGCTTCTCTTAGAGAATTTCTACCTAGAAATTCAGTACCCATCAACAGGAAATCAAAACCTGAGAATTTTGTAACCCAAAAATTGAATCCCCACTGTTTGGGCTCCGGGAAAACGCCGTCCCCAACCCTCTTCTAGAATCCTCTGTTCTCCACCGAATTAAATAAAAATAAAAAACCCATTTATCGAAAGAAGAAGAAAAAGAAAACCACTTCACGAAGAATAGGCTTACCGTCTGGGTTTCGCTTACGTTAGATTTGCAAGAGGAGGTTTGTGGAGTCGGGACTGGGCTTACCGACCGATCACTAACCGTACCGTAGAGGGAGAGTGAGCCCCAGTACCAGATCGCTTTTCTGCCTTCTGGGTAGAGGGAGAGTGAGAGAGAGAGAGGGTCGCTTTTCTGCCTTCTGGGCTGGGTTTGGAGGGAAGTGAATGGGGAGAGAGAGGGAAGTGAAATTTTGGAGAGAAATGCCGAGCAGTATGACAGGGGGGAAAAATTTTCAGCGTGTTGCAGAAGGGTAAAATAGGAAAATGAAATGTAATGAGGAAGTGAGTTTTTTCAAAAGTTCAACATTCGTACTGACATGAACAGTACCGACAGGGAGAAAGGCAGGGGAGGGGAAGGGGAAGGGGGTTTCTAAATAGGGCCAATGTCATTTGAATTTATTTCCTTTGAGAAAGGTTGTGCTAACAGTTGTCATTGCTGCTATGTGAACTTCCATGATTTTTTATTTATTTTTTTTTTCTAAATGTATTTTGATTTGCTACTCAGGTACTTCCTATGACTTGACAATTGTATATATGTTGGGAGTTTTATGTTTTGGGGATCATGTGTTAATCAGATTAGCATTAGCGGAATACCGATCCCAGAAAATTTTTCTTCAAGATAAACAAAGCTAGATTATTTAAACTAACATGTTCAAAAAAATTTCAATCGAAATCGGCCTTTTCGAGGCTACTACGGCCAGTAGACTTTGAAGCTTGCATGTTGAATGATGAAGAATGTGTTTTTCGTGTCCTTGACTCATGATGTGCAAATTTTAATACTCGCAAGCGCACAAATCGTTTGCAATATAGTGTGTGTACAAGTGCGAGGTCGAATCCACAGGAAATTGTGTTGCGAAAATTAATTTCTATTTAAACTAATTCTATTTTAATGTAGTTCCGAATTTTGGGGTTTTGTAAATAAAAGAAAAATAAAATAAAATAAAATAAAACAAAAGAAAATGTATTAAGGTTTTAGAATCCACACCCACCAAATCACAGCAACATATTCTCATGTTCGTCAATACATATTCGAAGTTCTCACCGTACAAATCTTATGTATGCTCTACTATGCTTTAAAAATTAATTAAATCATTCAATGAATCCGTTCTTTGTACAAATCACAAAAGATATCCGGTTTAAACCAAATCATCAAATGTATCCGTAGAACGAAACACAATGAATATCCAATGTTTTGATAAATGAAAAATTCAAGCAATCAATTAAATGAGACTATCTCAAACCATCACATGTATCCGGAAATTACAATAGATATCCAAGAAATCATCTCAATAATTGAAAATAGTAAGACATTGAAAATGTTAAACCCAATAAAATCGGATAGTATAAACTATCATGAAAATATTATTGCTATTCAAAGGTGAGGTTTCATCCTCAACCTTAGTTGAAAAATTAGCTACTTATTACTAAGAAGAAAATACTAAATTTTATCAAGAACATAAAAATAAATAGAAGACTTACAAGAGAGAAAATTGCAGGAAAATACTACAGATGAAGCCAACTGCCACCTATGTACAAAAAAGGCTCACGCCTCCACACCCCACACTTTTACAAGAGAATAGTAAGGTATATATAAGCTGCTAGGTCTTCTCTTTTGTGTCCTTCAGCTTTGAAAAGAAATCATGTGTGATTTGTTCAATGTTGCCAATTTCGGTGCATGCTAGGCTGCTAGCTTGGAGAGAAACTTTCGGTCCTTCACCTTGTGTGATCTGTTCCGGCTTTGGAGAGTATCAAGTCTTCACATACTATGGTAAATCACGTGTTGCCTTGGTATGGAAATAATGTGTGATCCTGTTGCTGGCAGGTTTGCAATTTAACGTGTCTTGGTCTGCCCAAAATAAAGTTTGCTGCCAGCTATGCATGGATCGTGTGTTTCCCTCTTGGTTCGGTGCTGGAGCAGTTTTGGAGGGAATAGAGCGTGTGTTCTTGCAAGGGCCAGTTATGGAAGGAGCTGATGGTCCTCTATTAATCCTCTAGAACACGTGTTAATGCTGCCAAGCCTTGGAAAAACTGACGCACCACATGTCCTCCACTTACATTCTAGTGCTAGTTTTTATTACTTTTATGGCACCAATTAGTATCTGATTTGGGTAGGTAAATTAGCTAGGCTTCTGTACACCTAAACTTGGTCGTAGCTAGGCAATTCCCTTTGGAGATAAAAATGGAAGGTCCTGCATTCTCAAAATAAAACCATTAATTCACCCACCAAAAACGTGATTGCATGTTGCCACCTTTCCTAGAATCTCGGCCAAGTCAATTTTGTAAAGCACAACCTGATTCAACAAAGGCTTTTCAATCTTCAAGCTTATATTTGTTTAATTTCTTCTAGCACCGAAAACTAAACTTGAGAATATCTGCCAAGAGACTTTTATCACAATCCAAAAACAAATATATCTGAGCTTTTAAAAACTTGCTTTCTCGCTTGTTTACAATTCCACATAAAGACCGCTATTTTTTCTCAAAGTCCTGCAAAACGCTAAAACACAAAAACTAACAAAAAACATTAGAAAATAACAAAGCCAAAGGTTTAACAAATGCAAATTAAGGGGTCCAAATATATAATATTTGGCACTCATCAACTCAACCTCCAGATCTTCTCCCTGATGACTAAATATGACTGTGAGTGTTGACTCACAACATGAAGCAGTGAATTGGTAAATGATACTTTACTATGGCCCTCTATTTATAAACCTGAATTTACACTTATAATAGGGTTAGGAAGTAAGAAAGAGTTGTAACGTAGATAGGATTTGAGTCATATGAGAATTACAATTTCAATCCCTACTATCTAGGTAGCATAGATAGGATAGTAGTCATAGGAGAACTACAATTCTAATCCCTGCTATTTAGGACTAGGATTTTAATCCTAATTCAATTGCTAATAATTTTTCAGCATAAGCTTGAGTTTTATCTTTTAGGTCCAATGTTCCTTGATCTTTTCTTAAGCCTTTTAGAATTAATTCCAAGAGCCCATAGCTCTTAAATACTTAAGCCCATAGGAAATTAATTCCTTAAGCTCATAGCTATTTAATTGCTTAAGCCCACAGAAAAATAATTCTTGAGCCCAATCATCTCTAAGTAATGAGTCACTTAGGAATCATATTCTTTTGGCCCATGTTTTATGAAATAAAAGAATCCAAAATAAATAAATACATAACTGAAGCTCATAACATATGATCAATTACATTAGCTCAAAGAGAGACCTAAAGGAAAAAATATAATTAGCTTTAAATAGATTTGTGACAATATCACACGACCCTATTTAATTACAATTGATTCCACTAAACAAATGTGACTGCACTTTAATATGTATTTTCAAATTAATGAATCAATCCACGCGACATACATTATTACTTATTACCCCTCCATGAAATCATTCTGTAGTCGAACCAAAGTCAATACACTAATACTTAGTTTACTACTTCTTTTCTTTGATTATCCTTATTTAATTACATGATTTATCATTTTTGTACCTTGTCAGTTTTTCATCTCACCTTTCACAAAATAAAGTTTCAGCAAATACCACTGAAACACTTAGGCCCAAGCTTTTGAATAATCAATCTCATTAAATCTACATCAAGGGGAATATTTCATATCACTTTGTTCCATGACAAAAGATTTGGATTCCTTCTTGAAGAAGGTGTTCCCACAATGCTACATGCGATTACTCAACGCACAGAAATGTTGACTAGTGATTTGATCTCATTCTTTACATCAAAGTGACCAACACTTTACATCTGAGTTCACAATCTTCTTAGGATTTAGAGTAATTGTTATAAGTCGTCATGCACATACATCATTCTTAATCACAGTGTTGAAATAATGATGACTCACGTAGTCCGTTTGATGCATGACACTACTTGCACTTATACCAACATATCAACCTAAAGTCCTTCCTGCTTTTCCTAACCAAGATAGATCGTTAAGGTTGACATGTTATAGTCTAGATGGATTTTACAGTTCCATTTATGATTACGAACATTCTTTTATAAATTACAAGGACCTATAACTATGATCTTCTGTGTGATAATCTCATTACTCACACCTTAGTCAAATATAATGTAACTTAGGGACCTTACATGCATATCATATGATAAATTCAAACATATATGTACATGTAAAACAATAATTTATATGTCCAATGTTCAATATTATACAATTTAGAGAAAAGCAACTTAATGCAAATGAAGTTTTGGACACCAGGTCTAACATTAAGTTCAACATTGCTTTATAATTCAATCACCGTAACTTTGTAGAATAATGAATTTAAATTCGTCAAGCCGATTTCAATAGGTTTGGTTGTTCGAATAGGTGAACAACCTAAGTTTTCATTGTGAATCTTTATCATGCCCGATTGGATCAGGTTGTTAGCAAATTGAATCTAAACATACTCTGATTAACTTGCTAAACCAACTAATTACAGATTCTCATCATGGTTTTTTTGTGATTAATTTATTATTCTCTTTCCCCTTCATAATGTGAAATTACAATTTGATTTGAATAATACATAATGTGATACTAAGCTTGAGTTGCTACGACAAATTTATTTAGTCTACTTTCTGATTGAGCTGCATTCTCGACGACGAAAAAAGTTGACCCACTACTCGCTTGAAAGCCGATGAAGAAGCCCCCACCGAAACTTGTCTGCCTTGCCGGCAACGACCCAGACTTGATCGCGGGACCTGCCAAGCCCCTAGAAACAGACGAAAAAAGAGTAGCGGCCGTTGACGACACGATCACAACTTCGGTTTCTACAAGCTCCTCTAAACTAGATGGAGCAAACAACCCACCACCTTCGGCTTATACAAAGAAAAACGGATTAGCAGTTGGAAAGCCACCCACAACTTTCTGCGAAGGAAAAAGAATATCAGTGACATCAAACTTCTCCAAGAAAGTCTCCGGGGTAGAAACCTCCAAAGGAATGGAAGAGGTATGCTCTAAAAATGCTGAAATAGTAACAACCGAGAAGCCCAAAGCTTCCAGTGCCAGAGAAGAACCCTCGATGTTCGGAGAATGCGTCGGATCCACAAACCAGAGAAAAACCCATCTTTTTGTACTTTATGTTGGGCATAAAGCCCATCCTCCTAGATCCAGCCCATAAACGGACTCCTCTAATCACAAAAAAAAAAAAAAAAAAAAAAACCCGATAAGCTTAACTACATTTCCTAAATCAAAATGACCAATAGATAAAATATAATTTAAAATAAAAGTAACACTCTCCCTCAAGTTGAAGAATATATGTCATATAATCCCAACTTCAAACAAATAAATGCAATTTGTCATGGGTAAAAGCTTTGGTGAACAAATCCGCCAATTGATCTTCTGTCTTCACATATGGAGTAACTATTTCTTTGTTACTCAATTTTATCACAAACAAAGTGTCAATCTACTTCTATATGCTTTGCATAATTATGGAATACTGGGGTTGTGACTATATGAATGGCCGCCTGATTATCGCATAAAAGTTTCATGTGTTTCTACTTTAAACCCCATTTATTGAACATATAAGTTTGCAAGACGTATCAGACTAGATCTAGCAACAATGACATTTTTTTACTCTTCCATATAACTAGATTTCCTCCAAGAAATGTATAATAATAGTGGTAGACCTTCTGTTTAATGATGAACGAACCCAGTTTGCATCTGGATAACCTTCAATACATAAGTGACCATGATCTTTATATAAAATTCTACGTCCTAGTGCTCCTTTCAAATACTTGAGAATTCATTGTACTACAACCCAATATGGCATTTTTCGGTTTCTCAAGAAATTGATTAACCATACTAATTGCAAAGGATATACCAGGCCTAGTAATAGTATTTGAAATAATATACCAAGAAAAGAGAAAAGAAAAAAGATAGAGAGATAAAAGAGAGGAGAACTCAGAATTAGGGTTCTCCTCCTACTTACGTTTTATTAATAATTGCCACATATTGTAAAAATACATAAACGTCCCCCAAAATAATAATAATAATAATAATAATAATAATAATAATAATAATAATAATAATAATAATAATAACATAAAATAAACACATCAACACACCCCTTCAAGCTGAGGCAAAGATATATCATTCTTGCATGTTTAACTTACTTAAAATTGCATGAAAAGCTGAACTTGACATTCCTTTTTCAGGATAAAAAACATATTGTTTCCCGGTCTTCACATATGGTTTGTGATGAGTGCCAAAAATTATATATTTAGACTTCTTAATTTGCTTTTGTTAAACCTTTAGCTTTGTTATTTTCTGATGTTTTTGGTTAGTTTTGGTATTTTAGTGTTTTGTAGGTCATTGAGAGAAAGATGATGGTTTTTAAGTAAAATTGCAAAGTAGGCTGGAAAATCAGGGAGTGAGCTTGAGCTCACCATATTGAGCTCAAGCTCAACATGTTGCGCTCGAGCCCAACATATTGAGCTCGAGTGCAACACCCTTCCCCTGTCAAAGCAGGAGTGCAGCACCGCGAAAGCCCTAAAGAAATCCCGAGTGAGCTCGAACGCACCTAGAGTGAGCTTGAGTGCACTTATCTGACCTGGACTCATAGAAACTCTAATTTTTGTCTATAAATACCATTCTTTTCTCTAATTTCGGAGAGGCCGACTGGAGGACACTCTAAGAGCGCCCTAGTTGCCGTTTTCACTGGTTTTTAGGATTTCTTGAGTGATTTTCAACTAAAACTCCCATATTTTGTAAGTTTCTTTGATTTTTAATGGATTCTTGTAGTTTCTTTATGCTTTCTTTTGTCATGAGAGGCTAAAATATCAACTAGGATTGAGGATGAAGCCTCACCATTGAAGAGAAACTATGTTTTCATGCTTGTTTACACCATTTGTGTTTATGGGTTTTTGATTTCTCATTGTTCTACTTCAATTATTGAGATTATTCTTAGATATCTATTGTGATTTCCGAATGCATGTGATGATTTGAGATAGTTTCATTAAATTGATGGCTTGAGCTTTTATTTATCAAAATGTTGGATATTTGGTGTGTTTCATTCTACGGATACATTTGATGATTTAGTCAAAACTAGATATCTTTGTGATTTGTGCAAGAATGGATTCTTTGAATGATTTAGTCAATTTTTGAAGCAAAGTAGAACAAACCTAAGATTTGTATGGTGAGAAATTTAAATGTGTATTGATGAACATGAGAATATGTTACTATGATTTGGTGGGTGTGGATTCTTGAACCTTAGAACCCTATCTTTTGATTTATTTAGTTTATGTTTTCTTTTGTTAAAAAGCCCTAAATTTAGAACTACGTTAAAATAGGATTAGTTTAAATAGAGATTAATTTTCGCAACGCAATTCCCTGTGAATTCGACCTCGCACTTGCACACACACTGTATTGCAAACGATTCGTGTGCTTGCGAGTACATTTAAAACTCACAACAGTTTGCAGATTATACCTCCTTGTAGTTTTTCTTTAATAAAATCTCTATAAATTTCGACATGCTTGGTTTGATCATGTTGGACTGGATTGTGAGCAATTTTTAATCGCAGCTTTGTTGTTACAATACAGTCTCATGGAATCTTTGGAATCATACCTAAGTTCTTTCAATAGTAAGTTCAATCATAACATTTCACACACTCCATAAGCCATGGCTTTGAATTCTACTTTTGCACTGAATCTAGCAATCATTGACTGTTTCTTATGCCAAGCAACCAAATTCTCTCCCTCAAATGTGCAATATCTTAATGTGGATTGTCTATCCATAATAGATCCAACCCAATTTGTATTTGTATAGGCTTCTATTTTCAAGTGATCATGTCGGGAAAATAATAATCCCTTACCTGATGAGGATTTTAAGTAGCGAAGAATCTGGTAGATTGCTTCCATATGAGACTCATGTGGCAAATGTATAAATTGACTCACCACATTAACATATGCAATGTTGGGACGGGTGTGAGTCAAATAAATCAACCTACAAACCAACCGTTGATACATACCTTTGTCCACTAGAGGGTTCACTACTTTCACCCAACTTAACATTCACCTCCACTGGATTATCAAAATCTTTACATCCGAACATCCTTGTTTCTTTATCCGTTGGGAGAAAAATATACCATGTTTCTACCTTGCTACTTCAATGCCTAGAGAATACTTCACTGTCCAAGTCTTTTATTTCAAATTCATATGCAAGAAAATTTTTAAGTTTCATATCTCATCATTGTTTTTTGTCATTACAATATCATCCACATACACAATGAGAGTCGTTACCTTTCCTCTAGAAGAATGTTCGATAAAAAGTGTATAATCAACTTGACTTTGTTTGTAATCAAATCTCTGCATAGCTCGAAAAAAAAGCTCAAACCATGCTCTTAGAGATTGTTTCAGATCATTCAACGCCTTCTGCAGTTTGCACACTTTACCCATAGAAGTGGAACATTCAAGCCCATGAATAACTTTCATGTATATTTCTTCTTCTAGATAGCCATGAACAAATGCATTTTTAACGTCAAATTGATACATTGGTCAATCCAAATTTGTTGCAACCAAATTCAAGGCTCGAATTGAGTTTATCTATGCTATTGGAGCAAATGCCTCCTCATGGTCAATTCCGTAGGTTTGTGTAAAACCTCTTGCAACCAGTTTGGCCTTGTATCGTTTCATGGAACCATAGACCTTATGCTTTACAGTAAACACTCACTTGCATCCAAACACCTTTTTCTTGTTAGGCCATTCAACAAGATCCTATGTATTATTTTTTATGAAGGGATTTCATCCCTTCTTGCATTGCTTCCCTAAGTATCTCATGTAAAGTTTTAGGAATATACGCAGACGATATGAGAGTGAAAGATGCTAAGTGGAAAAAAAAAATTAGATATAGGATGTATAGTACATGACCTAACTCTTTTGTGTTGTGCAATAGGAAGGTTTATATCATTGACAATAGGTATTGAATAATTTAAATGAAGGATAGAAGTAGTATTACCTAAGTTCGACAAGTAGCATCGGGAATAGTCTTACTTTTCTGGCATTTGGAGTAAACCCCCAGCTCCTCCACTGGCAGTTTAAATGACTCATCAGTAAGAGACTCATCGGCAAGCGGAATAGTAAGCGGCTATTGTTTGTCTAGCTCTAACACAAGAGTAGTGACAGGTAAAGGTTGATTCCTGTTCCATTGGTTTTTGATAACCAAGGTGCTCTACATATTTCTTCAAACTTTGTGTTCCATGAAAAGACTAGACACATTGAAGTAAATTGCCATTTTGTTCGAGACAAGCTTTGTGGCAACATAGCCATACCATTTGTGAAGTTTGAGAATCAACTTGTTGAGAGTTTCATGAAGTTATCATGTGTAAATCGGTTAGAGTCAATTTGTTCCAAGCTCAACTTTTATATGACATTTATCCAGCTTGAGGGGGAGTATTAGAATAGTAAAATTTGCTTCTCTCTCGAGAAAACCTAGTCACCAGGGGGTTCTTGTTCTTGTTGGTTTGAGGGGGGAGGGGACTTGCCCCCCGACCCCCTGTTTGTTTTCGTTCCTGTTTTTGTCTATGTTGTTTCATCTAGCTTTGGCTGCTATATTTTCTTCTATCTCGGTGTCATTTTGTGAAACCAAGAGGTGAATGTATTATTTTCTAATCCTTCTAAGGATTGAGAGTTTGTGGTGTTTCAATCTAAACGTGAGTTGCATGGGTAAGGCATCAGCGGCCACCCAATGGAAGAAAATGTGTCTCCCAATTTTTTTGGTTCGGTTTTCAGGCTGCATCTTTGAAGCTAGATCCATGCTTCCCGCCAGTCTCTACATGACATGTGCCACTCCATGGTGTTCGTCGTCGTCCTCTGCCTCTGTCACCACCAGGCGCATTCTTCCCAACCGTCCGTGCACCGGAGTGTAGTGTGCACGCGCCAGCGAATGCGGACGTGATGGCCCCTCCTTCTCTTCCAGTTCGCGGTTGGCGGTTTTCGGTGGTTCTTTGATGGAGAGAGGTCTTCTAGTGAGGGCACGTGGTCTACACGCGCTGTCATCTGCGATTCCTTGTGCTCTTCTCAGTCGGCCAGTGTTGTTCTTGTGTTTGTTCTTTTTTTTTTTTTTTTTTTTTTTTTTTTTTTTTAAGTTTTTGTTATGTTGTCAACCTTTGTAGCCTGCCCTGGTAGATTTTAGATCTAAACTGGATTGTATTGATTTTTTTAGATCAGAATTTGCACTCTCTTATCTCCTCTAGTGGATCTCATGTGTAAAGAGAGACTTTTATTGTTGTCCATATGCCTAGGCAGCTGCTCCTAAGTCAGGATCCAGTCTTTGACTTTGTTTTTAGGGCGTCTCTGTACCCCTAATTACTGCCACTGGCCCTTTAGGTCTCGTATTATAATGAATGGTTTATTTGTTAAGAAAAAAAGAAAAAGAAAAGATGGGGAGTGTTAGAATGCTAGGTTACAATATGTTGTACTTTTCTAGAAGGGATTCTCTCCCTACCAGCTGTTTCTACCAACTGTCATTTTCAGAATATTCCCCAATCATCAAAACTAATTCTCCTACATATGTGGAATGGATTGAGGGCTGCACAGTAGGAAACTGGAAATTATTAGTTTTCCTTATTTATTCTCCTACAGGCCTTATTTATTCACTTTTCCTTACTTTTTATTTTCCCTTAACATTGATAAACTGGAAATTATTAGTTTCAATGGGGATGGGGAAATTTGTTTCATTGTGTAGTCAAAAGTTGTTACCTCCTCTGCAGGAGCAGAGTTAGGAGAAGGTGGTGAATGTACTTTTTGATGGCAGGATTCACTAAAACATCCTGGGAAGTGGCAATTTTCATTTGAAATTCAAGTAACATTTCAAATTTTGTCCAAAGTTGTTGAGATGATTTTGTTAAATGGCAATATGATGCCGGAAGTTAACAAAATTATCCACAATCTTTTGAAAAGCTTGGATTCAAGAGAGAGAGGCAAGTGTTGATCCTGAGGTATGGACTTGAGGACTACAAACCCAAGTCATCTGCGGATACGGGGAGGCTTCTCGGTGTCACCAAGGAGTGGATACGGAAGGTTGAGAATAAAGCTCTGACAAAGTTAAGGGATGAAGATATTCTCACAAGTTTAAGCCATGTTTTGGATATCTAGTTTCAGCTTGTCTATGATACTCACCGAACGGCATAGTTGGTATTAATTAACCCAATTACTCATTTTGTAAGCTTAAATTTCTCAACGGTAATTCTATTTAGTAGATTTTTGTACAACTGCCATACGATTAGATGATGTGACAGTAAAAATCAGCCATTAGATTTGAACTTTTTTTTTTTTTTTTTTTTTTTTTTTTTTTTTTTTTTTTTTTTTTTTCTCTTATAAGCCATGATCCAATGACTAATTTTTACTAGTTTATCCAATTGTATAAGAGTCTACTAAATAGCATTACTCTCAATAAATAGGTCTCCTTTTACAGCGGTCTTCATCCTCTTGTCGGCATGCGATGAAATGGTATGAGTATTGGCCTTTTTTTTTTTTTTTTTTTTTTTTTTTTTAAAAAAAAAAAAAATAAAATTTATTTGTAATACTCTCAAGACAAATACTTTAACAAACAATACAAAATACACTTCAAAATGCAAAAACAGATTTCACTTTTATATCACACTATAATATTTTTTCATTTTTCTTTTTAAAAAAAACCCACAAAACACTTTTAACAAAAATACCCAATTAATTCCCAACACATTGTGCTCTGTTAAGCTAGATTAATGCCATTTGTATCTAGTATTGTGCCTAAGTTTAGTTTTAAACCTGCCTGTGGAGTCATAAATGTCATATCTTGACTTTATATCAACAGTTATTTTGATCTACGGCTGGGTGGGATCGGTGAAGGTGCGTGTCCTCCACGCGTTGCCATCTTCGGCGGATCCCGCTTCTGCCCCTAATGCCGGCAGCCATTTTTTGGGTTTTTTCTGCTCTGTGTTTTGTATTTCTCTTGTTTCCTCCGGTACAATCTGTCTGTGTATTGCTCAAATTTTATTCGAATTTCTGTTGGTTAGTTGCTAGATCAGCCCTCTTTTATTTGAGAGTGAGCGTTAATATAAGATAGGCTCAAATGTAATTCTAGTAAAATTTAGTATTTCTGCTTTGGCAGCTGTTTTTTAAGTTAGATCCTTCTGGCTTAGAGTGTAGGGGTCTTGTACCTCTTTCTCAAGATGTATTCCTTCGGGCCTTTTAAGCTATATATAGTAGCACATGTTACACGTTCTTAAAAAAAAAAAAAAAAAAAAAAGAGATTAAAGACACGTGTTCAATAATAAATCTAATCGTTGACCGGTGCTCCTCAATATATCTTAAGGAAGATTAAAGAAAAAGTTAAAATGTGGTCCTTTTAATTTTAAAGTAAAAATAATATATATTTTTTTATATCTAATGTAAACTATTAAAAAAATTATTTAAAAATAATTGTTATCACTGTTTAAAATGCAAAATTACTAATCAAATATTTGTATTCAAATTTTGTTATTATATTACCCTTGATAGGTAATATATTTAATCCATCTAATTTTTCTTGAGCCGTAGCCAGTTGCAAATAAGTTGTTATTATTATTATTATTATTTTTGAAAATCTTCTTTTTGCAAAAGAATATCCTACAAACAATGCAAGCATTTGAAAAAGAATTTATTTATTTTATATAATTTAATATTTCAATTAGAGTATTAGATTATGTTTGTAGAACTTCTTTTAATACTTTTAATTTCGAAAATAAATACGTATCATCAATTTCAGAATATGTACTATATTTTATAAAATTATCAGAATATGTTTTTCTTTTTTATTCTAGGCCCTTATACCATGCCAAGTGGCCTTTTTTTTTTTTTTTTGTTTTTTTTTTGTTTTTTTTTTCAAGGCCTTTCACCTTCTATGCAAGTTTAGTATAGAAAGGGTTATATATAAATATAGAGAGTTGTTACGTATACGTTTATTTATTTATTTGTAAATTCATCATTGAATTTGTAGGACCACATATTAATCACATATTTAATGATGAATTTGCTCATTTTTTTGTACGAAAATGAACAAAAAATGAAAACCAACAATTTCTCATAAATATCATAAGGGGACTTAGGTAGGAACCTCGCTTGCCTATTCTACCGTAGACATGGTTATTATTCTTTCCATGTCAATGTTGTAACCTTTGGTGTTACCCACTACATTATTTTTGTATCCTGTTGTTATTGCTGGAGAAGTCATCGGTATCCATGCGGAAGTTAGATATATACATTCGGGTTTTGTGCATGAATGGTCCTTGCAGGCTATTCGTGTCCCAATAGCCGTTAAATGGTCCAGTTGGCATGAGTTGTGAGCTTGACTCCCTCTTATTTCAACGCACGTAGGCTCGAGTAATTGTCCATCATCTAGACAACAATCCAAAATGTACTCCAATAGGTAGGTAATAAAAAGTAAGTGACTATTGAGCATTCTCAAATTTGATAATTAGAAGACTACTGCTTATACTCACAATCTTTTTTTTCTTTTAATTTTTTAGTACAAAATTAGGCTTTGTATTGCCAAAATTTGACAAAGTGGAAAAATAATAAACTGAAATTAAAGTTTTAATGGGTTAATCTTTCCACCGGTCACCGGCAACCTCCAAAAGCATTGGGGCAAAGCCAAAATTTTGACAAAGTGGAAAAACAATGAACTGAAATTAAAGTTTTAGTGGATTAGTCTTTTCCACCGGCCACCGGCAACCTCCAAAAGCATCAGGGGGGAGGGGAGATGGTGACCTTTGGTTGGTGCTGGGCCTTGCGTAAAAATAGAAAAAGAAATATTTCTCTGTCCAGTGTTGACAATTTTTTGCCAACAGTTCCAGAAGTACGTGCCGTCTACATATTTCTCTGTCCAGCCTAGACAAAGATTTCTGAATTCCTTTTTGGATGAAACCAATTCTTCTTGGAGCGCCCTTGATTTATTGAAGGGCCGAAATTAATGTCATTTTTTTTAAAAAAAAATATGAGAAAAAGAGTTACAAGGAGATATTGTCAGGTTGATGTCAGATTGATAGATCTAATCAACAATGTTATATAGGGTTTATCTAGAGACGGAGGATGTGACAAGTAGACGACCTTTTATTTATTTATTAATTTTTTAATATAATGCCTCCATCCACTTTAAAAACGGGAGCAATTTTATCAAGAAAAAAAAAGAGAGGAGTAAATTCAAGATAAATTTATGAGTAAATGCGTCTTTTGTGATTATTTCTTAAGTTTTTTTTTTTTTTCCTTAACTAGGATTTTAACTTCTTAGGTTTGTCGCATATTTTAAATGGATTATTTCATGTTTTTTCCGTTCAATAAAGCAACTTTCGTTAATACATTGTCAGCATTTTTATCACATCAAATAAAAATATATATTTTTAAATTTTTTAAATGATAAAATAAATAAATCTAAAAAAAATAAAAAAATGAAATCGCTAACAGGACACCCCTAACCAAAGCGGTTGGCCAGCCATAGGTGCCTCCCTTGGGGTGGCAAGGGTGGGTTGCTCACAGCACCACCATGCCTCCCCTTGGGGTCTCATAATAAAATTTTAAAACTATTATTTTAATTTGATGTAACAAAAGTATTAAGGTTACACTAACTAACGTCTTTTTCTTTTATCTTCTCCGATTCTCTTCCTCTACTTTGCTGGAAGGGGCGGAGAATACCACTCTATCCATAACAAGGTTTTATTAGATGAGAAATGCATAGAAGAATCCATTTTAAATTTGCAACAAACCTAAAAGGCTAAAGGGATAATTGTATCACTAGTTATTAGGATTGTCCTAAATTATAAATTGCTCACTGTGATACAAAAAGTTCATGGAGAATTCCTGTGGTAAACTATAATTACGAATTATTCCCTGAATCCGTTTTTCGTCTACCAAGTTAAAAGATTTCGTTAATTTGTCACGTCATATCTAATAGGAAATCGACACGTGGCCACCCCAGGCTAGGAGAGGCCGTGCGCCACCCCCAGACGTGGTTGCGCCACCCCGGTAACCACCCCTTTGCTATTTTCTATTTTTTTTAAAAGAATAAAATAATTTTTAAGTTTTATTTATTTATTTATTTTTTATTGTAATGAATGCGTTTCAATTTCTTATTGGGTATGACGAGACAAACTAATAGAATCTGTTAATTTGGTAAACGAAAAACGAGTTCAAGGAGTGATTCGTAATTATAGTTTACCACATAGACCTTTCATGAACTTTTTGTATTATAGGAAGTGATTTGTAATTTAGTCCAATCCTCAGGACCTATGGTGCAATTATCCAAAGCTAAAATCTAATAAATAAATAAAAGCTCATATCACAAAATGCGCATTTATTCATATATTTACCTTAGATATATTATTTTTTTTAAAAAATACCACCTATTTTCAGCAAAAAGGAAAGGAAAAGAAAGGACCGGATCCAAGTAACCAAACCACTTCAGCCAAGCAGTCCCTCAATATGGCTTATGGAGTCGGTCGGCACTGTTTTTCAGTTACTTTGATGCGCGTGTCCCCAAACCGTTTATGTTCAGTCACCATCAACAATTCTGTGAAGAACTGACTCCGTCACCCGCAAAACATCACCGTCCAAGCTTCCGATGTAGAAAAACAGGCAAATTTGCAAATCAACTGTCATTGCTGGCCGAATTATTTGCCGTAGGTGACACGGTGGAGTTTCCCCCTCCGGGTGAATCAAGGACGGCTCTATTTCCAGTGATTAGGTTTTATCGGCTTAACGTCGCGCCAGGCATTCCACACACGCACTCACCGCGCGTGAAGCGAAATCTTCAGATGAAGCAGAGTGCTTTTTTACGACGCTCCTCTTTATGGAAACTTGTTGAGTTTCATAAAAAATGATTGAATAATGAAGCACGCTATCCAATCATCTGGTGGCAGCGTATAATCAGTCCTGAAAATGAAACGCCACGCAAACTCGAGCCGACCTTAAAACGACCTCGTCTAATAACTATTTCTTTATCCTCCCGAAATTACATAAAGCTCTCTCTTCTTGCTCCACCGACTTTGTTGTTCGTTCAGTTCTCTCACTCTCTCTCTCTCTCTCTCTCTCTCTCTCGCCTGAGCCATCTTTTAGGGTTTTCAGTTCTCAGTTTGTGTTCCCAGGAATATATGTAAACAAATTTGGACGGAAATTGACAAACCTAACTTTCCGTGGGTTTAAAATGCTACTCACTCATGAAACGAACCCAAGCCCTCCCTTCTAATGACTTTCTCCACCAGTGAATGGCTCGATTTCGCCCTCATATTTCGCATTTCTTTCTTCTCTTCACCCTTGTAACCCTCACGAATCCTATCCTCGTTCTCGCGACCACAAACTACGATTCCGACGATGGGGATTTTGATTCCAATCTCTTCCACCAGGACTACTCTCCCCCGGCTCCTCCGCCGCCGCCACCTCACCCACCTTCCGTTTCGTGCGCCGATGACCTCGGAGGCATCGGCTCGCTGGACACCACGTGTCAGATAGTTAAGGACGTGAACCTCACCCGCGACGTGTACATAGCAGGGAAGGGCAGTTTTTACATCCTGCCCGGGGTGAGATTCCATTGTCCAAGTCCCGGTTGTCTTCTAACGGTTAACATTTCTGGTAATTTTAGCCTAGGCATCAATTCATCGATCGTGAGCGGAGCTTTTGAGCTTGCGGCGCACAACGCGAGCTTCCTCAATGGTTCGGTGGTGAACATGACGGGGTTGGCGGGGCAGCCGCCACCAGAGACGAGTGGGACGCCACAGGGAATAAGCGGGGCAGGCGGGGGGCATGGCGGGAGGGGCGCGTGTTGTTTGGTGGACAAGACGAAGCTCCCGGAGGACGTGTGGGGCGGCGACGCCTATTCCTGGTCGTCGCTGCATAAACCATGCAGTTTCGGGAGCCGGGGCGGGACAACAAGCAAGGAGGCCGAGTATGGCGGATTAGGTGGTGGGCGGGTGAAGATGGAGATTGTGGGGTATGTTGTGGTGGAGGGGAGTATTTGGGCCGATGGAGGTGATGGAGGGACCAAAGGTGGAGGTGGCTCTGGCGGCAGCATCTACATCAAGGCTTATAAAATGTATTTAAATCTAACACCCTACTTTTATCTTTGTAGTTATCAATTTTAATTTTTTTGTCCTGTTTCAGTCCATGATAAAATGTTGAGTTGGGGTCATTTGGTTGGCCAGGAAAATGTTGGCAAAGAAATAAGTTATTACTATTGTTAATTCAGAAACATGAGTTTTGGGTCTAGTTGGTTGGTCACAGAATGTGCATAAGTAAAAGAATATTCAACTGATCTTAATAGAAGCATACGCCTTAAATTAGTTGGGTCATTTTAGTTTTCCTGAAACAATTTTAGTGGAAAAAAGAAAAGAAATAAGTTGTTGTGAATCTGGCAAGGCCTTATATTGTTATATGCTTACATCTTCAATGAACAATAAAATTGCTTTTATCTTTTGCCTGAGTTCACTTCATAGATTAAAAACCAAAAAGAAGAAGAAAAAAGCTACTGCTGTGACCGTTTTTTTTTGTTTTGTTTTTGTTTTTGTTTTCCTTCATTTTTCTGTTTCCTCATCAACCAAACCAAGATGACTATTGCTTTTGGGCATTTATGTGAAGGGTGTTGGAGTCTTGTTTCTAAACTAATTTTTACTTGTCATTATTACTCTGGTACTTTTATATGTTATTTTCTTGTACTTTGTTATTTCCTTTTGATACGTTATAGGTGGACTTTGGTTCTGGCATGAAAATCTGTATAATAGCATTAAATGATATTACTTCTGGAGTATAAAGTTGAGATGTAAATTTGAATGACTTGAGTTGATGCTTTTTGGTTTTAAAGTCCTACCAACTGCCCTAGATTATTATTTTTTTCCTTAAATTATTTAGAGGAAGGGAATTGTTGCCATAACCCTGACATTTAAAATAAGCATTTTAAATGGATTGTACCTATCACCGCTCTCTACTATTATTGTAACTTTGTTGGTGGGGAATAAGAATGCAATTATGAAGAGGATTGGGAGACAACTTTTTACTAGGGTCAAGTGAGTTCCATTCATGCTATGGAATTGCTATTTTCCACAACCAGTGGGTAAGTTGTAGGGTATGTGGGATCTATTTCTTCAATGATATTATCCTTACCATGAATAACCTCAGGAAGTGGCACGTCATTGTGGTGGATAGATGTTGTATGTGTAAGAGGAATGGAGAGTCCGTCAACCATCTTTTTTATTGTGATGTGGCTTATGCCATTTGGATTGATTTTTTCAGCTGTTTTGGGGTATGTGTAGACGTGTAGTCAACTTGTATCCTTGTTGGTGGACTTCATGCAGTATGTGTACCTACGTGCCTTTTATGGTGTTTATGGAGGGAAATGAATGATAGAAGTTTTGAGAACCGGGAAAGGACATTGGAGGAGATTAAGTCCTTATTCTTCAAAACTTTGTACCATTAGACCGTTGCTATGTTTCTCCTTTGATGATTAGTTATAGTGATTTCCTTGTCTTTTTACTCATCCTAGTTAGGTGCTTGCTCTTGTATACTTTTTGTGTACTTTTTTTTTTTTTTGATAAGTAAGAAGACTTTATTAATGAAAGCGTAAGGCGCCCCTACGTACATAGGAAGTATACACAGGAACAACTAAAGCTAACCCACAAAAACCCAACAGAAAGAACAAAACCCAAACCCCCGAAATCGAAGAAAAACCCCAAAACAAACTACAATAGAACCCAAGTAAGATACTAAACAACCCACCACCCACCAAAGCACACAAACCTACATCATGTGTGCCTTGCCTTTCCTACTCCTAGAGGGATCTTTCGCAACACCATAATTGATGGAACTATGCAAATTAAGTAGCTCTCTTTTTCTTTTAGACTTTTGGCGCGCAATCATCTTCTCCCGCTGAAAATCTTCTTCCATGGCATCCCTAATTGCCAAGGCCTCCTCCCCAAAAGCCCCTTCCAATGCCCAATCCAAGCTTTTAAGCTTTTAATAATATGTGTCGATTTTAATGATATGTGTCGATTACTTACTAAAAAACGATTTCTTTCTTTTCCCCTTTTCGCCTTCTAATAACTTTATCAGCCTATGTTTGCTCCTATTTCCTTGCCATTTTCTTTCTTTCCTTATTACCATCCCTTCTTACTTTGCTTTCATTTTGTACCTTTCTTGATGTGAAATATTTTTTTTGATAGTGTAATATCATTAAAAGTGCAAAGCGCAACCAAGTACACAAGATTACATAATATATTTTGACTTCTACTCTTTGGTTAAAAAAAAATGAATCACGATTATTTAAAACTTTCCGCGAGAGATTAAATTATTACTGTGTACCATAATTTAGGTACAAATTTCCTTTTTTTATATGTCCCAAAATATTAGTCTAGTATGAAAAGTCAAAGACATTTCTTCTTGATCACTTTCCCATTATGGCCTCTACCATCGCATTGATTACATGTAATGTGATGTATATTGTTTCTCCACTTATAATGTGAAAACAACGAAAAGATTGGAATGTTAATATATTGTGAGTAGGTGTGCAAGCATTTAATCTTTCTTCCTTGAAATGCCTGCTTTCTCAAAGTGGAGAATTTGTACGGATGGGTGAGTACTACAAAGGTAATAGTTATTTTTAATATTGTTGGAATTATGGTTAAATGATTAAATTCCTTATTTCCTATCATCTTAGATGTTGGAACATATGATAATTTATTATGATATTATAGCAGGCGATTTTGAATTTGGACCATAACTTTGTTCTATTTCCTATTTAAAGTTAAACAATATTGCGGGGTACAACTCATTGAACACATAATAGTGAATTGTTTAAATAATTGTTAAGTGATTAATAGGGACCTATGTGGTCAAGCAACAAGGACCCTACCACTTGGTCTCGAATTGATAGATTCTTTGTTTCCCCAGATTGGGAAGCCAGTTTCCTAATTTGATTCATAAGAGGTTACCTAGATTGTGTTCAGATCATTTTCCTTTTCTTCTCGACTGCGGAGACCTTCCCGGAGCCAGAAGATATTTCAAGTTCGAGAACATATGGCTAGAATCAAAGGGTTTTGTAGATAGGGTTAAATTGTGGTGGACCTCTTACCACTTTTAGGGTTCTCCAAGTTTCATTTTGGGTTGCAAACTTAAGGCTTTAAAAGCTGATTTAAGAGCTTGGAATGAGAAAGTGTTTGGCAATATAGGGACAAAGAAACAGCTTTGTTTGGATGATTTACGGGTTCTAGGGGGTTTGGAGGAAGAGAGAGGTTTATATGAGGAGGAGATTACGGGGAAGCTACCGTGATTAATGATTTGGAGATGATAACTCTTTTGGAGGAGGTGAGTTGGAGGCAAAAATCGAGGGCACTGGTTAAGAGAGGGTGACAAGTGCACAAGTTTTTTCATCTAGTGACCAATTCGAATAGAAGGAATAATTTCATAGAGCAACTGGTGGTTAATGGTATGGTTTGTTCAGATTAGGCTGGGATCAGAGAACATATTGTGCAATTCTACAATAGCTTGTTTATCGAATGATATAGTTGGCGGCACTGGTTAGATGTCCTCTCTTTTGAGTCCATTTTGGGGGGTGGGAGGAGGCCGTTTGGTTGGAGATCTTTTGAGGACAATGAGGTCTCTAAGGTGGTGACGGCTCTAAAATTAGATTCTTGCATGACGTATGTGTGGGGATCAAGCCCTCAAGATAGCTTTTTCGGACTTGTATAAGGATGCTGTAGCAGCAGACCATTTAAAGCTTTCTAGTGTCTCACAACTGTGGAGTATTAACTTTTTTTTTTTTTTTTTGAAAGTAAGAGAAATTTTATAAAAGATGAAAGCGTCCATGAGGATACAAGGAGTATACAAAAGGATGCAAAAACAGAGACGAGAAACAAGAAAAAAACACCCACAAAGACCCAACCACAGCAGAAAACCCAAAGCACCCTAACAAAAATTCAAAAACCCTCAATAACTTTACATCACAACAACCCTTTTGCCTCGAGTAGAACCAAGACTCTTAGCATCATAATTGATATCGCACTCAAGGTTAAGAAGTACTCTATTCCCTTTAACCTTAGAAGTGGAGACTGGGACCTCAAGACGTTGTCCCTCAACCACTTGAGCCATGACATCCAAGAAGCCTTTTACGTTCCCCTCAAAGGAAATCCCACAGCTTGAAGGCACAGCAAAGTCGAACACTGTCTCGGGAGAACCTACAACCTCTTTGGAAACACCTTCCCTTGAAGATTTACCCATCTCAGCCGGTAGGGAAGAATGGTTGCGCGGAAGAAGGAACCCACGCAGACAAAAGTTGACCATAGACTCCCTAACTTTTTAAAAGTGGCTTACTATCTCCTACCTCGTTCCTTACCTTATTGTATTAATTCAAAGTGAGATAGGATGGTGAAGATAAGCTTTGTTGGGTTCCTTCGAAGAGAAAGTTTTTTTTTTTTTTTTTTTTTTTTTTTTAAATTAATCAATTATTTTTTTATTTTTATTTTTAGGTAATGAAAGAAATAAATAAAAAGCGTAAGGTGCCCCTAAGCATACAAGAAGTATACAATGGAAACCAAACACGAGCAAGCAAAAAAGAAAAAAAAATAAAAATAAAAAAGAAAGCCCGCAAAACCCTACAAATAGCTGAGTTACCAAGACCCATAGCCCAAACCCTAAACCCTCCATTAGTACAGTGTTCTTGTTCCCAATAGTACTCCTTTCCCTTAGAGGAGTATTTTGTGAAATAAGGTTCCCTTGAAAGTGGCGTTTTGCTTGGTCGGACACATTAGAGAAGATTTTTCACTATAGATAATCTAAGGAAATGATATGTTATTATGGTTGAGTGATGTTGCATGTGCAAGAAGAATGAGGAGTCAGTGGATCATCTTCTACTCCATTGTGAGATCGCCAATGTTCTTTGGAATTCTATCTTTAATAGTGTAGGGTTGGCTTAGGTTATGCCTAGTCGGGTGGTAAATCTCTTTGCTTGCTGGAGAGCACTAGGTGGTATTTTTCAGCTTGATGCAGTTTGGAAAATGATTCCATTCTGCCTTATGTGATGTTTTTGGATGGAAAGAAACAATCGGAGCTTTAAGGACCACGAGAGAACATTGGTGAAATTGAAGGCTTTATTCTTTAAGACTCTTTTTCATTGGGTAGCCGCCTCTGATTTTAATATTTCGAGCTTTCATGTTTTTTTAGATCTTTTTTCAACTTCTAATTTGGCGTTTCTCTTGTATATTTTCTGTGTACTTGGGTTGCGCCTTTGTGATTTTTAGTGAATATGCGATTACTTTTAAAAAAAATTGTTAAGCGAGTAAATTTGCTATTTCCTATCAGTGTAGGCTTTTGGGATGAGTGATATTTGTTATTTTTTTTTTTTTGTTGTTGTTAGAATATTATTTAAATGATGAATTTCATCATTTTATATTAGTTTAAACTTATTGGATGATTGGTGATTTAATAATAAGAGCATAGATGTTGAGTTTGAATCTTGACTCCATAGTTTACCCTTCAATTTCAATTGAAATATTCTGTGTTGTTTGGTTTCACACGTGAGTGAGAATGTTAGAATATTTATTAAAAGATGAACTTCACTATTTTGTATAAATTTTAATTTTTGGGATAACTAGTGATTCAATAATCATTGTAATCATGATCTGAAGCTTAAGTTGATCCCTATTTTTCTTTCCAATCAATTTAACATGGGCCTAAAGAAAAAAGATTTCCAAAATAAAGGAAATAAAGATATGGAAATTTCTTTGAATGAAATTTTCAACAAAGCTATTTATTAAAGGAGTCATATTGGTGTTATGATACTTGTGCCAAATACCTGGATTCATATCAATATCCTTGATATAGGAATGCACAATATGAGACGAACTTGTTTTATGTCAGCAAAAAGTTATTTGGAAAGAACGAAATGGTTCTTAAAAGAATAAATCCCTACTCCTATAATATATATAAATATCAAAGCATTCTTATAAAAAAAAAATATATAAATATCAAAGCATTGATTTTCCTCCTCCATGTTTAATCAGCTATGCGATGATCTCTCTCTTACTTGCCTTGGTAGGTATTTATTGGGTTTTACCTATAGGAATCTGTTACACAGGCTTTGGCAATCAATGAAAGTGAATATGTGGTTGGGTTACATTTATTTCTATATTGATGAGTGGAACAAACATATTATAATAGAAGTGAATGAACTAACCAAATTCTTGAATGAATTTAGGTGAATTCTCCTTTAAATTTTATTTTATTTTATTATTTTTTACCTTGAAAGAATTTCAAGGTATTCTTTTCATTTGGTATCTTTATGGATTGATCAAGTAAGTCTCATTTATGTTATTCTTCCATGCATTGCATCGCCTATCAGGCATCTGGGACTAGTTGTGGATAGTTGCACTTCAGGAAACCTAGGATAGTGGGACATATAAGGACTTTGTTGATTTGTTTTAAGTGCATATGTAAACTGCAAGGAAATGTAGTTAGGTAGCACCTCCTTTTGGTGCCTGTAAAATCACTTTTTTTTTTTTTTAAATGTTTTTTTTTTTTTATAAAGTAACGCAAGTTCATAAAAGCGCAAGAGACGCAACCCAAGTTCACATGACGTGTTCAAGAGAAAAACACATTAAAATCAAGAACGATAAAAGAGAGCACAAAAATCTTCAAAGTTAGAGATACTGAGAAGGGCGTTAGCAGAGATATACTCAAAACTCATATTCTCGCAATCATCGAAACTTAGAGCATTCATTTCTCTTCAAATGCACTACATTAAACAAGAAAGGAATATATTCCAACTAAACCTTCCTTTCCAACACGCCAAGAGCTCCACCACCCGTTACCCCACTCTACTTCGAACATCTAAAGAATCAAACTCGACAAATCTCTCACAATATTACAGTGAAGAAGGTGGTCATCAGGAGTTTCTCCACTCTGTTTACACATACAACACCAATTAATTACTATGATGTCATGCTTGTAGAGATTATCCATAGTGAGATTTTTTCCTAAAGACGTTGTCGAAGTGAAGAAAGCAACCTTCAAAAGGAGTCTTAGACCTCCAAATATGACGTAGCGGAAGACTAAGGTAACTAATCAAAGAGCAACGTCTTTGATTTTGTAAAGAGAAGCGTCTTCGTCTTCTATAAAAAAAGATTAAAACAAGCCTGCAGGCTAAAAGAAATATAAAACTCCGCAGAGTATTTAAGAGAAAATTCTCTGATTTGATAATAATTCAATTGATTTTATAATAATTCAATTGATTTAGTTTTACATAATAAGTAAGCCTATTTATAGAAGAGAAATATTTGAAGAGAAAGTAAACCTAATCCTAGTAGTAATAGTAAACCTAGTACTAGTAGCAATAGTAAACCTAGTCCTAATAGTAATAGTAAATCTAATCCCATTAAGGAAAAGAAATAAATAAAGCAAATCTAGTCCTAGTAAGTAAAGGAAATAAAGTCTTAATTGTAAATAAGAAAATAAAATAAAATCCTGGTTTGACAATCAAGTCTTTCCTTTTGTACTTCCATTGTCTGAGAACAGATAAATTTCTAATCAAATGGCGTTGCTCCAATATTATTTTTGACATTTTTTCTATTTTTCGTTTTCACCGAAAATATTAGTAAATTCCGTCCTACATAAAAAATATTCATCTAAGGGAATGAGTAATCAACCTTAGGAAGGAGAACTTTGTAAAAAGTTTTGACCTCAATTTTTTTTTTTTTCAAAGAAATCCAACAAAACTTATCTTCACTACCTCGACCCATCCTAACGGAATACAAAGCATTGAAAGACGATACAAAATCCACTTTCCAATCATGCACTAATCTAATAAAATTCTTGTCCAATGCACCTAGTCATTTTGAGCAAACATATGGTTAGCCACTAGAGCATCCCTATCTCTTGCAATGCAAAATAACTTGAGAAAGGTTTGCTTCAGAGAACAATCCCCACACCAAACGTCATGTTAAAACCTAGTCCGAGAGCCATCACCCACCTCAATATTAACAAAACTAAATAAGGCATCCAAGCCCCTCCTAATATGTTTCCAAAGACTCACCCCCATATGCCCTAATGACAACATTATAGCATCGACCATCTACCAAACTACCAAATTTTATATCCATTACCCATCAACAAAAAGCTGCTTTCTCCACAATATACCTCCATAACGACCTTTTCAAAAGAGTCTGATTGAAAGTGAGCAAACTTCTAATCCCCAAACCTCCAAGATGAAGGGGAGTGCAAACCTTCTTTCAATTAACAAGATGGAACTTAGACAAAATCTTAACCTTGGATAACTTACGTAAGAGGAATATTATTGTGATGGAGTAGTGCTGTATGTGTAAGACTTGTAGAGACTCCATCGATCACTTATCCTTCATTGTGAGGTTGCAATAGAGATGGGGAGTGCGCTTCTTCATCTTTTTGGTGTTGCGTGGGTTATGCCTCAAAGGGTGAGCGAGTTATTGGGAAGTTGGAGGGGACAGTTGGGCAACCGCATGGCGTTGCACTTATGGAGGATGGCTCCATTGTGTTTGATGTGGTGTCTTTGGCGAGAGCGGAATGCACAGAGCTTTGATGATTGTGAGAATGGTTTGCTCGATTTGAAGAAGTTGGTGCTACAAACACTGTATACATGGAGAGTGGCTTGTAATACTTCGTCTGTTTCTACTTTTTCTGAATTTTTAGCTTTATGTTCTCTTCTTTCTCTTTGGGTTAGGGGTTCTCTTGTATATATCCTATGTACTTGGGTTGCACCTCTCTACGTTTTGAATGAATATACATTATTTATATATAAAAAAGATGGAACTTAGACTCGTTATCCAAACCACCCCACAATAAATCCCTAAGCAATTTTTCTATCCATCTAGCAGGGAAAAATTTACAATTGAGAAATCGCTGATTTTTGTAGCTTCTATTATAGTGAACTTTTGGAAGGCTTTAATAGGATCCATGGTAGGGACGGAGTTGGTGGATGTGGTTGATTGGAGTCTAGATGCATTATTTCCTTGTTGGGATAAGTTCAACTCTCTAATGCTTTGTTAAAAATAAGTTTGTAATTTCTGAAAATAAAGGAAACACTCTTGATATGGTTTAAATTTGTAAAGCTGATAATTTTAAATATTTGATAAGCGAGTTCTATTAGAATGGCAATAGGTACGACAACATAATTGTTTGTCAAATAAGTTACTTTTAAAGAATTATATTCACTGCTGGCATCTTTATGTTCAACCTATCAGATTTTGTGGGGGTGAATAGCAATCTCACCCAATCGGAAGGTTATAATAACCTAATTTAGAATAGTATGTACCGCTATTCACCCAATTGGAAGGTTATAATAACCTAATTTAGAATAGTATGTACCTACCAATCTCTGATTTTTTACAATGTAACTGCTTAGTTGTTTCTTACTAGAAAAAAAGAAACTCTCCATTTATCTTGCTCTTCTTCCCCTTCCCAAACCCTTTGCTTTTGCATAATGCACTCCCTTACCTTCCAAATATTTTTGGAATATGTTTCCTTAATAAATTTATTTACTTATGTATATGTACCGAGGTTTTACTTGTTTTAACCACACCAATACTGCACCTTGTTGTACCTATGTTGACACAATATGACATTGTTAACGGGATGCTCACTGCAACTTCCAAATTGTGCAAAATTTAGGGAAAACAGATGAACCTAATAGCTGGATGCATACCACTCCCGACCCCCAAACCCCAAACCTGACTACCAAACCCTGAAGCAGATGAGCCCAATAGTTGGATGCATAAACGTACCCGACTCCCAAACCTGAGTTAATGTAAGATAAGGGTTTGCTAATTCTGAAGTGGAGTCCTGTGAATAGGGGCTATTGGTGTGGATTTTTTTTTACTTAGATATGCGTTTTCCTTGTAGCTTTGCTGTGGGAGGTGGATGTGTTTAGGTTTTCCGAAATCATTAGCTGATGTTTGTGTTGAGGAAGGATAAGATTGAACTCTGATACCTCAAGTTTGGTGATATGTTTGTGTGTGAAAAATTACATTAAACTTGCAGTTTTGTGAAATTATGTTGTATATTGTCATTGTTTTGAGTTAGATACCAACCTCCCTTAAATTAGAAATATTATGTTTTAATCACTTTCAAAAAATCAAAACCAAGGTTTTCATATTTGTTTTACTCATTTACTTAAAAAAAGGGTTTTTTCTAAAAGAAAAAAAAAAAAAAACTCTTTTGTTGGATATTTGGTTTCTCGTTTTCCAATTATTGTACCTTAATTTTTTTTATTTTCTCCCTAACAGGAAGCAAAATGCTTTGGAAAGTTTGAGTTTAATTTTGACCCTAAAAAAAAAAAAAAAAAAAAAAATTCTAAATGAGGAGCAATTGGATTTGTGAAGAATAGTCAAAGTGGTCGAAATCAAGTTCTCTTAAATAATTTAAGCCTCAATAGTTAATACAATGCTTAATGAGTGTAAATTCAGTGGTTGAACTTTTAAAAGGAAAATTAGTAATTTAAGCATTTAAACCGAACTCTAACTATTGTTTTTGTATCGGTAAAAGATTCTGTTAGATTATTTAATATATATTAGTGTCTTAAAGATGAGCAGTGTATAATATTTTTTCAATTCAAAGAAGGTTAATATCTAATTCATAACAAGGGGAGAATACAGTCTAATTGCACAAAATCTCAAGGGAGGTCAGTGTAATTTTTTCCCGTGTGTGAATGCTGAACACATTTAAGATAGATTCATATTCTTATTTTTAGCAGGAGATGCATTCAACTCCATATTATTCCACATATATCTCATCCCATGGTTTATGTAGATGTGGGCGTGATTCTACTTGCACCAGGGTCAAGTTGCATCTGTAAAATTAACTAAAGTGTTTTTCTTAAGAGCAGGACTGGCAGTGGCAGGATAAGTGCTTGTGGAGGTAATGGCTATGGTGGTGGCGGTGGTGGTAGAGTTTCAGTTGATGTTTTCAGCAGGCATGATGACCCAAAAATTTTTGTGCACGGTGAGACATGTTCTGTTCTTTTGCTATGCTTATGTCCCTCTGTATTTCTAAAACATTCTAGGAGCAACTTATTAACTGGAAAATGCTTTCTTATTACCAATATGTTATATGGTCTCTTAAGGGGTCTGCCCTTGGTTCAAGATAAAGTTATATTAATATCACTGGAAGGCAATGCGGGAAGCCCAATCGGATGCATGACATGAATACATGAGGATTATTATGGCAATGTAGTTCAGACGTAGGGATACCATAGGCATATAATGAGACTGGGAACATAAGCTAGTTTTAAAAAATCATGTCATTTTGAATATGAAGGAGAGCCTAATTGCCGAGTCATTGTCGAATTTCAGTGCCCCGTCTGTAGCGATGGAGAAGGTGCTAGGTTTGGGTCAGCCTCAAAAGTGGCTGTTTGGTTTTGATCCACCTTCGGAGTTGGTAATAGACTCAATAGAGGACACTCCTCGGAAGGTTAAGGGTAGAAGGGAGCTTTTGAATTTGGAATGCTCTATTAACTATGATGCAAGGGAGCATCATCTAAGCGCAAGGCTCATGCTTGTTAGTGTTTGAGGGTTTTGGGCTTTGATGTCTTGTGGGTGTTGGGTTGGCGGGCATTTTTGGGTTGTGGGTGTTCTTGCTGTTTTTTGGGCTTGTGAGAGCCTTTGTGTATACAGCCTGTGTACTTAGGGGTGCCTTACACTTTTTCAATGAAGTTTTTCATTACTTGCCAAAAGAAAAAAAAAAAAAGAAATCATATTATCCAGAGTGTCTAGGGTGCCAAATTTTTTCTTTTATTAATTTATTGAAGTATATGTATGTACTTCATGTCACAAGGAAACGCTAAGTATCATTTGTATTCATCCCAAAAAAAATGTCATTGGATATAATCTGACATACTTCTATAACAATAGGGCAGCACTTAATTTTGGGGAATATTGTTTCATATGATCAATATAGTTGGGCTGAAAGACTTTTAAGCTCTAGATGATGTTGATTATGAGGCCAGTTTAAAGGTAGTGGAGGGTTTGGAATCTAAGGCAAGAAAAACTAAACATCATAGGTGCCGTCTAGGAGTTGTGCATGGTACACATGAACAGGAAACTTATAATGGATTTTGGGTGGTGATTGATAATGGGTAGTGTACTGGTTTTCTTGAATAGAAATTTGTGGATTGATTGGAATTTCACTGTGGTCTGACTGTGTCTTGCAATTGGTTGTAAAGAGCATAAAATTTAGATGAAAGAAGAAGAAAATAATTAATTTTGATGGAAAGCAGTCTTGTCAGTCTCTGTACATGGAATTGTGTTTGTAACAGGCTATGGATGTTCATGTGGTTGTTTTTATGCCTTCTCACTAGGTTTATGAATGAGGTCCGTGCCAACCATCTAGATCTAAAGTACCCTCGCCATTTTCAATTTTTTTTTTTTGACAAGTAATCGAAATATTATTAAAATTTTTATACACACCCAGGTACAAAGGAAGTATACAAGAGAAAACATCTAGCTAACTAGAATGAGAAAAAAGAGGAAGAAAATCAAGATAATTGAGCACTAATGGAGAAATAAATGCAGCTGTCCAAAGAAAAATAGTATAGAAGAAAAAAGACTCAAGTTCCTCCAATGTTTTTTTGCGGTCCTCAAAATTTTTATCGTTCATTTCCCTCCAAAGGCACCACAAGCGACAAAGAAGCACCATCTTTTTTCACACAACACTCTGAGTTCTACTAGCACACCACCAACAAGTAAGTCGACGACTCGGATAGGCATACCCAAGGCAGCCCAAAGTGCCTGAAAAAAAAAATTCTATAAGGCGCAAACAACCTCACAATGGAGAAGAAGATGGTTTACAGACTCTCCATTCCTCATACACATACAACACCTGTTAATAGTAATGACATTCCGCTTCCTAAGATTGTCCATGGTAAGAATATTTCCTAGGGCTACCGAATAAGCAAAGAAAGCCACTCTCAAAGGAGCCTTAGTTCGCCAAATACTCTTCCAAGGTAAAGGAGAGCCATCAATACGAATCGGGACATTGTAGAAATATTGGGGGTCCATAAAAACTTGTCTTCACTTTCTCGTCTCCTGCTCTTCCGCTAACTAAATACAAGTTGAAGAACAAGGCAAAGATATCCACCTCCCAGTCATGAGCCATTCTAGCAAAGCTAACATTCCATTGATTAGAGCCACCAGAAAGCTCCAGGTAGGCTTCCTTTAGGGCCTTATCCCCACACCATAGGTTGTGCCATAATTAACCTTGAAGCCAACTTCCATCTCAAATTTGGTGTGACTAGAAAACTTCCCTCAACACTTCTTAATATTCTTTCATAATCCCACCCATACGCCCCAACAGACACATTAGAACACCACCCACCCTACGCATTGCCAAATTTAGTGTCCACCATAACTCTCCACTAAGCCCTTCTCTCATGCGTATGCGTATAGCGCCATAACCAGTTCCGAACCTCCAAACTTCCCTAAGAGATTGGAAAGCAAACCTTAGACCAACTTACCAAGTGAAATTTGAACTCTTCACCGAGCCCCTGAATAAGAAATCTTGTTGAAGCTTCTCTATACGGTTTGCAATACCCATGGGGAGAGGGAAAAGGAACATAAAATACATAGACAAATTGGAAAGGGTGCTCTTGATAAGGGTAATCCTGCCCCCCAGACAAGTGCATCTTGAAAATAATTTATTGACTTCTAATTTAAACCAAGTATGTGTTTGTGTGCAAACAAATATCTTAAATGCGGAATTTAAATGAGACAAGATATTTGTTACGAAGTGGAAACTCTATGAAGAAAAAAAAACCACTCCGGGGCAGCCAAATCCAGGAAATTCACTATCCAAAAATAAAGCTAGTTACAAGACACTCGTACTCACATAATCCTATGCAGTAGTCATACATTTAACTCTGGCGTGTAGCCCAACACGAACGCTTCCCAACCAGATCTTCCACTTGAAGGGGTTTTTGATGGATTCCTTTACTTTAAGGCCGACCCCTAAGATAGATTTCACACGAACACTTGAGCACACACTGGCACCGGCTTGAGAGTTAGCAGATCTTCGATTCTCCCTAAACACCCTCTCAAAGTACTATGGAATTCACTGTCGAATTCTATACAAAACACAGACCTAGAGCTCCCTATTTATAGGCTTCAAGAGACCTCAAAAACTGTTGAGATTCAGACTGTCTGTCGAGCGTCCAGACGGTAATTTGCCACGTCCGGATGGATTTCTGTGATATCCTTCAGAAACAGCGCAATTCTATCCTTATCAGGTTTGCGTCCGGACGGCTTGACCGAGCGTCTGGACGGTTTTCGCTAAAATCATTTCCGCGTTCGAACGGAAATCTGGAGTTTATCTGAACTACTGGATATCGTCCGGACGTGTTGCCAAGTCGTCCGGACGGTCTGCAAATACTGAACATCGTCCGGAGGTGTTGCCGAGTCGTCTGGACGGATTGCAGAGACTTCCCAAACAGTGTTGATTTCTGAAAACAGACTCGTTGAATACTGATTGACCGAGCGTCCGGACGGTGTTGCTCTGACATCCGGACGTCTTCAATGTTTATCTGTAAGACACTGCGGGGTGTCCGGACGTCTTCAAAGGCTCGTTTGGACGGTTGCACAGGAACCGGCTGATTTGTCTTGGTTTTTGTAATGGACTCTACATGGATATCTTTTAGAAGCTTGTGAACAGTAGATGTCTGAATATATGAAGATTCTGATTTGAAAACCGTTTGTCTGAAAACATGGAGATTGAAAAACCGACTGTCATGTTAAAACGCAACCATTACATAAAGTGTTTTTGTTTTATCCATAATGTAGCCAATGAAAATACTAACAAATTCCCTCTTTGGCCATTCTGGGACAAACACACTTGACCGGTTTGAAAATACATTTCCGGTCTAAACACCAAATACAACAAAAAAATACTCCCCATTTTTGTCAGACAATGACAAAGGGTAAACAGAGTAGAAAATTAAAACCATAAGTGTTTAAGCAATACACAAAGTGTCAACATAAATTTAAAATTGTTCTGAAAATAAGACAAGAACAAAAAAAAAAAAAAAAAAAAAAAAACTCAATCATCATCATCATTCAGCTTGGGATGATGATATTTTTGGCATTCTTTAATGTTGATCTGGCTCTGTTCGACACGCTCCCCGATAAGATTGACTTCCCGCTGAAGAGCTAACATGGAAGTCATGAGCTGTGCAAAAGCAGCCTCAATGTCAAAAGAGGGAGGCACAACCTAAGATGATGATGATGCGGTTGCTGTGGGGAGATCTGGTGGTGGCTGAGGAACAGCGCCTTGAGCCTCGTGCCGCAACTGGGCATTAGACTTCATGAGAGTCTGGATGCCAAGGGGATCTGGAATCCGTGAGCGGGGCTCCGAGTTTGAAATGTCTGGCACGACCTGAAGGCAGATTTGAGTGATCAGACACCCAAATGACAGACTCGTGTTCTTCTCATCGTGAACCTCGAGCATAATGTGCAAGATATGCTTGCACAGGCAAAATGGAGTTCGCATCACAATGGCATATAGAAGGGTAGCCGTCTTGAGGGTAAGCTCACTCCGCCGAGCTTGAGGCCAGATGTTTGTCACCACAATTTTTGCTAAAAATCGGTGCATAGGAGCAAAGGTACCGATGTTAATCTGGGAGTGGGACTTGTCCTCACACTGTGGTCTCGTCTCAAAGAAGTCATGGAGAAAATCAATGCTGGGAGCCTCATCAGGAAATAGAGCTCCGGAGACTGGCAGAACAGGGACCCTGATCACAGTACTGATAAGCTGGGGGTCTATCAGAATAGTTTGACCTCTGACCATAGTCTGCATGATCAGTCCACGATCATCATCCTGAGTGACGATCATATGGCCATAAAATTTCCGTACCAGTCTGGGAAAGGCCTAGTAGGCACAATTGTAAAGGTACTCCCAGTTGTTCTCCAGGAGCATCTGAGCAATAGGAAGCAGATCGGGGTCTCTCAGATCTGCGCGGAGAAGATTCCGCTCAGATAGGACTTGTCGTGATTGCATACGATGCAATCGGTTAGCAACTGATTCCTCAATTCTTTGTCTGACTCAGGGAGGAGAACTGTCTGAAGACAAGATTTCTGAACAAAAAAAAAAAAAATCATAGACACAAATCCATGAAAGCATTAATTCCTGTTAGTCAAAAAAAAATTTGGGCATTATAACGGCTGTAAAATGGACTATCAAAATATTTACAACATCAAGAAAACACAAGCCAAACAATATGGAGAACCAAATAACATAATCTCAACCCAACTAATAGCAAATTTTGAGGAATAATACATTTTTTTTTTTGATAAGTAAGAAGAACTTTATTAAAGAAAGCGTAAGGCGCCCTTAAGTACACATGAAGTATATACAGGAACAACCAATGCTAACCCACAAAAACCCGCAACACCAAGGCCCCATAACACAAAAGAATGAAAACAAGCTACAAAAGAACCCAACTAAGAACAAGACTAGCCACAACCCGTCAAGGCACAACAAACCTACAACATGTGTGCCTTGCCTTTCCTACTCCTAGAGGGATTGTTCGCGTCACCATAGTTGATGGAACTATGCAAATTTAGAAGCTCCCTTTTCCCTTTAGACTTTTGGCGCGCAAAAAACTGAAACTCCTCTTCCATGGCATCCCGAATAGCCAAAGCCGCCTCCCCAAAATTCCCATCCATTGCCCAATCTAAGGGCAAACCATCCCAATAATCATCTTCATCCTCTTCCCACACCACAATCTTCCCATTATGATCAAAATCAACTGGCCAATTACGAGATTGGGAGAAACCATTAAAGAAACCACTCGAAAGGGGAAGAAGGACCTACCACCCCGCCATTGTTGACCTCCTGAAGCGACATGGGAGGGATTGATATCGGGGGGAAGGTTGAGAAACCCCTTCCTAAAAAGGCCCTGATTCACAGGCGTCACTGACTTCTTCATTGCAGGAGGCTTTGCCGCCTTCTCAGCTGGCGGCTCTGCACCTGTAACCCCTCTTATCAACGTAGCCAATTGACATCTTCACGGCTTCCAGTGAGTCAAAAAGAAGCACATCATTCCACTTCACAGAATGCCCTTCCCTCAATTTTTTCGCCCTCCTGTAGTAACACTGAAAAGGCTTAGAAACCACCCCAGGGAGGGGAGAACGCAGCTTCTCTCCTAAAAAAACTGCTCCAGCGAGAGACGGAGGGGCCGAAAGGGGTTTAGGAATCTGAAACTTCCCCAGTGGAGTGAACTTAAAAGAAGCAGGATCTGCCGGAAAACCCAGATTTGGTGCCGGAGAAGGGGGGAAACCGAACATATTAGAGGCTGGAGTCCGGCTAGATACCGTCGGAAACACCTGGGAACTGCTCGACTCACCCCCGGAAGAAGACTCTGTCCCTGTGACTGCTGCCGACGAAGGCTCCGACTTAGAGAAATCCCCAACAAAAGCCGATGAAGCTGGACTTGTGGCCTCTTTGGCTCCCAACGCTGTAACCTGCAAACCCCCAGGAGGAAGCCGATTCAGAACCAACCCAGAGGACACCTCCGTTGTCGTCTCCGGTGAGAAAGGCGACAGACAGGAAACTTTAGGTTTCCGCTTGAGTCGGGCCACGCGAAAACCTAAGGGTTTTCGAAACAGCCCCGACCCGACAAACCGGATCAGAACTCTCCTCATAGCCCGGCCCAATGCCAAATAAAAACCGAGACCCAACTTACGCTACATTCGCAATCTCAAATTTTCAAAATTCAAACGAGAGTACTTACCCTGCCGACGTACAATCTGGTCTTTGTCCAACAGATCAAGCAGGTGAGACTCCAATGAGAAGCAATCCACCGCCGATCTCGGAACAGCCTCTGCATGCCACACCGCCGGAAGAAGATCAATCTCGCAAGGTGTCGCCAACGAAGCCCTTAACCAGGAACGACCATCACCCACTATGGGCATCGTCTTCGCAGCAGTGGTCGAATCCGACCTCAAAACCTCCGCAAAAGAAGGCCCCGTCCACTTTGGAGCCAAGCCCAGAGTCGGCCGAACATCCTTCACAGCCTTCTTCTCCGATGTAGATGAGTAACTGAGCTCGCAACCCACCGAGACTGAGAAAAAGTCTACAACCTTTCTCAGCTCGTCGGAGAATTTAAGCCATCCCCACCCTCCACGGCCCTCAGGGATAACAATGGACCCTTTCCGACCGCCCAACCCGAACGTTGTCGCCTCTAAATAGCGCCTAGCTTTATTCCCACCTCTCCGAGCAATTAGGACCTTCGAACCTTCTCTGAACGACTTAACACAATCTTGCTCTGCCGGGAGACCCAACAACACTTCCAACGTCGACGCAAGCCACTCGGAGCTTTGAGCATTCAAGATGACCACACCCAGGAAATTTTTCCTCTTCTCCTCCACCCTCAACGTCGACGCCCCATCCAAAACCGCGAAGTTAAAAGACTTCGACTCCACTAAGAAATTCTTATCCATCTACTACACACCCAAGACTAAAACGACAACCCAAAAAAACTACATCGTCGAACAAAGAACCACCCAACGAAACAGATGACCGAAACACAAAGCTAGAGGACCAAGTAGGAGGCTATAAGAGAAAGAGAATGTGAGAGGACGGAACAGAAATCGAACCCCTAGCTGGACGCGCTCTCACACGCCGTCACTAGGGCATAGAGAGAATAACACATATTAAACTCAAAATAGTAGAAACCCAAAAACAACCTATTTTAATCATAGAAAGCTTAAAATAAATTAGTGAAAGAGTACAAGAATATACCTGGGGTGGAGATAAAATCCAAAGACGACACTTGCACGTGAGAACTATGCATAAAAAGTACTAGAAAAACGCACAAGACAAAAAAACACAAAAGGAGGCCAAAAAGTGAGTTGCGGCGCGGGAAGAAAGCGATTTAACCCTACAGGGTTCACTGTCCGGACGGAACTTAAGTGACGTCCGGACATAGTGCCACGTAGAGGTCGCAAAAACACGGTTGTCTGGACAAGAAGAATAAATGTCCAGACGAATCAACCGTATCGTCTGGACACCAGAAATACCGTCCGGACAATCAGGATCACCGTCCAGATGTCCCAACACACCGTCCAGACGCTTCATACAAAAAATCTGAAAAAGAGAGGAAAAAGAGCAGAAAAAATATTTTCAAAATAATTTACAGAGCACGCATGTATATAACACTGATATCTTAGTTCAATTAGCATTTAAAAAGAAATCCAAGATATAATTGAGAGTTATGTTTTAATCACCACAATAATTTCCCTGTGGAAGAATATTTTTTAATAGAAAACTTAACTCAAGCAATGTGTGTGTGTGTGAAGGCTTTCTCAATAAGGTATGAAGTATGCGGATGACTTAAAACTCCCGGATTTTTCAAAGAAGAGAGAAAATCAATGTTAGATAAGTCAAAAGTCAAACCTTATTATGCTAGGGCCTAGTTACCCTCATCTGATACACTCCTCCTAAGCTGTAGCACTTTTCTTTTACTATGTCCTTTAGTGACCGTCTATTTCCGCAATGATGGAGATTTCCCTTGCTGTAGTTTTCTTGGGGACCCAAGTCTTTTTCGCCTGAGTAGGCTTCTGCAGCTGCTGATGCCTTGGAGTATGATTTCTGGGCGGTGATCTATGCTACCTGGGTGACTTAGGTGGAGGAAACTTAGGTACGACATGACTGCTAACTCCACATTGGTGACACATTGGAGTTTTAGGAGCCTGCCATTTTTTCTTCTGCTGAACTTGCCAATGTGGGCACTTAGGCCTGATGTGCCCTAGCTTGTCACAATGATGGCACGTGGGAGGCTTTTTCTTGATAGGAAGCTTGAACAGAGGCTGAAAGTTGACAGGAACTTCTCCTTCCATAACAGCTTTTCCCTTATCAACTCTTGGGGGTGGGAGTCAGAATAACTGGCTTCACAAAAATGGTCTTGGAGGTAGAAGGAGTATCAGAAGTAGGAACATACCCGAGTCCGGTCTTGTCAGTTGGGCACTTCTGAATGGAGAGCATGCGAGTGAGCTTCTTGTCTGAGACTCTCTCTAGTTGTAACTGTGTCTCCAGTAGCCTCTCTTTTAGATCATTGATCTTTATGAGCATAGAGGTCTTCTTAGTCCTGAGGCTGTTCAGCTCTAGTACCTGCTGCTTGTATTTCTCCCTCAGCTTTAGGAATTCTACATATTGAAGTTGATAGGCTGACTGCATATCTTATTCTTCACTATTCTCAGAATAGTAGGACTGAGAATCCTCCTTATCTTCATATGGGGTAACGAATACCAGGAATTTTTCTTCCTCAGGAGCTTTTTCTTCTTTCTCAGATTCATCGCTGAGAGTTGAATTAAATGCTTTCCCTCTTTGTTTCTTCAGATTTGCACATTCAGTCCTGATGTGCCCAAAACCTGAACATTCGAAGCATTGGGGACTCCTTGGATCTTTCTTTTCTACTTCTTCTGTATCAGTTGTGTGAGGAGCCTTTCTTAATCTGTCAGAGAACTTCTTCTTGAACTTATTATTCTTCATAAAGCGCTCGAAGTTCTTGGCTAACATTGCCACTACATCTTCATCAACATCCGAGTCTTCGTCAGATGAGACTACGGATTTCTTTTTGGACGCCTTAGATGCTTTGAGGGCAATTGTCTTTGCCTTTCTGATCGGAGGTAAGGAGTATTCGTATGTCTGAAGAGATCCTACCAACTCTTCAATCTTCATCTCCTCCAGATCTTTACTTTCTTCTATTGTTGTCACTTTAATCCTGAAACGCTCAGGCAAAGATGTTAGTATTTTTTGAATGAGTTTTACATCCGAGATTTGCTTCCCAAGACTCACCATCGAGTTTCTTAGGTCGCTAATCTTAGTGTAGAACTCTCCGAATGTCTCATCTTCTACCATCTTAATTTCTTCAAATATAGAAATCAACATTTGAAGTTTGGCAGATTTGACTAGTTTTGTGCCTTCATATGTTGTTTCTAGAATTTGCCATGCATCTTTATCAATTTCACAATTTGAAATTCTTGCAAATTCAGATGGTGAAAGTGCTTGACATAGTGCATGGAGGGCTTTATCATTGGATAGCCTTGCGCTTGTTTGAACAACAGTAATTTCGTCTGTTTCTTCTGGTTTAATCCAACCAGTTTCAACAATTTTCCATACGTCAATAGATTTTAAAAAGAAGTGTATTAGGGCTTTCCAATAGCCATAGTTCGTTCCATCAAAGGACGGAACAGAATTAAGATTTTGAGCCATAATAATCGAAAACAGAAGTCAAAAGGATACACTCAAGAAATAAATCTAAAAACAGAGTGTACCAAGCTCTGATACTAATTGAAAATAATTTATTGACTTCTAATTTAAACCAAGTGTGTGTTTGTGTGCAAACAAATATCTTAAATGCGGAATTTAAATGACACAAGATATTTGTTATGAAGTGGAAACTGTATGAAGAGAAAAAAACAACTCCGGGGCAGCCAAACTTAAGAAATCCACTATCCAAAAACAAAGCTAATTACAAGACACTCGTACTCACATAACCCTATGCAGTAGTCATACCTTTAACTCTGACGTGTAGCCCAACACGAACGCTTCCTAACCAGATCTTCCTCCTAAAGGGGTTTTTGATGGATTCCTTTACCTTAGGGCCGACCCCTAAGATAGGCTTCACAGGAACACTTGAGCACACACTGGCACCGGCTTGAGAGCTAGCAGATCTTCGATTCTCCCTAAACACCCTCTCAAAGCACTATGGAATTCACTGTCGAATTCTGTACAAAACACAGACCTAGAGCCCCCTATTTATAGGCTTCAAGAGATCTCAAAAATTGCTGAGATTTGGACTCTGTCTGTCGAGCGTCCGGACGGAAATTTGCCACGTCCGGACGGATTTCTAGGATATTCTTCAGAAACAGCGCAATTCTATCCTTATCAGGTTTGCGTCCGGACGGCTTGATCGAGCGTCCGGACGGTCTTCGCTAAAATCCTTTCCGCGTTCGAACGGAAATCTGGAGTTTATCTGAACTATTGGATATCGTCGGACGTGTTGCCAAGTCGTCTGGACGGTTTGCAGATACTGAACATCATCCGAAGGTGTTGCCGAGTCGTCCGGACGGATTGCAGAGACTTCCCAAACTGTGTCGATTTTTGAAAATAGACTCCTTGTTGAATATTGATTGACCGAGCGTCTGGACGGTGTTGCTCTGACGTCTGGATGTCTTCATTGTTTATCAGTAAGACACTGCGGGGCGTCCAGACGTCTTCAAAGGCTCGTCCGGACGGTTGCATAAGAACCGGCTGATTTGTCTTGGTTTTTGTAATGGATTCTTCATGGATATCTTTTAGAAGTTTGTGAACGGTAGATGTTTGAATATATGAAGATTCTGATTTGAAAACCGTCTGTCCGAAAACATGAAGATTGAAAAACCGACTGTCCTGTTAAAACGCAATCATTACATAAAGTATTTTTGTTTTATCCAGAATGTAGCCAATAAAAATACTAACACATCTATTTCCAACTTTTCAGCCGCTGCTCTATCTTCTCAATAACACCGTCCCAAATAGATTTGGCCTTAAAAGGGCCCCCAAAGGGAGACCAAGGTACTTTATAGGCAAAGAAGAAACGCCACAGTCTAGAATGCCTGCCAACCTATCCTCATTCTCAACATTACCCAATGGAACCAGTTCCGATTTAGCCAGATGAATCTTCAATTCAGAGACAGCTTCGAAGCATAAGAATAAAGCACGCAGATAGCGAAGGTGGTTAGGCTTGTCCCTATAGAAAACCAAAGTGTCATCTGCATACAAGGTGTGAGATGTTAACCTTCCCAGACCCCACATAAAAGCCTTAGAGAAGACCCCCATCAACAATTGTAGAAATCATTCTACTTAAGACCTCCATAACAATAACAAAGAGAAAACATGACAAAGGATCTCAAGAAACTGGATGGAGTGCCATTCACCAAAACAGAGAAGCATATCGAAAAAATACAATGCGTTATCCAAGAACGCCATTACGCCCCAAAACCACACCTTCTCAACAAGTAAAGTAAGAAGTCCCAATTGACATGATTGTAGGCCTTCTCAATATCTAGCTTATAGAGCACCCTTGGCTCACTAGATCCGATCCTACTATCCAAACATTCAGTGGCAATGAGCACAGAATGAAGGATTTGTTTGCCTTTGACAAAAGTGTCATAAGGATTCGAAATAATCTTCTTGGCGACCCCATTCAACCTATTGGCAAGGACTCCAACAATAATCTTGTAAACAACACTCACAAGACTGATAGGGCTGAAATCCTTGAGATCAATGGCCCCAATTTTTTTGGAATCTCTCTTTCTTCACTGCTATGTGGCTTCTGCTTTATGGAGTTCTCTCTTCAGTCGTTTCGGGATGTCTTGGGTTATGCCTAGACGGGTTATCGACTTGCTTGCTTGTTGGTCGTCCTCTGGAAGGCCAAGGAGTGCTGCGGTTTGGAAAATGACTTTTATTTGCCTCTTTTAGTGTTTATGGAGCGAAAGAAACAGTAAGAACTTTGAGGATTTGGAAAATACCTTGGAAGAGATTCTATTCTTGTTCTATCTTTGTACTTTTGGACTACGACTTATGTCCACCCTTTGTCCTTTATTTTTGCCGACTTTCTCGCTCGCTTCTCTCTTTCTAATTAGGTGTTTCCTTGTATACTCTCAGTATATCAAGGGGCGCCTTACGCTTTCTTAATGAGATTTGTTTCTTACTTATCAAAAACAAAATTTTCTTTGGAATGAGGGCAATGAAGGTGGCATTGAGACTTTTCTCAAACTTGCTACTAGCATGAAAATTATGGAACACCCTCATCAAATCTGCCTTGATCACCTCCAAACAAACTTGGAAGAACGCCATAAAGAAACCATCAGAGCCTGGCGCCTTTTTACTGTTCATACCTTTCACCACATCATGGACCTTGCTCTCCTTGAACGCTCTCTCTAACTAGGAAGCTTCCTCCACATCAATGGAATCAAAATCGAGGCCGTCCAGCTTGGGGCCCTAACTAAACTATTTTGAGAAAAGATTGTCACAGAAATGCACAATGTGATCTCTGATGCCACTTGATCAAAAGATACTGAGCCATTGATTGACAATGACTCGATGGAGTTCTTCTTATTTGAATTGGCCACCCGATGGAAAAACTTTGTGCATTTGTTACCCTCTTAACCAAAGAACCCTAGACTTTTGCCTCCGACTTATCTCCTCCATTAAAGTAACTTTCTCCATATTCCCCAATAACATAGGTATTCCTCAGTTTCTCTTCAACCTCTATGACCCTCTCTTCCTTTGAACCATCAAGAACACAGAGCTCCTCCAAAAGAGATTTTTTTTGAGATACCACGTTGCCAAACACTTGCTCATTCCACGCTCTTAAATCATCTTTCAAGGCCTTAAGATTACAAGCCAGAATAAAGTTAGGGGGGCCTTGAATCGATAAGTTGACCACCACTGCTTCATTCTGTCCACAAAACCATCTGTCTTAAGCCACATATTTTCAAACTTAAAGGATATTTTGCCCCCCCTTAGTACCACCACAATTAAGAAGAATGGGAAAGTAGTCTGAACATAACTTATGCAACCTTTTCTGAGATAGCCTGTAACTTCGATCCCATATTGGGAAGATGAGTAGCCCACATAGAGAGTGTGTGATTTATAAGAGATGCTCATTAGTTGTAAGTCTCACATTGCTTAGTTATTAAGTGAAATTAGGCTTTATAAGGGATTTTAGGGAAGCTCTAAATTGACTAATCCTTTTGGGGTGATAGCGCAAATGTGGCTAGCGCTTTTTCCTGTGCCATTATAAATGGTATCAAAGCTACTTAGTAATGCGCTATGTGGTTTTGTCAGTACCGCATGATGTGGCCCTGACGAAGATGTCAGGGGGTTTAAGGGGGGAGTTTGTAACACTTTGATTCCATATTGAAAAGATGAGTAGCCCGCATAGAGTGTAAGTGATTTATAAGAGATGCTCATGGGTGTTAAGTCCCACATTGTATAGTTATTAGGTAAAACTGAGCTTAATAAGAGATTTTAAGGAAACTTCAAATTGACTAGCCTTTTTGGGGTCAAAGCGCAGATATGGCTAGCGCATTTCCTTGGGTCGTTACATAGCCTAGGGAACTTGGCTTCCCATTCCGGAGAGACTAGAAACCTATCAATTCTAGACCAAGAAAGGGTCTCCCGATTGTTAGACCACGTAAAACTCCCACCGAGAAAGGGGAGGTCTATGAGATCCTGCTCAAAGATAAAATCAGAGAAATCCTTCATAGAAGGGCTAAAACAGCCTTCAGCCGACCTTTCACCACGACAGATTCAACCAACTAAGCAAGCCGGCCAATTCCTCCTGTAACAATCTTCTGGCACCATCTAAATTGGGCCCATAAACCCCCGCAAAACCCCAAGAGAACCCATCTTCGACATTTCTGAATGAGTAGGCACCAGAAAATTCTCCCATACACTCTTCGATCTTCTCTACTACCCTTCTATCTCACATGAGCAAAATACCACTGAAGGTCACTCTAGAGACAGAGTAGCACCAATCCACATGATGACACCCCACAGGACATGCACAACACTGTTGGAAATGAGCTCTAATTTAGATTCTTACAAACAAATAATGTCCGCCTTCAACGTTATAGCTTCCTCTAGGCGTAGGAAATGAAAGGCCTACATGTTGTAGGGTTGTGTGCTTTGGTGGGTTTTGTAGGTTGTCTCTCAGGTATTTGGGTTTTGGGGTGTTCTTTCTCGGGTTTTGGGGTTCTTTTCTGTAGCTTTTGTCGGTTGTTGAGGGTTAGCTTTGGGTGCTTCTTGCGTATACTTCCTGTGTACTTAGGGGCGCCTTTACGCTTTTTTTTAATAAATCTTTACTTATAAAAAAAAAATTAAAAAATAATGTCCGCCTTCCACTTTCTAAGCAAATTTCTAACTCTCAAGCACTTGTCACCCTTATTCAACCCTTTATGTTCCATGAAAACAGCTTGGGCTTCATAAATAACCACCGACAACCCTCCCCTTGACTCTACCACGGCTCGCACTATCGCTGTTTGCGCCATAATTTTGATAAGTAATTGCAATTTTATAAAAAAAAACAGCGTAAGGCGCCCTTAGTACACACGGAGTATACAAGAAGCAAAAGCCTCACCACCGACCCGGCAAGAAACAACCCACAAAACAACCCAACCAAAGGCCCCTAAAACTCTCAATCCTCAATCTTATCCCACCGCCTATGTTCCTCATCCAAGGCAGAGAGGTAAGCGCCACAGTATTAACCTCTTGCCCCTTCCCGATCCCCATTGAAGAGCAAAACAAATACCACTCCACAGAATTGAGAAGACGAGCTCGACTAGGACAAGAACAACCCTGGCCTGAGAAACCACGATCTGCCTGTGAATGAGAGGACGAACTCGACTTTAGAAACGGCCGGCTAAGAAAGTCCACATCTTCGTGTTTTCCTTGACCCACTGCCTACTTCGGCTTCCTCCCTTTACGCTTGTATTGAATCAGAGACTTCGGCCTGGGATCTTCCAAGGATGAGGAACGGAGAACCATCATTTCCTGCGAGCCAACCGTAGAACCAACACCCGGCGAGCTGCTGGAACCACCCTTGGAAGAAGACAGAACTGGAGAAACCCCAGGTGCAAGCTCCTCTCTGGCCTTCCTCAAGCCCCCAGAGGTCTCCGGCAAAAGAGGGCACTCAAGCGAACCCGACAACGTCATACCCACACCCTCTATGGTATCCAACGAAGCATCTTGACGGACGGGAGGCTAAAAGATTCGGGAGGAGTCGGGCTAAGCGGAAACCCGAACGTTTACGACCCAGCCCAGTCCCGACAAAACGGTCCAAAATATTTGTTACAGCCCGGCCCAGAGCCAAGTTCGACCCGTTACCCAGCTTGCTCCACATTCTACGTTTAGAAAATTCGAATGTGAGAAGCTTCTTACCCAGAGGACAGATAAACCGGTTTTTATCCAACAGATCAAGCGGAGGTGATTCTAGAGAGAAGCAGTCCACCGCCGTTCTCAAATCGTCCTCTGCATGCCTCACCGACGGGAGAAGATCCTGAACACACGGCTCCACCGACACAGCACTCAACCTGGAACGACTACCCCCCACGAAAGGCACCTTGCCTGACCTCAACACCTCCACAAAGGAGGGACCCTTCTAGCAAGGAACCATTCTCAACTTCGCCTCTTCTTCCTTCCCCTCATCTTTGACCGACACAAACGGGGACCCAGATCCGCATCCCATGTTTGGCACAAAGGAAAACAGCGGCCTTTCTCAGCTCGTCTGAGAATTTGAGCCAACCCCACCCACCACGGCCTTCTGGGATCAAGACAATGGAGCAAGACAACTTTATTAATTCTCTACTACCTTTAACACCCACTTTCGAGCAAGAGGTCGGCACCTGATTAGGGCAGCTTGCCTCAATAGCTGTAAACAAGGCCAAAAGTTAAATGCAAAACCCAATCCAAAGGCACGGACCCTGTACCGTGTGGAATGGCTGCTGCAAGACAGGAAATCAAAGGAGTGGGCTCCTCTGCGGCAAAACAAATCCACATCCATGCAGGGATGATTAACTGGAACCCGCATGCCCCCTTGAGCAACGAATGCCCACTCTGAACTAGAGGAATTAGAGGACACCTCGAAACAGAAAGGGACTTTCCTGGAGCAACCAGATTCAAAACCGTTAACTGGGGCTTTGCTGCCAGGGTAATATGGAAGCCAAGTAAGAATAGGACCCAACTGGAAAAGCTCACCGGAAAGGTCTGCAGGGGGGTAATAGACATTTTTTTTAATATTTTCTGTGAGTTACTGAATAAAACCTTGCTGTTTTCAAATGCTATTCCATCTTAAAACTTCAATTTCTTTCTGTATGTCTGTTCATTTTTTTTTTTTTTGGGGGGGGGGGTGGGGGGGGGGGGGATTGGTTTCTGACTAATTGAACCAAATGGCATCTTCTCCACTTATAAACAAGGGTTGGAGGGTGAGCTTATGGATTTGATCCCGTACATGTGTGAGAGTTGTATTTACCTATCAACGAAAAAGAAAACCATTAGCTGGCTTCATTTGAATCAAATATTGGGATTCCTCTGTGGAAACTTAAGTAGCAACTGCAAACTTGTAATTTGCAGGAGGAAGTAGTTTTGGCTGTCCAGAGAATGCAGGTGCTGCTGGGACTTTGTATGATGCTGTTCAGCGGAGCCTTATTGTTAGCAATCATAACATATCAACAAATACGGAGACACTTCTTTTGGAGTTTCCTAATCAGCCTCTTTGGACAAATGTTTATGTTCAAAATAATGCCAGGGCTACTGTTCCATTGCGTTGGAGTCGTGTTCAGGTTTGTGAAATTTAGATTTGTAATTTCTACTGGCAGAGCTTTTGTTCCCTATATGTGGTTTGATCTTACTTTCTGGCCAACCTATATCTGTGCATTTTATTTTTGGAGATAAAAGACCTTTTGTGTAACCACCCTTCTCTGTCTAAGTTAGATATTGTGTAAATTGATAAGGGGCAGTTTGAAATATTCATAAATGAAATAAAATCAATCGGAAGTACTTTGGTAATGTATATTATATTATAATTAGAGATAAATATAACAAATTTAATTAATATTTGATAGAATTTTTAAATTTATGAAGTATGTTTGACCCTGCCCTCTAATATTTTTTCTTTACTTGCATTTTAGGAGGTTTTATTTAATTTTAATGTGTCTCACAACCTTAAATGACAGAATTAAGAGGGATTATTTCATTTTTGGATCTAAATGGAACAAATATGTTTAAGAGATGAGAGATTTAGGATACAAACCAGAAAGACTAATTCAATAGCGTGGACCACTAAGTTAAAGCTTTAATACTTTTTACTTATCAAAAAATAGCGGGGACCATTATGCCGTTAGAGTGTGTACTATTATTTATATGTTATGTGGGTTTACTTGATACATTATTAATGAAACTCCTGAACATGACTCACAGTCTCAGCATGAGTCTTGTGCGGCACAGTCCAATCTGGACTCTAGTGAGAAGATCTCTATTCCTATCCGAAGTCCTAGTACTAAGGAGAGTACTAGTTCAGTTGTGTGATAGATAGATAAGAACTCAAGTCAGAAAGAGTTCTAATTCAGCTATGTGAAGGTAGAAGCCGTGGGCTATATTATGGGAATTTATGTTTATCATGAACACTTGTAAACCTATATAAATATCAATGAAAGCTCTCCTTGATGAGCATGGTTTTAGATCCAATTATTCCCAAGTTCTATCATGGTATTAGAGCCATATCAAAGACACACATCTTGATCTATGGCCGAATCCGATTTTGAATCTAGTGCCTCTATTAGTTCAATGGCTTTCAGTGCCACTCAGCCTCACCCACCACACCCACAACCGCAGTCAGTTGTTTTCATTGTGCCCAACATGAACCAGAACCTCCATATTAAATTATCCAAAGGCAACTTCCTGGCTTGGAGAACTCAAATCCTCGTTTACATCAAAGGTTAGGACGCCTATGGATTCCTCGATGGCTCGTCTCAGCCTCCTCCTTAAACAATTCCCAACACATCTACTGTTGCTGGAGCTCCTGCCATTATTGTCAACCGAAATACCTTGCTTGGACTCAAAGGGATCAAATGATCCTCAGTGTTCTCATCTCCATACTCATTGAGCCCTACGTTGTGCATGCGGTTGGTTGCGCCACTTCTTCAGCTCTTTGGACAACCCTCATCACTATGTTTGCATCTCAATCCCGTGCTCGAGTTATGCAAATCTATTTCCAGGTTGCTATTGTTAAGAAAGGTAACAGTTCCATCACCGAATATTTTCAAACCATCAAGACCCTTAGTGATACTCTTGCAGCCGCTAGACAACCTCTCAACGATTTTGAGAGTGTCTCCTTCCTTCTTAAGGGTCTTGGATCAGACTATGATCCATTTGTCACCTCTGTCACAACCAGAGTTGATCCTCTTCAATTGATGAACTCTACGGCCATTTCCTTGCACATGAGATGCATCTAGAACAGTAGATACCTGCTCTTGATGTTCATCCACCTGTTGCCAACATCATCTCTCAATCTCAGTACCTAGAGGACGCGGATACCGTGGCCGTGGAAGACGTCCATACAACCATGGCTGTGGATCATTCTCTGGCAGCCGTGGATGCGGCTCTTACTTCCCTTTTGATGTAGCCTCTGCTTCCAGACCTACATGCCAAATCTGTGGCAAGTTTGGACACATTGCGGTCATTGCCGCACGCTGCTACCACCTTCAGGATATCTCTTTTACACAGCAGAGGAAGTTTGGTACCTAGATACCGGGGCTACTCACCATATCACCAATGATCTCCAGCACCTCAACTTAACACATGAGGACTATCACGGTCAGGATCAAATCTGAGTAGGCGATAGAACAGGTTTGCCCTTATCTCATATTGGTTCTGCCTCTTTAAATCTATCTCGTCATCAATTCATTCTTAAACAACTCCTTCGGGTTCCTTCCATTTGTAAAAATCTTCTCTCTGTTAGACAATTTGCCTTTGACAACTATGTCTTTTTTGAATTTCACTCCTCTCATTTTGTGATTAAGGACTCTCAAATCGGGATCATCCTCCATCAAGGGCGCATTAATGATGGCCTTTATCAACTTCTTCCTTCTCCTAGTTCTTCGTCAATAAAACAAGCACTTGTTGGTGAACGCACCTCTCTAGATTCATGGCACAAGCGCTTAGGTCATCCTGCTTTCCGCATAGTTCTAATAGTTGTTTCTCAGTTCCAGCTTCCAGTTCTTCCAAATAAGCTGCCATTTTATCCTTCTAGTTCTAAAATTTGTAGTCCTTTACATTTAATCTATTCTTATGTATGGGGGCCTTCTCCAACACTTTCAATGAATGAAAATCGCTTTTATGTATCTTTTATAGATGCCTTTAGTCGATATACATGGGTTTTTCCTATTCAAGCAAAATCAGATGTTATGCCCACTTTTCTTTAATTCAAGTTATGGCTGAATGTTTATTTAATTCTAAAATCATAAGTGTTCAATCTGATTTGGGGGGGTGAATATCGCAATCTTCACTCTTACTTTGGGTCCAAATGCATCATTCATCGTATTTCTTGCCCTCATACACATCAACAACAAGGTTGTGTCGAACGTAAACATAGACACTTAATTGACACAACTTTGGCATTGCTAGCTGAAAGTAATCTCCCTCAAAAATTCTGGGATGAAGCCTGCCTTACTTCTTGTTACCTCATAAATTGTATGCCCACTCCATTGTTAAATAACAAATCACACTTTGAGAAATTGTTTAATAAGATTCTTGATCATATGTTCCTCAAAGTGTTCGGTTGTGCCTGTTTTCCAAATCTACGTCCATATAACTCTCATAAATTCTCCTCTTGTTCAAAAGAGTGTGTTTTCCTCGGGTATAGTCAACACCACAAAGGCTATAAATGCCTTCACATCGAGTCTGGCCGGATGTACATCTCTCGAGATGTCATCTTCCACGAATCTCGTTTTCCCTATGTTGTCACTCCTACTGCATCCAGTACTTCTACATTTGTCCTGACCACTATTCTCCCTCCTATTCCGTTTCCTTCACCTACTTCACCTTCAACTCAACCTTCTGCAACTCCATCTCCTATTTGGTGCTACCTACATGTCAGTCAATCTGGTGTTCCATGCACGTACCAAGCATGTGGAAATAGATTTTCACTTTGTCCAAGATTGTGTTGCAGATAAGTCCTTGGTTGTTCGGTTTGTTCCTAGCTCGGATTGGATTGCTGATGCACTTACTAAACCACTTGTCTCACGAAGGTACCCACAGTTGTGTTTCGAGCTCAATGTGCAATCTCCGCCGTTGATCTTGCGGGAGGGTATTAACGAAACTCTCACACAAGACTCAGTCCCAGCATGAGTCTTGTGCGGCACAATCCAAGGCACAATCCAATCTGGACTCTTGTGAGAAGAACTCTATTCCTATTTGAAGTCCTAGTACTAAGGAGAGTCCTAGTTCGTTGTGTGATAGATAGATACGAACTCAAGTCAAAAAGAGTTCTAATTCAGCTATGTAAAGGTAGAAGCCGTGGGCTATATTCTGGGAATTTATGTTTATCATGAACACTTGTAAACCTATATAAATATCAATGAAAGCTCACCTTGTTGAGCATGGTTTCAGATCCAATTATTCCTAATTTCTACCATACATTTAGTGCATTTGTTAATATGTTTTTTATTTATTTATTTATTAGTAAGAGAAATTTTATAAAAGATGAAAGCATCCCTGAGGATACACGGAGTAACGAAAGGTTGCAAACATAGAGAGAACAAAAAAGACGAGAAACAAGAAAAAAAAAACCCTCAAAGACCCAACCACAGCAGAAAACCCAAAGCACCCCAACAAAACCCCAGAAACCTCTATAACATTATATCACAACAACCCTCTTGCTTTTGCCCCGAGAAGAACCAAGACTCCTAGCATCATAATTGATATCTTACTCAAGGCATAAAGTTCTTATCTATTCCCTTTAACCTTAGGAGTGGAGACCAGGACCTCAAGATGCTGCCCCTCAACCACTTGAGCCATGATATCCAAAAAACCTTTTACCAGCATAAAGTTTTGAAGGCACACGTCGAACACTACCATGGGAGAACATACAACCTCTTTGGAAACAGCTTCCCTCAAAGATTCACCCACCTCAACGCTTGCCACATCCTTGTTAATATGTTGCACATGTCAGATGTTAATAATGCTTCATCCTTATTTAGGCATGATTCCATATTATCATAGATTTAGTAGGTAGTGTATGTACGTATTTTATACTTTATCTAGATATTATGATTGTTGTATATTCAATTTTTAACTCTTTAAACCACGTTTTATTGGGCCAATCTCAGTCAGTATTTTGGTTTGAGCATGGATACATTAAGATGCATGTTTAGATTTTATCGGTAAATTTAAAATTAACTTATTATTATGGAGCCTTCGAGAATTTTTTGAATAAGAATTTTTTTTTTATTAACTATAAATGTCTATGTACAAGAGCTCTTAATTAAGTTCTCAGCTATTTGTATTAAGGAAATTAAAGTTTGTTTGACCTTTTATCCTACTGGGAAATGCAATTTATGATACTTCTCAGTAATTTAATTCAGTGATCTGCTGATACCTTGTCTCAGGTACAAGGACAGATAAGTCTGTTATGTGGTGGAGTGTTGAGCTTTGGGCTTCCACATTATGCTTCATCAGAGTTTGAATTATTGGCGGAAGAACTGTTGATGAGTGACTCTGTGATCAAGGTAAGCGACAATTTAGTAAATTATTTTTATGTGTAATGACCTAGAAGCTCTTGTGCATCTTGATGTACTTGTTCAGCTGCTCTAAAGAAGTCTGCTTCTCTCTCATTCTCTCCCTCTTCATGTGTATGTGTCTGCATATGTGCATTGCTGGCATTCTTGTAATTTTCCTGACAATTTTTCATATGCTGTTTACTGATTTTATAAGATTATTCCTATTCTTGATAATGACCTTTAAGTAAAAGACAGGGCTAGGTGAATCTTTAGTATCATATATCTGCTTACTTTCACTGCTCTGGTTGTGCCACATACTGGGCTTGCTATGCATTCCTACCATGTTTGATGCAATTGGAGGTTTAATGTTTAACTTTGTTATATGGGTAATGATAACTTGGTTTGTTTAACCCAAGGTGTATGGGGCTCTGCGCATGTCTGTAAAAATATTCTTGATGTGGAATTCCAAAATGCTCATAGATGGCGGTGATGATGCAATGCTTGCTACATCCTTGCTTGAGGCTAGTAATTTAATTGTTCTCAAGGTGTGTGTCACTGTCCATTTATTTGGCATTTTTGTAAGTATATTGCTCATCATGCGTTCATAGATGATGTTTCTGTTTTTTTTTTCTATAACAGGAGTTGTCTGTCATACATTCTAATGCAAATCTGGGTGTTCGTGGACAAGGTCTGCTGAATTTATCTGGACCAGGGAATTGGATTGAAGCACAACGCCTGGTGCTGTCACTGTTTTACAGTATCCATGTAGGCTTCTGTTCCTTTATAAATGTTATGTTGTCTCTGATGACTATTAAAACTTTTTTTGTTAATCGGCCAGTAAACTATTTACTAGAAGCTTGCAAGTTAAGAAATCTAGTTGTAGCATATAGTTAATTTCAGGTTTTCATTGTGTGAATCTCAATAAATATTGTTTTGGTATAACTCTTAACTGGTTGACTGTAAAATAATTCAAACTATATTTCTGTTTATTTATCAATAATTAGAAGTTGGGGCACGGGGAGATTAGATATATAATCCAGATTGTGTAGTTAGTGCATATTCCTTTTTAGCACCCATATTGGTCAAGTGTCAAACCTTTTTTCCTAATGATTTGTGTGAAAAGGTTCTTATGACTTTCTCACTCTCTTTTTGTTTTTGATGAATAATTCAGATCTTATTAAGGAAAAAAAGGTTAAACCCTCGTACATGAAAAGTATAAAATAGGGACTTAACAATGTAAAAAGCAAATCAAATCAACCAAATTTGTTTTGACAAAGTTTGGAACATTAACAAGAATCCATCCCAAGAGAGATCTCAAAAAAGAAGATTTTAGAAAGAGCACGTTTGTCTCACTATCTTCGAAAAGACAACGATTCATTTCTCTCTAAATGCTCCACATTATGAGGGCAGGAATAACTTTCCAGATTGCCTCTTTGGGATGTCCCTTCCCTTGTACTATCCAACAATGTAGAAGCTCTTGGATGTTGCTAGGCATAACCGACGAGACTCCAAAAAGGTTCAGAATCAATTGCCAAAGAGCCAAAGTATACTCGCAATGGATGAGAAGGTAATCAGTCGTTTCCTCATTCTTTTTAAACTGACAACACCAATTAGCTAGAGAGAAACCCCTCTCTCTAAGGGTATGCACCATGAGGATTCTACCAAGTCCTGTTGTCCACAAGAGGCTTGACCTTCCAAACACTTTTCCAAGGGAAAAAACTGTGCTCACTTGACTGTAACCGAGTATAAGAACTCTTCACTGTAAACCTATGGTTGCTAGAGGGAGTCCACAACAAGCTGTCCACTTCCCCCGGATGCGTCTTTGAGGAATACAAGAGACTGAAGAAAGAGTTGAAAGATTCTAGTTCCCAATCATGGGCAGCCCTAATGAAACTAGGATTCCAATGGATATTGGAACTGGATAGGTCCAAATAATTAGACATATAAGCCTCCTTTTCTCAATCAATGGAATATGGTTCGGGAAAAGAATGCTTTAGTGGCTTTGTTCCACACCAAACATCATGCCAAAAACTAATTTGTGAACCATCCCCAACCATGTAAGATAGAAAATTGGAAAAAGAACCCCAACCATTTCTAATATTCATCCAAAGGCTCACCCTATAAGAAACTCAAGCTTCCTTTGAGCACCAACCTTCTCTCTTGAGCCCATACTTCGAATCAATCACCTGTCTCCATAAGGAATGTTCCTCATACCCAAATCTCTAAAGCCATTTACTGAGAAGAGCCTTGTTGAATACCATCAACTTTTTAATGCCCAACCCCCTCTCTGGAAACAGCGTCGCAAATTGTCTTCCAATTAACCAGATGAATTTTTGGATCCTTGCCTGGACCATCCCAAAGAAAATCTATCGGGAGGCGCTCCAATCGCCTAGCTATACCTATTGGTAATGGGAAGAGGGAAAGAAAGTATGTAGGAAGACTGGATAACGTGCTCTTGATGAGCGTAAGACACCCCCCCTTTGACAAGTAGATCTTTTTCCAGCTAGCCAACCTTTTTTCTATTCTCTTGACTACCCCATCCCAAATGGCTCTCGATTTGAAGGGGGCTCCTAGAGGAAGACCAAGGTATTTCATAGGAAAAGAAGAAATTCTAAAATTGAAAATACCGGCCAGCTCCTCTATATTAGGAACCTTCCCACTGTGACTAACTCGGATTTTTGAAGGTTGATCTTCAATCTCGAAACAGCCTCAAAACACAGGAGAATGTGATCCAAATTATGGATATGTTCACTATTTGCATCGCACATAATAAGAATATCATGTGTGAACAAAAGGTGAGAAACTTCCAAAGAAGAAGGGTTGATGTTGTTAGCCCGAAAACCTGATACAAAACCCCCAACCATCGCTTGATAGAGAATCCTACTTAGAGCATCCATGACTAGAACAAAAAGACGAAGCTAGAGAGGGTCTCCTTGGCGAAAGCCCCAAGAACTCCCGAAGGAACCGTTCGGGCTATTGTTAATCAAGATGGAAAAGTGAGCCGTGGAAATGTAAGTAGAAATCCACTTTTTGCATTTAGCACCAAAACCACAACGTCTCAAAATATAATGGAGAAAATCCCAATTGACGTGATCATAAGCATCTTCCAGAGGATAAGCCATTCGAGTCATAGTTGATGGAACAAGAAAACCTTCTTAATTCTCTAATTTTTTTTTTATTAACCAATTTGAAATTAGACGCCCTCCTTTTTGGGAGTGGCTTGCTTCAATGGCCGTAAACAAGGCCATAAGCTCCTCTTCCAAACCCTCAAATGAAAGCCCTACAATATAACTATTTTCCTTTACTATTTTGCAATACTCTGGCTAAAGACTTTGCCCCTATACTTTCTTTATTAGCAAATGGGGGGAAAGATTTCAATGGAATGGGCTCATCCTTAGAGAACGCTTCCATATCCAGGCAAGACAAAGTTACATTAACAATAGAATCACTCCTATACACAACCCACATCACACCCTATAATCTCATCATAAACAATACATTTCCCCTAATCTATACAAGCAATACTCCCCCCCCCCCCCCCCCCCCCCCCCCCCCCCTCAGAGAATGATGGTGAGAAGGAAAGAAAAAATCCGTTAGGAGGACGCACTCTCTCTCGTCGGCACATGTAGGTGCGTGCCGACATCTTCCTTCTTTTGTGTTCCCTCTCTGGTGCTGGTGTGGTTGTAGTCATCGGTTTCTGGCTGTTTGTGATGGGTTTCTTGAGTTGGTTTTAAGTAGAGGCTAAAGCCTTTGAGCTCTTGCGGTTGTAGAAAGGGGAAGAGGGGGGAAGAAGGGGGGGGGGGGGGGAGGTTTCTGTTTTACATTTGGTTGAAAGGAGCCGAGGGGCTTCTCGAACATTGTTTGGGTAAGGTGAGTGTTGCTTGGTTGCCGGCCACGGTGGAGGAGTTGGTTTGAAGAGTAGAGGCAATTGAGTTTATCAAAACGTTAAGGGATGGGAACAAGGCTTTCATTGCTCAGAGGTGCTCTAATAAGTTTGGCGGGTATTTCTAGGTGGCGGAGTATGGGGTGGTGAATGGAGAGGTTTTATTGTAATCTTGGAGGGACGAGAAGGGAGGGGTTGAAGTTGTGCCGTTGAAATGAGAAAGGTGGTGGCTTTTCTCGAACTCTCTCTCAGCGAGCGAAGCAGAGTTGACAAGTGTTGTTGATTGGTGGTTTGCAATCGAATGTTGTGGGTGGTTCTTCCTCGATGTCAATGGGAAAGACGATGTTGATAGGTGCTAGCAGAAGGACCTATGCAGGGGTGCTAGGTAGGGAGAGGTAGTTGCTGAAGTGCGCATAGGCGCCGGTAGTGACGGTGGAGTGTGCACCTCGTAACTTGTAACGTAGGGAATGCTAGCAAGGACCGTTGTGTCTATACCTCAGGCTCAAAAGGATGTTACTCAAGGAAGGACTCTAGCCGCCTCCATTCCTTGCTTTCGCGTTGCAGCAATAGGCATGACTATATGAGGGAGGGGGTGATGTGGTCGGTGTTAATGGGACCCTACGAAATTTGGGAAGTCAGCTAGAGAAAATAAAGGGGAAAGTGGATTGGGTTCTTGTGTTAGTTGATGAGGGCTTGAAATCTAGTGAGCTAGAAGAGTTAATAATTTGGAAAGACCAATTCTGTAATGGTGAAAAAGCGAGGGCCCAACCCGCGTTAAATTCCCATGCTATTATCAAGAGCTGGTTCTTAAGAAGTGGCACCTTACCCTCTCCTTTCAGTCAAGCTTTACTCTGTCCCTACGCCCTTCCTCGTCTCAAGGTGCCTAGGTATCAACCATATTCTATGCTCGATGTTTCTTCTTTGCCTTTGACGTATCTTGGTCTCCACTTGAGAGCTTCTTTTAAGGCCAATTCTATTTGGGATGGTGTTATAGAGAAGATCGAGTGTTGCTTGGCTTGTTGTACTTGTCTAAGGGTGGTAGGATTACCCTAATCAAGAGCACCATTTCCAATTTCCCTATGTATTTCTTGTCTCTTTCTCCCCTTTGCTAGTGTTGCCAATCGCATAGAGAAGTTACAACAGAATTTCTTATGACTTGTGCTAGGGAGGTGGATGTCTTTGATTCCGTTTTCAATTTGTTGTACTCCTTTAAATTGAGACAGGGAGGTGAAGACAAGCTTTGTTAGGTTCCTTCCAAGAGGGTTGTTTTGAGGTTAGATCGTTCGATAACGTCCTTGTCCCTCATGATGGTAATGATACTCCCTTCCCTTGGAAGGATATTTAGCTGAATAAGGTCCCCATGAGAGCGGCGTTTTTGCTTGGTCGGCTGCCCTATGGAAGATCTTTACTTTGGATAATCTAAGGAAGCGGCATGTCATTGTGATTGATTGGTGATGTATGTGTAAGGGGAATGGGGAATCTGAGGACCATCTTCTTCTTCACTGTGAGATTGCTAGGTGTCTTATGGAGTGCTATTTTCACTCGTGTTGGGCTAACTTGAGTTATGGCTAGACAAGTAGTAGACCTTTTTGCTGCTTGTAGAGGGTTGAGTGGCAGATCTTAGAGTGCAGTAGTGTGGAAGATGATCCCGTCTTGCCTTTTGTGGTGTCTTTGGAAGGAAGGAAATGATAGAAGTTTTGAAGACCGCAAGAGGATGGTAGTGGAACTAAAGTCTTTTTTCTTCAATACTCTTTATCACTAGACAGTTGCTTTAAACAATCCTAATTTGCTTGGTTTTCATGATTTTCTTAACCTTTTTTCTCTTTTTAGTTAGGTGGATCTCTTGTATACTTTTTGTGTACTTAGGTTATATCTTTTGCACTTTTTAAATATATTTCGATTACGCATTAAAAAAAAAAAAGTGATGTAACTTCTTTTTTGTTGTCTTGAGTCGAATTAAGGGCAAAAGTTTGGAGAACTCTTTTTCGTGAAATGAGAAGCTATTTATTAAAAATATATTTTGCAGGAAAGCTTTTTTTTTTTTTTTTTTTTTTTTAATTTTTAATTTTTTTCCTTTTTCTTAAATGAGAAATATAACAGTGTCATCTTAAAATGTCACGACGCAATGAAGCGTTGGCCACATCTACGCTATACTCACTCCAAAAGGTCTAGTCGAAGTTCAATTTTTGTTGAAATAATTTATAAAGCCTAGTGCCACCTATTAAACAACGAATGTGAGGCTTAGCATGTGCTTATAGAACTATTCACAATCTACCTACCCATTGTGGGACTTAATGCATTTTCATACGATGCTTTCATAATCCTGGTATCATAATTTCCACCACTCAAATTCCTAACGACCTTGTTAGGGTTTGCGTTATACTATAATGCCCCATCGTCACATGGCTTTATGAGGTTGGCTTGGATGCTATTTGTTACATGTCAAGGAAGCACTACCTACATTTGTGTTATTCTTCAAAAGGACCAATCACACTTATGTTGGAGTTTCTTGAAATCATCTATATAGTCAGTTCCATGTAGTATATAACCAATATGGGACTTGGCACCTACCTATGCAACACCTTTACAATTCACCTACTCAATTTGAGATTAAACACAACACCTTCATAATCTGGAGTATCAAAATCTCCCCATGCTGAAATTTTGGGTATTGTTAGGGTATGCATTGTGTTGTAGATCTCTAATGCCATGTGAAATTACTAAGTGGACTCTAATTCCATTTGCCACAATCTAGGGAAACGTTAGTCATGTTTGTGTTAATACTCTAAAAGGAGTACTCAAAGATACCATTTGCTAGTGTAAGGGGGATATCTTGTTTTTTCCTACGTACAAGCAAAGGTGTTTGAGATTTGGACTGCAGTGGGATTCAAAGGCATCTGTTTTGCCGAATGGAGCAAAGAGATGCTTAGAGCGGTGATGATGGGTAAGATGAGTGTCATATGGCTGCATACGATGGTGGAGGAATTGATTAGAGGGGCAAAGATGAAAGACTTCTATCGGTCGATATGTTCTGGGAACACAGTTTACGTTGCTTAGAGGAGATAAATGGCCATGGAAGATATTTGGAATTATTAGAGTATGGAGGAGGCGGCTGGAGAAGTTTCATAGTGGTTCTAGGGAAGGGGCATGAGAAGGAATTAGAAATTTCAAGCGGGGACAATTTGGGTAGAGCGGAGAACCAAACGTTGAGGAGTTGGATGATTTTGGTAAGAAAATTATGGTGACGTTACCCGGGAATCAAGCTTGTGGGGATTTTGGGAACTTTCCTTCGATGGACAATGAGAGCTTTATTCCTCTTAGCATCGTGAAGGAGATGATGTACTCAATTAAGAAAGACTTGAAGAAGGCATATTCGATCGAGAGACCCAGGACTCCTGTGTAAGCTAGACTTGGAGAAGGCATATGATCATGTGAACCGGGACTTCTTGCTTTATTTGTTGCAAAGATGTGGTTTGGGGGAAAAATGGAGGGAGTGGATACGTTTTTGTATTTCTACGGTGAGATTTTCTATTATTGTAAATGGAACCCCGTCGGGTTTTTTTAGTAGTTCTCGTGGTTTGCGACAAGGAGATCCTTTTAACCTTTTGTTGTTTGTGGTGGTTATGGAGGCTTTGAGTCGGATGCTAGCTGACGCATTGGATCAAGGTAATTTGACAGGGTTTTCAGTGGGTTCCAGGGATTCCGAGGCCTTAGTTGTGAATCACCTTTTGTTTGTTGATGACACATTGATCTTTTGTGGTGCTCAAGAAGAACAAATTCGACTCTTGAGATGTATCTTCTTAAGCTTTGAGGCTGCATCTGGTTTGAGAATTAACTTAGGAAAATCAGAAATTGTTCCAATTGGTGAAGTAGAGGATGTCGAAGGGTTGGCTAATCTTCTTGGATGTCGGGTTGCATCTTTGCCTATGACTTACCTGGGTTTGCCTTTCTTTGGGTGCCTCTTACAAGTCCACTTCTCTTTGGAATGGTGTTATTGAAAAACTGGAAAGGAGGTTGGCGGGATGGAAGCGAATGTATTTGTCGAAGGGTGCTCGGTTGACTCTTTTTAATAGTACGCTCTCCGATATTCCTACGCATTACTTATCATTGTTTCCTATTCCATTGAGGGTGGCTAATCGTCTTGATAAAATTCAAAAGGATTTTCTTTGGGGTGGCATTGGTGACGAGGCCAAATTTCATCTAGTAAATTAGAACAAGATTTGTACTCCTTTGCATGCAGGTGGGTTGGGAGCTCACAATTTCATCCAGTTCAATCGAGCACTCTTGGGTAAGTGGTTGTGGAGATATGGTAGGGAGAGAGAGGCTTTATGGCGATTGGTGATTGATGCCAAATTTAAGAGTCTAAAGGGTGGGTGGTGCTTGAAAGAGGTGTCGGGTTCTTTTGGAGTGGGTGTATGGAAATATATTAGGAGGGGGTGTGAGAAGTTTCGCAATTTTGTTCGTTTTGAAGTGGGGAATGGATCAAATATTAGTTTTTGGCATGATTGGTGTTGTGGGGATAGATCATTGAAGCAATGTTTTCCAGCTCTTTTTAGTATAGTGAGGAACAAAGATGCAATGGTGGGGGATAATTTGGCTGTTCATAATGGTGTAATTCAGTGGAATGTTCTTTTTACGCGACAAATCCAGGATTGGGAGATGGATATGGTCATTTCTTTCTTCGATCGACTATACTCCATTTCAGCTCGACATGGAGAGGGTGACGGATTAGTGTGGAATCCCTCTAAAAAAGGTTTATTTGAGGTGAGATCCTTCTATGAAGAGCTTATTAGGAAAGATGGCCCACCTTTTCCTTCTTTTTCCTGGAAGAATATATGGCGTGTTAAGGTTCCAACAAAGGTGGCTTTCTTCGTTTGGTCAGCTGCTTTGGGCAAAATATTGACGCATGATAACTTGCGTAAGAGGAATGTTATAGTGATTGAGTGGTGTTGTTTGTGTAAGAAGAGTGGGGAGTCTATTGATCATTTGTTGCTTCACTGCGAAATCCCTCGGGATCTTTGGAGCTACATTCTTATTTTATTTGGGGTACAGTGGGTTATGCCATGAACGGTGTTGGAGTTGTTGAATAGTTAGGGGTGGCGATTGGGAGTGGTCGTGCTAAAGAAGCTTGGCGGTTAGCTCCTTTGTGCTTATTGTGGTGTATTTGGAGGGAGCGGAATGCGCGGCTCTTTAAAGATGTAGAGACATCTATGGTGGAGCTACGGAAGCGGTTGCTCAATACGTTATATATTTGGATAGCGTCCCATCATAGCTTGAGCGTCTTTACTTATGTAGACTTTTTAAAATTATTCTTTGTTCATCTCTTTTAGGGGTTCTCTTGTATACTGTCCGTGTATAAGGGTTGCGCCCCTCTGCGCTATTTTTATGATGTAATTACTTATCAAAAAAAAAAAAAAAAGAGGTCGATAGTTGGCTGAGTAAATTGGCAGTGGGTTTTTTTTTCAAGTTGGGACTGAGTTGGAAGAAAATATGGTTAAGCCTTCAGATGGGCAAGTGGAGTTTAACAAAAAAACACGAAAGACCGTATTGAGGATTAGAGCTTGGTGAGGAAAGGGGAGGTGCTGGAAAGAAAAATGGAGGTTGTTTATCATCAGAGGATGATAACCAGAGAAGGTGATATAGAAAGTGAAGGTTAACGGGAAGGAAGTGGGGGATGGGTCGGGTGAATCTGCTTTGAAGGATGGTAGTGCGGCGGGTGCAGTTGCGGTGATGCCTGGTGACCAGTTGGATTTCGAAGACGGAGGTAGGCTAGTGAATATAAGTTGAAGTAGCAAAAAATTGTCGGGAAGTTGGCTATGTCTTTAAACGGTTGAAGAAGATCGAAGAAGGTAAGGAATGATGATGGTGAAAGGAGGTATTTGTGGGATGAATTGGTTGGTTTGATGAGTTGGTGGGAGTTGCCGCAGCGTATTGGGGGAGATTTTAATGTGGTTCAGTTTCCGAGCGAAAAATCAGGTGAGACTAGACACACTTCAGCGACAGGAGATTTCATCTTTAAGCCTTTTGGATATCCGCCTTGTAAGGGGGCATTTTACTTGGTTAAAAAGAATTGGGAATTGCAAACATGGTCTAGAATTGATAGATTTCTTCTATCCGGAATGGGAAGGACATTTTCCTAATGTTTCACAAAGACGATTGTAAGAATCATGTCAGATCATTTTCCTTTGATTTTGGATTGTGGGGTGCCAAGGCCCAAGAGGAGGAAGCAGGTATTTCAAATTTGAAAACATGTGGTTGACATAAGAGGAATTTGTTGAACAGGTAAAGACTTGGTGGTTGTCCTATAATTTTCACTGTTTACCAAGTTATATATTGGTGATTGTGTGGATGGCGGCTCTAGGAAAAATCTTAACCTCGGATAACTTACGTAAGAGAAATATTATTGTGGTAGAGTTGTGCTGTATGTGTAAGATTTGTGGAGAATCCATCAATCACTTATTTCTTCATTGTGAGGTTGCCACAAAGATGTGGAGTGCATTTCTTCAGCTTTTTGGTGTTGTTTGGGTTATGCCTCGCAGGGTGAATGAGCTATTGGGAAGTTGGAGGGGACAGATGGGCAACCGTAGCGTTGCACTTATGGAGGATGACTCCATTGTCTTTGATGTGGTGTCTTTGCGAGAGCGGAATGATCTCAGCTTTGACGATTGTGAGAATGGTTTGCTTGATTTGAAGAAGTTGATGCTACAAACCCTGTATACATGGAGAGTGGCTTGGAATACTTCACCTGTATCTACTTTTTCTGAATTTTTAGCTTTATGCTTCTTTCTTTATGGGTTAGGGGTTCTATTGTATATATCCTGTGTATTTGGGTTGCATACCTCTACGCTTTTGATTGAATATACATTATTTATCAATTATTTATTTATTTTTTAAATGTATATGATTATCAATCAAGTTCTTTTTTCTGCTTGAAGATTGGACCTGGTTCTCTTTTGCGTGGTCCCTTAGAGAATGCAACAACTGATGCTGTGTAAGTTCTGATCTGGTTGTATTATCACTTGCTTGAACTTTTCTAATGCTCTCTTTTAGTACAATTTAAGTATTCTATTTTAATGTATGGTAGGACACCAAAGCTCCATTGTGAAAACCAAGATTGTCCTATTGAATTACTTCAGCCACCTGAAGATTGCAATGTGAACTCGTCACTGTCCTTCACTCTTCAGGTGTTTGTTCAGTTGAGCTGGTGCAGTAATAGAATTTGAAATTACTCATCTGGATCTATTTAGCAGCTTTATCAATTTGCTTTTTCAGATCTGCCGAGTTGAAGATATAACTGTTGGAGGCCTTATTAAAGGGTCTGTTGTTCATTTCCACAGAGCAAGAAATATAGCTGTACTGTCTTCTGGAGCAATAAGTGCATCAGGGATGGGTATTGTTTCCCCTTTACCCATAATTTTATTATTACCACGAGTAATTGAGTAGTTATGCTTCCTCCACTTTAATCTCTCTCTCGCCAGTCGCCCCCCTCCCCGCCCCCCCCCCCCCCCCCAAAAAAAAAAAAAAAACAACACTCACATAATCACATTGTAGTTTAAATGGTCTGTTGAACTTTTAAAATCTATTTAAATGTCTGGAACAAAATAAAACAAATCATATTTCGATTCTCTGAAGAAGTCATATACTTGGGTGGAATTCGTATTTGTGTTTGTTCAGGCTGCACAGGTGGTGTGGGCAGAGGACATGCTCTGAGTAATGGTATTGGTAGTGGTGGTGGGCATGGTGGCAAGGGTGGGCTTGGATGCTACTATGGTAATTGTATTGAGGGTGGTATCTCATACGGGAATGCAGATTTGCCTTGTGAACTTGGTAGTGGAAGTGGAGATGACAGCTTAGCTGGTTCAACTGCAGGCGGTGGTATTATAGGTAAATCATATTACGTTCAATTGTATATATTCTTGACACTATTATGCTATTAAATGGTTGAAGACATTGTTAAAGAATCTTGGGAATATTAAATTTTGCGTGTTATGTCATATATCAGCAACATCGAAGAACGACGAAGATGTCTTCTCCAACATGTATTATGTGAAAAATTGTGATGATTCTATGTAATATTTGAGTGTAGGTGGAGTGGTTCCATTCATGGGCATACTTTCTTTTTCCTTGGGTTGCGCTAAGATAATTGTGAAGTCACATTCTTCAAATATTTTAATGGTCTAGTTACATACATATATTGACAATGGAGTCCACTATAAGTTTCTCAGATTCCTCCATTTTTTTATTTTTTTGTCATTCTTCCCTCCTTTAACATTCTTTAATTTTGTTGTTCTAGTAATTACTTGTTGGAGTTTTCTTGTTTTGTTTTTAATCTTTTAAATTTTAGAGTGCTAGTTGTTGGCTTTGGGGTTCTCTTGTATACTTGTACTAGGTTGCACTCCTTTTGCACCTTTTTTTTTTTTTTTTAAATGCATTCTATTATTTATTGGAAAAACAAAAATAACATAGTAATTTTCTACTTCTATTGAATAGAGGCTGGCTCTGTCCTTTTATATACACAACCTTATTTGAGGTGATAGCTACTGTACCATTTATACTTTATCCTCCATATTCATTTGTTATATCTGTTTGAGCAGTAATGGGTTCAGCGGAGCATTCCTTGTCAAGTTTGTCCATTGAAGGCTCAGTGAGTACTGATGGTGAAAGTTTTAAAGGAACTAGGGGAAAGGCAAATTATGCTATTGCAGATGGTTTGAATGGAGGTCCTGGAGGTGGGTCTGGTGGATCTATTCTTCTGTTTTTGCATACAGTAGCTCTTGGTGAGTCTGCTGTTCTTTCGAGTATTGGGGGATCTGGTGGTCCCAATGGAAGTGGCGGAGGAGGTGGTGGAAGGATTCACTTTCATTGGTCTGACATTCCCACTGGAGATGTGTACCAGCCCATTGCTACAGTGAAAGGAAGCATCCATGCAAGGTTCGTACACTATTCAAATGGTACATATTTCTGTATGTTCTTGTGAATTCTCTGGATTTTTGTATTTAATGAAAAGAAAGCATTTGGTGTTTCATAATGTACTAGTGCATTCTGTGGAAGATTATTTGAAATGGCAGATTCAATACTAGTGCATTCAATGCGGTCTGTATACATAACTTCATTTTATAGTATGATCACTAGGTTTGGCTAGTCTTTGTTTGTTTTGGGGGTATATGTAGCCGATCTTTCCCATTGATGCTCATATATGTCGTGAACTTCCTAGTAGCATTTTGATGTTCTCTATAATGGTTATAGGGGAGGGGTTGGTACAAATCAAGGTGGTGCTGGAGAAACTGGAACAGTGACTGGGAAAGCTTGCCCAAAAGGACTGTATGGTATATTTTGTGAGGTAGGTTTTGAAAATTGTAACGTTAAGATTTGTGCATTACGTTTTTTTTTTTTTTGTATACCCTTCGTTTGTTTAGCTAGTCTCAATTTGAGTTTGTATGTCTGTACACAGATTTCATGACATAAAAATGTAAGCTTTATTTGTTTACATTTTTGTTCTGAGTCTTTTGTTTTCTGTTCTCAAAGCAATAATACTAACAACCAATCAAAAACACAAAACACTCCTAAAAACACAAATATTTTTTATATTTATGTCACGTCAGAACACTTTTTTAAATAAAAAACACCCCAAAACACATTAACAAATAGTCATATTTTTCAACTTCAAGTCACCATCTATAAATGTGAAAGTGTTTTGAGCCCTTTTTGTCTTTCATTACTTTTTAGTTTGTGGGATATGTTTGCTCTCATGAATCTGCCAATGAGCTTGAGCTCAAATGGTACTTCCTCCCTTTGTAGCAAGGTGGAGGTTGAGGTCGTGGGTTCAAGTTCCACTGGGTGTGTAACTTATCAATCAATTTTTTTTTTTTTTACTTTCATGAATCATGCAATATTTCAGCTACTAATGTTAATAAGTAGAAAATGCTGAACATTGTAGGGTCCTAATTATCCTTTAAACATCATGGGGTAGGAGGAGGTTCCTCCATTTCAGATGGTGTTACTCTATGCTACTTCTCTCTAAATATTTAGCTTCAGTATGCATCATTGTTATTTCTAGCTTAAGTTTTTCAACTTTTTGAAACTTAAAATTTGTGGTGTTTGAATATCTTCAGGAATGTCCAGCTGGCACTTATAAGAATGTTACTGGATCTGATAGAGCACTTTGCCATCATTGTCCTGCTCAAGAGCTTCCCCATCGTGCTGTTTACATTGCTGTCCGAGGTACTTTTATGTTAGTGGTGGCTAATTTGATTTTGTATCATAAGAGATAAAAGAGCATATTCCCTTTGTAAGCTTGTCTGTTCCTATGGATCATCATTCTTTTTATCTTGAAGGGGGTTACAATTTCTTGTTTCTAGTTCCATTTGCTTTGTCTTTGTTGCTTCGTACTGTCTCCTGTATACACACGTTCAAATACAACTGGAAGTTCTGGTAAACTGATGTATGCATTTTTCAACTTGTTCTCTTTATCAGGAGGTATAGCTGAAACTCCTTGTCCTTACAGCTGCATTTCAGACAGATATCACATGCCAAACTGTTACACAGCTCTTGAAGAGTTGGTTTATACATTTGGTGGGCCTTGGTTATTTGGTCTTCTCCTTATGGGTCTTCTCATTCTGTTAGCTCTGGTGCTTAGTGTTGCAAGAATGAAATTTTTTGGAGTTGATGAATCACCAGGACCAGCTCCCACTCAACATGGCTCTCAAATAGATCACTCCTTCCCTTTTCTTGAGTCTTTGAATGAGGTTTCCCTTCAAACGTTCTTGCTTTGTAAAATTGTGTTTGTCATACCTATTTTCTGGTTTCTCACACACTGCTTCTGTAGTTTATCTTTGCTGTCTCTCTCTTTCCGCACTTGACATTGGATTCAATAGTTGCTATTTGTATACTAGGTTTTGGAAACAAACAGAGCTGAAGAGTCCCAGAGTCATGTGCACAGAATGTATTTCATGGGTCCTAATACTCTCAGCGAACCTTGGCATCTCCCCCACACACCTCCTGAACAAATAAAAGAGATAGTGTAAGTTGAAGTGGATTTTTTTCCCTAATTACTTCAGTTGTCCCTTTATGGGTTTTAAGAATTTCATTTTCTTTGTTAGTTTAATTATATTTGAGATGTTCTAGAGGCATAGAGTGAATTTCGTCAAAGTATCGGGGTTGATTTTGGTCCAGATATAATTGTGCTTGCATATCTGGATCCCCTTTTTTTGATACATTCCATCATTGTTTGTGAAGGCACCGTATTTTACTTATCAAAAAGAATTATATTTGAGATGGAAGTATTTCTCCATAATCTATTTGATTCGGCAGATATGAGGGTGCATTCAATACTTTTGTGGATGAGATTAATGCTCTAGCTGCTTATCACTGGTGGGAGGGAGCAATATACAGCATTCTTTCTGTTCTTGCATATCCCCTTGCATGGTCATGGCAACAGTGGCGTCGGAGATTGAAATTGCAACGTTTGCGTGAGTTCGTTAGATCCGAGTATGATCATGCTTGCTTACGTTCTTGCCGTTCACGCGCTCTTTATGAAGGGATCAAGGTAGGATTTTTCACAATTTTTGGATGAATTTGTTGTGGCTTCATTAGACTGAATTAATGTGTTGCGTGTGATGCATTTTAAATGATTAATCAGTGATTCAAGTTGGTTCAGGTGCATCCACCCATAGATACATGATACATAAATTATCGGCGATTCTGCCCCTTTTTCTCTCAGTGGCATTTGTTGCTGTAACTGCTACTTCTACAGCGTCTGTTAAGTTCAATTTTTCTTTCTCTTCTGGGGGTGGAAATGGTTGCAAGAACTGAAAAAGGAAGAACTTGGAAAGAAAAAGAGGGGAGGGGGGGAGTGGAAAGAGATGGGGGTTTTGAATTTTTTTTTTTCAAGCTCATAACATGGATCCTGATTTGGGGTATAATCTCTGATGTGCTTTACCAGCTCAGCTGCTGATGTTGTGGTTTCTCGGCTTGTTTGAATGTATTTATATTCGAAGTCCTCACCCCTCACTTTCTTTCCCTTGCCCAACAGAATTAACATAAATCACTACTTGGTTGCTATTCTGTTTTAGTGAGATGCATTACTGCATTTTTCAATAACAAGTCAGTTGTCTTGTATATAGCTTTGCTTATGCAATATCTTTTGGTTCTCATCTGTTTTCTGTTAGGATTTTATTTACTATTAGAAAGTGGCCAGAGTGGTTCGGCTATTGCTCCAGCCTTATTAGCTGAGCATGTTCTATTTTGAGGTTGATCTTTAAATTACTTTTTTTTCTTTTTTTCTTTTTCAAATTATAATTAGTAAATACCACCTCATAATCAATAAAGAAAAGTTTATTTTCTTTATAAAGGATGCCAAAGTTTTTGCGCCATTTAGTTTTTCCTACCTAAGGAAAGAAATGCTTATGAGAACTAATAGTAGTACCAAAAACAGAAGTAATTTATTTGCATTGGATATTACATTTTTGTGGCTTTGATGTTATAACTAACTATTTATTCTTAACAATGTTCATGTTCTTATCCTTTTATTAATCTACTGCATATCCGTAATCGTAAAAAACATTTAATCCAACTATATATTACATCTAAACTTGGGGTTCAGTGCTATTTCTGTGTTTGGTATGTTTTTATCTCGATACATAATCTCCTCTTTAGAACTTATTTAGCACAAATTGGTTTCTTCAGTGTGTAATCCTCTGAAAAAATTAATTCCTCGAATTGTGGAGAGTTTAATGTGGTCTCAATGAGATCTGATTGATTTTTAAGCCTGGGTATGTTCTTCTGTATTACTGTAGGTTGCTGCAACTTCTGATTTAATGCTAGCATATGTGGATTTCTTCCTTGGTGGTGATGAAAAGAGAACTGATCTTCCTCCTCGCTTACACGATAGATTTCCAATGTCATTACCTTTTGGAGGTGATGGAAGTTACATGGCTCCTTTCTCACTTCACAGCGATAATATTCTCACAAGCCTCATGAGCCAGGTTTGTTGATTGATACAGAGGAAAGCTAACTCGAAAATTGATTAAGGTGCACACAGAACACACAGACTCATCACAAACACATCCATGGGAGGGAGGGGAAGAGAGGGAAGAATTTTTTTTTAGGGGGGTGGGGGAGGGGGTGGAGAGTGATCAATTGCCTTTATAGAATTTGCTAATTGTTATGTTTCTGGCCTGCAGTCAGTTCCACCTACGATATGGTATCGATTGGTGGCTGGTTTGAATGCACAATTGCGCTTAGTTCGTCGTGGACGGTTGATAGTAACATTTCGGCCTGTTCTCAGATGGCTTGAAACTCATGCCAATCCTGCGTTGAGGAACCATGGAATATGTGTTGATCTTGCCTGGTTTCAGGCTACAGCTTGTGGCTATTTTCAGTATGGACTTTTGGTGTATGCTGTTGAAGAAGAAAATGATCCTGCATCATTTGGAAATATTGGTGGAGCAATCCAAACAGAGCAACAGTTACGGTAATGGTTTGTAGTGTTTTATGAGAAATAGCCTATGTCAAGAGTGATAATCAAATTCTTGTCGCCTTACATTGTATGTCTATTCTATCCTCATTACACATTTTGACTTATCAGAATTGATAGTTGTGCAGTGACAATTCTTGTGGAAACTGGGTGTATGTTAATGTTATTTTGTCCATCCATGGATAAAATGATGACACTAAACATATCAAATTTACAAGTCTCATTGAAGTTGAAAATATAAAGAGGGATGTTTGGGTGGGTGATTTTTTTTTTGTTTTATTTTGTTTTGTATGCTTTTTAACTTTTTTCAAAATTACAGATACTAAGAAAAAAGAAGTAGAGACATTATGTTTGAATTGATGTTTGGGTGATAGTTGTTTTTGAAAAAAATAGAGAAGAGAAGAGAAGAGTTGAATTGGGAACGGTTCCTGTAACATCCCTTAGAGACTCTAATCTTGGTTGTGTGTAAAGTGGAAACATGAATGTCATGATGACATGCACACAATAAACACACAAAAGTACCCCCGGGCACATTAGCAAGGATCGGAGATATATACATACATAGAGAAATCCGAAGTCTTGTGTTGTGTTATTTGAGCAGATATGGAAAAGATAAGGGGGTAAATTGGTGTACAGCTGATTCCTTGTACATGCTTCCTAACAGATGCACATACACCTGATGGTAATTGAATTGATTTTGACTTGGTTTCCTATATCCCTTGGTTTGCAGTGCGAAAACTGTGTACAGAGAACATCCGTCCAGTCATTTGATAGAAGAAACACACTCAAATCAAGCACTCGGAAGCAACGAAAGTTTAATGAGGCGAAAAAGGACATATGGCAGCATTTTAGATGCTAGCAATTTACAAGTACTTGAAGAAAAGAGAGAAATATTTTATCTTCTCTCTTTTATACTTCATAATACTAAACCTGTTCGCCACCAGGTATAAATCATGCTTGGGTTTATTATATTTTATTGGTTAAATTTGTATGAAATTTAGATTTTACTTCTCTCACTGTCAGTTAATTTTCTCCTTTTTTTTTTTTTTTGTTTTTTTCCTAATGTAATTGCAGGATCTTGTTGGTTTAGTCATCTCTATGCTACTTTTAGGGGATTTTAGCTTAGTGTTGCTTACTTTGCTCCAGATGTATTCATTTTCACTGGCAGATGTCTTTCTGGCTTTGTTTATTTTACCTCTGGGCATTCTTCTCCCATTTCCTGCTGGAATCAATGCTCTATTCAGTCATGGACCTAGACGTTCCGCAGGCCTTGCACGTTTCTATGCTTTGTGGAACATTACATCCTTGATTAATGTTGTAAGTTGCAATATCTGCCCCTTAAGATTCAGGTTGAGTGGTTATAGTTAATTCTTTATCTGGGTTCTGCTTTGCAAGTCTTCCTTCACCCAATGAACGTAGAAGCTGTAAGGAACTTACTTTCTGAAGAGAAATATGAGAAGAAGATAAAATCTTAAAATCTGAAGTGGAGTTTTGGTTGGAATTATAGTTTGAATTTGACAAATTATTATATTTTTTTTAGTTTGTTCTCTTGACGAAGTGAAACATTATTTCCTTATGATCTTCTCTCAGATGGTTGCTTTTGTTTGTGGATATCTGCACTATTACTCTCAATCATCACCAAGTAGAAAGCGTCCGAACTTTCAGCCATGGAATATTAACATGTGAGGGATTCTTTCTCTCTGAAAAAATTTATATATGTTGTTAGGAAAGCCAATGGCAAGACACCCAACTAACAGTATCTCTGATTATTTCATGGTGCTTGTTGGCCACAGGGACGAAAGTGAATGGTGGATTTTTCCGGCTGGACTGGTTTTATGTAAATTCTTCCAGTCCCGCCTTATAAACTGGCATGTGGCAAATCTGGAGATTCATGACCGCTCATTGTATGGTAACAATTTCGAGCTGTTCTGGCAGTCATAAATATTATGGCTGTCAACAAGATGACATGTCCACCTTACCTTAACATGTACTTTTGTTTTCTCAGGTATTTTTGAATGTTTTATGAGTAGGTGAGTGATTGACATAGAGATTAGAGAAGTAGAGAAAGGAAAATGAAAATGAAAAGAGAGAGAGAGAGAGAGAGAGAGAGAGAGAGAGAGAGAGAGAGAGAGAGAGTTATTGTACCTAAAATCATTACTGTAATCCTTTGTTGAAGAAATAATGAAAGCAATATGTACTTTTCTTTTCTTTTTTTCTTGGTAACAGTGTAAATAGTAAGTGCATATCCCTGTCTTTTGGAAATTCATTAGGCTCAGGTATTTTGCATATATTTTCCTCAAGCAACTGGGTGTTCATTCTTACTTAAATCCACTAGGTGAAATTGCTGGATTGGAGTATACAGGTAGGAGTGTGAGAGGTCTCTTATAGTAGTGAAAAAGTACGTAATTAATATAGTAATTGGACCTAAAATCTCCTCGCAAATGAAGTCATGGATGGAGAGAATCATCCCCAAAGCTTGTTTAGGTATACATTCTCAGGATGAAGGGTCAAATTTGTTGGAGCGCATGAATAGATTTGACAAAATTATTTCTCAATAACTTTTATATCAATGTAAATATTTAAGGGTTGTAAATGAGACTTGGGTAAATAGTGCATGTGCGAGCCAGGCTTGTTTATGTTTTTCTTGTGCTCGAGCTTCTGACGAGCCAAGAATCTAGGCTCGAGCTTGGCTTGCCAAAGCACTCGGCTCCACTCGAGTTTTTTTTTTTTTTTTTTTTTTTTTATAAAAAAAAAAAGTCTGATTTTTAAGAAAAAAAAAATAGAAGAAAAAATTAAATAAACCGAAATTATGGATTCTTTCCCAAAATGTGTGTACGACGCTAGCTCCTTCTCCTTCACACTTAATACTCGGCAATGAAGACGACGAAGAAAATGCCCATCACTGCCCATCACGCAAGAAAGAGTGGGGTTTAGAGGAGGGGTTTGGAAAGAGTGCTTGTTGTGGTGGTGGCGGTTGTTGTTGTGAAGGGAGAGAGATATGCGGCTTCGGCATAGCGTGAGGCTCATAATAGAAGAAAGCTAAAATAGATCTGAGAAGTTGAATGTTATGTCTCCAATTTTCTTCTTCTTGAAAGAAAATTAAACGTCTTGCGATACATAAATAAATAATAAATTGAAAAAGTACATATACCTCCCTTAAACTATCACTTTATTGTCAATGTGCTCTCCAAACTACTAATTGTGTTAATGTCCCTTCCTAAACTACCAAAATATGTCAATGTCCCCTAAAAGCCAACAAAAAGACAAAAATAACCCTAAAAAAGTTTCAATAAGACAAACATATCCTTATAAATTCGAAAAGCAAAACTAAAACTAAAAAAAACTATTTTTTTTTATTTTAAGAAAACAATTTTAAAAAAATGAGAAAAATGAAAATCCAAGAGTAAGCCTAAACTGAAAATTATATAAAACAAAATCTAAAAAAATAAAACAAATTTTCAATAAATTGAAAAACCTTGGTTTTTATTTTTATTGTTTTTAATTTTTTTTCAAAAAAAAATTGTTTTCTTTTTATATAATTTTTTTTAAAAAAAATTATAATTTTATGAAGAATATTTTTGTCATCGTGGGATGACTTTGTTTGGTAGTTTTAAGGGGACATTGACACAATTGGTAGTTTGGAGAGCACATTGATATTTAGGTGGTAGTTTAAGGGATGTGTACTTTTTTTTATAATAAATTTATGTTCTTGAAAAAGACTAAATTTACGGGGCGAGATGATGTGAAAATACATTGCCAATTTTTACTGTGTCGAAAGGCAAATATGTATTTTTTTTCTTTTTTTTTTTTCTTTTTTTAATGTAAAATAAGATAAAGTACATTTACATTACTACCAAAAGATCTACGAATTTACAAGGTTGGAAAACACTAAATTTATAGTATTCGAGATCGATGATGTGAAAACACACCGACAATGTAAAGCCATAGCCCAAGTAGAGGTGAAAATCCGGAACCGGTTTCCGGTTATTAACTAAAATCGGTAACCGGTTTAACCGGGTTTGTAATAACTGGCGGTTAACCGGCTACCCTGGTTAGTACCGGGTTATCCGGATCCCGAGTACTGAAATTTTAGAAGCAAGTCATATTTTGAAATGTCTCTGTTTATAATTATCAACATTGAGGAGGCCTTCACTTGCCTTAATGATCTGAATATATTCTTGTATGCAATTGTAGCTTGGAATGGAGAGTGCGCTTGAGACGCTTTGTGGTCAAGCTTTTGGGGGCCTGAACATGCTGGGTAGTGTTTACATGAAACGTTCATGGATTATCCTGTGTGGGTCTCCTGCATCATTCTCTTGCCAATTTACGTGTTTGCTACCCCAATTCGATCTAAAACTTACATAACTTCCATGGCTAAAAAAAAATATAAGAATAAAAAGTTAATTCTTCTGTCATCATGAGAGTAGATTTGTTAGTGCGTTAGCGTTCAAGACTTCAAGTAAAATGAAGACTGACTTAAGTCCTCTCTGTCTGTAAGGTACGTAGTTGGGGAAGAAACCCTCGGTGGCCACTTTTTTTTTCCTAGGCCCCCAGGCCTTTTCATTTACTTTAATTGTAATATTGTTATACAAATGCAATCATGTACACGATCATTTTTAAGAGTACAACTACCATATCATAAATAATAATAATAATAATAATAATAATAATAATAATAATAAAAAATAAAATAAAATTAATAGAGTGGAATTCAATGTACCTAATTTGTTTTTTTTTTGTTTTTAATTATATATATATATATATATATATATATATATCCGATTACCGATTATAACCAAATATATATAAATGCTATAACCGATAATCGACTCCGTGGTTGTTTCCAATTGGGTACCAAACCAATTTCCTAGTTATTACCGGCTACCGACCGGTTATAACAGGCCGAATTTACACCCCTAAGCCCAAGTAACGCGTGTTAGCTGATTGTTTTTAAAATGAGGTGTTATTAGTACCCTTTCAATATTAGGGATATTTACCTTTTTAATATCCCTTTTTAATTTCAGCCGTTCTTTTATCATTAATTGTTTCATAACTATAATTTTATAAGGCTAATGATATTTGTACACACATTCACATTCGGTGTGTGATCCTCTCGTTCTCACCTTTGGTGTGGGACCCTCAGAGAATGAGATGACATATCTTTTTCGAGTGTAACTTTAGTAAGAGAATATGAAAAAATGTATAGTGAATAATCCTCTCATTTAATTTGGGAAGAAGTCTTGGGAGTGGGGAAATACAGATTTAAAAGGCAAAGGCTTTAAGGTGTTAGCTTCTGGGGCAGTAGTGTATCAGTGTATCACTATGAAACAAATGAATGATTTAAGGCAGCATGGATTCATGGGGACCGTGGTGGTTTCAAAAGAATATAGTAGATTTAAGGATGATCAATGTACAACTAATGTTATATTATATATGCACCAACAATAATATAATATAATATAATATGAGAATTAATCAATCATCACACAACTCATATATATATATATATATATATATATATATAATTATGAAATTTGAGCATGCATGCAGTACCACCAAATCCAAGAATCATTATTGATTAATTTGCTTCAAACAAGCAAAAAGTAGGTAGGACAACCAACAACCTGTTAAATATTAACAGGGAAGTTCCTCCATACGTACGTACAGAAGCAAAAAAACAAACTAATTAATTAAACCTAATTAAGTCAAAATGCACCAAAGTCCAGACACAAAAAAACATTAAAAAAAAAAAAAAAAAAAAAAAAAACACAAAACAAAACATAGTCGATACCGGCCGTCGATCGATCGAACAAAACACATGGAATTACTTCATATATATTATAATTCAAGCACGTTGAGTAGCCTCTTGAGCCTTAGTTTGCACATAATTCCCGTACTCCCTAGCCCTCTCCGTCATATCCCTAGCCTTATCCGCGATTCTCATCCTTGCGTAATCAAGCTTCTCAGCCCCCGGCGGGCACTTCCCCGTCACATAATTATATATCCACGACAACGCCGATACTGCCGCCACCCCACACCCGCCGGAGAATACGAAACCGGCGACAACAAGGAGTATGACAATCCCGGCAGGGACTAGAATCGGGCTGAACAGGACTAGAACTGGGGCTGCCAAGATCAGCGCTATCACCGTCCCGGTTAAGGTTAACCCGGACAGGATTAACAGTGTCGCGCCAACTGTCACTGCAGTCAAGAACTTCACCGTCTGGCGTGACGACGGCGCAGACTCGTACAGCTTCTGGCTCACTGGCGCCCTTGATTGATCAGACATGGTTTATGGCTAGCTGCTTTAATTTGTGATTGTGTGAATGAATGATTGAGAGAGAGAGCGAGCGAGGAGTACTTAAGAGAAGCAGCGGGGGGACGCGTGGATGGATGCATGCGATCGTTATGCATGCAAAGGTAAGCGGCGTGGCTGCTTTGCATGGACGAGTCCGTGAATGCGTAACAAGTGGCAGGGATTTGGGTTTCGTTTGAATAATCTTCGACTCCTTCAAATATGCAAATTAATATGCATGGGATGGGAGGATTTGACGTGAAATTAACCAAACGCGCGCGGCAAAGGGAAGTTTTGTTCAGCATTTGTTGAACATTTCAACCAATTAATTAACCTTCTTAATTAATATATAAATATAATATACTGCATGTGTGTGACGTGTGTCTGTGTAGTACAGTAGTAGTGTTATGGATGTGATAAAAATTAAAATCCTCCCCCATTTCGTTGAAAGTTTCAAACAAACAAGACAAATTAAATTTGACTAATCATCAATTACAAGGTGTTTAAAAATTATACATTTACTTTTATATATTTAATTAGAAACTCATTGTGATATATATGGTTAAATCTGATTAGTTTTTTGACATCCATATATGTGATTAGGAAGAAATTTATTGACTCTTAATTATTTTTCCTTATTCCGATAGAAAATATATATATATATATATTTGTAAAGTTTTCTTTATACTTTGGAATTTGAAAATTGGCAATTGTCAACAAGTTTCGATAGATTTTTCTCATTCTCCTACTTGATACTTTATGATTTTCTAATTTTTATTTATCTAAAAGAGCTTAGGATGTAATTTTTTAACCTTTGTATTTTGTTTTTGGTTTTTTTTTTTTTTTTTTTTTTTTTTTTTTTTTGGTACCAGTGGCTACATATTAACTTAGTGATATATCAATTATGGCATAAATTTATGAAGTCTAATAGATATATTTTTGTGTTTACCATACATTTGTTTCTTATAATATAAATATAATATGTATAAAAAGAAACAAAAATAATAATAATCTAATGCCCCTACGTACTCAGACAAATTCCTAGCTCCCTTACTTTTTTTTTTTTTCCTTTTTTTTTTTTTTTTTAACGAAACATCTAAATATTTCATTAATCAAAGATCATGAGCATAAAGCTCTTACATCGCAAAACATAAAGTTCTGCAAAATCATAGTCACATGCTATGGGGTTACATTGTAATATCCGAGATATTAATTAAATATTTAAATGTAAAATTATAATAATTAAATGATTAGAATTAGTAAAATGTCAAGAAAACGCTTAGAAAACACGTTGGGTGAAGTCCGGGTGTAAAAGAATGCCCAAATGGACATTCAAGTTGCACCGTTTGCAAGCCATCGGGACCCTCTTACAAACACTGAAGTCACCGTTCGCTGGCTGTCCAGACGCTCTTGGAGACGGTGAAGTCAGTAGGTTTGCGTTTGCAACCCGTCTAGACGCTTGTGCAAATGGTCGGGGCAAAAAGTCCGTGTTCGCAACCCGTCCGGACGCTCTTGGGGATACTCAAGTCAGAGAGGTCACGTTTGCAACGCGGTCTAGACGCTCTTGAGCATGCTTGCAATTTAAAATGTGCGCGTCCGGACACTCACTTGACCGTCCGGACGGTACCTGAGAATATATGCGAGAATGAGTCTTTTTAGCTTATTTCTTCCGATTTTCCCATTCTCTCTCACAGTTTTCTATTGGGTTTTCACCTAAAACCCTTGATCTATGATTATCCAAGCCTCCAACCTCAAATCTAACCCCGGAAACGTGATCTACGGGACCCAATCTACGTTTCTACCGATTAGTTTGAGGTAATTTCGTAAACTCTTGTTCTTTGAGATTTTGGGTTGAATCTTGAAGTATTTGAGTTTAATCTTTGTTATTCTTTAGGATTTGCACGTTTTGGGAGCTTCCTAGACATTCTCCAAGTGTTGGGTTGCACTTGGGGTGAATTTTGGTAAGTTTTCAAAAACTCTAGCTTTTTAAGTATATGTTAAAGTTGTAATGTCTAGTGTCTAACCCTAAGTAAATCTTATGAGTTAGTATTTATTATTGTTGGGTTGTCAAATGGAACCCTAGAAATTCTATGGGTTTTCCATGGGTCTAGCTCTTGAGTGATTTAAGAGCTAATAGTAAGTCTAGTGTTAGAAATACTAAGTGCTGTGCAATGTGTAATTTTACAGTGGCACATTGCAAGGAGTTGTCTAACAAATTAACCTAGTAAAACCCAATATCCGCGCAACCAAGGTAAGTATTTTACTCACTAAGAAACCGAAGTATTTTTATGATTAATGTATTATATGATAATTTATCGAGCCAATGTTATTTTTGGATGATTATATGTGTTTGAACTTGCTCTCGATATCTTATAGTACGGTGAGGAAATATTATGGAAATGATTTAGGTGAAAAGGAAGATAAATAGGAAACAATATTGGCATATGAGAATAAAAGTATAATTGAGATGCGGTTGTGATATAAACTATGCAAATTGTAATAGAGAAAACAACATGTTGAGTTAAAGCAATGAGTTGTAAAATTGATGCATGTATAACGATGATTTATGAAAAGTATGAACTATGAAAAGTTGTATGTGATATAGCATGAACACTGAGCACACATGGTGTTGGAGCACTAGCATAATGAAGTCATGTATAAAGAACGAGCCATTGGGGTTGAAGCCTCAATGGGTGGAGGCTAAGGGGTCGAAGCCTCAAAAACGAATCCTAGGGTTGTAGCCTCATGGATAAAGAACGAGCCCTTGGGGTCGGATCCTCAATGGGTGGAGACTAGGGGGTCGGAGCCTCAGAAACAAGTCCTAGGGTTGTAGCCTCATGGATAAGAAAATGAGCCATTGGGGTTGGAGCCTCAATGAGTGGAGACTAGGGGGTTGGAGCCTCAAAAACAAGTCCTGGGGTTGTAGCCTTCTAGGCAAAGAAACAAAAATGAAACAATGAGCATGCATAACATTGTGATGTATGATTTGATTGCATTTGGATTGTACTAGACGTAGTGGTATGCCTATGTTGCCTGGTATGGGACAGGGAACATATGTATAGTGATATTCGGCTGGTTTGTATGGCATACTACGAGATGACATGTATGCGGGAGTGTATGCAGTACATGGATTCTCCAAAGGTCCGAAATGTCATGTATGCATGTGCGACCGAGTACTGATGTTGAGTAGATTTCATAAGATGACATGTGTTAGGTGTGCGTGCAATACACGCGTTCCCCAAAAGTACGGAGCGTAATATATTCACGTATGATTGAAGTATGACATTGAATGGATTGGTTGTGTTGTTTGAATCATATTGATGTAAGGTTTTGGAATGTATATATGCATATATTCCCCTAAGGTACGGAAGAAATACATGTGTCCATGGCCGAGATGTTATGTCAATTACTCATTTACAATACATGTTTGGGAGTGTGCATATATCAAGATTCCCCAAAAGTATGGATGACTCATATGCGCATAAGGCCAAGACATAGTGTCAACTAAGTCTTAGATGCTCACGTATGCTTGCTTTTCCCTAAAAGAAAGGAAAGCTTACGTATGGGAATGTCTGAGTCACATGAATTATTATTATGTATTGTTTTGGTGATCCAAATTATCTTGGTTTACTTTATCGGCTATGAAACCTTTTATAAACCTATCAAGCCACAGTTAGCCGTTATTGTAAACGTGTGGTAAAAATGTAAAGGTTGGCTCACTGCGAAAACCTATGAGTATTATACTACTGAGACCTCTGTAATCTTTTGCTGAGGTGGTGAACTCATCCTTTCACCTATACGGATGTGGTTAACCCCATAACAGTATAGATATTGATGCTTTGGCTGTAGGTTTAGCGGATGTAGAGGATGACCCTGTAGCTCTGTATTTGGGGTACTGCGACTGAGGTATATCGCTAGAGTCATAACTGTGTGAACTTGGACGTCCCATTTTGGTAGTCTTTTGATGTTGGCTCGTGTCCTACGTGACACTTAAATTTTGTAGAGCCAGTCTTTTGGTATGTAATTAATGTTAAGATAAAGCCTTAAACAGATAGACTTATGTATGGCTCTTTTGTGATTAACAGTTATGTTATAGAAGTGTTCTTTCCTTTCCGCTATTCAGATTATGTATAATTGAATGTTTCACTGCATAGATGTAACTCTGAATATCAGGTACATGTTATGAGACGTGGACCATATGTTGGTTGAGTGACAAATAGTCGTGCCATTGTGATGACTCATTTATTTATTTTTTTTTAAAAAATGGGTCGTCACATACATAGTCATAGATTACAAACAAAATTCTTACAATAAAGTATTATCTATGACTTTTATCTTCCGCTAACCCATGTACAAAAATAGTTAAAGAGCATATCTGCTCCGAGTAAACTAGATCTAAGACAAGGGTAGCCAAATATCCTAAAAATTTATTTAAATCGGTTTTGAGAGATAACTCCTCACACCTGACTAACCTTCATCTCATAGATCGCATATGAGAGGATAAACGGCACAGCACAAAGGTAGATGGACAGATGCATAGCGAAGAGGCCAAAATTGGTGATCTAGTCGGAGAACACCTACAAACAAAAGAAAAAACAAGAATGGAATGGTGATGGTAGGAGCAGGGAGTAGAAAGGGAAAATGAGAGGAATAGGAGGAAGCAGATCTACTCCCTCCTCCTCTCAGATATGTTTTATGAGGGGAGAAGTTTAGGGCAGACTTAGCTTCCCTACTGGTTACAACATTATATATCATCCATTCAAAACATTATTATATTAGTTTTCGAATATAAATTAAATATAATTGGAATACTTACAACATATATAATTTAATCCATTCGATGTAAGTTGATTTCTCTCTTAATATAGAATTTTCAGATTTAGCTAAAACTTTGGGACATAATTTTTAGCAACATCAACTAAAAGCCATTAATGGTTAAATGTGTTTGGGCGATAGTACTAGGATGGGTGACCTCATAAAAATTCCTTGTGTTGCACCAACCATTTGAAGTTCATTTCATTTTTATTCATAAATAGAAAAAAAAAAAAAAAAAAAAAAAAAAAAAAAACAAAACAAAAACAAAGTCATTAATAATTTTTTGCCCATTGCATTGCACTAGTATTCATGCCTCAACCCCTCAGCCCCATAGCCTCCAAATGTCAAAATCATTATACGACATCTTATGAGTTAAAAAATCACTTATTATTATTATTCTAGTTATTTATTTTATCAAAGTACCTACATCTAACATATTATTTTAACTATTCACTTTCTTCAACTATTAAGTGAGAGATTAGAACTACTAAACAGAGTGTTGTTTTGAAATCAAGGGATAACATCTTCGTATGTAGTTAGGGATTCAGCTTATGTGTTGCAGTAAAAACTACAACATATCTGATGTAATAAAAACAAACAGATTAGATTTTATATCATTTCATTTAACTATAACGATGATGTAGAGGCAACTGAAGGCAAGAAAACAAAGTATCATGCCGTTTGTTAAGATTTTATTCACGGCACTGCATGTTTTCTTCTTCACAAACCAAAGTTTCTTCCATTGTGCTTTCTCCAAAGAGAGAATATTTAACAACAAAAACAATATAGAACAAAAAAAGAAAAAAAAGAAAAAAAAAGAATGCAAAGCTTCAAGGAGAGGAGAGGAAGGACATGGAGGTGGCAAGAACATAAGAACAAATCATTGACACAATGGAATCTAGACAAAGAAGAAAGAGTTTCAAGGTTGGTCAAAGAGAGATAAGTGAGAAAAGAAAAGAAAAATTAGAGCAAGAAAAGAGAAATGGGTTAACAAGAATTCATTTTTCACGTTCGGTTTTGAGGGGTTTTTCATATAGCTCTTATATTTCATCTTCTTCAATTTCTACTTTATATCTGCATAATTTTTTTTTTTTCAAACTTTGGTTATAGAGAGAGTAATCAAAGAGAGAAATATCCTCTAGATTTACTAAGTGTTGATTTTATTATTCTGTTAACAAAAAGGTTATTGTTTTGTTGAAGAAACTGGGACAGCGATCACTCAGAAGATTTTCAAAAATATATTGCAGTATATTTATCAAGAAATGAAAGGTCTGAAAAAGAAGAATATTGCAGAATATTGATCAAGAAACGAAGGAGCTGAACAAGGAAAGTATTGCAAGAATTTTTATCAAGAAGGAAAGAGCAGTACTTTAGAAAATATTCTCCAGAATATTCTATTCCTGAAAACCCGATTTTTTTTTAGGAGTGTCCAGATAGCCAGAAACTATGTCCGAACACAACTGGTAGAAAGTTTGTGTTCCCAGCATGTCCGAGCATCCCAGTGAACACAAGTCATAGTAAGGTCCTGTTCTCTCACATGCCTCGACATCTAGCAGACACAAGTTCCAAAAAGTCCCTATTTTGCATCATGTCCGGACATAGAAGTCAAGACAGCGGACACAGAAAAGTTTTTCATGCAGATGTCTGGACATTAGGGCGACATGTCCGGACACGCTTTAGAGAAAATTCACTTAACTGATACATGTCCGGACACATGTTGACTTGTTCGGACACCGCCCCTAGAAATTCGTTCCTGATTTGTTGTAGGGTTTTCAGAGCCTATTTAAAGGGTTTCTAGGCAGTGTTTCTTTAAGATTTCCAGTAGAAAATTCCATTATGCTAAGAGAAGGTTTATTAGGCATAAACATTTATATGTATCTCTCTTAGAGTGTTTCATGTATTTGTTGTTCAACCGTTCAACCAATGAAGTCTAATTGGAGAGGAGTTCCAGTTAAGGGATCAATAGAAGAACACTCCATACGGGTCTGGGAGAGAGGCAGACAAGTAGGCACTTGCTGGAATTCAAGAGAGTGACTACTGCAAAGGGTTGTGAGTATGAACTTCTTGTAATTAGCTATTTCTTTTGATAATTTATTTCCTGGGTTTGGCTACTCTAGAGTGGTTTTTCTCTTTGGTCCAAAGAGTTTCCACTTCGTAACCAAATATCTGTGTTATTTACTTTTACTGCTTTACGTATTTGGTTAACTATTTGGTTGAGGTTGCTTAGGAGTCTATATTTATTTTCAATTGGTATCATAGCGGATTCACTCATTTTGGATTAATTTCCTGAGTGTAATCCTAGACTCCTCGTTATTATGTCTCTTCCCCATAATTCTGTTCATTCCTTTGATGGATCTAATTATGGGTATTGGAAATTCCGCATGAGATTTTTTCTAAAATTAATAGATGTTTGGTCTATTATCCAAAACCGGATGGACTCCACCAGTGTTGCCAATAGTTGAATGGACTGTTCGTAAAAAATAAACTCGTGTTGTAAATGACAAAGCCATGAATGTTATATGCCAAGAGCTTTCACCATCAGAATTCTGACGAATTTCTCATTGTGAAACTGCTAAGGAAGCATAGGAGGTCATAGAAACCACATATGAAGGTACTCAACTTGTAAAATCTGCAAAACTTCAAATGTTGGTTTCTCAATTTGAAGGAATTAAGATGTTGGAAGAAGAGTCTTTTAATGAGTTTTATACCAAGATAAGTGATTTGCGAAATTCTATGATTAATCTTGGAAAGAAAATTTCTGATGCTAAAATCATTAAGAAAATTTTAAAATCTCTACTTGAAAGATTTAGCATAAAGGTTACCACTATTGAGGAAAGTAAGGATCTTGATAATATGAGAATTGAAGAACTGGTTGGATCTTTTCTAACTTATGATTTTTCTTTGCCTCCCCTTAGGAAAACTAAATTCATTGCTCTCAAGACTGCTAAAGAAAAATCTAAAAAATCCTCTCATGAAGATTCTGATGATGAGGATGGATTGGCTATGCTTCCTAGAAATTTTAGGAAATTGATGATGAAAAATAAAATTGACTTCTAATTTACCAAGTGTGTGATAATGTGCAACAAAATATTTAAATTGCGGAGTTTGAAAGAGACACATATTTTGTTGATGAAGTGAAAACTCAATTAAGAGAAAAATCAGTCCGGGGCAGTCAAACCCAGGAATTTCACTATTCAGAAGACAAAGCTAGTTACAAAACAGTAGCACTCACATACCCTTATGCAGTGGTCGTACCTTGAACTCTGACGTGTAACCCAACGCGAACGCTTCCCATCCAAGTCACCTACTTGAAAGGGTCTTCAATGGAATCCTTTACCTTAGGGCTCCTCCCTAAGATAGACTTTGTTAGTTTGAGATTGGTTGCATTCTGTTGGACAAAATCACTTCTATGTAATGATGCTTATTATACAGGGATTCTATTTTATTCAGAGTCTACACTTCAGTTATAAGCTTCAAGAAGATTCTGTGCAAGAATCAAAATAGTGTAGTTCAGTTATCTTGCATCCGTCCGGGCGACGTGGAATTCCGTCCAGACACTCTTCTGTCAAAGCATCATCCGTCCGGACGATGAGAACTTTCTGTCCTGATGCCCCTCTGTGTCTAGAAGCTTCGAACTATTCTCGGTTGCATTCGTCCGAACGTTTCAGCGACACGTTCGGACACCATGCAGTGTTCAACAAGTTAAAAGATTTCTTTCCAAAACACAGATATTAGAAGACAGCTGTAACCGTCTGGACGACGTGGCTATTCTGTCTAGACGCTATCCTTGATAAGGCAAGTCAAGCAAAAGATGTTCAACCGTCTGGATGTCAGACTCCATGGTCCGGACACTCAGGCCTTAATATGGAAATTAAGTGCAGCAGAAGTGCAACCGTCTGGATGCTAAGGCAACACTGTCCAGACACGGCCCTATTCAGGAAAGAATTTCTAGCGAATTTGGAAAGCCGGTTGCACAGTTGTCCGTCCAGACACCCTCAACTACCGTCTAGACACCGTATAGGAAAATCGTATTAGACGCGATTTAGGTTTTAGTAGCCTATAAATAGAGGCCTCTAGGCATGTTATTTGTATGAATTCGGTATTGATTCCATAGAGCTTAAAGAGTTTATTTCAGGAGTTGTTGTGCTGATCCACTCACTTTCAAGCTGTTGCCAAGTGCTGTTGCTGTACTGAAACTGAAGTTTATATTAGGGGTTGGCCTTAAGGTAAAGAATTCCATTGAAGACCCCTTCAAGTAGGTGACTTGGTTGGGAAGCGTTTGTGTTGGGTTACATGTCAAAGTTCAAGGTACGACCACTGCATAAGGGTATGTGACTGCTACTGCTTTGTAACTAGCTTTGTCTTCTGAATAGTGGATATCCTAGGTTTGGCTGCTCCGGAGTGGTTTTTCTGAATTTCCACTTTGTCAACAAAATATTTGTGCCATTTAAATTTCGCAATTTAAATATTTTGTTGCACACTATCACACACTTGATAAAATAGAAGTCATCTTTATTTTTCAATTGGTATCAAAGCTTGGTACACTCTGTTTAGATTTATTTTTTGAGTGTTATCCTTTTTTACTTCTACTTTATTTTGCTATGTCTCAAAATCTTAATATTGTTCTTGCCTTTGATGGTACGAACTATGGCTATTGGAAAGCTCGTATGTGATTCTTTTTAAAATCCATTGACTGTTGGAAGATTGTTGAAACTGGTTGGACTAAGCTAGAGGATGCAACTCCTGAACTAGTCCCTGAGAAAAACTCACGACTTTCCAACGATAAAGCCCTCCATGCTTTATATCAAGCGCTTTCACCGTTTGAATTCGCAAGAATCTCAAATTGTGAATTCGCTCAAGAAGCATGACAAATCTTAGAAACAACATATGAAGGCACAAAACTTGTTAAATCAGGGAAACTTCAAATGTTGATTTCTAGATTTGAAGAGATTTAGATGATGGAAGATGAGACATTCGAAGAGTTTTACTCCAAAATGAGCAACCTAAGAAACTCAATGATGAGTCTTGGAAAAACTGTCTCGGATGTAAAATTCATCCGTAAAATTCTAAGATCTTTGCCTGAGCATTTTAGAATCAAGGTGACTACCCTTGAAGAAAGCAAAGACTTAGAAGAGATGAAGATTGAGAAGTTGGTGGGATCTCTTCAAACTTATGAGCTATCCATGCCTTCGGTCAAAAGGGTGCAGGCCATTGCCCTCAAGGCTCCCAAGAAGAAAGTCAAAGTCTCATCTGAAGACGACTCTGAGAATGAAGAAGAAGCAGTGACAATGCTGGACAAAAATTTTGGAAGATTGATAAGGAATGATCAGTTCAAAAAGAAATTCTCCAAAAGAATGAAGAAGGCCCCCAGAGAGTCTGAACCTGAGGAAGCTGAAAAGAAAGACCCCAGAGGCCCAAGATGTTTTGAATGCTCAAGCTTTGGGCATATACGGGCTGATTGTGGGAATCTTAAACAAGGAAAAGGGAAGGCATATAATGCGACTCTCAGTGATGAGTCCGAAGAAGAAGAATCTCCTGAGCAAGAGAAATTTCTAGCCTTTGTGGCTCCGCATGAAGAAGATGAGGATTCTTACTACTCAAAGCACAGTGATGAAGACGGGGAAGAACTCAAGGAGGCATATAAAATCCTCTATGTAGAGTTCGAGAAGCTGAGGGAGGCTCGCAAGCAGCACATTTATGAGTTGAATAGCTTACAGACTGAGAAGAGTTCACTGCTGCTCAAGATACAAGACCTAGAGGAGAAGCTACTGGAGACACAGCTTCAGCTAGAGAGGGTCACCGATGAAAAGCTGACTCATATGTTGTTAATCCAGAAGAGCCCAACAAACAAGACTGGACTAAGGTACGTAGCTCCTCCCTCTGACATTCCCTCTACTTCTAGGAATGTCTTTGTTAAGCCAACAGTCCCCGAGCCTCCACCCACAGTTGCGGACAAAGGGAAGGACATAATCAGTGGAGATATACTGGTCACTCAGAAGCTCCCTACCATTAGACGACCTCCCATATGCCATCACTGCGGCCTAAGTGGGCACGCCCGCGGCCTAAGCAGGTATGTCCGACCCCAGTGTTCCCTTCTCAAGGCTCAAAAATCAAAGGTCAAGAAAGAGGTGCCCAGACAAGCAAATTTCAGCACAAGACCTCTAGCCCAGCATAAAGATCCAAGGCATATGGTTCCCCAGTATCAGGCTCCATGGAATCAAGCTCCAAGGAATCAGGCTCCCCAGTATCAAGCTCCATGGAATCAAGTTCCAAGGCATCATGCCCAACGTCGCCAGGCTCCCCAGCATCAACGACCTCAGCAGGGATTTTTCTTGCCAATCCGAATGGCAAACCTAAGGCTAACAAATCAAGGCACTTCATGAAGAAGCCGCAGAAGGTGGAAGATGATCAACTCTGCAGGAAGCTACCTATTTGGATGCAAAGCATGATATAGTGGATGGATCATCAGATGAAATCCTGCCAACAACCACCAAAAGTAAGGCACGCATTGGTCAGGAAGAAGGAAGACATTCACCCCTTGAGGGGGAATGGACTCACCTAGTTGGTGAGGATACACATGTCTAGGACTTGGTTCCTAATACTAGAGCATCAGGTTTGATTGCATTGCATGATTTTTTACTTGTTATATCCTTGTTTGCTTTGCAATTTAGGAACCACTGTTATTTGCTCCCTATTTCTCTTGAGAGAACTTTGCAAGTACTATTTGGGGAAGACAGAAAAAGCATGTCGGGCGACTTTTTTTTTGTATTAGTAATTTTGATCCTTCACAGGTTTGATCTTGCCTTACATGCTAGTCTTATGGTTTTTTATCTTTATAGCATGTTTATATATATATATATATAAATCGGGGGAGAAAATTCAGGGAATTTTATTTTTTCTTTTCTTGGCATGTCAAATATTGCATGTATTTTTGCCTGATATCTCAATTCATTGAGCATTAATTGACTATAGATATAAATGATTGAGAGTTTATGCCTAATATTTGTCAAGTTTGAAAAATAGAATTGACTTCTAAAATAAATAGCAAGTGTGTGCACAAACTGTTAACAAAAATAAACAATGCGGAAAATAAACAACACAAGAATTTTTGTTAACGAAGGGAAAACTCAAGATGAAAAAAACCACTCCGGGGCAGCCAAACCCAGGATATCCACTATTAAGAAGACAAGACTAGATATAAGATAGTAACACTCACATACCCCTGATGCATTGGTCATACCTTGCTCTCTAATGTGTAACCCAACACGAACGCCTCCCAACCAGGTCTCCTACCTGAAGGGGTCTTCAATGGAATCCTTTATCTTAGGACCGACCCCTAAGATAGATTTCACTTGTAGCGCAGCAACAGCACACTTGCAATGGCTTGAGAGAGAACAAATCAGCTCCAATAACTTCACAAAATAACTCTCTAAACTCTCAAGGAATTCAATACCGAATTCTTGCAGTTCTCAATGCCCAAGGGCCTCTATTTATAGGCTGAAGGTTCAAATGGGCGACTGCTGTGATATGTACGGATGCCGTCCGGATGGTGAACCTGAGCCGTCTGGACGGACAATTGTGCGACTGAATTTTTGAGATTTTCGCTGAAAATCTTTCCTGTTTGAAAGCCGCGTCCGGACGGTGAGGCACTGTCGTCCGGACGGTCGCACGTCCGTTGCAAGTAATTTCCATATAAGGCTTTCGCGCTTCCGAACCAAGGGGGTTGGCCGTCCGGATAGTTGATCTTCAACACGCAATTTCCATATCTGTTTAGCGCACGTCCGGACCATGATAGGTAGGCGTCCAAACGGTTGAAGTTAAATACGCAATTTCCATATCTGTTGAACGCGCGTCTAGACCAAGTTGACTGACGTCCGGACGGTTGTATTTGAATTGCGATTCTTGCCTTATGTACGAGCGTGTCCAGATGGGAATCCACGTCGTCTGGACGGTTGCATCAATCTTCCCTTATTTGAACTTGGAAAGAAAATCTGAAGCTGATCGATCACTAGAAGTCGTCCGGACGGGCTGCTGAGACGTCCTTATGGATGCAAGCAGGAACAAAAGCTTCACGATACAGTGGAGGGTCCGGACTGAAATCCACGTCGTTCGGACGAATGATGTTTGGTCTGTCGGGCGTCCGGACAGTATGGTACGTCGTCCGGACGGCTAGAACTGTGGACAAATGAGCGTCTGGATGGGATGACACGTCGTCCGGACGGTTGGCAGGGAACCGACTTTTCTGACTTGCAGAATCTTCTGAAACACTTCTGAATAGTGAAATCTTTGTTAAACAGCATCTTTACATACAAGTGATTTTGTCCAAACAGAATGAGGCCAATCACAAACTAACAAACTCCCCCTTTGGCGATTCTGAGACAAAAATCACTTGACCGGTTTGGAAATACATTCTCGGTCCAAAAATAAAAATTACTACCCCTTTTTGTCACAAAGGGACAAAGGGTAAAACATAGTAATAAAGAAACCAACTGCAATAAAAATTACTCCCCCTAACAGTCTCAGAAGGACTAGGGTAAACAGAGTAATATTAGTAAAAGAGTTTAACAAAACATAGCAAACTATAAATCAAATGTCTCAAACAACAAAAAGACAACAAAACAAAGGAAAAACTCAATCATCCTCTGCCATAGGTACAGTCCTAGGCGCATCATCCTCATCATCACTACAGTCAGGATGATGATACTTGAGGCACTCCTTGAGATCCAGCTGGTTCTGCTCCACACACTTGTTGATGGGATGCACCTCCTGCTGCATAGAAGTGATGGGCTGCTGCATGGTGCTCATGCCTCCCTGAATGGCAGCTAAGGCCTCCATTATCTGTGACAAATTTCCGTCTTAGAAGGCGGAATGGTCTGAGAGGATGAAGCCATGTCTGGAAAGCCGACTGGCATGGCAGCAGGGATGGGCACCTCATCATCGGAGTCATCTCTCCGCAGCTGCACACTAGACTTCATTAAAGTCTGCTTGCTGATAGGCTGCTGAATCTTCATCTTAGGTTCTCCAGTAATGTTGATTCCTGACTGAAGAATTATCTGAGTGAGTAGGCAGCAAAAGGGGAGACCGGTATTACCCTCATCACGGGCCTCCAACATAACACCCAAAATATGCTTGCACAGGTAGAAAGGCAAGCGGAGGTGGATAGCATAAACGAACTGGGCCTTCTTCAAAATCAGGTCACTGCGCCTAACAACTGGCCATAGGTTGTGCTGAACTATTTTGGCTAGCAAGCGATGAGAAGGAGACAATGTGCCAATCCGGATGGTGGTAGCACGCTCTTCTCCCTGTGGAACTGCATGGAAGAACTTTCGAAGATCGTCCATAGAGGGAGGAAGCACTACCTCATTATGAGGACTGCCGAGCAACTCAAGGACTGGTACTCCGATGAAGTGACTGATGATCTGCGGATCAACAGTGATGATATGCCCGTCAACAATGGACTGAAGTACCAACCCACGGTCATCGTCCTGCGCCACCTCTAGGTTGGCATAGAAGAGTCTGACAAGCCTAGTGAGGACAATACAGGCACAGGTGTAGAGATATCCCCAATGGTAAGTATGGATAGTGTCATAAATACTCTCCAGAGGAGGCACCATGATGTCAGACCGAACCACATTGCGCTCAGCAATGACTGTGCGGTCCATGATTTTGGCTTGTAGTGCGCTCCTCTCTTCCTCTGTCTTCTGGCGGACCTTGCGCTGGGAACTGATTGCAGACATGTTGCTGTAAAAAGAAACCAACAAGATTTGCCAGAAATAATCCAAAAATATTCTTGTTAGGTGACACAAAAATTATAACAGTAGTAAACAGGACTTAAAAAAAAACATACAACCAGGCCCAACACAGCAGATATATGCATCCCAAAAATTTCAACAACATTCCTAAGAGATATAAATATTCCAACAGTTAAAAATAAACTGAAAAGGAAAAGACTAGAAAAATACCTGGAATGTGGGAGAAATGCACAAAAAAAGAGACAGGGAGATAAAGCCAAAAGCTCGCAAGAAATAACTCACAAGATGCCAAAATAAAACTTTTTGGTGGGGTAGAGAGGATATGCGGCGACCAGCTATTTATAGTGCTTGTATGGTCCCCGTCCGGATGGTGAATTAATGCCGTCCGGACGTTGGTTGCCGCACGCGTCTGGACGTAACCTGATCTCGTCCGGACGACTAAGCTCCACCCGTTCGGACGCCAAGAGTGACCGTCCGGACGCTTCACACTGAAACATCAGAAAACTGAGGAAAATTTACAGAAATCAATTTTTCTCAAGTCAGTTTCAAAATACGCATGTATAATCTACTAATAACACAATCATAGAGCATCTCAAAACTAGGCAGAGATATAAAAGAGAGTTGAGAGTACAATTAGCACAAATATTTTCCTGGACATAGAAAATTTAAATAGACAACTCAACTTATGCAATGCATGTGTGTGAAGGCTTAACCCACAAGGTATGACTTTCAATGACATGACAAATGGCAACTAGATTTTCTAGACAAGAGAGAAAATTAGTGAAAGATTAGTCAAAAGTCAAACCTTATAACTCACTAGGGCCTAGCCACCCTCATCTGATACACTCCCCCTGAGATGCAACACCTAATTGTTTTACTTGTACCATGAAGGACAAAGTAAAAAATTTTACTTGCACGTAGAGGGCAAGGCATATAGCAAACTCAACACATAAGCAGTGAATATACAATTTAAAGCGCATAATGTAAATGATTTACTGCTTGATTCTTATGATGCTGCAACCTAGAGAGAATGCCAAAATTTTTAGGGTCTAGGTTCAACTAACATGTGGTCAATTTGGCCATCTTATCAAAGACCTCTTCTCCTATCCAAAATTTCTAGAAACAAAAAGTCAGAGAAGGAAAGATGTACCTTTAGGGGAGTCGTGGATAGTGCACATTTTTCATCGCATGAGAAAAAAAGCTATCCTACTTTTGCATATACAGGAAAACAGTTGGCAGATTATAGTCATAAACTCTCAATTATATCTAGGCGGAGTAGATTAATGAACAAAGAATTGAGATATCAGGTGAAAACACATGCAATATCTGATATGCCAAGAGAAAAAAATATCCTACAAATTCTCACCAATTTTTTTTTTATTATTTTTTTTTATTAAAAAGAATGCAATATGGAAAAAACATCATATGCAAGGCAAGATCAAACCTGATGATGCCAATACAGAAAAATAGTCGCTCGATCTGCTTTTTCTGTCTTCCCCTAACAAATACCTGCAAAATTCTCTCAAGAGAAATAAGGGGTAAAAACACAACTGGTTCCTAGGCATGAACACTCGAACCTGCTAGATGCATCTGTTCCCCCTCATGGGGTGACCGTCCTTCTTGACCCAAGCCTGCCTTCCAGTGGGTGGTTGCTGGCAGGACATCATCCACTCCATCATGCTCTGCATCCAGATAGGTGGCTCACTGTGATATTGATCTTCTTTCACCTTCTGAGGCCTTCTAAATGGCTTGGATTTGTTCTTGGAGTTGCCACTGTGATTGGCTGGTACAAATCGCTGCTGAGGCCGCTGATGCTGAAATGCTTGGTATCGTGGTGCATGAGACCAAAGAGCTTGATATCTTGGTGCTTGATAATAGGGAGCCTGATACCATGGAGTCTGAAACTAGGCCGCAGGTCTAGTGCCATGATTAGCCTGTCGGGGCACTTCTTTCTTGGCCTTGGCTTTCTGAGCCTTCAGGAGGGAGCACAGAGGACGAACATGCTTACTTAGACTACAGTGATGGCATATGGGAGGTCTTCTGATGGAATGAAGCTTCTTAGCGCCTGGAACATCATCGTTGACCTTGTCCTTCCCTTTATCTTCAACAGTGGGATGAGGCTCTGGGACTGCAGGTTTCACAAATACAGTCTTTGGAGTAGAGGGAGCATTAGAAGAGGGAGCTACATACCCGAGACCGGTCTTGTCAGTAGGGCTCTTCTGCACAGACAGCATACGAGTCAACTTCTCATCAGTGACTCTTTCTAACTGGAGCTGAGTCTCTAGCAACTTCTCCTTGAGCTCTTGTATTCTGAGCAACAATGAACTTTTCTCAGTCTACAAACTGTTCAGATCATAGAGGTGCTGCTTACGACCTTCCCTCAACTTCTCATACTCTATGTAGAGTGTCTTGTAAGCCTCCTTGAGCTCTTCCCCATTATCACTATGTTCCGAATAATAAGAGTCTTCCTCTTCAACGTGTAGGGCTACAAAGGCCAGAAATTTCTTAGACTCTGGAGCTTCTTCTTCTGACTCATCACTGAGAGTCACATTGTACGCCTTCACTTTTTTAGAAAACTTCTTTTTGAATCGATCGTCTCTCATAAGTCTTCTGAAATTCTTGGCTAACATATCCAAATCTTTTTCTTTCTCCTCAGAGTCATCTTCAGATGAGGCTTCTACCTTCTTTTTGGAAGCCTTTAGGGCAATGGTCTTCAGCTTCTTGACCGGGGGCAGAGACAGCTCATATGTTTGAAGAGATCCCATCAACTCTTCAATTTTCATCTCTTCTAGATCTTTGCTTTCTTCAATGGTGGTTACCTTGATCCTGAAATGCTCAGGCAAAGATCTTAGAATTTTTCGAATGAGTTTTACATCCGAGATAGGCTTCCCAAAACTCACCATGGAGTTTCTCAGGTCACTCATCTTGGAGTAAAACTCTCCAAATGTCTCATCTTCCAACATCTTAATTTCTTCAAATTTTGAAATCAACATTTGAAGTTTGGCAGATTTTACAAGTTTGGTGCCTTCATATGTTGTTTCCAAAATTTGCCATGCTTCTTTGACTGATTCGCAATTAGAAATTTGTGCAAATTCAGATGGTGAAAGTGCTTGGCACAGAGCATGGAGGGCTTTATCATTTGAAAGATGATGTGTCCAAAATATTGTATATTTGGACCCCTTAATTTGCATTTGTTAAGCCTTTAGTTTTGTTATTTTCTAATATTTTTGGTTAGTTTTAGTGTCTCGGTGTTTTGTAGGTCATTGAGAGAAAATGATGATTTTTAAGAAAAAATGCAAAGAAGTGAAAAAACTGTCTCAAGTTGGCCCACTTTCAATTTTGGAGAGAAAACGTGTATATATATATATATATATATATATATATATATATATATATATATATATATATATATAGAAAAGACAAAAGGTGAAGGGTTTTTTTTTTAGAGATATTAAAATCTAGGTGGGGAGCTTCTTTAGAAATATTGGCAGCAAGTCAATAAATGCATGGGCAGCACCAAATATCTTTGACCAAACATGCAATTCTCTCCATCACGTGAATGTACAAGACCTGCAATGAGAAAAGAAATTGAGGCATGCGTGGAGCATTTGATGCAATACAAGTCGTGTGGCACCTTTTGAAGAGCAGATTTTTAAGTTTCTTTTTTTGTGACTCTTTCCATAATTCACGGCACCAAAACAGCGTGAGACACTGCGCAAGGAGGACCAAAAGAAGACATGTGAACTGGCCGGCTCTTCCCAAAAAGATAACAAAAATAGGAAGAAACAAGTTCATTTTATTTTGGAAAGCAATGCACAAAAGTCTTTGCAAGCAAAAGGAAAAAAAAAATAGAAGACACAAGCTGGACCTGCAGGATTCAGCAGAAATTGCAGAAATCTGAAGACAAGAGGCGCCACTTTTCAGCATGTTTAAAACCTATCTTTTCCTTATAAAAAGAGGAGACACGAGTAGTGGGGGGAGTGCAATTTTTCTGGAGAAAAACAGAGTATAGAACGTGACTGGACAGCGGCTCCAGTCACGTTGGTTTTGTTAAGATTTCAATTCTTTTCTTTGCAAGTTTCTGTTGAGATTTATTTAGCAAGGTTCTTGTGCTGTTCTTCTTAGTTTGCAACTGAGAGCTCTGTTCCTTTGTTAAAAAAAAAAAAAAATCAGATCATAACTAGAGGGGAGCTCCAGTTCACGTTTTTTTTTCTTCCTTCAGCACTTCTGTTTTCCTTTCGTTTCTTTTGTAAACTTTAATACATAGTGCAATTTTGGAAGTCTAGCTTTTACTTCCTGTTCTTTCTCTTCTTTTACAGCCGAGACCCAGTTTTCTGTGGTGATCAGTGTGTGAGACGTGAGCTGCAACGTGAGTTGCAGCTCCTGTTCACGTAAGTTCTATTTTTTTTAAGCAGTTTTTTTTTTTTTTTTTTTTTTTTTTTTTTTTTTTTTTTTTTTCTGCAGTTGTGTTTCTTTGCATACATTCCTGGTCTTGTTTTTTTCTTTTTCTGCAGTTGTGTTTCTCTACATTCATTCCTGGTCTTTTTTTTTTCTTTCTCTGTAGTTTTTTTTTTCTTTCTCTGCAGTTGTGTTTTTTTCTTTGCTTATTTTTTTTCTCCTTTCCTGTTTTGTAAACATAAAGCAGTCCGATGGTGTTGATTTTTCTTTCTTGGTCCTGTGCTTTCCAGCATGACCTTGCATTTTTCTGTTTTTTTTTTTGTTTGTTTAAAGAGAACCGGACGTGACTAGAGCCCAGCTCATGTTCACGTGTGTTCTCTTTTAGTGTAGCAATCCTTAAGTTTTTTTTATGATTTCTTTACAAGTTAATCATTTGTAAGCTTTTCTTTATTAAGCACTCATTCATAGTTTCTTTTAATGTATATGTTTTTAATTCAAGTTAGTGTGTTGTTTCAAGTCATGGAAGGCTAAAATCCTCAACTAAGGTTGAGGATGAAACCTAACCATTAATAACACACACATTCTTGATATGTTATTTGTACAATCCGATGTTTATGGAATTATTATTCAAGTCTCATTCATTTAATTGATTTATGTCTTTAGAATGAATATTTATTTATTGAAAAGTTGGATATTTAATGTGTTTCAACCGATGGATACATCGACTTATTTGATTGAAAAATGATATCCATTGTGATTTGTTTATCAAACGGATATAATAGATGATTTGATTTCAAATGGATATTCGTTGTGATTTATCTTTGAGTTGGATTCATTAAATGTTTTAACATACATTGTTAGGTAACTTGAGTAATGAACAAAGTTAAAATGTTTATCGGGTGTATAAATAAAATACAAGAGTGTGTTGTTTGATTTGGTTAGGTGGATTCTAAAACCTTAGTATTTTTTTAATCATTTGTTCTTTATCAACTTTAATTTTAGTTTGTTATTTTGCATGTTTAAACTCAAAAATTTGGAACTAGGTTAAGATATAATTAGTTTAAATAGAAATTAATTTTTACAACACAATTCCCTATGGATCGACCTCGCACTACAAAACGCTATATTGCAAACGATTCGTACACTTGCGAGTACATTAAAATTTTCACAACAAAAGACGAGCGGTTTTTTGAGGGACTAGTTCTAGTGCTGCATCCTCTGGTTTAGTCCAACCAGTTTCAACAATACTCCAACAGTCAATAGATTTTAAAAAGAACCACATACGTGCCTTCCAATAGCCATAGTTCGTACCATCAAAGGCAGGAACAAAATTAAGAGTTTGAGACATTTTAATAAATAGAAGTAAAAAATAAATAACACTCAAGAAATTAATCTTCTCAGAGTGTACCAAGCTCTGATACCAATTGAAAAATGGAATTGACTTCTAAAATAAATAGCAAGTGTGTGCACAAAGTGTTAACAAAAATAAACAATGCGGAAAATAAACAACACAAGAATTTTTGTTAACGAAGTGGAAACTTAAGATGAGAAAAACCACTCCGGGGCAGCCAAACCCAGGATATCCACTATTTAGAAGACAAGACTAGATACAAGATAGTAACACTCACATACCCCTGATGCAGTAGTCGTACCTTGCTCTCTAACGTGTAACCCAACACAAACGTCTCCCAACCAAGTCTCCTACCTGAAGGGGTCTTGAATGGAATCCTTTATCTTAGGGCCAACCCTTAAGATAGACTTCAGTTGTAGCACAGCAACATCACACTTGCAATGGCTTGAGAGAGAAAAAATAAGCTCCAATAACTTCATAAAATAACTCTCTAAGTTCTGAAGGAATTCAATACCGAATTCTTGCAGTTCTCAATGCCCAGGGACCTCTATTTATAGGCTGAGGGTTCAAATGGGCAACTGTTGTGATATGTACGAACACCGTCTGGACGGTGAACCTGAGTCGTCCGGACGGACAACTGTGCGACAGAATTTCCAAGATTTTCGTTGAAAATCTTTCCTATTTGAGAGCCGCGTCCAGACGGTGAGGCATTGTCGTCCGGACGGTTGCACGTCTGCTGCAAGTAATTTCCATATAAGGCTTTCGCTCGTCCGGACCAAGGGGGATGGCCGTCCAGACGGTTGATCTTCAACACGCAATTTCCATATCTGTTTAGCGTGCGTCCGAACCATGATAGGCAGGCGTCCAGATGGTTGAAGTTGAATACGCAATTTTCATATCTGTTGAACGCATGTCCGGACCAAGCTGACTGACGTCCGGACGGTTGTATTTGAATTATGATTCTTGCCTTATGTATGAGCGCGTCTAGACGGGAATCCACGTCGTCCGGACGGTTGCATCAATCTTCCCTTATTTGAACTTGGAAAGAAAATATGAAGCTGATCGATCACTGGAAGTCGTCTGGACGGGCTGCTAAGACGTCCAGATGGATGCAAGCTGGAACAAAAGTTTCACGATACAGTGAAGGGTCCGGACGGAAATCCACGTCGTCCGGACGAATGATGTTTGATCTGTCGGGCGTCCGGACGGTATGGCACGTCGTCCGAATGGCTGGAACTGTGGACAAGTGATTTTGTCCAAATAGAATGAGGCCAATCACAAACTAACAAAGTTTTTCATGTGCATCTAAAATGCTAGATAGTTACATTTCTCATGCCATGATTTTGTGTACTATCCAAGGCTCCCCTAAGGTACATTTTTTTTTTCTATCTGACTTTTTGTTTCTGGAAATTCTAATGAGAGATATTTTTTTTGTTAGATGGTCAAATTGACAAACTCGCTAGTTGAACCTAGAACCTAAAAATTCTAGCATTCTCTCTAGGTTGCAACACCAAGTGATAAAAAGTATTTAAAATTTAGAAAAATATGGATAAATAAAAAGATCCACTGCTTTTGTGCTATAAATCTGTTCTTGAACTTGTCCCTAAAGAAACAGTCAGTAACCAAATCATTACGAAAATAGACGGTCACTAAAAGACATAGTAAAAGAAAAGTGATGCATCTTAGGGGGGTGTATCAGATGAGGGTAGCTAGGCCCTAGTAAAAAAAGGTTTGACTTTTGATTGATCTTCATTAATTTTCTCTGTTGTTTAGAAAATTCAATTGCTTTAAGTCATATCAGTGAACTTCATACCTTATTGAGAAAGTCTTCACACACACACACGCATTGCATGAGTTGCGTAATCTTTTTAAAATTTCTATCTACAAGGAATTTTTGTGTTGATTAGACTCCTAACTCTCTGCATATTTTCCAAATGCTATCTGATTTCTATATCAGTTGATTATACATGCGTGTTCTGAAGCTGACTTTAGGAAAAATTATTTTTCTACAAATTTTCCTTCAGTTTTTGTTTTTTAGTGTGAAGCGTCCGGACGGGTGCGGCTCAGAAGGCCGAATGGTCAAGTGACACGTCCGGACGCACGCGATCTTCTCGCATGCTTATGTGGCACTGTGCGTCCGAACGGGTTAGTGATCCATTCGGACGAGGACCCCACAGGGTTAAATATCTCATTTCAGCCACCACATTCCACCTCTTTTTCTCTTGTCTTTTTGACATTTTGTGCGGTTTTCTCGTGGGTTCTCGCATATTTTCAACATCTTTTGTCCTTTTGTGTTCGTTTATCTCATTTCCTGGTATTTTCACTTCATTTTTTGCATTATTTTCAGTTTTAATTAACTCTTTATTTCTTTTATACTATGGAATATGTTTTGAGATAAATGATGTCTTTTGTGAATGTTTTCTCTGCTGTTGGGATTAGAATATTTATCATGGTATTCATTTGGACTATATTGGATCATATTGCTGTTTGTAATTTTTTGAAAAGTTTATTTTTCTGCCGTTATAATGCCGATTTTTTTTGGAAACTAACAGAATCTAATTTCTTTGAGAATATTTTTGGCATATCTTGTTGGCTATTATTTGTAGAACCATGTCTGCTGGCAGTCCACAGCGCAGAGTTCGTCAATGGACAGAAGAAGATGTGGCAGCTTCCAGAGCCAAGATAATGAACAGTCCAGTCATTCCAGAGAGGAATGTTGTTAGAGCTGACATTATGGTCGCTCCACTAGATGGTATCCATGAGATTATCCAAACCTATCATTGGGGCTACCTCCACAACTGTACCTGCATTGTGCTCACCAGACTGGTCCAAGAATTTTATGCTCATCTTGAGGTGGTGCAGAATGATGACAATGGGGTTGTCCTATAGTCTACCACCATTGCAGGACATGTTATTATGGCTCCTGTCATCAGCCAGTTTATTGGGTGCCAGTGCTTCAGATTTCCGCCAGTCGGTTCAATAAAATTGTGTTGGCTCCTTCTTTGGTTGAGCTGAGGGAGTTCTTTCATGCTGTGCCGCAGGGCGTGGAACGATATTCTACCATCAGGATTGGTGCTTTGTCTCCCTCACACTGCATGCTTGCAAAGATCATCCAGCACAATCTCTGGCTTATTGTTAGGCGTAGTGATCTGATTCTGAGAGGGTACAGTTTTTATGAGCCATCTGTTTGCATTTTCCATTCAGCTTGTGCAAGCATATTCTTGGTATTATGCTGGAGGCTCGAGATGAGAGTAATACCGGTCTCCCCTTCAGCTACTTGATTACTCAGATTATTTTCCAGTCAGGCATTGATGTGGCTGGAGAGCCTAAAATGAAGATTCATGATCCGCTCAGCAAATAGACCTTGATGAAGTCCAATGCCCAACTGAGGCATGAAGATCAGGATGAAGCTCCTCAGCCGCCTCCTATTCATGTTGAGATGATGGACATAGCTTCTTCATCTCAGACTGCTCCACCGCCTTCAAAGCAGGATGTCGATTATGCTCAGATTTTAGCGGCATTGGCGTCTCTACAAGGGGCATGAGTTCTATGCAGTTGTTTATTTCCTCTATGTAGCAGGAGGTTCACTCTATTAACCTCCGTGTCGAGTAGAGCCAGCTGGACATCCAAGAGTGTCTCAAGCACCATCATCTGTCTAGCAGTGATGATGAGGATGATGCACCCATGGCTAAGGATGATTGAGTTTTTGTCGTGCTTTATTTTATTTATTTTGAGACATTTTATTATTTTTGTTTTGGATGTTTGTAAACAATTTTTAACTCTTGGACTACTTTTATTCTGTTTACCCTTGTCATATTGAGACATTAAGGGGGAGTAATTATTTTATGGTTTTTCTTATACTCTGTTTTACCCTTTGTCCTTTTGTGACAAAAATGGGGAGTGTTTTTTGTTTTAGACTGGGATTGTATTTTTAACCGATCAACTGATTTTTGTCCCAGAATAGCCAAATGGGGAGTTTGTTAGTTTGTGATTGGCTACATTCTGTTGGACAAAATCACTTCTATGTAATGATGCTTATTATACAGGGATGTTGTTTTATTCAGAGTCTACACTTCAGTTATGAGCTTCAAAAAGACACGGTGTAAGATTCAAAATAGTGTAGTTCAGTTCCCTTGCATCCGTCCGGACGCTCTTCTACCAAAGCATCATCCGTACGGATGATAATAACTTTCCGTCCGAACGTCCCTCTGTGTCTAAAAGCTTTGAACTGTTCTCGGTTGCATCTGTCCGAATGTCTTAGCAACACGTCCGAACGCCTTTCAGTGTTCGACAAGTTAAAAGATTTCTTTTCAAAACAGAGATATAGGAAGATAGCTGCAACCATCCAGACGACGTGGCTATTTCATCCAGACGCTATCCTTGATAAGGCAAGTCGTGTAGAAGATGTTCAACCGTCAGGACGTCAGACTCCTTGGTTTGGACGCTCAGGCCTTAATATGGCAATTGCGTGCAGCAGAAGTGCAACCATCCGAACGCTAAGGCAACACCGTACGGACGCGGCCCTATTCAAGAAAGAATTTCAAGCGAATTTGGAAAGTCGGTTGTGCAGTTGTCTGTCCGGACGCCCTCAGCTACTGTCAGAATGCCGCCTAGGAAAATCGTATCAGACACAATTTAGGTTTCTGTAGCCTATAAATAGAGGCCCCTAGGCATGTTTTTTGTAAGAATTCGGTATTAAATTCCATAGAGCTTAGAGAGTTTATTTCAGGAGTTGTTGTGTTGGTCCACTCACTCTCAAGCCGTTGTCAAGTGCTATTGCTGTGTCGAAACTGAAGTTTATCTTAGGGGTTGGCCCTAAGGTAAAGGATTCCCTCTAAACCACACGTCAGAGTTCAAGGTACGACCACTACATAAAGGTATGTAAGTGCTACTGCTTTGTAACTAGCTTTGTCTTCTGAATAGTGGATATCCTAGGTTTGGCTGCTCCATAGTGGTTTTTCTCTTAATTGAGTTTCCACTTCGTCAACAAAATATTTGTGCCATTTAAATTTCGCAATTTAAATATTTTGTTGCATACTATCACACACTTGGTAAAATAGAAGTCATCTTTATTTTTCAAACTTCACACGAACACAGAAACGACACTTGGCAACGACTAGAGAGTAAGCGGATTAGCACAACAACTCCTAAAATATTCTCTCTAATCAGTATCACTACCGAATTCTTACAATTTACATGATTAGAGGCCTCTATTTATAGGCTACAAAAGACCTAAATCGACACTGATTCTATTTTCTCTAGCCGGCGTCCGGATGATAGTTGAGGGCATCTGGACGGATAACTGTGCAATAGGCTTTCCAAAATAGCATTGAGATTCTTTCCTGAATAGGGCCGCATCCGGACGGTTGCACTTTTGCTGCACGCAATTTCCATAATAAGTTCTGAGCATCCGGACAGTGTAGACTAACGTCTGGATGGTTGAACGTCTTCTGCACGACTTGCCTTATCAAGGATAGCGTCCAGACGGAATAACCACGTCATCCGGACGGTTGCAGCTGTCTTCCCATATCTGTGTTTGGAAAGGAAATCCTTTTACTTGTCGAACACTAAAGGGTGTCCAAACGTGTTGCTGAGACATCCGGACGGATGCAACTTGGGACAGTTCAAAGCTTCTGGACACAGAAGGGAGTCTAGATGGAAAGTTCTCGTCGTCTGGACGGATGATGCTTGATAGATGAGCGATCGGACGGAATATCACGTCATCCGAACGGATGCAAAGGACTTGAACAACACTCTCTTGAATTCTGCACAGAGTCTTCTTGAAGCATATAACTGAAGTGTAAACTCTGGATATAACAGCATCCCTGTTTAATAAGCATCATTACATAGAAGTGATTTTGTCCAACAGAATGCAGCCAATCATAAACTAACAAACTCTCCTTTTGGCCATTCTGGGACAAAAATCACTTGACCGGTTAAAAAATACAATCCCTGCCCAAATAAAAAAAAAAAATACTTCCCCTTTTTTGTCTCAAAAGGGAAAAGGGTAAAACAGAGTATGAGAAAAACCACAATATAATTACTTCCCCTCAATGTCACAACAGGACAAGGGTAAATAGAGTAAAAATAATCCAAGAGTTACAAAGCGTTTACAAATTATCCGAAACAAAATAATAAAATGTCTCAAAATAAATCAAAACACCAAATAAAATCAATCATCCTCAGCCATGGGTGGATGATCCTCGTCATCACTGCTAGACGGATGATGGTGCTGGAGACACTCCTGGATGTCCAGCTGGCACTGCTCCACACAGAGATTGATAGAGTTAATCGCCTGCTGCATAGAGTGAATATCCTTATGCATAGAACTTGAAAAATTAAATGGACTTCTAATTTAACAGTGTGTGTGAACAGTGTGCAACAAAATATTAAATGAGGAATTAAAGGAGACAAATATTTTGTTGACGAAGTGGAAACTCAATTAAGAGAAAAACCACTCTGGGGCAGCCAAACCCAGGATATCCACTATTCAGAAGACAAGACTAGATACAAAGTAGTAACACTCACATAACCCTGATGCAGTGGTCGTACGTTGCTCTCTAACGTGTAACCCAACACGAATGCCTCCCCTAAGATAGACTTCACAGCTGATCAAATCACACATAGGCAAGGCTAGAGAGCTAGCAGATCTTCAATATCTCCCTAAACACCCTCTCTAAGCTGTAGAGAATTCACCACCGAATTCTGTGTTGAAAGCATGCCTCATGCCTCTTATTTATAGGCTTTGGAAACCCAAAATCGAGTAAAAAATGGAGTCTGAGGCACGCGCGTCCGGACGGGAGCCTTGGGCCGTCCGAACGGGCCAAGTTATTCTTGTTCAAAAAGTAATTCTAAAATTTTCTGTAGGGCCGTCTGGATATTTAACTTACAGAAAATTTCGTTAGCTTTCCAACGACGCTGATTTCATCCCAATCCGATATTTGAGTAAAAAGTTATGTCCAAAATATTGGAGGGTGCCTGGACGGCTTGACCAACCGTCCGAACGGTCAACTGCAACCGCCTTTCAAAATAGCCTTGAAAGCTTCCATAACAAGGCTGCGTCTGGAAGGTGTTGCCCTAGCGTTCAGACGGTTTCACTTCGGCTGCACGTAATTACAATAATTGAAGCTTGATCGTCCGGACCATAAAGGCTGACGTCCGGACGGTTGAACTTTGTATGCACGTCTTGCCTTATAGAGAACATCGTCCAGACGGGATCACACATTGTCCAGACGGTAGCAGCCGTCTTCCCATAACTGTGTCTTGAGTCAGAAACCCTAATGCTTGTCAAACACTGAATAGCGTCCGGACGGATGCGCTGGAACACTGGGATCTTCTCGAACTCTGAAGAGCGTCCGGACGATTTGTCATTACGTCCGAACGAATGCAACCTTGAACTGTTCGAAGCTTCATGACATTGATGGGCGTCCGGACGGAAAGTTCTCGTCATCTGGATGGATGTTGCTGACTGATGAGCGTCCGAACAGAATACCACGTCGTCCCAACGGTGACAGGGAACCGAAATAAACTTCCTTGAAAACTTCACAGAATCTTCTTGAAGAACATAGCCGAAGAGTAGACTCTGGATAAAGCAGTATCCTTGTGAAAGCAGTAACATTACATAGAAGTGATTTTGTCCAATAGAATGCAGCCAACACAAAAACTAACAGAACTCATACCCCCTTGTAGAGATTCTAAGGCAACTAAAATCTGAGCATAACCTGCATCATGTTGTGGAGGCGGAGGAGCAGTCTGTGAAGATGATGTTATATCAGGCATCTTAACATGAATATGAGAAGGCTGAGGAGCTTCATCCTGATCTTCACGCTTCAGCTAGGCATTGGACTTCATCAAGGTCTGTTTGCTTATGGGCTCCTGAATTTTCATCTTGGGCTCTCCAGAAACATCTATGCCAGACTGTAGAATAATCTGAGTGATCAAGCAGCCGAATGGAAGACTGGTATTATTCTCATCTCGGGCCTCCAACATAATATCAAGAATATGCTTGCACAAGCAGAAAGGCAATCTCAGATAGATGGCATACAAGAACTAAGCCCTCTTCAGGATCAGATCACTCCTCATAATAGTAGGCCAGAGGTTGTGCTGGACAATCTTCGCAAGCAGGCGATGCGGGGGAGACAAAGCACCAATTCTGATAGTAGTAACTCGCTCCTCACCCTGTGGAATAGCATGAAAGAAATCCTTAAGATCGTCCAAGGAGGGAGCCACGACGACCTCATTAAAAAGGCTGGCTGAAATCTGAAGCATTGGAACCCCAATGATCTGGCTGATACCCTGAGGATCAACCAAAATAACAAGCCCCTCAATTGAAGACTGAAGAATAATGCCACTGTCCTCATTCTGCACAACCTCTAGATGAATATAGAACTCTCTGACCAGTCTGGTGAGTATGATGCAGGCGCAATTGTGGAGGTAGCCCCAATTATATGTCTGAAGAATCTCATTAATAACGTCCAGGTGAGCTACCAAAATGTCAGCCCTGACTATATTCCATTCTGGAATGATTGGTCTATTGACAATTTTGGCTCTGGAAGCTGCATTGCCTTCCTTTGTCCTCTATTGGATTCTGCGCTGAGAGCTACTAGCAGACATGATTCTGCAAAGAATAACCACAAATATTTGCCAAAAATAACCTCAAGGATATTAGAAAATAAAATAAAATAAAATTCGGCATTATAACTGCAGTAAAATGGACTTCCCAAAAATTACAACCAAGCAAAATAATCCAACACAGTCTAATTAAATGCCATAACAAATAATCCCAACTCAGCATAATATATCACAAAACAAATATGCAGTCTTTATTTCAAAAATATTCCATAAAAATATCTTATCAATTAAAATAATTGAAAAGAAGATAGTATAGACCAAAATACCTGGTAAGGAGATAAAGGACAGAAAAGGACAAAAGAGGCCGAGATTATGTGAGAACCCACGAGAAAAATGCACCAAAAAGACAAAAAGACAAGTAAAAATCGAGAACAAGGCAAGGGGATGCAGCGGCTAGGGCTGAAAGCACGATACTTAACCCTTAGGGTACCCGTCAGGACATATCACTGACCCGTCCGAACGTGGGATGCCACATAAGCATTCAACAGAATCGCGCGCGTCCTGACGTGTCATCTTATCGTCCAGCCGTCTGAGCCGCACCTGTTCGGATGCAAGAGGAGGCCGTCCGGAAGCTTCACACTAAAAAACAGAAATTGAAAGAAAATTTGCACAAAAATTATTTTCCCTAAAGTTAGCTTCGGAATATGCATGTATAATCAACTGATATAGCAGTCAGATAACATCTAAAAAATACACAGAGAAATAAAAAATAGTTCAGAGTTCAATCAGCACAAAAATTCCCTGTAGATAGAAATTTTAAATAGATTACTCAACTCATGCAATGCGTGTGTGTGTGTGAAGACTTTCTCAATAAGGTATGAAGTTCACTGATATGAGTTAAAGTAACTAAATTTTTTAAACAGGAGAGAAAATCAATGATAGATCAATCAAAAGTCAAACCTTATTTTACAAGGGCCTAACAACCCTCATCTGATACACTCCCCCGTAAGATGTAGCACTTTTCTTTTACTTAGTCCTTTAGCGACTGTCTGTTTCCGCAATGATTTGGTCACTGAATGTTTCTTTAGAGACAAGTTCAAGAATAGATTTATAGCACAAAAGTAGTGGATCTTTTTATTTATCCATATTTACTAATTTTTGAATGCTTTTTATCACTTGGTGCTGCAACTTAGATAGAATTCTAGAATTTTTAGGTTCTAGGTTCAACTAGCGAGTTGGTCAATTTGACCATCTTACAAAAAAAAAAAAAATCCCTCTCATCAGAATTTCCTGAAACAAAAAGTCAGAGAGAAAAAAATGTACCTTAGGGGAGCCTTGGATAGTGCACAAAATCACCGCATGAGAAGAGTAACTATCTAGCATTTAGATGCACAGGAAAAATTTGGTAGATATTAGGCATAAACTCTCAATCATATATGAAAAATTAAATGGACTTCTAATTTTAACAAGTGTGTGTGAACAGTGTGCAACAAAATATCAAAAAATGCGAAATTAAAGGAGACAAATATTTTGTTGATGAAGTTGAAACTCAATTAAGAGAAAAACTACTCCGGGGCAGCCAAACCCAAGATATCCACTATTCAGAAGACAAGACTAGATACAAAGTAGTAACACTCACATACCCCTGATGCAGTGATCATACCTGGCTCCCTAACGTGTAACCCAACACAAACGCCTCCCAACCAGGTCTCCTACTTGAAGGGGTCTTCAATGAAATCCTTTACCTTAGGGCCAAGCCCTAAGATAGACTTCATAGCTGATCAAATCACACACTGGCAAAAGCTAGAGAGCTAGTAGATCTTCAATATCTCCCTAAACACCCTCTCTAACCTGTAAGGAATTCACCACCAAATTCTGTGTTGAATGCATGCCTAGAGCCTCTTATTTATAGGCTTAGGAAGCTCTAAATTAGCTCAAAAATGGATCCTCTGGTACGTGCATCCGGACGGGAGCCTTGGCCGTCCGGATGGACAACTTTTTCGTTGTCCGAAAAGTAATTCTAGAATTTTCACAGGGCCGTCCTGACGCAAAATGTTTCCATCCGAACGGGGGCCGTCCGGATGTTTCTATTGGCCGTCCGGATTCTCAATTTACATCATTTTTCGTTAGCTTTCCAACACACCAATTTCGTCCCAATCCAATATTTGAGTAAAAAGTTTTGATCAAAATACCCGAGGGTGTCCGAACGGCTTGGCCGAGCATCCGGACGGTCAACTGCAACCACCTTTCCAAAATAGCACTGAAAGCTTCCATAACAAGGCTGCGTCCGGACGGTGTTGCCCTAGCGTTTGGACAGTTGCACTTCGACGGCACGTAGTTACCGTAATAAGGCTTTGGAACGTCCGGACCCTGAAGGCTGACGTTCGGACGGTTGAACTGGTGCACGCAATTTCCATATATGAAGCTTGATCGTCCGGACCATGAAGGATGACGTCCGGACGGTTGAACTTTGTATGCACGTCTTGCCTTATAAAGGACATCGTCTGGATGGGATCACACATCTTCCGGATGGTTTCAACCGTCTTCCCATAACTGTGTCTTGAGTCAGAAACCCTAATGCTTGTCAAACACAGAATGGCGTCAGGACAGTATTGCCACATCGTCCGGACCGATGCACTTGAACACTGGGATCTTCTTAACTCTGAAGAGCGTCCAGACGATTTGCCATTACATTTGGGCGGATGCAATCTTGAACAGTTCGAAGCTTCTAGACACTGATGGGCGTCCGGACAGAAATATCTCGTCGTCCGGACGGATGTTGCTGACTGATGACGTCCGGACGGAATACCACGTCATCTGGACGGCTGACAAGGAATCGAAATAAACTTCCTTGAAAACCTCACAGAATCTTCTTGAAGAACATAGCTGAAGAGTAGACTCTGGATAAAGCAACATCCCTGTGAAAACAGCAACATCCCTGTGAAAGCAGCAACATTACATAGAAGTGATTTTGTCCAACAGAATGTAGCCAATACAAAAACTAACAATATATAAGCATAGTCAATTAATGCGTAATGAACTGAGATATCAAGCAAAAATACATGCAATATCTGATATACCAAGAAAATAAAAAATAAAATTCCTGCAACTTCTCCCCCAAAAGTTTTTTTTTTTTTTTTTTTTAATTAAAAACAATAAAAACATGCTATAAAGGTAAACAACCATATGACTAGCATGTAAGGCAAGATCAAACTTGTGAAGGACCAAAATTACCAATACGAAAAAATAGTCGCCTCACATGCTTTTTCTGTCTTCCCCAAATAGTACTTGCAAAATTCTCTCAAGAGCAGCAAGAGAAATATGGGGCAAATAACAGTGGTTCCTAAATTGCAATGCAAACAAAGATATAACAAGTAGAAAATCATGCAATACAATCAAACCTGATGCTCTAGGATTAGGAACCAAATCCTAGGCATGTGTTCTCTCACCAACTAGGTGAGTCCATTCCCTCTCAAGGGGTGAATGTTTGCCTTCTTTCTGACCCATGCCTGCCTTCCTTTTGGTGGTTGTTGACAGGACTTCAATTGATGATCCATCCATTGTATCATGCTCTGCCTCCAAATAGGCAGCTCCCAATAGAATTGATCATTCTCCATCTTTTGTGGCTTCTTCATGAAGTGTCTTGATTTGTTAGCCTTGGGTTTGCCCAACTGATTAGCAAGAACAAATCTCTGCTGAGGCTGTTGATGCTGGGGAGCCTAGCACCGTGGAGCCTTCTACTGGGCCAGAGGTCTTATGCCGAAATTTGCTTGTGTGGGCACCTCTTTCTTGACCTTTAATCTTTGAGCCTTGAGAAGGGAACACTAGGGTCGGACATGCCTGCTTAGGCCGCAGTGATGGCATATGGGAGGTCGTCTAATGGTGGGGAGCTTCTGAGTGACCAGAATATCTCCCCTAATTATGTCCTTCCCTTTGTCCACGATTATGAGTGGAAGCTCGGGGACTGTGGGTATGACAAAGACAATCCTAGAAGTAGAGGGAATGTCAAAGGGAGGAGCTACATACCTGAGTCCGGTCTCGTTTGTTGGGCTCTTTTGGATTGACAACATATGGGTCAGCTTCTCATTGGTGACCCTCTCCAACTGAAGCTATGTCTTAAGAAGCCTCTCTTCTAGATTATTTATCTTTATCAACATAGTGGTTTTCTCAGTCCTTAGGCTATTTAGCTCTTGCATTGGCTGTTTGTATTTTTCCCTCAGCATTAAGAATTCTATTTATTGATGTTCATAGGCTACCTTCATATCTTCATCACTTGGCTCAGAGTAGTAGGATTGAGAATCCTCATTTTTTTCATAAGGGGCCACGAAGGCTAGAAACTTTTCTTCCTCAGAAGTTTCTTCTTCTTTCTCAGACTCATCGCTAAGAGTAGCATTAAAGGCCTACCCCTTTATTTTCATCAGATTTGCACATTCAAACTTAATGTGCCCGAAGCCTGAGCATCCATAGCATTTGAGACCCCTTGGATCCTTCTTTAGTATGTTAGAGAACCACTTCTTGAACTTATCATTCTTCATGAATTGCTCGAAGTTCTTGGCTAACATTGCCACAACATCTTCATCAATGTCAAAGTCTTCGCCAGATGTGACTTTGGTCTTCTTCTTGGATGCCTTGAGAGCAATGGTTTTTGCCTTTCTGACTGGAGGCAAGGAATATTCATATGTTTGAAGAGATCCTACCAACTCTTCAATCTTCATCTCCTCCAGATCTTTTTTCTTCTATAGTATTCACCTTAATCCTGAAACGCTCAGGTAAAGATCTTAGTATCTTTTGGATGAGTTTTACATTCGAGATTGACTTCCCAAGACTCACCATCGAGTTTCTTAGGTCGCTAATCTTGGTGTAAAACTCTCTGACTGTCTCTTCATCGAGCATCTTAATTTCTTCAAATTTAAAAATCAACATTTCAAGCTTGGCAGATTTAACAAGTTTCGTGCCTTCATATGTTGTTTCTAGAATTTGCCATGCATCTTCAATAGATTCGCAATTTGAAATTCTTGCGAAATCAGATGGTCAAAGTGCTTGACATAAAGCATGGAGGGCTTTATCATTGGAGAGTCGTGTGCTTGTTTGGGCTATAGTAATTTCGTCTACTACATCCTTTGGTTTAATCCAACTAGTTTCAACAATTTTCCAGACATCAAATTATTTTAAAAAGAAGTGCATGCGGGCTTTCCAATAGCCATAGTTAGTCCCATCAAATGGCGGAACAAATTTAAGATTTTGAGACATGATAGAAATAAAAGGAGAAAAGTAGAAGTCAAGAGATTACATTCAAGAATTAAATCTTAACAGAGTGTATCAAGCTCTGATACCAATTGAAAAATAAAATTGACTTCTAATTTACCAAGTGTGTGATAGTGTGAAACAAAATATTTAAATTGTGGAATTTAAAAGAGACACATATTTTGTTGACAAAGTGGAAACTCATTAAGAGAAAAACCACTCCGGGGCAGCCAAACCTAGGAACTTCACTATTTAGAAGACAAAGTTAGTTACAAAGTAGTAGCACTCACATACCCTTATGCAGTGGTCATACTTTGAACTCTAACGTGTAACCCAACACGAACGCTTCCTAACCAAGTCTCCTACCTGAAGGGGTCTTTAATGGAATCCTTTACCTTAGGGCTCCTCTCTAAGATAGACTTCACACGAACACAGCAACAACACTTGGCAACGGCTAGAGAGTAAGCGGATTAGCACAACGACTCCTAAAATATTCTCTCTAAGCACTATGGAATTCACTACCGAATTCTTACAATTTACATGCCTAGAGGCCTCTATTTATAGACTACAGAAGACCTAAATCAACACTGATTCGATTTTCTCTAGGCGGCGTCTGGACGGACAACTGTGCAACCAGCTTTCCAAAATAGCGCGAGATTCTTTCCTGAATAAGGCCGCGTCTGGACGGTGGCACTTCTGCTGTACACAATTTCCATAATAAAGTCTGAGTGTCTGGACAGTGTAACTAACATCCAGATGGTTGAACGTCTTCTACACGACTTGCCTTATCAAGGATAGTGTTCGAACGGAATAACCACGTCGTCCAGACGGTTGTAGCTATCTTCCCATATCTATGTTTGGAAAGGAAATCCTTTTACTTGTCAAACAATCAAGGGTGTCTGGACATGTTGTTGAGACGTCCGGACGGATGCAACCTAGGACAGTTCGAAGCTTCTGGACACAGGAGGGAGTCCGGACGGAAAGTTCTCGTCTTTCGGACGAATGATGCTTAACAAATGAGCGTCTGAACGGAATACCACGTCGTCCGAACGAATGCAAGGTACTTGAACAACACTGTCTTGAATTCTGCACAGAGTCTTCTTGAAGCATATAACTGAAGTGTAGACTCTGGATATAACAACATCCCTATTTAATAAGCATCATTACATAGAAGTGATTTTGTCCAACAGAATACTGTCAATCATAAACTAACAGATGAATTATAGTAACAGAAAAATTAGGAACAAGAATGCTAAATTTTTTGAAAATTCTAAGGGAGATTCCAAGGGAACCGATCAAGACAAATTTCAATCTGATAAAAAGGATCCATGTGGTCCTCGAAAATGTTCAAGTTATTGTCATATTCGTGCTAATTGTGGAAATTTGAAGTAGTCCAAAGGTAAGGCTTTTAATGCTACTTTGAGTGATGATTCTGACTGTGATGAGACTCCAGGTAAGGATTCAAATTATTTAGCTTTTGCTGCTTCATATGGTAGTCCACATGAATCTAATAAAAACTATTATGAAAATAGTGGATATGAAGATGAACAAAATGAGCTTCAGAGGGTTTATAATAAATTGTTTGTAAAATTTTTTGAGTTAAGAGACGTAGACAAACAACATGTTAAAAAGCTTAATGAATTTGAAATTGAAAGAAGCAGATTGATTGAAAATGTTAAATGTCTAGAAGATGAATTGATTGAATCACAGAGGCATTTGGAAAAAAAATTCTAGTGATAAGTTTGTTCAAATGCTTAAATGTCAAAAGTGCTTATTTGACAAATCTAGCTTACGATTTCATAAATTTGTTGTATCTTCTTCACATGTTGCTTCTATCTCCAAAACTGTTTTTGTTAAGCCTGAAATTTATAGGACTCATATTGCTTGTTTGGATAAAGGTAAGAATGTTATTATTCATAAGCATGTTAAAGCTAAATCTCAAATACCTATTAAGAAGCAATCTAAATCTAAATTCATTCATACTTGCTTTAACTATGGTATTATTGGCCATACTCGACCATACTATCTTCAGATTTACTCTCAGATGCCTTGTACTAAGAAGCATGATCCCAAGAAAGGTAAAATTGGTAAAAAAATCCTTTACGCCAAAATATGTTCCCCTAAAAAAATCCCGTGAGTATAAGCATGATAGTTCCTATTATAGGAAAAGCTGTGAGGGGTTGTTTAACATGATGATGGATATTTTGACTAGGTTGGATAAATTGGACAAGGGTCACAACACTGGACCTGGGTTAAAAAGGCTTGGGTTAGGAAGGTTGATACCATTCACCCCTTGAGGGGGAGTGGTAGTGGATTTCACCTAGAGTTAGGTGGTCACATGGCATGCCTAATATCATTGTTCTTGTTTTTATCCTAAAGCATGTTGGGTTCTATGCATTGCATCTTGCTGATATTGCCTTTCTTTTATTATTTTGCATATGCTTTGCATCCAGTCTTGAGTATTTCTTGTGTTGATCTAAGTTTCTCTATCTCTTTGCTTCTAATGGTTTGATCTTGTTTAAGAGAACAGCTAGCGGGTCTAATTTTACTTTTAGAGTTATTCTAATGCTGACCGAGCTGGTAATAAGGATGACAGAAAAAGCACATCGGGAAGATGCTTTTCTGTTTTGGTTGATTTTTAGGTGATATCAAACCTCTTAATGGAGGTAGGTTTGAATTTCTTAGACTCACCTTTGATGCTTGTGACATGTCCTAAACATGTCTTCTCACATGCTAGACTTTACTGTGTTCTTTAGTCTTAAAGCATGTTTCCTTTTGTTTTGTTTGCTGTCTTTATTATTTTTTTTTGTGTGTGAAGTTTATATACATATAAAGGGTGGGGGGGTGGGGGGATGCAGTGTATTTTTTTTTTCTTTTTGACAGCTTTTTAGATATCTCATGTCTTTTTAAATGATATTTTAATCTTTGTGCTTTGATGAAATATCCTTACATATACATGAGATAATACAGTTTGATATCTACATTATTTTCTGCTGCATCTAAAGGTTGATGGTTTATTCTTTTCATGCTATTGCTTTCGTGCACTATTAAAGCCCCCTTAAGACATTTTTTTTTTCTCTGGTTTACTCTGAATATCTTTTTGAGAAATATTTTAGTATGTTTTTCAAATGACCAACTCGCTAGTTTAATCTAGAGCCTAAAATTTCTGGCATCCTCTCTAGGTTATAGCACCAAGAAAGAAAGCAACAAATTCTTAGAAAATATGGATGATAAAAAGTCCATTGCTGAATATGCTCTTAAAAGTTTCTTACACTTATCCCTATAGAAAGAGTTAGTGATCAAATCATTACGGAAAGAGACAGTCACTAACAGACTAAATAAAAGAAAAAGTGTTATTTCTTAGGGAGGGTGTATCAGATGAGGGTGAATAGGCCATAGTAAGATAAGGTTTGACTTTTGACTTATCAAACTTCTTATTTTTCTTAACAGGCAATTCAAGTGTTATAACATACTACATGCATGACATGAGATGAGTAAATTTTTCTAGTCTCATTTTTTTGCAAATAATCTATGCTCATAAATTTCTAAGCATCTCATATATATTTTTGGAAATTTTGTATTGCTATTTGACTACTTTTTCAATTTTACATATATGCGTATTTTGGAGCTCACATTGGAAAGTTGTATCTGTTTTCTTCCTAAAAATTGTGTTTTTGTGTGTAGTGTCTGAACATCTCTGATCTATGTCTGGCATAATAGGTATTAGGTTCACTACTGAACGCATGTCTGGACACACATTCCCTGTGTCCGGACACGCGTAGGGAATTTATAAAACCTATGTTTTCTTTTTCTTCTCCGGCACTTGTTTTTTACCCTCAATTTTCTGCTGCCCTCCGATTATTTGGTGCTTTCTACTTGTTGTTTCTTCCACTTTTCATCACTTTCCTCATTTATCATGGTATGTACTTCCCTACTTTGGATTTACATTTTGATTTACTCTTGATTTATTTTTGAGTATTTGAAATTATAAGGTTGTAAAACCACATCCTTGTTTTGAGTTTTTGGATTCTTGGATTTTCATGTGACATTGGTTATTCTCTGATGTTGGGATTATTGATGTCTTAGTCATATATTTTTTGGGAAAATTTTGAAGTTTTCACATGATTTTTTCTTTTCAAAATTTAATGTGCATACCAAGTGTTCGATGAAATGCCTAAGTGAAGTTTTCTTTGTTATTTGGCATTTTTTTCTTTTTGGTTCAAATTGCTTTCGTACCTTATTATGGATTTAACCTATGATTTCTTCATGTTTTTGTATTTTTTTTTTTTTGGTATGTTTATTTTGTGTGTGATTCCAGGATATGTCTACTTCCTATATGGGTCGTGGCCTCTCACGTAAAAGGTCTAAGGCAGAGGCGGCTGCTGCTATTGAATGCATTGGTCACAAGAAAATCGTGATTGAGCGTCAGGTCTTGAGGTCTGATATCCGGGTTCTTCCTTTTGATTTCATCCAGAGAACATTTCAACAGAATGGATGGCTGAGCATCTTCGATGTAGAGAACATTTACCCACGGCTCGTGTATGAGTTCTACAAGAACTTGCATGTTGAGAGTTTGCACCATCACACCCCATACCTGGAAACTAAAGTGCGCGGCACCACATTGCTCATCAATGCCAAGGTCATTAGTGAAGTCACTGGCATTTCGCTTGTTCATGCTATCAGCACACCGTTTCCTGATTCAATCACTCCACCACCAAGGGCCGAACTCATGGCTTGTTTTGATCCGACCGAGGAGCATGAATGGGAAGAACACAAGAACAAGATACCTATCAACTTTTTCCAGTCTCCTCAGCGTCTATTGGCCAAAATAGTCCTACAGAATATCCGGCCCATCTCCCGCAACAGTGATGTTCCTCTTGATCAAGCTCAACTGATTTTTGCCATCATCAATAAAAGTCCCCTTCTGTATGTGTAAGCACATGGTGATGGTCATGATCGTTGACGATAACCCTTTGGTTGAGGAGAATGAGATAAAATCTAATGATGAAGAAGAGTTATGTAGCGACTATGATACGGAATCTGAAGATCAGAGGACTCTGGACACGAAGAGTCATGTTCAAGCAATAATGATACAAACTCTGATGATGATATGTGTTGAATACAATGACAAATTTTGGTGTAAGTACGAAGTGTATTATCATATTGTATGAAGCTTATGGGGTACTAATATATTGTTTTTTTTAATAAAAAAAAATTGCCCACTTATGTGTAGTTAACTAAATTATTTGTATTAACATATTTTTTTATAATGACTTAGTAGCAATGTTATATTTATCTGTCCGATCCACATTTTATTTTTTATTGTTGTCAGCAAATTTATCATAGCCTCTAGAAATGATGAGACGACAAAAGAGAGTAGGACCAGGCCTAGGCCTGTGTCATATTGAGGACTGTGACAACTTGTCTCCTATTGATGTAGCTGGCAATATAGACATGTTATCATTGGTGCCACAAGAGTCAGAGGAGGGCTATTATTCCCATGAGTCGCCCAATACTGTACCCCCATCAACAAACATTGATTCGCATGGAGTCATACCTACTGAGAACTGTAAGTGAACATATGGTCTTTTTTGTTGGTTATTGTAGACACTTTCCAAACTACTTTTCTAGACACAACTAACTAAGTTTTCATGTTTCCACTAACAGCTAGAACGCATTAAACGGACTAGGGGTAGGAACAAGAACACGAGGTTGAATGATATGGTAAAGACCGGTCCAATCTCTTTACTATTTGAGGATGAGTGTCGAGTACCTGTCAGCGAAAATTCCTCATTCTGCGCAAGAAAGATTTCTGAAGTTGTGAAACACCATTGTGACCTCCATTATGATCACTATGGCGTGGTCCTAGCTTCAGTGAAGCGGACGTTAAAAGCTTTGGTGATGGTATGACTCTCATTGTTTATATGTATTATGTCTCTTGCTACAAATAATGAAACAAAGATCTTACCATTTTGTTGGAACAAGTGGCTCATATTCGCAGGTAACCGTTCGGACAACACAAAAGAGCATCCGGACATCCTCCAGTGTTCGGTGAAGTGTCCGAACGGGTCAGCAGACAGCAACTACAGGGAGTTCATATTCACTTAGGTTTCCGGACAGTTTAGCGGACACTTAGACACAAGAGCACTTGTTCGATGTGGTGTTTGGACAACAATGTGATGGCTGTGAATGGGAAAGACCTATTGTAACCGTCCGGACGCATGTCAATGAAAATGCAGATTACTGCTAGGTTTACTGGGGGTTGTTGGGGGATGGCTACAACACCCAAAAAAAAAAAAACAAAGGTGTAGTTAAAAGAGATTAAGTTTTTATTTGAAATTTTTTAAAAAGATTTTTGGAATAAATAAATAAAAAAAAATAGAAATCTCTAGAAGACTAGAAGAGAGAGTGATGTGGAGATTTTTTTTTTTTTTTTTAAGAGGAATGTTGCTCCAGAAGAATCTTTTAGAGGTAGGGGTGAAGGCTTTAATTGTTATGTATTAGAAGAGATTTCTAGAAGCCCCAAGTGGCAGCTGGGGGCTTCTCTTTTAACATTTACTGAGTGAAGGAAGGGAAACACATGGGTTGTTTTAGAGTTCCCTTTGACGCAAACCCTTCTTCATGTCTCACATGTGTCTGTGTGTAACAAAATATCTTAAATGCGGAAAATAAAAGAGACAAGATATTTGTTGATGAAGTGAAAACTTGGTGAAGAGAAAAACCATTCCGAGGCAGCCAAACCAGGAAATTCACTATCTAAAGACAAAGCAAGTTACAAAGCACTCATACTCACAAAAACTATTGCAGTAGTCATACCTTTAACTATAACACGAAGGCCATCGTGAACGCTTCCCAACCAAGTCTCCTACTTGAAGGGGTCTTTGATGAATTCCTTTACCTTAGGGCCAACCCCTAAGATAGACTTCACACGAACAAAGGTAGCACACACCGACAACGGCTAGAGAGCTAGCGGATCTTCAATTCTCCCTAAACACCCTCTCTAAGCACTATGGAATTCTATATTGAATTCTTACAGATAACAAGCCTATAGCCATCTATTTATAGGCTTCAGAAAACCTAATTCTAGACAAATTCGGACTCTAGCTGTGGAGTGTCCGAATGGAAGATAGCCTCGTCTGGACGGTCTTCTGCGATAGCCTTTTCAAAATAGTGCAATTCTTCCCAAAACAAGACCACGTCTGGACGGCTTGGCCGAGCGTCTGGATGGTCTTCACTGTAACTCCTTTCCATGTTCGTAAAGGAAACCCAGAATATTTTGGAATGCTGGGTAGCATCCGGACATGTTGCCACATCATCTGGAAGTCTTGCAGAAACTTCCCAAATAAGTGTAGACTAAAATCCAACTCCGTGTAGAAATTGGAGAAGCTTGACCGAGCGTCCGGACAGTGTTGCCCTGACTTTCGGATGTCTTCAACATTTAAGCTTCTAGATACTATGGGGCGTCCGAACGGTTGCACAGGAACCAGCTAGCTGACTTGGAATTTGCATGGAATCTTCATGAACATCTTCTAGAAACTTGTGACAAGGCACATGGCTTAAATAAACACTGTCCATAAAACTTGAAGATTCTGAATAAGACAGATAATCCTGTTTAAATAGAAATCATTTACATAAAGTGTTTTTGTCATCCAAAATGTAGCCAACATAAAATACTAACAAACTCCCCCTTTGGCTATTTTGGGAAAAAAAACACTTGACCGGTTTGGAAATACATTCCTGGTCCAAAACAAAAAATACTCCCCCTTTTTGTCACAAAAGGACAAAGGGTAAACATAGTATAATAGAAAAGCCATGGTATTTGAAACAAATACATAAAGTCTCAGAAAAAGTAAATTGTTGCCAAAATAACAATAATAAAAACATATAAAAAGAGTAATAAAAACTCTCAATCATCATCATCATTCAGCTTCGGGTGATGATACTTCAGGCACTCCCGGATGTCGATCAGGCTCTGCTCGACACGCTCTCCTATAAGATTGACTTCCTGCTAGAGAGCTCCCATGGAAGACATAAGCTGAGCAAAAGTAACTTCAATGTCGAAGGAAGGAGGCACGGCCTGTGATGATGATGCAGCTGTTGAGGTGCCAACCGAAACTGGTGGAGGCTGAGGAACATGGCCTTGACCTTCATGCCGCAACTGACCATTGGACTTCATGGGAGTCTGTATGCCAACAGGATATGGAATCTGTGATCTGGGCTCAGAATCAAAAATTTTTGTCACAAACTGAAGATAGATGTGAGTGATCAAACACCCAAAGGACAGACTGATGTTTGTCTCATCATGAACCTGAGCATAGTGTGCAAAATGTGCTTGCATAGACAAAAAGGTGTCCTCATGACAATAGCATAAAGAAGGGTGGCCTTCTTGAAAGTAAGCGCACTCCGACAAGCATGTGGCCAGAAGTTGGTCACAACTATCTTTGCCAAGAACCGGTGCATAGGGGCAAACGCACCAATACTGATCAGAGTGGGACTTCTCCTCCCCCTGTGGTCGAGCACCAAAGAAATTATGGAGGAAGTCCATGCTGGGAGCCTAAACTCCTGGAGGGAAGGGAACACTTGAAACTGGCAGATTTAGGACCCCAAGCACAAAACTGATAAGCTGGGGATCACCCTGAATGGTGTGCCCTCTGACCATAGTTTGCATGATCAGACCTCTGTCATCATCCTGAATGATAATAATGTGGCCATAGAATTCCCGCACCAATCTAGGAAAAGCTGGGCATGCACAGTTGTAGAGGTACTCCCACTGATTCTCTTGAATCATTTGGCCAATAGGGAGTAGAACTGGATCCCTCAGATCGGCGTGGAGAAGATTTCGCTCTGATAAGACTTGCCGCTTTTCCATATGGAGACGCCTGTCAGCAACAGATTCTTCAATTCTTTACTTGACTCAGGGTGGAGAGTCGTCTGAAGACATTTTTCTTGAACTAAAAACCAAAAATATTCCACAAAAAAAATCAGGAAAGCATTAATTCCCATTAGTTCAAAAAAAATTTGGGCATTATGACGGCTGTAAAATGGACTATCCCAAAAATTACAACTGCAGAAATAACCAAAATATAACATCACAACTCAAAAAATAAGCAAAATCTCAACCCAACAACAGAGAATATGATCAACAAATCACATTATAAATCACATAATCTCAAAATATGATAATCCCTAAAAAAATTACTATTTTAAGCATAAATACTCAAAAAAAATCAGTAAAAGGGTAGAGAAACATACTTGGGGTGGAGAGAAATCACAAAAAGACAAGTGTGCACGTGAGAAAAACACGTGAAAAGGGCAAAGAAAAATGCACAAAATGACAAAAAAAAATCAAAAGAGAAGAAAAGAATGTCATGAGGCGCAATGGGGAAAACGATTTAACCCTTAAGGGCTCCCTGTCCGGACGTATCACTAATGCCGTCCGGACGTAGTGCCACGTAAGATATCGCACTAAAGCGCACGTCCGGACAAACCTGCTGCACCGCCCGAACATACAGAACCACAGTCCAAACACTTCACATAGAAATTTGAAAAATAGAGGAAGAAGAGCAGAAAAATATTTCCAAAAAATAATTTCAAGAACACGTATGTATAAAAAGCTAATAACACAGTTCAATAGCATTTTAACACTGATGCTAAAATATAACAGAGAGTTAAGTAATTAGCTAGCAAAAATCTCCCTGTAGAAGAATTTTTAAACAGTCTACTTAACTCATGCAATGCGTGTGTGTGTGAAGACTTTCTCAGTAAGGTATGATCTTCGCAAATATGATCTAAAGCAACTAAATTTTTTAAAGAGAGAATTTTCACAATTAGATCAGTTAAAAGTCAAACCTTATCATACTAGAGCCTAGTCACCCTCATCTAATACTCTCCCCCTAAGAAGCAGCACAATTTTGAATTTTACTTGCACCATAAAGGACAAAATATATAGATGTATCAGCACAGAAGCAGTGAATATATTCATGTAACTTTAAGCTCAGAAATATAACTGCGTGTTTTTTTTTGGTGCTGCAACATAGGGAGGAAGGCAGAATTTTTAGGGCTAGGTTCAACTAGTGAATTGGTCAATTTGATAATCCTAGCATATAAATATTCTCTCAAAAGAATTTTCAGAAGCAGAAAATCTGAGATAAAAAAAAAAAAAAAAAAATGTACTTTCGGGGAGCCTTGGATAATGCACATTTTCATCGCATGAGGAAATCAACTATCTATCAAAAAAATGTAGTAGGGAAACTTTGCAGATACCAAGCATGAACTCTCAGTTATATAGAAGCCAATATAATTAATGCACCAAGAACTGAGACATCAGATAAAATACATAAGATATCTAAAAAGCTAAATAAGGGAATAAATATCTGCATCTTTCTCCCCTCCCCTCCCTTTTTTTTTTGTTGAAAATAAGAATAGAAAAACAACATGCTACACAGGAAAGGAGGCAATCTAGTCCAAGCATGTAAGGTAAGGGCAAACCTGACCTCAGGGAGAGAGGTTTGACTATACCAAAATAGAAAAGCAGCCGCCCGACGTGCTTTTTCTATCATCCCTATTTAATACCTGCAGAATTATCTCAAGAAAAACAAGAGGGAATATAGGGATAGAAAAGATGGTTCCACAACAACATGTAAAGCATAAGATATGATGATATAAAGATGCAATGCACATGTACTTGTCATGCTCTAGGATTTAGGAACCAAAATCTTAGGCATGTGTGACCTCACCTACTAGGTAGGTTCGCTCCCCCTTGGGGAGTAGGTGTCCTCTTCCTTGTCCTGTCCTTCCTTGTATAGCTGTAACTCCAGATATCTGACCAAATCTCGCATGAAAGAATTGACAAAAGATTTTCCTTCATAAAAGATTTCCCTTTCTGCAGTCTTCAGTTTCTCCACATAACGCTTCTTGGGGACCCAAGTCTTCTTTGCTGGAGTAGGCTTTTGCTGCTGTGATACCTTGGAATAGGATTTCTAGGAGAAGGTCCATGATGCCTGGATGGCTTCTTTTGAGGTGGAGGACCCCTAGGCCGGACATGACTGCTAACTCCACATTGGTGACACATGGGAGTTTTAGGAGCCTGCCAATTAGTCTTCCTCTGAACTTGCCGATGTGGGCACTTAGGTCTGATGTGCCCAAACTCACCACAATGATGGCATGTGGGAGGCTTTCTTCTGATAGGAAGCTTGGCCTGTGACTAAGGGATAATAGGAACTTCTCCTTCCATAACATTTTTTTCCTTATCCAACCATGAGGGTGGAGATTCGGGAATAACTGGCTTCACAAAAATAGTCTGGAAGTAGAAGGAGTATCAGAAATAGAAGAAGGAACATACCGGAGTCCAATCTTGTCGGTTGGGCACTTCTGAATGGAGAGCATGTGAATCAGCTTCTCGTCAGAGACTCTCTTTAGTTGTAGTTGTGTTTCCAAAAGCCTCTCTTCTAGATCATTGATCTTTATCAGCATAGTGGTCTTCTCAGTCCTTAGACTGTTTAGCTCTAGCACTTGCTATTTGTACTTCTACCTCAGCTTTAAGAACTTTATGTATTGAAGTTAATAGGCAGTCTGCATATCTTTTTCATCACTATTCTTAGAGTAGTAGGACTGAGAATCCTCTTTTTCTTCATATGCGGCCATGTAGGCAAGGAATTTTTCTTCCTCAAGAGTTTCTTCATCCTTCTCAGACTCATCGCTGAGAGTAGCACTAAAGGCTTTCCCTTTTAGTTTCTTCAAATTTGCACACTCAGTCTTGATGTGCCCAAAGCTTGAGCATTCAAAGCATTGCGGACCCCTTGGATCCTTCTTTTCAACTTCTTCTGGCTCAGCTGTGTGGGGAGCCTTCTTTAGTCTGTCAAAGAACTTCTTCTTGAATTTATTATTTTTCATGAATCGCTTAAAGTTCTTGGCTAACATTGCCACTGCATCTTCATCAATGTCAGAGTCTTTGTTCGATGAGACTCTAGATTTCTTCTTAGATGCCTTGGATGCCTTGAGGGCAATAGATTTTTCCTTTCTGACCGGAGGTAAGGAGTAGTCATATGTCTGAAGAGATCCTACCAGCTCTTCAATCTTTATCTCCTCCAGATCTTTGCTTTCTTCTATGGTGGTCACCTTAATCCTGAAACGCTCAGGCAAAGATCTTAGTATCTTTCGGATGAGCTTTACATCCGAGATTGACTTCCCAAGACTCACCATCGAGTTTCTTAGGTTGCTAATCTTGGTGTAAAACTCTCTGAAGGTCTCTTCTTCGAGCATCTTAATTTCTTCAACTTTAGAAATCAACATTTAAAGCTTGGTAGATTTAACCAGTTTAGTGCCTTCATATGTTGTTTCTAGAATTCGCCATGCATCTTTAGCAACTTAACAATTTGAAATTCTTGTGAATTCAAATGGTGAAAGTGCTTGACATTGAGCATAGAGGGCTTTATCATTGGAAAGCTGCGCGATTGTTTTGGTAATTGTAATTTTATCTATTTCCTCTTGTTTAATCCAACCAGTTTCAACAATTTTCCAGACGTTAATTGATTTTAAAAAGAAGGGTATGCGGGCTTTCCAATAGCCATAGTTCGTCCCATCAAAGGGCGGAACAGAATTAAGATTTGGAGACATGATAAAAAAAAAAAAAAAAAAAAAAAAAAAAAAAAAAAAAAAAAAAAAAAACAAGAAAAAGAAAAAAAAAAAAAAAAAAAAAAAAAGAGAAGTAGAAGTCAAGAGATCACACTTAAGAAATTAATCTTAACCAAAGTGTACCAAGCTCTAATCCCAATTGAAAATAAAATATGACTTCTAAGCAACCAAGTGTGTGTTCGTGTGCAACAAAATATCTTAAATGCGGAAAATAAAAGAGACAAGATATTTGTTGAGGAAGTGGAAACTCAGTGAAGAGAAAAACCACTTTGGGGTAGCCAAACCCAGGAAATTCACTATCCAAAGACAAATCAAGTTACAAAGCACTCGTACTCACAAAAACTATTGCAGTAGTCATACTTTTAACTATAACACGAAACCCATCGTGAACGCTTCCCAACCAAGTCTCTTACTTGAAGGGGTCTTTGATGAATTCATTTACCTTAGAGCCGACCCCTAAGATAGACTTCACACGAACAAAGGTAGCACACACCGGCAATGGCTAGAGAGCTAGCGGATCTTCAATTCTCCCTAAACACCCTCTCTAAGCACTATGGAATTCTATATTGAATTCTTACAGATAACAAGCCTATAGCCATCTATTTATAGGCTTCAGAAAACCCAATTCTAGACAAATTCGGACTTTGGCTGTGAAGCTTCCGGATGGAAGATAGCGTCCAGACAGAAGATAGCCTCGTCTGGACGGTCTTCTGCGACCGCCTTTCCAGAATAGCGCGATTCTTCTCAAAACAGGGCCACGTCTGAACGGCTTGGCCGAGGGTCTGGACGGTCTTCACTGTAACTCCTTTCCGCATTTGTAAAGAAAACCCAAAATATTCTGGAATGCTGGGTAGTGTCCGGACATGTTGCTACGTTGTCCAGACATCTTGTAGAAACTACCCAAATAAGTGTCGACTGAAATCCAACTCCGTGTAGAAATTGGAGAAGCTTGACCTAGTGTCCAGACGGTGTTGCCCTAACGTCCGGACGTCTTCAACATTTAAGCTTCTAGACACTACGGGGCGTCCGGACTCCTTCAAAGGCCTGTCCGGACGGTTGAACAGGAATCAGCTAGCTGACATGGAATTTGCATGGAATCTTCATGAACATCTTTTAGAAACTTGTGACAAGGCACATGGCTTAAATAAACACTGTCCATAAAACTTGAAGATTTTGAATAAGACCGATAATCCTGTTTAAATAGCAACCATTTACATAAAGTGTTTTTGTCATCCAGAATGTAGCCAACATAAAATACTAACAAAGAGCATTTAAAGTTATGATTTATACATGAATACAGTTTTGAATGAAAAGAGTATCTGAAGTTTAAAAATCTGCAAGTAACTATAGTTTGAAAATGGCTCTACAGTTTTAAACAATATAATATTCCGAGCCTATAGATTTACAGAAGGCGTTATGTGCAATAATTGTTTTACCCCAAGGCACTACTATAGTTATGATCGGTACATATAGGGTAACATGGCAAGCATACCAAAGGACGGTGTGTGCTACCAAGCCGGGGTTGGCCTTCACCTAGGAAAGATCCCCAACCTGGTGGCTCTTCCCTGTGACTACGGTTGAGTCTAGAGGTCTTTTGGACAAAAGCCAACGTGCATCGCTCACGATTAACAGCAGTGTAGGGTCAAGAAAAAGGGAGAAAACTACGATATAGATTTAAAGGAAAAATAATCACTTACGAATTTTTGTATTGTTTCTCTGAATATGCATCTAAAATCTATGATTTTCATTACAACATGTTTTCTTTTATTGTTGTGATTTCTTTACTGAGTTGTCGAACTCACTCCTTTACATACAACCCTTTCAGATGAAGGTATACATTATAGTCATGAGGGCAGGGGTACTAGTGGGACTCCTTGTCATTAGCGACTTGCAGATTTGGCCATACCAGTGGGACACCTTGACCCACTGTTCAGTGGATTAGTGGAGGGGCGTTATGGGTTGTACATAGTAGCAGTAGTAATTGGGGATTCCATAATTACTATGGACTATAGAACATAAACTGATGAAGTACAGTTTTTTTTTTTTTTGTGATCTTTTTTGTAACTGTACACCATATTGTCTTGTACTCATTTAGGGGGATGTTCTAGCAACTTTAGTTGTTAGTCTTTTTGTAGATACCTCCTACCTTTTGATCCCAATAATTGTGATGAACGTCTGTCCCCAGTGTAATATTTTTTTGATACTGCTAATGACAAAAGTATAACTAGTTCTATTAATTGTGTTTGGGCCTCTTTGTCTTTAATTATTTATTATAGATTTAATAAGTTTGCGTTCCCCTTATATCCCAAAACGGGGGCATGACAATGGCAGGGATTACTATATATATGTTGTATTGTAACCCAGAACAGACAGATTATTGAATATAGCCGCACTCAATCCTGTGGACGTAAGCAAATTGCTGAACCACATAAATACTATGTCTTTCTCTATCTTTTATCTTCTTTTTCTTCTCATATTATTCATCATTGGTGTGTGCACGGTAACAACAGATCACAACAATTGGAATCAGAGCCAGGTTTTAGAAGCAAGTTCTTCGATGAGTAGGGTTGGCACATCTTCTGTGAAATTCGATGTGATGAAGTTCGATGGAACATGCAATTTCGGGTTATGGCATAGGCGTGTCAAGGTATGGTGAAGGCATTATATGGGACAAAACCAAACGATATGGCAGGCATAGATTGGAAGGAGCTCGAGGCAAAGGAAATGGCTACTATTCGACTTTGTCTGGGAGATGACATGATGTATCATGTCATGGACGAAGAATTTCTGAAGGCAGTTTGGTTGAAACTGGAAAGTCGATACATCACTGTGTTCAATCAGATCATCGGTGATTTGAAGAGGCTTGATGTGAAGTTCAAAGATGAAGACAAGGTGTTGATGCTATTGAATTCACTCCCAACTTCTACCACGTATGAAAATTGGTTACAACTCTAACATGGGGAAAAGAGTCCTTGGAGTTAGAGGACGTTACAGGAGCCCTACTGGTGTTTCATCAAAGGAAGAAAGTCAGTGATGAGAGTTCTCAAGGAGAAGGGCTACTTGAAAAGGGTAACCAGGAACATGGAAGAAGCAGCAACAAGGGGGATTCGAATGCAAGGAATTCTTGGTCAAAGCCCAAGAAGAGGAAGAAGCAGCAACAAGGGGGGCACATGAAGTGGGATTGTCTAGACCTGAAAAATAAAAAGAAGGATGACGAGAACGAAGGTTGCTCAAGGTCTACAAACATAGTGGAGGAAGATTCAGACGTTGCTGATGGTGATATGCTCTCCGTTGCTTCAACTTCCGAGCATCCTGTGGATTCTTGGCTTCTGGACTCAGCATGCTTGTTTCACGTGACATCAAACAGAGGTTGGTTTGACACCTACAAGTCAGTTAATTATGGTATAGTAACTATGGGTAATGGTGAACATTGTAAAATTACCGGGATAGGAAGTATCCGGATGAAAATGTTTGATGGTGTGGTTAGAACGTTGTGTGATGTTAGGCATGTATCAGATGCAAAGGAGAATCTAATTTTATTGGGTACTTTAGACTCTAATGGGTTTAGTTATTATTCTGAAGGCAAGATAATGAAAGTAGTTAAGGGTGCGATGGTAGGGATGAAGGGAGAGAAGAATTCGAAGAATATCTATAAACTGTTAGGTAATACAATTGTAGGTGGAGCAGCTTCTATGGAATTTGAGTCTGATAATATTGTCTTGTGACATATGCGGTTGGGTCATAAGGATGAGCAGGGCATGTTATAACTTCATAGGAGAAATCTAATGAAGGGTATTAAAAGAAGTAAACTTGAATTTTGTAAGTTTAGTGTTCTAGGAAAATAGAGCAGGGTGTAATTCAAGTCAGCCACACACAAGACAGAGGGTGTTTTAGACTACATCCATTCTAACGTTTAGGGGCCAATGAGGATAGCATCACAAGAAGGACAAGTATATTTTTTGACGTTTATTGATGATTTTTCTAAAAAGGTTTGGGTGTACTTCATGCGGCACAAGTTAGAGACATTTGCCAAGTTCAAATTGTGAAAAGCTGAAGTAGAAAACCAGACTGGGAGAAAGATCACGTGCCTCAGGTCAGACAATGGAACTGAGTACACGAATGATCAGTTCAGAGACTTTTTGTGAGCAACATGGGATAAGGAGACACTTCACAACACGGAAATACATCTAATACATAACAATTAATCATAAGCGGAAATACATCTAATACATAACAATTAATCACAACACGAGCCATCTAACATCTATCTGTTTAAGACTTATAAAACATATTACTATAATTACATACCAAGATACAGGCTCAACAAATACATGTACCACATAGGATACGAGCCATAAATAAAATACCCAAAATGCAGACTACCCTCGAGTCCGACATATGACTATCGTGATGTGCTCCAATCATAGCATCCCACACGCTAAGCAATCTAGTCGACATCTACATCTACGATACCTGCAGCCAAAGCATCAAATTCTGCATAGTTGTGGGGTTAACCGCATCCGTACAGGTGGAATTATGAGCCCACCGTCTCAGTATGAAACATATCAAGACCTCAATGATATTAAACTGACTGAGTTTTCGCAAAGAACCGACTTTTCCTTTTCAGTCTTACGACATTATAACAGCTACCAATTTTATAAACTTTTGTCTTTTGAGAACACTTGTAGCTGATACAGTAAACACCGACTATTAAAAAAACATTTAAAGCATACTAAGCAGCTGTGTACATATATAGAAGTTTCAAACTACCGCTTGAAAGCTTCTATATATAGACCCATCTACAATAATACTTTTATGATTTCAGTGACTTAGACATATGTATACACGATAACTCCCTTACGGATTCACGTATACACAAAAGCCTTAGCTAAAAACAATGGCATCTTGCCTACTATACAGAGACGCAAGTATTTGCATCTCTGTACAATAAAGCTCAATGCATTTTAGAAACAATAAAACAAAGCATTCTACTCAGCAATACAAAGACATTTGCATGTCCAGAAATAGGTAACACCCTGCCTAAATACATAGACGCTTAGTGCCTTTGAACGTCAGTTATTCATGCGAGCACTAAAGTGGTACTCTAATATGCAAGCATGTCTTTGCTGAAGAACAAATAATAGTTCGCCTATCTATACATAGACATTAGCATTTCTAATTCTAGGCAATGAGAACATATAAGTAATTCCAAACGTAATACTTTTAAAATATGCAACCAGTCGATAGAAATATAAATATGTTCTTTGTCATTAAAACTCATATGCATACTAATACGTCAAGCATAAAAACTACAATATTCTATATTATGAAAACATCACACACAATTTAAATAATGCTACGCATGCTTATGATAGTCTTATTATTCTTTGTGAGACTTACCCTTTTAATTCTTTATTATGAGGCTTACCCACTCTGTTAGTATGTGATTGGCTGCATTTTATTTGACAAAATCTCTATCTTGTAAAGTTGCTATTTTTATCAAGGATGTCATAATTTTCAAAGTCTTCATTTCAGAAAAGTGTTTCAAGATGTTCAAGGAAGATTTTGTGCAGATTCTAACTCAGAGAAGTCGGATCCCAAGTTTCCGTCCGGACGCCCATCAGTGTTGAGAAGCCGAACAGTTCAATGTTGCATTCGTCCGGACGTCATGACAACACGTTCGGATGCACTTCAAGGTTCGAGAAGAATTAGGTTTTCCTTCACAGACACGTATATGGAAAGACAGTTGCATCCGTCTGAACGACATGGCAACACCTTCCAAACGAGGTCCTTAATTAGGCAAGACGTGGAGAAGAATTGCAACCGTCCTAACGTCAGGGCGACATCGTCCGGACGTTGTCCTTATTATGGAAGTTACGTGCAGCAAAGTTGCAACTATCTAGGGCAACATTGTTCATACGCTGTCTTAATATGGAAACGCGTGGAGCGCGTTATGGAAAGCCGGTTGCATAGAAGACCGTCTAGATGCTCAATGCTTCCGTCCGGATGACGCCTAGAGAATTTAGAGACAAACTTGTTTTAGGTATTCTTAGCCTATAAATATAGGCTTCTAGGCATGTATTCAGAAAAATGAAATTGACTTTTAAAATAAATAGCAAGTGTGTGCACAAAGTGTTAACCAAAATAATCAATGCGGAAAATAAAAAACACAAGAATTTTTGTTAACGAAGTGGAAACTCAAGATGAGAAAAACCACTCCGGGGCAGCCAAACCCAGGATATCCACTGAAAAATTAATTGGACTTCTAATTTTAACAAGTGTGTGCAATAGTGTGCAACAAAATATCGCAATGCGGAATTAAAGGACAGATATTTTGTTGACGAAGTGGAAACTCAATTAAGAGAAAAACCACTCCAGGGCAGCCAAACCCAGGATATCCACTATTCAGAGGACAAAGCTAGATACAAAGCAGTAACACTCACATACCTCTGATACAGTGGTCGTACCTTGCTCTCTAACGTGTAACCCAACACGAACGCTTCCCAACCAGGTCTCCTACCTGAAGGGGTCTTCAATGGAATCCTTTATCTTAGGGCCGTCCCCTAAGATAGACTTCAGTTGTAGCGCAGCAACAGCACACTTGCAATGGCTTGAGAGAGAACAAATCAGCTCCGATAACTTCACAAAATAACTCTCTAAGCTCTGAAGGAATTCAATACCGAATTTTTGCAGTTCTCAATGCCCAAAGGCCTCTATTTATAGGCTGAGGGTTCAAATGGGCGACTACTGTAATATGTACGGACGTCGTCCGAACTGTGAACCCGAGTCGTCCGGATGAACAACTGTGTGACCATAATTTCTGAGATTTTCACTGAAAATCTTTCCTGTTTGAGAGCCGCGTCCGGACGGTGAGGCACTATCATCCGGACGGTCGCACGTCCGCTGCAAGTAATTTCCATATAAGGCTTCGTGCGTCCGGACCAAGGGGGATGGCCGTCCGGATGGTTGATCTTCAACACACAATTTCCATATCTGTGGTGCGCGCGTTCAGACGATGATAGGCAGGCGTCCGGACGGTTAAAGTTGAATGCGCAATTTCCATATCTGTTGAGTGCGCGTCTGGACCAAGCTGGCTGAACGTCTGGACGGTTGTATTTGAATTGAGATTCTTGCCTTATGTATGAGCGCGTCCAGAGGGAATCCACGTCGTCCGAACGATTGCATCAATCTTCCCTTATTTGAACTTTGGGAAGAAAATCTGAAGCTGATCGATCACTGGACGTCGTCCAGACGGGCTACTAAGACGTCCGGACGGATGCAAGCTGGAACATAAGCTTCTCGATGAAGTGAAGGGTCCGGATGGAAATCCACGTCGTCCTGACGGATGATGCTTGGTCTGTCTGGCGTCCGAACGGTATGGCACGTTGTCCGGACGGGTGGAACAGTGGACAGATTAGCGTCCGGACGGGATGGCATGTCGTCCAGACGGTTGGCAGGGAACCAAAATCTCTGACTTGAAAAACAGTGCAAAATCACTGAACATTTCTGAATAGTGGAATCCCTGTTAAAAGCATCTTTATTTATGTTACTAACTTGATGAGTGTCCAGGCGTTTCACTAGGCCGTTCGGACGATAAACTCGGGATCCGACTTTTGCTGAGCTGTAGACGTTGCGGAGTCTTCTTGGAGTCTGGAAATTCCTTCTTGATGCTTGTGACACTGATCTTGTCATGATGAGGCTCTTTCCATATCAGATAACAAACTCTAAATATCTTGAAGACTCTAAACTAAATGGCATCCCTGTGAAAGCAGTAACATTACATAATAGTGATTTTTGTCAACAGAATGCAGCCAATCAAAATACTAACAAACTCCCCCTTGGGCCATTCTGGGACAAAATTCACTAGACCGGTTAAAAATACATTCCCGGTCCAAAACTAACATATACTCCCCTTTTTTGGCATAAATGGTAAAACAGAGTATGACAAGGACCACAGTAATAAAATACTCCTCCTTGATGTCTCAACAGGACAAGGGTAAACAGAGTAATAATATTTACAGACAAAAACATGTTCTAAAATCCTAAGCAATAGGAAACTAGAGAAGAGTCTGCAGATGGCCCAAAAGAGAGGAACAGAAATCCTCCAAGTACCAAATCCTACTGATCCACCGAAAACAAGCAAAGGAAAGGAATCCGTAAAAGCTGGATTTGTACTACTTCGACTTCTAGCTCAGGAAGTCGGGAACCATGGACTGAAAAACCTTCAGTCACTTAACATTGCAAAGCCTGAACCTGGTTATCTGTAGATTGACATCCTCTAAGCAACTGGTTTGCAAGATAAATGAGGAGATTCACCACTGAACCTCTAACTAATGCAGATCTGAGGGAGATGCAATGGAAGGCTATGCATGAGCTGGAAGAAAAAAGCTCATCTTAATCCTGAGACCTTTGGAATTTCAACAACTGTCAGTTTTCCAAAGGATCCATCAGTCAGATACTATGCTTGGAGTTGGTGGATAACATATTCCTGAAAGGATTTAACAGAAATCTATCCAAAAATAACACCACAAGGAAATATTAGTTCCTGTTAGTTCCAAAAAGAATGTGGTATTATGACAACTTGCAATTTGGATGCGCATGAATTACAAAAGCAAATATAGCAATCCAAATAACACGAATATAACAATATCCACTCAACACACAGACAGAGAAGGATTTTCATGCACACTATCTCAAGAAAATATCCCAACAAATATTCCAATATTCTAAACGCACAAAAACTTAAAAGAATAACGGAAGACACAATGAAGATCATGGGATGAGAAGAGATGTGCAGAGAAAAAAAATGCCAAAATCTCGAGAGAAATCCGCGAGAAAAACACACAACATGCCATAAAAAAAAATGCAAAGATGTGTATATGGCATAGAAAGGGACGCAAGTCTTAAACCTGTAGAGATCCTGTCCAAATATATCACTTAATCATCCGGACGGCTACTACTAGAACAGCATATGGCAAGACTGCGCTCGGCCGGACATAAGAATAGGTCCGTCCGGATGCTTCACACTGAAAAACAGAAGACTGAAGAAAAATTTAAAGAATTTTAATTTTTCTCAAGTCAGTTTCAGAACACGCATGTATAATCCACTGATAACACAATCAGGGAGCATCTCAAAACTAAGCAGTGATATAAAAGAGAGTTGAGAGTTCAATCAGCACAAACATTTTCCTGGACATAGAAAATTCAAATAGACAGCTCAACTCATGCAATGCATGTGTGTGTGAAGACTTAACCCACAAGGTATGAGTATCACAGAAATGACAAAGAGCAACCAGATTTTCTAGACAAGTGAGAAAATCTATGACAGATTAGCCAAAAGTCAAACCTTATAACTTACTAGGGTCTAGCCACCCTCATCTGATACACTCCCCCTGAGATGCAGCACCTAATTGTTTTACTTGTACCATAAAGGACAAAGTAAATGTTTTACTTGCACGTAGAGGGCACAACATAAAGCAAATTCAGCACATAAGCAGTGAACAATTGAAGTATAGAATTCATATGATTTACTGCTTGATTCTTATGATGCTACAATCTAGAGGGAATGCCAGAGTTTTTAGGTTCTAGGTTCAACTAGCATATGGTCAATTTGGCCATCTTATCAAAGACCTCTTCTCTTATCCAAAATTTCTAGAAACACAAAGTCTGAGAACGAAAGATGTACCTTTTAGGGAAGTCGTGGATAGTGCACATTTTTCATCGCATGAGAAAAGAAGCTATCCAATTTTTGCATATATAGGAAAACACTTGGCAAATTATAGTCAGAAACTCTCAATTATATCTAAGCAAAGTAAATTAATACCCAAAGAATTGAGATATCAGGAGAAAATACATGCAATTATCTGATATGCCAAGAGAAAAAATATCCTACAAATTCTCCCCAATTTTATTTTATTTTTTTAAATAAAAAAAATGCAATATGGAAATGACATCATATGCAAGGCAAGATCAAACCTGATGATGCCAATACAGAAAAACAGTCGCTCGACCTGCTTTTTCTGTCTTCGCCAACAAGTACCTGCAATGCTCTCTCAAGAGAATAGGGGGCACAACAAACTGGTTCCTAGATTGCATAGTAAGCACACAAATATAACAAGTAAAAGTGCAAGCAATCAAACCTGATGCCTTAGGATTAGGAACCGAATCCTAGGCATGAACACCTTCTCCTGCTAGGTGCGTTCATTCCCCCTCATGGGGTGAATGGTCTCATCACTCTTGACCCATACCTGCTAAACCCGTGGGGATGGTTTGCGGGTCATGTCCATGTTGGCCATACTCCTGAGCATACCTTGTATTAGGCTCAGCAATCCTTCATAACCATGGCTGCCATTAGGCTTCTGCGGCTTTCTCTTGTAGCGCCTTGATTTGTTCTTCTTTAGTTTGCCACTTTGATTGGCAGGAACAAACTTCTGCTGATGCCGTGGAGCCAGAAGAGCCATCGGAGGTAGAGTACCTAATGTAGCTCTTGATAGCAGCTTCCTCTGAACCTTCAATTTCTAGAGCTGTGGACATTTGGATCAAATGTGACCGATGATGCTGCAGTGATGGCAGGTGGGCAAGCTTCTTTTGTTTGAATGCTTCTTGACATTCTTTGCAGAATTAAGGTTAGCATTCTTACAAACAACATTGCCCTTACCTTTTATATGTCTCCTATGCGGAGGGACATATTTTGCTGAGTAAGAATCTTCAACTTTACTTTTCCTCAGAGTATCCTGCTTAATCCCAGGCCTGTGGGATTTCAACAAATAACAATTTGCCCTAATATGACCAATCTTCCCACAATTATGACAAGTAGGGACAAACTTACCATGAGCTTGTGTACCTGTATCTTTGGATTTGGGCATCACACAATTATTCAAGCAAGAATTATCCAAACAAGCACTGTTTACTATCACAAACTTAATAATACTGGAATCTAATTCAGAATCAGAAGCATGTGAAGTAGAAGTACTCAAATCATCAACAATTAAACCAGGCTTGCTCGAAATATCTGAATGAATACACAGCATGCTTTTCAAATTATCACTTGAGAATTTTTTCAAGAGATTTTCAGATTCCTTTAATTTATTCTCAAGTGTATCAATAATATCAAATAGCATAGTATTTTCAAATCTCAAAGAGTCAATCAAAGCATGTGATTCAGATAATTGAACAATCAAAGACTCTTTTTCTTGCTTCACCTTTTTAAGCTCTTTATGAGAAACTTTAGAATGTTGAGCATTCTTCAATTTATTAAAAACCATAAAGAGCTTAATATCAGAATCCTCATTAGAAAACTGAGAAGAATTCATGATAAAAGGTGTAATAAAAAAAAAAATAGAAGTCACAAGAGATGGAGATCACACTCAGGAAATAAATCCTAAACAGAGTGTACCCGCTCTGATACCAATTGAAAAATTAAATGGACTTCTAATTTTAACAAGTGTGCGTGAACAGTGTGCAACAAAATATTAAATGCAAAAATTAAAGGAGACAAATATTTTGTTGACGAAGTGGAAACTCAATTAAGAGAAAAACCACTCCGGGGCAACCAAACCCAGGATATCCACTATTCAGAAGACAAAGCTAGATACAAAGTAGTAACACTCACATACCCCTGATGCAGTGGCCGTACCTTGCTCTCTAACGTGTAACCCAACAAGAACGCTTCCCAACCAGGTCTCCTACCTAAAAGGGTCTTCAATGGAATCCTTTATCTTAGGGTCGTCCCTTAAGATAGACTTCAGCTGTAGTGCAGCAACAGCACACTTGCAATGGCTTGAGAGGGAACAAATCAACTCCGATAACTTCACAAAATAACTCTCTAAGCCTTAAAGGAATTCAATACTGAATTCTTATAGTTCTCAATGCCCAAGGGCCTATATTTATAGGCTGAGGGTTCAAATGGGCGATTGCTGTAATATATACGAATGCCGTCCGGACGGTGAACCTGAGCCATCTGGATGGCCAACTGTACGACCAGAATTTCTGAGATTTTTGCTGAAAATCTTTCGTGTTTGAGAGCCGCGTCCGGACGGTGAGGCACTGTCATCCGGACGGTCGCACGTTCGTTGCAAGTAATTTCCATATAAGGCTTCGTGCGTCCAGACTAAGGGGATGGCCGTCCGGACGGTTGATCTTCAACCCACAATTTCCATAACTGTGGTGCGCGCGTCCGGACCATGATAAGCAGGCGTCTGGACAGTTGAAGTTGAATTCACAATTTCCATATCTGTTGAGCGCGCGTCCTGACTAAGCTGGCTGAACGTCCGGACGGTTGTATTTGAATTACGATTCTTGCCTTATGTATGAGCACGTCCGGACGGGAATCCACGTCGTCCGGACGGTTGCATTAATCTTCCCTTACTTGAACTTTGGGAAGAAAATCTGAAGCTGATCGATCACTGGACGTCGTCTGGATGGGCTGCTGAGACGTCCGGACGGATGCAAGCTAGATCATAAGCTTCTCGATGCAGTGAAGGGTTTGGATGGAAACCCACGTCGTCCGGACAAATGATACTTGGTCTGTCTGGCATCCGAACGGTATGGTACGTAGTCTGGACGGATGGAACAGTGGACAAATGAGTGTCCGGACGGGATGGCATGTCGTCCGGACGGCTGGCAGGGAACCAAAATCTCTAACTTGAAAAATAGTGCAGAATCACTGAACACTTTTGAATAGTGGAATCCCTGTTGAAAAGCATCTTTATTTTTGTTACTGACTTGATGAGTGTCCAGGCGTTTCACTAGGCCGTTCAGACGATAAACTCAGGATCCTACTTTTGCTGAGCTGTACACGTTGCGGAGTCTTCTTGGAGTCTAGAAATTCCTTCTTGATGCTTGTGACACTGATCTTGTCATGATGAGGCTCTTTCCATATCAGATAACAAACTCTGAATATCTTGAAGACTTTGAACTAAACGGCATCCCTGTGAAAGCAGTAACATTACATAATAGTGATTTTTGTCAACTGAATGCAGCCAATCAAAATACTAACATCCACCATTCAGAAGACAGGACTAGATACAAGATAGTAACACTCACATATCCCTGATACAGTGGTCGTACCTTACTCTCTAACGTGTAACCCAACACGAACGCCTCCCAACCAAGTCTCCTACATGAAGGGGTCTTCAATGGAATCCTTTATCTTAGGGTCGTCCCCTAAGATAGACTTCAGTTGTAGCGCAGCAACAGCACACTTGCAATGGCTTGAGAGAAAACAAATCAGCTCCGATAACTTCACAAAATAACTCTCTAAGCTCTGAAGGAATTCAATACCGAATTCTTGCAGTTCTCAATGCCCGTGGGCCTCTATTTATAGGCTGAGGGTTCAAGTGGGCGACTGCTGTAATATGTACGGACGCCGTCCGGACGGTGAACCTGAGTCGTTCGGACGAACAACTATGCGACCAGAATTTCTGAGATTTTCGCTGAAAATCTTTCCTGTTTGAGAGCCACGTTCGGACGGTGAGGCACTGTCGTCCGGACGGTCGCACATCCGCTGCAAGTAACTTCCATATAAGGCTTCGTGCGTCCGGACCATGGGGGATGGCCGTCCGAACGGTTGATCTTCAACACGCAATTTCCATATCTGTAGTGCGCGCGTCCGGACCATGATAGGCAGGCGTCCGGACTGTTGAAGTTGAATGCGCAATTTCCATATCTGTTGAGCGCGCGTTCGGACCAAGCTGGCTGAACGTCCGGACGGTTCTATTTGAATTGCGATTCTTGCCTTATGTATGAGCGCGTCCGGATGGGAATCCACGTCGTCTGGACAGTTGCATCAATCTTCCCTTATTTGAACTTTGGGAAGAAAATCTGAAGCTAATCGATCATTGGATGTCGTCCGGACGGGCTGCTGAGTCGTCCGGACGGATGGAACAGTGGACAGATGAGCGTCCGAACAAGATGGCATGTCGTCCAGACGGCTGGCAGGGAACCGAAAATCTTCTGACTTGCAAGCAATGCAGAAACTTCTGAAAGTACTCTGAATAGTGGAATCTCTGTTAAAAAGCATCTTTACATATGTTACTGACTTGATGAGTGTCCAGTCGTTTCACTAGGCCGTTCGGACAAAAGACTTGGGATCCGACTTTTGCTGAGCTGTAGACATTGCAGAGCCTTCTTGGAGTCTGGAAATTCCTTCCTGATGCTTGTGACACAGATCTTGTCATAATGAGGCTCTTTCCATATCAGAGAAACAAACTCTGAATATCTTGAAAACTCTGAACTAAACGGCATCCCTGAGAAGGCAATAACATTACATAATAGTGATTTTTGTCAAACAGAATGCAGCCAACATAAAAACTAACATATTCTTTACAGAATTCGGTATTGAATTTTCTTTATAGCTTAGAGATGGTGTTTAAGGAAAAATTGTGAAGATCCGCTAGCTCTCAAGCTGTTGTCGTGGTGTGCTATTGCTGTGCTCGTGTTTGAAGTTTATCTTAGGGAGGAGCCCTAAGGTAAAGGAATCCATAAAAGACCCATTTAAGTAGGTGACTTGGTTGGGAGGCGTTCACGTTAGGTTACGTATCAGAGTGCAAGATACTATCGCTGAATCGGGTATGTGAGTGTTACGATCTTTGTACTAGCTTTGTCTTCTAATAATGGATTACCTGGGTTTGGCTGCCCCGAAATGGTTTTTCTCTTAAATGGGTTTCTACTTCATTAATAAAATATCTGTCTCTTTTAATTCCCCACTTTTGATATTTTGTTACATATTGCACACACACACACGGTAAATTAGAAGTCAATTTAATTGTTACTTTCTTCATTATTATGAGGCTTACCCACTCTTCATTATTATGGGGTTTACTCCCTCTTCATTATTATGGGGCTTACCCTCGAGTTATCCTTGTGAGGCTTACCCTCGAGTTCAATGCTCGTGCTTCATGCTTTGCTATTCAAACTCTATACTCCTACTCTTTGCAAATCATGCTTTCTTCAAATACAATAAACCAATCAACATGAAATTTTATCATTCTACATTGCATAGTTTAAATCCCAACCGCAGCACACATTCAAATACTTTAAACTAATTCAACACTTTTCATTCATGCATCAGTTCATAAACATCATTGATATATTTGAACATAATCGAAACTACTTAAATCATCCAAAAGCATATAATTAACATAATGTCGGTTTGGTTGTGTAAAACATTATATCATTTGCAATTCTATAACTATATAAAAGTACAATTTTCTCAGTGAGTAGAATACTCACCTTAGGCTGCGCAGATTTAAGCACTAGGTTTCCTAGGCAACACCTTGCAATGTGTCACTGTGGAATAACACATTTCACCATTTAGCACTCTAAATAATTTAACACTCTAAATAATTTAACACTCTAATTAGCACTCGAATCGCTCAAGGTTAAAGCGTTGAAAAAATCCATAATATTTCAAGGGTTCCAAACACACATCCATAAACCTCATTTACTAATTTAACCACAACACTACAGTAAAGAACAAGAAAAATAAATAGGAATTTAGCTTCTAATAAATTATATTTATTAAATAGATGGGACTAATAATTAAATTTTAGGTAATAATATTTAGGGGTAATTACTTTTTTCCCTCATGAATTACCAAAAAATACGCAATGCCCCCATAAACTACCAACTCGACCAAAATAAAACATTCAACTACCAAAGACAACCATTTTCCCCCCTTCCGTCAGTCAAAGGGGTTAAAACAAACGGTCAACGGGTCATGTGCCGTTTTATATGGGGGCATGTTGGAAGATGATGGTAGTTCATAGGGGGGAAAAGAGGAAGATGGTGGTAGTTCATAGGGGGAAAAGAGGAAGAAAATGAGGGTAAAACGGCGTGTGACTAACGGAAGAGGGGAAAATGGTTATCTTTGGTAGTTGAATGCTCTATTTTGGTCGAGTTGGTAGTTCATGGGAGCATCGCGCATTTTTTGGTAGTTCATGGGGGGAAAATGTAATTACCCCTAATATTTATGTTATGAAAATAAAGTACAACGGAGTTGGATGGATAACTATGACAGTAGGTCCTATTTGAATAAATAATTAATTTCATTGATTTAAGTGTAAGCTTAAATGTATGGGGGACTAAATGTTAATTACTAAATGATAAGATTTTAATAAAATGCGATCCAACCGCAATTCATATAAGTTTGGGGTTTGAAATAAAAGAAAATTTAATCTTGGCCATGTGGCATTACATGATAGGCTAGTGGGCATTTCATTATCCCTTCCCACCCACTAGCAGTTTGCCACGTGTCCCACTTATCTCCTCTCTCTTTCTTTTCTTCTTTCTCTTTTCTCCCCTTTTTCTCTCGGTGGACTGCATGATCTCCCCTTTCTCTCCCTTTCTTTTCCTTCTTCTTCCTTCCCTCTTCTCTCGGATCCGCAGCAGACCCACACCCCCCCTCTCTCGGTTTCTCCCCTCGCCCGAACCCCACTCTTTCCCTCTTCTCTTCTTCTTCTGCCACAGCAACACCGACACCCTCCTCTCTTCCCTTCCCTCTTCTTCCCTTCAGTTTCCACCTGTTGGCCGAGTAAGAGCTACTGCCGAGAGGGGGATTTCTATAGAAAATTGGTGTTGGCCGTAAATGCTAAGAAGTTAAGGTGAGATTTCCTCTTCCATCTTCTCTTTGATTTCATTTTATTCCCTTTATTTTTGGTGTAACAATATGGGTATTCTAGGGTTTGATTTAATTGATATTCTAGGATTTGAATGGGTAATTTCTGGAAAGTTTGGTGATTTTTGGTAGGGGTAGCTGAATGGGTTTTTGTGGGGATGATTGAAGTCCATTTTTATGGGTAATGTTTATTGTGGAAAATTCTGGTTGGACTCTTGGTGTAGGCCGAATGGTATCATTTGGGTTTTGGTTTTGTAAGGCTTGATTGTGTTCAATGTTCTAAAATGGATTGTGGGGCTTTGATGTGGATTTTCTGTTTTGATGATTGTTGAAATTATGATGGGTGTTTCAATGGAATGCAAAAATGATTTGGATTGATATTTTAATAATAAATGTAATGATTATTTGTTAAGGATAGAGGTTAATGTTTGTAGTTGAATGGTTGGCATTTTGGTATTGATTTGGTGAACCTTGATGGCTATGGCCGTGTGGAGTTTTAGACGGTTTTGATGGCTTTTGTTGGCTGGTTTGCATTTTTGATGTTCAGTTTTAGTAGCTCTCAGTGATTATGGCCGGTTGACTTTATGTGCTAGCCGTGTGGGTATTGTACTAGGAATTAGGACTATTTCGGGTGCGCTATTCCAAGTGGATTGGTTTATTTGGTAGGCCGTGGTTTGTTGAGATGGTAAATTCTTGATGAATGGGGTTTGAGTATAGGTTGTTAGAAAAGAATTGAAGAGTTCGAAGTTAAAATGTTTAGATCATTTTCATGTAAATGGCAAATACGGTTGAGATAGAGAATAGGTTAGTATGGGGTCTAATAGAGCAAAATGAATATGAAATATTTAAAGAAAGAATGAGTGAAAGTAAAGTGTTAAATGTTAGGTTCTATAAGTTAATTATAGAAATATTTACCTAACTATAATTTAAGTAGGGGAATAAGTAAATAAAATAAATATAAGAGTATAACAAATAAATGGAAAACATAAAGATTATAACATGGAAATCATAGTTCAATGTAAGGAATTTCTAAACCAATATTTTAGTGTGCAAATCATTAAGGTTCTATAAACTAAATACCTGGATGTTTAGTTAACTAAAAGATAAAGTATTAAATATAATAGTAAATGTATTTAAAGGTTAAGAAACGAAATAAACACGAACCTAAAATCAAGGCTTAATCCAATTGTAGCCAAGGGTACCTAACTAGCTTTAGATGCGGGTAATACGACGTAGGAGCACGCGAGTAGTTTATACGTCAATAGCTTGGTCTAATATCATAAATGTATGTAGGCACAGAAGGTGGAGACTTTAATTGTTCTCCAACGGTGAGTTCAAGGTAACTAGAACGGAGGGATATTCGAGTCACGAGTCCAATGCAACCAAGGTGAGTATTCTACTCACTGAGGAACCCTAGGAATCTAGATTTACATTTTGATAATATTTGGTTGTATTTATTGTTATAGAATTGTTGGTGAAAATATATGTGAATGAGTTATGATATATTTGGATTGAGAATTGTGATGATAAATAGATGTAGTTGAAATTGGAATGTATTTATAGTTATAGAAGTGTTGGTAAAAATATATGTGAATGGGTTATGATCTCTTATCAAAAGAATTGTGATGATAAATAGATGATGTTGAAATTGGAATGTATTTATAGTTATGGAAGTGTTAGTAAAAATATATGTGAATGGGTTGTGATATATTTGGATTAAGAATTGTGATAATAAATGGATGTTGTTGAAGTTGGAATGTATTGATGGTTATAGAATTGTTGGTAAAATTATATGTGAATGAGTTATGATATATTTGGATTGAGAATTGTGATGATAAATAGATGTAGTTGAAATTGGAATGTATTTATAGTTATAAAAGTGTTGGTAAAAATATATGTGAATGGGTTATGATCTCTTATCAAAAGAATTGTGATGATAAATAGATGATGTTGAAATTGGAATGTATTTATAGTTATGGAAGTGTTAGTAAAAATATATGTGAATGGGTTGTGATATATTTGGATTAAGAATTGTGATAATAATTGGATGTTGTTGAAATTGGAATGTATTGATGGTTATAGAATTGTTGGTAAAATTATATGTGAATGAGTTATGATATATTTGGATTAAGAATTGTGATGATAAATGGATGTTGTTGAAATTGGAATGTATTGATGGTTATAGAATTGCTGGTAAAATTATATGTGAATGAGTTATGATATATTTGGATTGAGAATTGTGATGATAAATGGATGTTATTGAAATTGGAATTTATTGATGGTTATGGAATTGTTGATAAAAATGAATGTGGTATGTGTTAAAAGAAAGATGTTTGGGAATACACATGTGATGATATGTATATAGTGTGGATGCTTTGGTATTATGAGAACCCGGTAGTTGATAGATGGTAAGCCCAGTGTTGTAGTATCTGGCACAGTGGTAGGCCATAGTGTGGTAGCTCTTGTCTGAGATGAGTGGTAGGCCATAGGGTAGCAGCTCTTGGCTGAGATGTGTGGTAAGCCTAGCATTGAAGTGTTAGCACTCATGAGATGTGTGCCCTGCGGGTCGAAGCTTTACGGGCAGTGTTGACGATAAGCCTAGCATTAATGTGCTAGCACTAGTGAGATATGTGGTAAGCCTAGCATTGAAGTGCTAGTTCACGTGAGATGTGTGCCCTACGGGTCGTAGCTTTACGGGCAGTGTTGATGGTAAGCCTAGCATTGAAGTGTTAGCACTAGTGAGATATGTGGTAAGCCTAGCATTAAAGTGGTAGCTCACGTGAGATGTGTGCCCTACAGATCGTAGCTTTACGGGCAGTGTTAACGGTAAGCCTAGTATTGAAGTGCTAGCACTTGTAAGATGTGTGGTAAGCCTAACATTGAAGTGCTAGTATACGTGAGATGTGTGCTCTGCGGGTCGTAGCTTTACTGGCGATATTGACGGTAAGCCTAGCATTGAAGTGCTAGCACTTGTGAGATGTGTGGTAAGCCTAGCATTGAAGTGCTAGTATACGTGAGATGTGTGCTCTGCGGGTCGTAGCTTTACGAGCGATATTGATGGTAAGCCTAGCATTGAAGCACTAGCACTGGTGTGATATGTGGAATATTGTTTATGGTATGCGTGGAATATTGTTAGTGGAAACCGTGATAAAATAATGTGTGATGAACAGCGTGACTTGTACTTGATAATGTGGTGTTGTGTGAACTTAATAATTTGTGAATAATGCTGTTGAACCCTGCATACATTTATGATTGTGTATGTTGTATACTTAGTGAGTCTTATACTACTGAGGTGGTGAACTCATACCTTCACCTATATGGATGTGGTTAACCCTACAACCGTACAGACTTTGATGCTTTGACTGCAGGTTCAGTGGATCTAATGAATGACGTCGTAGCATAGTACTTGGGACGTTATTATTGAAGCCCGACGCGACAGTTATAATGGTTGGACCATGTGTTGTCCGCCTTTTGGTAGACTTTGTTTATGGCTCGTGTCGCCTATGACATTTGTATTTATGAGCCAGTCTTTTGGTATGTATTTAATAGCTATGTAGAAGCCTTAAACAGATAGGCATATTAATGGCTCTTTTTTTGTGATTAACTGTTGTTTATAGATGTACCTTCCGCTATGTTGATAATATTAATATGTGTTATCCGTTGTGTAGATGTAACTCTGATTATCAGGTACATGTTATGGAATGTGTACCGTATGTTGGCTGAGCGATATGTTGTCGTGCCACTGTGACAACTCACTATATGTTTTCAAAAAAAAAAAAAAAAAAAAAGGTTGTCACAACTACTAACGCAAAACACTTGTTTAGGGTTAGACATTAAAATCATATCCTAAATAATTACTCATAACATTAAACACTACCCAAAATTTATATTCACTAACCCATAACATAACAATGCTATCTAACCACAAATGCCACTAACCCATAAAGTTTACTTAGGGTTAGGCACAAGAAATCGCAACTTAAATATATAATTCAAAAGTTAGGGTTTTAGGGTGTTAGTTTTGTTGGCTGCATTTTGTTGACAAAATCACTATTATGTAATGTTGCTGTTATAAATAGGTATGCCGTATATTTTAGAATCTTCAAAGTATTTAGAGAAGGCTATTTCAATGTTCAAGGAAGATTCTGTGTAGATTCCAACTCAGAGAAGTTGGATCCTTTGTTTCCGCCCGGACGGCCCAGTAATGCGTCTAGACGCCCATCAATATCAAGAAGCTTCTGAACAGTTCCAGGTTGCATCCGTCCGGACGTCATGGCAACACGTTCGGACGCACTTCAGAGTTTGAGAAGATTCCATTTTTCCTTTGCAGACACGGAGTGAGAAGACAGCTTGCACCCGTCCAGACGACAGGGCAACACCGTCCGGACGAGATCCTTGATAAAGAAATTGTGTGCATACAATCTGCATCCGTCCAGAATCTAGGGCAACACCGTCCGGACGAGATCTTTGATAAGGCAATTACGTGCAGACAATTTTACAACCGTCTAGACTCTAGGGCAACACGGTCCGGACGTGGCCTTAATATGGAAACGCGTGAAGCGCGTTATGGAAAGGCGGTTGCACAACTGACCGTCCGAACACTCTATGCTTCCGTTCGGACGCTGCCTAGAGAAATCAGAGACAGACTCGTTTTAGGTCTTCCAAGCCTATAAATAGAGGCCTCTAGGCATGTATTCTTTACAGAATTCGGTATTGAATTCTCTATAGCTTAGAGAGGGTGTTTAGGGAGATATTGTGAAGATCTGCTAGCTCTTTAACTGTTGCCGATGTGCTGTTATTGTGTTCGTGTGAAGTCTATCTTAGGCAGGAGCCCTAAGGTAAAGGAATCTATTGAAGACCCCTTCAAGTAAGTGACTTGGTTGAGAGGGGTTCACATTGGGTTAAGTGTTAGAGTGCAAGATACGATCGCTGCATAAGGGTGTGTGAGTGTTACTGTCTTTGTACTAGTTTTGTCTTCTGAATAGTGGATTTCCTGCGTTTGGCTGCCCCAGAGTGGTTTTTCTCTTAATTGAGTTTCCACTTCGTTAACAAAATATATTTCTCATTTAAATTTCACACTTTTGATATTTTGTTACACATTTTTCACACACACACATCATAATTCAGAAGTCACTTTATTTTTCAATTGATATCAAAGCAGGTACACTCTTTTTGGACTAATCTCCTGAGTGTGATCCATATTTTTTACTTCTTTTATCATGAATTCTTCTATGTTATTTGAAGAGAATTCTGATAATGAGCTCCTTGAGAATTTTCTTGAACTGAGTAAAATTTCTAAAAATTCCAATAAAGAGCTCAAAAAGGTTAAGCAAGAAAAAGAGTCATTGATCATTAAACTGTCTGAATCAAATGCTTTGATTGACTCTTTGAAATCTGAGAATACCATGTTGTTTAACACTATTGATACACTTGAGAATAAATTAAAAGAATCTGAATATATCTTGAAAAAATTCTCTAGTGATAATTTAAAATGCATGCTTTGCATTCATACAGATATTTCTAACAAGCCTGACTTAATTATTGATGATTTGAGTGCTTTTTCTTTACATGCTTCTGATTTTGAATTAGATTCTATTGTTATTAAGCATGTGATAGTAGATACAACTTGTTTAGATAATGTTGAAAATTCTTGCTTGAATAACTGTGTGAAGCCTAAGTCCAAGGAATCAAGAACACAAGATAAGTTTATTCCTACTTGTCATAATTGTGGGAAGGTTTGTCATATTTGATCAAATTGTTATTTGTTGAAATCTCACAGGCCTTGAACTAAGCAGGTTGCTCCTAATAAGGGCAAAATTGAGAATCCTTCTTCTAATAAATATGTCCCGCCCCATAGGAGACATTTATCTCAAGAAGGTAAGAACTTTGTTTTCTGTAAGAATGCTAACCCTAAAATTGCAGAACCTGTCAAGAAACATTTTAGGAAACAAAGTCAGCCTACCTACCATCACTATGGTGTCACAGGACATATCAGGCCACACTGTCATCAGATCTGGTATCAGAAGCTTCGGATCAAGAAACAAGAGCCAAAGATAGGTAAGTCTAGCTCTAAACCTTTCAAGCCTCATCATGCTTCTCGGCAAAAGCAGCAATACCCTCAAAGGGTTTCTCCCTCATACCGTCACAGTGGTAAGAATGGCTACACCAAGGCCAAATACTTCAGAGAGAAGTCTCACAAGCCCAATGAAATTCAGATCTATAAAGGGCTTGTCTACATGATGAAGAATGTCCTAGTCAGTTTGGACAAATTGGACATGGCTTACAACTCTACCTCTCAGGTAAATAAGATATGGGTAAGGAAGGATGAGACCATTCACCCATTGAGGGAGAGTAGACTTAACTAGTAGAGGTGCACTCGCACCATACCTAGGATTTTGGTTCCTAAATCCTAATACATGTTAGGTATGTTTGCATTGTATTATTTATCATGTCATATCTTATTCATGCCTTGCATTTTGTTTGAGGAACCATTTATTCTATCCCCAAATTTTCTCATGTTGTCTTGAGAAACTACTGCAGATAGTTTTTTGGGGATGATAAATAAAGCATGTCGGGCGGCTGCTTTTATGTCTTGGTATTTCTAAACCTCTCTCCCTGAGGACATGTTTGATTTTACCTCACATGCTAAGACTAGATATTGTTTCTTTTTCTCATATCATGTTTTTGTTGTTTTTCTGTCTATTTTTTTAAACATAAAAAAATAAAATAAAATAAAAATTGGGGGAGAAGATGCAGAATTTTTATTTTATTTTGATAGCTTTTCAGATATTGCATGTTTTTTTGAGTGATTTTTCAGTTCATTGTGCATTGATTGAATATGCTTATATATGATTGAGAGTTTATGCCTGATATCTGCTAAGTTTTCATGTTTCATCTTAATGTTAGATAGTTACTTCTCTCATGCAATGAAAAAAATTGTGCACTATCCAAAGTTCCCCTAAGGTATATTTTTTTCTTCTCTCTGATTTTTAGCTTCTAAAAATTTTGATGAGAGAGTTTTTTTTGCTAAGATGGTCAAATTGACCCAACTCGCTACTTGAACTTAGAACCCATAAATTCTGGCATTCTTTCTAGGTTGCAGCACCAAGTGATTAAAAAGTATTTAAATTTCAGTAAATAAAATAAAAAGATCCACAGCTTATTGTACTGTAAAATCTATTCTTGCACTTGTCCTTATAGAAATAGTCAGTGACCAAATCATTGCAGAAATAGACGGTCACTAACAAACTAAGTAAAAGAAAAGTGATGCATCTTAGGAGAGTGTATCAGATGAGGGTGACTAGGCCCTAGTAAAATAAGGTTTGACTTTTGACTGATCTAACATTGATTTTCTCTTTTGTTTAGAAAATTCAGTTGTTTTAAATCATATCAGCAAACTTCATACCTTATTGAGAAAGCTTTCACACACACACACACACATATAGCATGAGTTAAGTAATCTATTTAAAATTTCTATCTGCATGCAGGGAAATTTGTACTTATTAAATACTTAACTCTTAATTATATCTTTGCATATTTTTGAAATATTATTTGACTGTTGTATCGGTTATTTATACATACATGTTCTGAAGCTAAAACTCAATTAGCGACGGCACATGATTTTGATTAAAACTCAATTAGAGGCGGCAAAAAAAAAAAAGAAAAAAAGTGTGAAATTGAATCTTAGTATTTTTCTTTGAAACGACGTTAATGTGCTTTTTTCTTAAAGACGCTGTTTGAGTTAAAATCAACTGAAATTGAATCTGAGCCAATTTTTCTACAACAAATGTGTCCGGTACAGAATTCTCTCTACAGCATGTAAACCAGTTCCGTTAGTTAATTGTTGAATTGTTGCCTTCTGTTTACATATGTTGAATTCTACCGTTGTTTGATGCCTTTGTGTATTGGTAGCTACTTGCAGTTGCTTTTGTTGCTACTTGTATTTTTACTTGTTGCAGTTCTCTCCAGTTACATAGTTGGAGTTTTGCATTTTCAATAATATTAGTGATTTATATATAGTAGCAATTAAAAAATAAAAAATAAAAAAAAAATCGACTTGATACAAGCTCAAATCCTAAGGATTCATTTTTTTTTTCCTCACTTCAAGTGGGGATGCATAGCAAACACGATTTCAAGTTTGAAATTGGTTTTCAAAATACGAATTTAAGACTAAATTGGTGAAAAGTTCTCTACAAATAATAATTAAATGGTTTTACCTATATAAAAAAAATAATAATTAAATGGTTTATAAGTGGTTTCGAAAATACGATTTTAAGACTAAAAAAATTGAAAAGTGGTATACAAATAATAATAATAAAATGAACAAACATATTTTAGCCTCTTGAATTATCATTACAATTTCATTTACGCCTCTAAATTTTAAAAGGTGACATCAGGGCCCACATACTACCATTGCGTGTCTAATTAGATACTATTGTGTTTTTCTCTCCAAAATATCTTTGAAGTTATTAAAAAATAAAATAAAAATAACTATTTAAAAAAAAAAAAAAAATTAACGAGGCTAATATGAAAAGAGCCACACATTTTTTGGGTTTTTTTTTTTTTTTTTTTTTTTTAATAATTTATATGTACATATTTTTCCAAATGGTTGTTTTTAAATAATTTTAAGTAGGGTTGTACATGCGGATGTGAATGCGGTTATTGGTAATATCCACATCTGCATCTACGATTATTAACCGATATCTGCGTAGTTACTTTGGTTATGAACTGCTATCTGTATTTTAGGTAATGGACGTTTTGGACTAAAATTATATCTTATTTTAAATGATTTTAAAAATGTTTTAGTCATGCTTTTTAGTGTTTTGGGCATGTTTTAGTTGTGTGTATGTGTGTGTGGGTTTTTTTTTTTTAAAGTGCTGATGTTTTAAATTAAATCTATATCTTGATTCCACATTTCAACTTAAAAATAATAAAAGAAGATCCAAACACCCCATGATGGGTATTAAACACCAAAACGACTTTGCTTTAATTAATTTGTTTATATATATGTATATATATATATAGTGTGTGCAGATCCGTTTACTTTAAAATTACTATTCACATATGCAGTTAGTGATTTTTTCTAATTGTATATGCATGTAGGAATACCGAATATCAGTTAGCTGCGGATGTCTAATTTGACATGTATTAGTAGTACGAAACCTATATTCTGAATAAAAAACTTTATTTTGTATTTTTGCTAATCTTGGGGGTTGACATTATTTTTTAGTTGTTTAGGGAGAAGATTTGTTCTAGTTGAAAATTTAGAAAAATATTATCAACCGAGGGATAGTTTGAGCATGCCTGATTTTTGTCCAAAAATCCAATTTCTTCGCTGAAAACCCCACGGGCCATGGCCCCTCGGATCCGAATTTTAAAGTTGAAAGTTGAAACCGCTGGCCTGTCCTTTTTGCGATTACAACGGCAGACGGTACAGCCCCGCCAGCTGTTTTCGCGAAGTAGGCCACGCGTATGAAACACCAAATCTAGGCGAGTATCAGCTACAATGTAGTTGTAATAGACTAAAAAAAACAATGGATCTCAACCGTCAATATTCATATTCACTGCAAGACCCATGGATCAACCAACTATCGCACGGCTGGTTGCACAATATAAATAGCTAAAAATACCGCTTCATTTTCTGCATTTTTGCAATCCTAAGTCCTAACCCTCCACTGAGCATCATATTCTGCTTCTTCAAAAAGCGCCCAGTTATTAATTTCAAACAAAGAATTTCTCGGCGTTTCCGGTTCCTTACGGGAGGGCTGGGGATGGGTTGTTCGGAGAACTCGCAGTTGAAAACAGTTCTTGGCGACGCTGGTTACGTGCTCGAAGATGTTCCTCACCTCACCGATTACATTCCTGATCTTCCCGTATCTCTCTCTCTCTCTCTCTCTGATTTTTATTTTGTGGATTTGTTTAGGTTTAATTTAGTTCTACGAAGTGACAGTCGTTGTTTGGATCAATGTCGTTTAAGCGATCAATTAACATTCTATTAAATTTCCGAAATGCTATAGCAATCGCTGGTTCAATATATAGAATAAATATAGCTTTCTCACATCGAAATTTACGAGCTCCTATATGTTCGATTCCTTTATTTATTAAATTTTATTCTCATGGGTGCTGGGTTGTATCGCAGACTTATCCTAATCCATTGCAATTCAATCCTGCTTACTCGGTGGTTAAGTAAGTAAAAGTTTCAAGACGATTGATTGTTTTATCTTTTGTGGTTATTGCTTTCTTTTATTTAATGGTTTTGGTTCGACAATATGATCATTTTTAACGCGGCTTTCTTTTTGTTTTCAGGCAGTATTTTGTTAATTCAGATGATACCGTTACTCAGAAGGTCAATTCTGCTCTTTAACTTGAGATATATATATATATATTCTATTATGTGTGCATGTGTATCCAAAATACTGCATTTGCTGTTAGAGAAGTTGGTATTATATTGGTATGTGAGACTAAGCTCTAACTGTGTTGCACACACGATTTTATTACTGCTATGGTTTTGCAATTTTGGTGTGGACAATTTTCAAAAGCAAGCTGGTTTTCATTTTTCTTGGGTATGACAAATCCAAGCACAAAAGGCATGTTTGGCATGCACTCAAGAGATTGCTCACACTTGTTCCTTCTTTGTTTAGATCAATGACCGGAAAAATTTGTTGGTTTTGCTCATTTACAGATTGTTGTTCACCAGAGTAGCCCAAGAGGGATACACTTTCGGCGTGCAGGACCTCGCCAAAAGGTATTGCTTCCCATAGTGTCTGAATGCTGTTGAAGTAACTTCAAGTCATGTTCATGTTAGTAACATGTACCTATTATGTTACTCAGGTCTATTTTGAGCCAGATGAAGTGCATGCGTGTATCGTAACATGTGGTGGTCTGTGCCCCGGGCTCAACACGGTGATCAGGGAAATTGTGTGTGGTCTTTATCACATGTACGGTGTCAATAGGATCCTCGGGATAGAGGTGAGTAGTGATATTGATTGATGCTTTGCTAGAAAAATTTGAGCTCGTTACCATTTCTTCTTTGTCTTTCATATATGTTTATGCAGTTATGCTGCTTTCCGTTTCCGGATAGGAGTTGTGTAGGTCAATCTTTAGGGTAATCCAGGCCCCCTACTTGCTTTCAGTCAAAAAGGGCGAAAAAGAAAGAAAAATAGTAACTATGAGATCAGAATTAACTTCTGTGAGTGTAACGAGAACATAGAAGTGTTTGTTTCATGTCTGAAAATAATCTAAAATTCAGATGATCAATCTTCCTAGAGATTTAATGGCACTTCCTCCCCCTATAAGAATGAGGTGAGGGTGAGGTTCTGGGCTTAAGAGGCATTAGGTGCATGAGAGAGAGAGAGAGAGATGATCAATCTTCCTAAAGATTTAATGGCACTTCCTCGCCCTATAAGAATGGGGTGAGGGCAAGGTTCTGGGCTTAAGAGGCATTAGGTGCATGTGGAGAGAGATATTTAGTGGCACTTCCTCCCCCTATAAGAATGGGGTGAGGGCGAGGTTCTGGGCTTAAGAGGCATTAGGTGCATGTGGAGAGAGAGAGAGTCACTGTATGCAACTGTTATCCGCGTCATGTATATATCTATGCATCTATTTCAATTGGAAATAGGCTAGTAGGAGCACACAACATAAAGGTTAGTGGTTCTAATTAAGTATGGATGCTTGAGGTAGACCAGCCATGAACGTGTCTTTATTGGAATTTAGAGATACCATATTTGGTTATTGTTTTTGAGTACTTTTGGCAGCATGTGCTCAAAGCTTTTAGAAATTTGAATGATACTACTTAATCAAGGATAAAAATTTATTTGAGTCTTATATCTATATATTTGACTTTTAGTATTTTGATGCATTACTCTTCAATTCAACTAGCTTCAGTTGCTTTGTATTTCCTTTTAGCGTGATTACAATTTTTCTTTTCACAACGTTTGTGCAAGATCTCTATGGTGTGGTCTTGGTGTACAGCACAGGTGCCAGGTTTTTATGTGTCTTATGACTTTTAATTCGTTGACCTTCATATGTCACAAGGATGCAGGACAGGGCCATTCCAAGAAATTACATTGGAAACTAATCAATTCTGGAATAGTTCCAAGAACCAAAAGCATAATTTTTGCGTTGCTATATATTCTTCCTTCATTGTGACTCTTTTCTAGGTTGACCAACATAATTTGGTGATATAAGTTTTAAATATCATCAGCACCTTGTTCTATGAACCCTTTGCATCACGCTGGCCTACACATGTTGAATGGACATGATATAATTATATGTTACTGGATGATTCTTGCATCGCATTAATATAGTAAACGGACAAGTATGACACCTGGATATCTAACTGCGCATAACCACATGGCTGAATACAAGTTGTGGGTTAGCACTTACGTGGTGTGTTGTACCTGGCGTCCATTTCCAAGCGGTGCTGATGCTGAGGTCTTGAAAATTGCAGCACATTGTTATTAAAACATATCTTTGTAATACAAGTTTTGCTGATAAAGTTTTGACATTTTGTTAAACAGAATATTTCTACTTCATAATTTGAGACTCACTTCTTGATTCAGTGGCTCACTAACAATATCTGTTTGATGTGTATTTAGGGAGGATACAGGGGCTTCTATGCCCGAAATACCATTACTTTAACACCAAAGGTTGTTAATGATATCCATAAACGTGGTGGTACCATCATTGGGACCTCACGAGGCGGCCATGATACCTCAAAGATAGTTGACAGCATTCAGGATCGTGGAATTAATCAGGTGTGGAAAGAGGCTTGCTATATTCAATTAATTATTCTGCAATGGTTTTTTTATAAATCAATAAACTCAAAGTTCATTTTATATATTTGTTTGAGCCACACACACAATTCCTTTGGTTGAGTATTTATTGTTGCTGTTATTTAATCTAGGTTTATATAATTGGAGGAGATGGAACTCAAAAAGGAGCAGCTGTCATATACGAGGTAATTTCATTTATTAAATTAAAGGAAAAAAGAGATGTTGGAGAGAATCAGTTTGATAATGTAATATATAGCCTTCTCAATTTGTGGAGATGTTGAATGTGATAGCTGGGGCTACTTAGTTAAAGGGATGCAGCCAACTTTTTTGTTTTTGAATTTCTGGAAAACAGTATATGTGTGTTGACCCTACAATTTTATGACCAACTTTGCCTGATCTAAATGATCGGCAGTCAAATCTCTCTCTCTCTCTCTCCACAAATACACAAAAATTTAAGAGTCACTGACTTCAATTGTTCGATAGGTTTTATGTGATAATTCTAAGCTTTTGATCATTTGGCGTCTACAAATGTCCTTGGGCTGTGCAAAGATAGTATAAAATGTTTGTAGAATTTTATTCTGCTTTCTTACATTTTTCATAATTTTGTCAGCATATCTGTGTCCCTGTCATTTACCAAAGAACCAAAGTGTGGGTCCCTATTACTCTAAAACATTATTTTGAAGATTAAAATATAAATATATGGCTGCAAGCCTTCAAGCACTGTTCTATGTACACAACAATTCAAATTTGTGTAAGTCAGAAAACAGGCAAAATAACTTCCTTCTGTTGCTGTGGAGATTTAAGCCATTCAACAAATATGACTTCCTTCATCCACCAATGCTGACAAACTTCTCTGGCTTCTGCTGCTGTCATCTATAGCACAAAGTTCCAACATAGATAAAAGGCCTGGTGTTTGGGGGTGGCTTGGCCACCCCATGTTCTTGAGATTGGTTTTTTCGTTTCTTTTTTTTTTTCTTTTAATATAATTTTTAGAATTTTTTTATTATGGGTATTTTGTCATTGGCTGGACATGGGGGGGGGGGGGGGGGGGGATGTGGACTTTATATAGTAATTGGTCCATGTTGATAGTATTTTAAATGAGTTGAGTTTGACTTTAGGCTTTATGACCAGCTATAAAATGGGTCAAGTTAGACTTGTTAAAGAAAATACTAAAAAGTTCAGGTTAGGTTGAGTTCATGTTATCATCTAAAGTGCTTCATCTAACCTGAACTGACTTATAGCCATGCTTAGCCCACCATTTTTCTTGTGTCTTAGTTATTTATACGTTTTACTTCCTACTGGGCAGGAAATTAGACGACGTGGACTCAAAGTTGCAGTTGCTGGAATTCCTAAAACGATAGATAACGACATTCCGGTACTTCTTATCCATAAACTGAACTCAATTCAATGATCTAATGTTTCCTCATCATTTTTGTTTGCATTAATCCTTGAAATAACTAATGTGAAACCTTCCATTCACTCAGGTTATTGACAGGTCCTTTGGTTTTGATACTGCGGTTGAGGAAGCCCAACGTGCCATCAATGCAGCCCATGTTGAAGCTGGAAGTATTGAGAATGGTGTTGGTGTTGTAAAATTAATGGGACGCTACTGTGGTATGCTCTGCGTTTATGTTTAATATTCTTGTAGGTTTTAAAGCACTGGGTTTATGATCTTAATGTAAATTATATAGCCTTTACATGTTTTTAATAATTATCATGTCTATCTTTTCGTATATTTTTTACAATCTAACAGGATCCTACTGCAGGTTTCATTGCTATGCATGCTACTCTTGCCAGCCGTGATGTGGACTGTTGTTTAATTCCTGAGTCTCCCTTCAATCTTGAAGGAAAAGGTGGACTTTTTGAATATATCGAAAAACAACTCAAAGAAAATGGGCATATGGTTATTGTGATAGCTGAGGGAGCAGGACAGGATCTTCTTTCAAAGTCTTTGCAATCCATGGACTTGAAAGATGCTTCAGGGAACAAGATACTACAAGATGTAGGGCTATGGATATCTCAGAGGATCAAGGTATCTCTTATAAAAGGACAAACATACTACATTTTTTTATTAAAAAAAAAAATGGTTTTAAATCTCTTTTGTGCAAATACTAGGTTTGTGGCTTACGTGTGCACATCTTATCTGTGTGCACAATAGGGGTGCAAAAATACTGGACTTTTTGATCTACAGGATTAAAAGATAAAATCTATGCTGCGCAATTGGCTTGTGATTGATGCATGGCGCATGCACATCTTATCTATGTCTATATTAGGGGATGTGCTAAGTATTTAACCTTTTGGTTTACATGATTAAAAGTATAATTATATGCTAATTGGAATTAGGTTGCACAAGATTTTACATCCATATCCATTCCTGATGGGATAGTCATCGGAATTTTGCAATGTCTCTTTTTGTTGGTCAGTGATGTGTTATATGGGTTATTTTTACTCTAAATCAAATTGTTCGAGCTTATGACAGACGAGGGGAATGGAGGTCTTCGTTTTGTTGAGAGGAGCAAAGGGGTATCTCGAGTGTGGTGTAATATGGTGGAGGAGATGATTAAAGGGAAGAATTTGAGAGAGTTTTGTAAGACTCTTACGGTTGGTAGCAGAGCATTTGTTGCATGGAGTTGTGCAAATGGTCATGGAAGGTATTTGGCGGTGGTGGAATACGGTGGAGGGCGGAGAGCATTCAGTCTCATTCTAGAGGGCAGGGAAGGTGGGGGGGGGGGGGGGGGGGGGGGGGGGGGGGGTGGCAAAATTGTGTTGTGGAGATGAGAAAGGTGGTAGATTATATCGAGTCGCACTTCGTTCTTGGGAGTAGGTCTAGTAAGTCACACGGTGGCTCAAAATCAAATGGGGCTTGTGGTAATATGCCGATGCCAGAAAATAAGATTCTAATGGTGGATCGTGGATGATGATTGTATGTGGAAGCTCTGGTAGGGAAGGGGCATTATCAAGAAATTGAGTCTTTAGCAGGGGTAGAATAGGTACTTTGGAGACAAACGATGAAGGGTAAGGATAGATGTGGTAAGAAGGTGCAGCTGTACCCAGAAATTTTGGTGTGCAAGTTGGCGATGACAACTTGAAGTTCCCTTCGGTGGTTTTGGATGATTTCCTTGATTTATAGTATCTAAAAGATTTGCTGGTGTCCCTTCAAAGGGAAGTGGAACTGTGTCTGGTAAGAATAAAGGTGGGCCAGGTATCCTTTGGGCTCATGAATGATGAAGCAAAGGGATTGATTTAGCCCAATTCGCAAGGAAAGGGTTTGGCCGTTTTGACTGAAGGTGCGGGTCATAAGAATTTGGGCCCTTGTGTTCCAAGTGTCAATGTGGGCTTGTGTTTAAATAAGTATGAAGGGTCTACAAGGAAGAAAAGCCTAGCGTTGAAGAGGAAGATAAAATTTTCTCATCCAAGGATGATGTTAATTCTGCTTTAAGTGAGCAAGCCCAAACTTCTACGAAGAATGATGAGGGGTCAAGCAGGAAAGCTTTGGTCGTTTGTCAATGGCGGGTTAAACCCAAAGCAATTGTGAAATGGAGAGTGAATGAAGGTGAGGTGGGTTTCTTCGCGGGTTTGAGCAAGTCTAACGAGATGGATGTTTCTCTAGCAGAACCATGACAAGCTTTTGCGAGTAGAGTAGTTCAGGCAAGCGGTGATGTTGGAGGGTGTTGATTGCTTAGCCGTTGATAGCAAAAGTTTTCAAAACTACTGGGTCATTTACAAAAAAGGCTGAAGGAAACATGGGTGTTGGTGCTGAGGGCATTAGCTAGCAGAAGTGTGGGTTATTGAAATAAGGGATTTCTTCAGGCTTCTTTTTCAATAATGGTTCACGAATTATTAATGTGTTCAAGGTTGCAGGTGAATGGGTCTTTGGAAGGTGTGCCCTTAGGAAGTTCTTTCAATAGGGAGGGTAGATTGTTACTACGATGAGATAGTTAAGGTGGGTGCTCCTTAGGTTCTGCAATGGGCGCTTGACATCAGAGAAAGGGAGAGAGGGCATTCCTTGGATTTTTTGTTTTTTTTTAATAATTTTAATTTTATTTTATTTTATTTTTTTTATTTTTATTTTTTTTATTTTTATTTTTATTTTTTTCTGGGACCCCCCTTGTTTCTTTGGGGGAAGGTAGCATTGAGAGTCAGAATCTCCAGGTGGTGTGAGCAAACTATGCGAATGGCAATAAGAACGAAACTGGTATGTTTTCCTCCTGTGGGGATGTGAATCATCCTTTTATGTGAGTGGTGCCTAATCCTGGTGAGGAGTTGAAGGGAAGTTAGCCGTTGATAGTCCATCCACTTGCTGTAGTTGAAGAATAGAGGTTGCCTGAATCAGTATCATCAAATTGAGTGGTTTAAAGGGTGAAAAATTCCTGCCATGTAGTGAGATTGTTTTGTGAGGGATTTGAGGATCAGATGATGGCTTTACTGCAATATAAGGAAGTCATCAATAGAATGGTTCGGCTAGCGCTCCAGATTTATGTTCTAAGTCAGCTAACAAAGAAAACTGTGAATTAAAGAGGTTGGTTTGTTGTGTTAATTATGATACAAATGGAGGTCACTCTAATAGAGTTAGAGGAAATGGGAGGGGTCTTAATTGTTCCTTATGAAACCTAAGATTGTCTTGTGGAATGTGAGAGGGATAAAAGGTTGAAGATTTGAGACCGTAGGGATCAGAAGGCATATATTATTTGTTTACAAGACGCTAAATTGGAGTCTATTTTTAGGGATGTGGTGCGTTTATGGGGTTATCAACATGTGGACTAGTCTTATTTGGGGTTGAGAGGAGCTTCTGGAGGGATATTGTTAATGTGGGATAGGCAAGTGGTGGAAAAGATTGAGGATTGTGTTAGTGATAATTTTGAATGGGCTTTTGCAGGTGTGTATGGTCCTAATGACGATAATGACAGGAAATTACTTTGGGACTAATTAGTTGGGCTTATGAGTTGGTGGGAGGTGCTATGGTATATTGGGAGTGATTTTAATTTTGTTCATTAACCATGTGAGAGATCAGGCGACTCTAGATAGTCCCCAACTTTGCTAGACATTTTGGAATTCATTTTTCATAAGGGTCTCCTAGACATTCCTCTTATAGGTGGGAATTTCACGTGGTCAAATAATCGTGATTCTCGATCTTTGTCCACATTTGATAGGTTTCTTATCTCTACAGATTGGGAAGAACAATTTCCTAATGTCTCTCAGATGAGAGCCCCTAGAATCCTGTCAGATCATATTCTTTGATGTTAGATTGTTGTGTTTTGGGCAGCAGTGGTCAATATTTTAAGTTTGAGAATATGTGGCCGAAGTCAGAGAGATTTGTAGAGCAGGTGAAAACATGGTGGTTGTCCTACAATTTTCAGAGATCTCCTAGTTTTGTGCTGATGCGCAAGTTGAAACCCTTGAATACGAATTTGAAGAAATGGAATGAAGAGGTTTTTGGGAACGTTGGGAAGCAAAAAAAAAAAAGATGATCTTTTGGATGGAATTTGTGAGTTTGATATTATTGCAAAGGGAAGACATTTAACTGAGGATGAAAGGTTGAGAAAGGAAGAATTTTCTGGGGAGTTGGAGAGGTTTATTCTTCTCGAAGAGGAGTTAGAGGCAGAAGTCAAAGGGCTCTTTGGTTGAGAGAGGGAGACAAGAACTCTAAATTTTTCCACCGTGTGAAATTTTCATAGAAGAAATAATTCTGTGGATTCTTTAGTTGTTAGTGAGTCCATGTCTTCAAACTACACAGAAATAAGGGAGCATATTGTGTAATTTTACAATCAGCTGTATTTTGAACAGTTTAGTTGGTGACCAAAATTAGATGACCTGTCTTTCAATTCCATTGGTGCGGAGGAGGGCTCTTGGTTGGAAAGAACTTTTGAGGAGAGTGAAAGTGTTGGAGGTGGTGAGAGACTAGAATGGTGATGAGACCTCCGGTCTTGATGGCTTGTCCATGACATTTTTCCAGATGTGTTGGGAGATAATTAAAGAGGATATTATGGATGTTTTCAAGGAGTTTCATAGCTGAGGGAAGTTTGAAAAGAGCTTTAATGCAACTTTTATTTCCCCTTTCCCCAAAAAGCCGATATTGTGGATATTAAGGACTTTTTTCCTATTAGTTTAGTAAGTGATGTTTAAAAAATTATTTCTAAGGTCCTAGCGAACAGGCTGAAAACGGTGTTGGAGAAGATAATTTCTAGTTCTCAAAATGCATATTAGGGGAAGACAAATTCTTGATTCAGTTCTGGTAGTTAATGAATGTCTGGATAGTCAGATTAAATAAGGAAAACCTGGTGTGCCGTATAAATTGGATTTGGAGAAGGCCTATGACCATGTTAATTGGGAGTTTTTGTTGTACTTGTTGAAAAGATGTGGCTTTGGGAGAAATTGAGAGATTGAATAGCGCATTGTATTTCTACGGTGTGTTTCTTCATTCTTATTAATGGTTCTCTTTCTGGATTCTTTAGTAGTTCTCTTGGATTCAGACAAGGGATCATTTATCTCTAATTTGTGGTTGTCATGGAGGCTTAGAGTAAGATGATGTCTACCATAGTGGATAGGGGACTCTTATCAAGTTTTTTTGTGGGGTCCAGGAATAATGATGAGCTTCTAGTGTCTCATCTATTTTGTTTGCAGATGCTTTGATTTTTTTTGTTAAGCAATTGTGAACATCTCTATCATTTGCGATGTCTCTTCATAAGTTTGAAGCGGTTTCGGGGTTGAAGATTAATTTGGCTAAATTATAGATGGTTCATGTTGGAGATGTGGGTAATGTTGAAGGTTTGGCACTTATTCTTGGTTGTAGAGTGGCATCTTTGCTATTGAAGTATTTGGGTCTTCCTCTGGGAGCTTCTTATAAGGCTAAATCTATTTTGAGTGGTATTGTTGAAACAATGAAACGTTGTTTTGCTAGTTGGAATATGCTTTATTTGTCTGAGGGAGGTAGGTTGACTTTGATAATCGGATTGAAACACTTCAAAGGGACATTTTATCTGGTGGAATGGGTGATGTGTTTAAATTCCATTTAGTTAATTGGTTGAAGATTTTCTCCGATGCTATCCGGTGGTTTGAGAGTAAGAAATCTGATTCAATTTTATTAACGCATATCCGAAACCATCTACATATCCAGAACTCTAGTGGTAAGTTTTAGGTTCTAGAATCATAATAGGATTGCAACACTTTGTTTGTAAACGCATGCTAAGATGATAAACATCCAGCATGTGGTTGTAGTTAGGTAATCATAAAAGGATGGCTATGGTGTTACGCTACGGAAAGCAAGGTTATGCGGAGATAGTTGGTGGAGACTAAATATGATAGCATGAGGGGAGATTGGTGTTCCAAGGATATAGCAGAGCCCTTCGGAGGAGTGGGTGTGGAAATATATGAGGAAGGGGTGGGGAGTTTTCTTAAGTTTTGTTAGATTTGAGGTGGGAGAAGGGTTTTAAGATTTAGGGACTAGCCTTTGAAAACAGCTTTTCCGAAACTGTTTAGTATTGCGCGTTGTAAGGGTGCATGGGTGGCGGATCATATGAAGTCCCGTAATGGAAATTTCCACTAGAGTATATCTTTACTAGACCAGTGCATGATTTCTTTCTTTGAGCTTTTTTATTTTATTAGATTGAGGCAAGGTAGTGAAGATAAAATATGTTGGATCCCCTACGAAAGCCGGAAGTCTGAGGTGAGATCCTTTAATTATGTGTTGTCCACTCATGCTAGTTTCCCATTTTTTTGGAAGAGTATTTGGAGAATCTAGGCTTGTGTGGACGACGGCATCAGGAAAATCTTGACTTTGGATAACCGAAGGAAGATCATAGTGGTGGATTGGTGTCTTATGTGAAAGAAGAGTGTGGAGTCTATTGATCATCTTCTATTTCACTGTGAAGTGGCAGGAGAATTATGGATTTTGCTTTTCAATCTGTTTGGTGTTGAATGGGGTTATGCTTAGAAGGGTAATAAAGTTGTTGGCTAGTTGAAGGGTAATATTGTCGTGTCCTGCTGAAGAATTGCTGTATCAGCATGCTACATATCCATATTATACTTTAAATCCCTGTCCCTACCATGCTTCATCTTCTGTACCATATATAGCAATGTTTCAAAAAGTTCTGCTTCAGAAGAGATCTTGTCTTTTGGTTATTTACAACAGTCTTCTGTTTCTCTTGCTGTAGGATCATTTCGCAATGCAGAGTAAGATGGTCCTTAATCTTAAATATATAGGTCAGTGGCCTTAAGTTAACCTCCTTTTTGTGTGTGTTTCTTTTTTACGTTTTCTGTTTTTTTTTTTTCAAATGGGTTTTTCATTGAACCGGCTTTGTAACCAATTAATCTTGCAGATCCTACATACATGATCCGGGCAGTTCCAGGCAATGCTTCTGACAATGTCTACTGCACGCTTCTTGCTCAAAGTGCAGTTCACGGAGCAATGGCTGGGTATACAGGCTTCACAGTTGGGCCTGTCAATGGTAGACATGCTTATATTCCTTTCTACGTAAGTTATTCTGTGTCCTTATATAAACACCGTCTTGTCAGTACTCATGGATTTTTTGCCATTTTGTTTGTTAAAAGGAAACTGACTCATTTTGATCCGAATTCATGTTGTTGGTTACTACCACTCTAATTGAATCTAAAATTCATAGGAAACTACTTCTTAAAGAAATTATGAGGAAAACGGCAAAATCATAATAGTAATGAACTCTTTTCTTATTTTTCTTTCTTTTTCTTTTTTTTTCTTTTTTATTTTTATTTTTATAGATACTTGAAAAGAAATTACATTAAACTAGGGTTGGGCAACCCAAATTAAACACAAGAGCGTAAGTACGTTGAAGCAATGCTTCTGAAAATGTGGGCCTATTGATTCTTGATACGGATGCCAAGAACCCGGGCCACCAGTGAAGGTGTTAAATGGTGTATATGGAATCCCAATGACCCAAACACCATGTGGGTAACCATTACTGAGAATACAAAGAAGATATATACAACAAAAAACCCAGAAATACAGAAAACAAAATGCCCAAAAATACAACAGAGGAAAAATAAAATTAACCAAGATAACTGGAACAGAGGATGGGAGTCTCCATTGCCGGCGCGTGTGAACCACGCGCCAGCTCTTGGAGACCTCTCCCCACCCATGAACGTCGTATGCGACCAAAAACCACCAACAGCAGAGGCGGTTGAAGGCGGAGAGGGGAAATGGGCCTTGCACGCATTGGTGAATGAGAAATTCTTGCTAGCGCGTACAAACCACGCTCCGGTTAGTGGGTATTGGGAGGAGATGCAACTAGTGTTGATGGAATCGGAGGACGATGGCGGTTACGGTGGAGAGGCGTGTGGCATACGAAAACTGGCAAAGATGCGTAGATCTAGATTCTAAATTTTCGATCCAAAAAAATTGCCAAAATTCGCAATAAACACAGAGGATGAAGGAGATAGCCGGTGATAACTTTGTTGATGGAGAAAAGAAATAAAATACCGTGGATAAGGTTAGTTAAAAGGCTAGAACAAGCTTCAGCAAGATAAATGCCTCATCAGAAGCGATAGCAAAGGAAGGAAAAGGGGGGGAGAGAGGGAGAAGAGGGGGTGGGGGGGAAGCACAGAGCTTCCCTCTGCCCATGATGGCTGAGGTTTTTGGTTTTTCAGAGAAAGGAGAAAGGAGGTATGATACTTCTGGGACATATGTTGCTGTCAGATTGTTATGAACTCTTTCAATTGTTAATATGAGTTTCTTATCTCTCTGAATCCTCTTAAATCTTTGGAGGGTGGCCTTAGAGATAACCCTTCATGTACAACTTATTTCCTTCAAATAAGCAGTAAAGTCCTAAGGAAAAACTAAAAGTATATTGTTTGATTTGATTTGATTTTATATTTTATTTTCACTCAATGTGTTCTTTATCTTCTACTGCATCTTTTTATTTGAACTTCACACTGTTAAAAATAAAAATAATAATAATGAAAAAAGAAATGCTCATCTTACTGTGTGACCAAGAGTTAGCACTAAATCTTTGATCTGAATTATTATTAACAGCGTGTCACTGAGAAGCCGAATCAGGTGGTGATTACAGACAGGATGTGGGCAAGACTCCTTGCTTCGACCAACCAGCCAAGCTTTATGAACCCCAAAGATGTGAGGGAAGTGATGAAAGAGGAAGAGCCTCAGACCCAATTGTTGAATGGGGAGAATTGTAACGGTGACAAGTTATTTTGACTAAAGACATTCCTAGTATGTCATAGAAGGAGAGCATTACAATCAGCAGCTGCTCTTAGTTGATGCCTTCCCTCTAATATTGGTTTACAGGAATTTGCTTTTGACTATTTTGTCACGTTGAGAGGTCACTGGTGGTTATTGTCTATAACCAAATTTTCATTTCAAGTTCTATTCTCACACTGCTTCCAAACGAATCCATTAAGATTAGAGTTTGCACTAAAAAAGAGACTCAGAATCTAGTCTAGCCCTCACTATTTTATTATACATATTAGGGAGGAATATAATAATGGTTGAAATTATTTTGTTTTCCTTTATTGCAATAATACATTTTTCTGATGATACTCTCCCTTAAATTGCAGCATTTATATACATATATAAGTCCAGCTCGAAACAGATAAACTCTAAGCGGCTACAATGCAAAGACTTGCCAACACGTTGGTAAGTTGGTCTTCATAAATGAAATTATAATTAACTTCAATATATTTAAGGTACATTTGGTATTGCGATTTTATAAACAAAAAGTGAGATTTTAAACTAAATTGCAAAAAATGACTCGTTTGGAATTGCATTTTTAAAAAATTGCAATTCGAAAAACGTAGAAAATCTGTTTTTTCAAATTGTTGGCAATAGGTACTTTTTAGAAAATGTAGAATTTTAGAAGCTTATATTACGATTTTGTCAAACGTTTAATTGTATTTTTAAAAATTATTTTTTTCAAATCGGACATTTTATTAATTGCTATTTTTAAATTATATTTTTTGAAAAATACGAAGGAAAAAATATACATACCATCATCAAACTCCTACCTATCAATGTCTTTTCTAAACTACTAAAAAAAGCAGTTTTTCATATTTTTTTTAAATAATTTTCAGTTATTCTTTTTTCGTCTTTTTAGTAATGTTTTTTTTTCCTTTTTGTTTTTTTAATTTTTTAATTTTGTTTTTTTTAAAAAAAATAAAATAATATCACTTTTTACGTTTTTTTTTTTCTTCAATTTTTAATTTTAGTTTTCAGTTTTTTTTTTCGAATTTAAAATGACATTTTTTTCTTAATGAAAAGGAATTTATGGTCATTATTGTTTTTTTGTTGGTCTTTGGGGACATTGACATATTTTTGTACGTAGTTTAGGAGGAACACTGACAAGTGAATAGTAATTTGAGGAGAATATATGTATTTTTTCCTAATAAATAATAGAAGTAACAAAATTCCAACGTTGGATCTAAGGAGTCTCGAAGAACTAGCTCACTACACTAATTGCATATACGAAATATTTGATCTGGTGTTAGTCAATTGATTTATCTTCTTAATTAGTCGTTGGTTTCGCGAATCGTCTGATATTGATAGAAATGGAGAAATGAATTCTGTCAAGCAGGAAGAAATGAATTCATATCAACCATATAGATCAGTTACATCCAATGCTTCTTGCTTTCCTTTGAATACAATAAAAGTAGGAGGTAGTGGAACTAGATCATTTTCCACTTCCATGGCTTGTCTCCAAACTGAATTAGATAGTGCATCCTCAATTGTTCTAGGAATAGAAATACTAGAAAGTTGGGAGTATAAGAATTTGGGAGAAGATTAACATACGGACATAAAATAAAAAACACTGACCTCTGGCTATTGTTGCTTAAATATGATAGGAATATGATTAGGGTTAGATAGGTTTAATATTTGAGTTCGAATTTCTGATTAAATTATTTAATATTAGGATTAGAATTTATTTGAATTTGAATATTCGAACTTTAGGTGTTGTCACTTTAAGTATTATATATGTGTGTTTCTATTTAAAGACCATTTGGTATTATGGTGGTCTTCTACCCTTAATAAAGAAATTGTGTTGATTGTGTTGATGTAGTAGAATGGAGCATCTGCAACTTGAAAGGAAAAAGTCTACAAACCATTCTTCATAAGCTTTGTTATGCAGTCTATCATATTTAGCGACAAAGAAATGACTTGTGCCATGGAAATACCCATCGATCAAAAGAGGCTATTGTAGCCCAAATTAAATGGGAAGTCAGGGCAAGGGTTATGTATAGAGGGAAGTTCAAAAAAACTCCTTTATCTGTTAGACTTGTTCATCTTTGGAAGTTGTAGGAGTTGTGTTTTTCTTAGTATCGTTTGAGTTGTAGTCTCCCTGTTTTTGGGAGTGTGTTTTTGATGGAGTGTTGTTGGTTCCCTGTTGTTTAGGAGAGGTTTCAGTGTTTACTGGATAGATTGTACTTTGTCGTGTTTGGTTTATAAAAGTTTCAATTAATCCAAAAAAAAAAAAAAAAAATTGTGTTCTCTCCTACCCAAAAGGAGCTATCGAATCCCATCTCACGTCATTACCCAACCTCGAATACCTATCAAAATACTTGAATTGAAGAACCAAGATTGAATTTTTGTAAATTTGTAGAATCTTAGAATCCTCAAAATATCTAAATGGAGATTGGAGAGCAATAGAATTTTTCGCGTATCTTTTCTCACGTTAAAGTTGTGATTGATGGAGAATCATAAACTTATTTCTAAAAAATAGACCAAGGCTGTGGATGAGAAGATGAAATAGCATGAACAAGAAAGATAACAATTATGATAACCTTTTAAGTTCCAATTATATATATACTTAGTAGCGCGAATATCAAGTTTATATATATATATATACATACTCAAGGAAGGGAAAATTGAGCACTACAGCAGCCAGCCATCGCGTGATAGTATCTAGACTGTTACCAATAGGATCGTGCCATACACCTCCAACCATGGCTTAAGCTCACAATACCGACTCCTAGGGGTGTAAGACAAGCCCAGCTGCTTTTAAATTCGCTTTGATTTGGTACGATTAAACTTAATTCGGTCTCGGTTTTAATAATAAATAAGCCGTTCGTGAACACAATAATATGTTCGAATATTAAATAAGACATACTCATATAAACTCGGCTTAGACAAGCTTGTATAAATTGTTATAACTTCATTTTTATAATTTCTTTTAGTATTGTTTTAATTTTGTAATAAGAACATCTTAAGTAAAAATGATTTATCTTCCTGATATGATAGATATTACTTGAATTATTGTTATTGTGAGTTTAATTTTAAAAATTTGTGTTTACATGAGTGTGTTGATTAGCATATATGGATATATGTGCGTGTGTGCACACGTGTGTTTGTGTATGTGCATAACAAATTCATATACATACAAATAAACTCGAGATTAGATTATTTAAGATTCAAGTTAATTTATTTAATTAACTCAAATGACAAATTTTAACAATAATTAATTAGCTAATGATTAGTGGGGATTTACAAAAAAAATAAACAATCATGATATTTATTTTATATAAGAAATGAATAAATTAATTGAGAAGCTCATGATAAGCTATAGTTCAATTCGTGTTAGAAATAAAATTAAATGAGCCAAGCTTGAACAGAATATCTAGCTTGATGATAAGCTCAAGTTCGACTCGTGTTCAAAATAAAATTAAATAAGCCAAACTTAAACATTTAATACTTGGCTTGGCTCGGCTCAAATACAACCCTCGACACCATTGCAGAATCAAGTAAAAAAAAAAAAATATACAATATTAAGATTAGGGTCATGTTTAACATAGTGTAATATAGTGTAATATAGGCCATGTTTATTAATGTTTTTGTTTTTGTTCCAAAGACAAATGTATTAATAAATAATTCAATATATAAAACACTAAAAAAAAAAAAAAAAAAATTACCTTTATATATGTTTTTTCAAACAAACAAATAAATAAATACTCCCAAACACACATTGTCGAGGGCTACTTTTTTTGGGACCCAATAATTGCTGGCCCACATGAAATGCCAGAAGACTAAAAGAGAGCTTAAATCGAGGAGTGTCCCAAGCTCATCCTAACAAGTCAACAAAAGAGACCCACTGCACCTTTGTTTTTTTTTTAAAAAAAAAAAAAAAAAAAAATTAAACATATGCCATTGATGTTGGAGTGATATGCATTACTATGAAAGGATTGTTTTTAGACGGCCACAATCCCGCTGAACTATATTAACAAGAGTTTATGGGATGATTGCTATTGCATGGCCACAAGGCCGCTGGACGATCGCAATCTCACTAAATGATGCCAATGAAAGCTTGCGACCCAACCTAGATGCTACGTACCGTTGAAGGACCATGATGCAGCTAACATATATTACTGCTGGAAGCTTGCATTTCGGCTCGCGAAGCATTGTTACTAGTGATCTATGTGGCCCACGTTACATTATATTATTAAAATACTTATCTTGGAGTTACTCGTAGCACCCCCATATTAATTAACTTGTTTAATTTGCTTCACTACACAATTACTAATTATCAGAGTAAACTATAGCGAAAAGTGAAAAATAGTGATCTAATGTCATTATGATCATTTTAAAATTTCATTAATTAACATCAATACGGACTTAGAGCTTAGAATGAGTAATACTACTAAATTAACAACTTTTTATCTATCTACACAAACCTAACAATACGAATCATTCGCTCGATATCTTTGTCCCAGCAGAAGGCTTGAATCTATAGCCTGGCAACCCTACTAATTTGCAAAACACCGGAGTGTTTCACAATAAAAAGTAGCAATTGCGTATAAGTCCACAACGTAGTAAGTAAATTATTACGGAATTTGCCATACAATGTGCGTTTGATAAAAGTTTATAACACTAAACTTGGTAACTAGAATGTCATGGGTTTTCACAAAGTTAAGTGTTGCACAAGTTGTTATGCCAATAGAGATAAAAGATTGGTTTATTCTTATGGTAAAATAGGCATAAACCCGGTAACAATTCACTCTACATTTTAATGCAAGAAATCATGCTTAAAAGGTATATTGTATATTAATGTATATAATAGTCATAACTTTCTTCTGTATGGTATATTCGAACCCTTAACCTCTTTTCAACAAGGTTGGTGTTGTCCCGAGAGATCTGTGGTACAACACTGGATCCAAAGGCAAAACATAAACATAAATCTCTGAATCATAGAGTTAAGCCCATATATATACATGTGTCCGCCATCTATACACGACGAGCCATACAATATGTTTAGTTATTATAAACCATTATATAAACAAATATCCATTTTGAAGTGTTTATAAACATTTGATAAAATCATTAGGCTCATGACATAATCTATTAGTATGGAATTTAAAGTATGCTCAGTTCATGAAACATATCGCATAGTGAAACAAAAATCATTTCTTAAGTATTTACTTACCTCAGACAATCATCCTCATTCACAGACATCCTAACCACGTCACTGCAATTCATACCGTAATATTCGACATGAAGAATACTAAAAACCCCTATCCTTACAAGCAAAACCCTAATCATGCATTCAACAATCCTATATACAGCTACTACTTTCATCAATCGTTCGTCCTCGAGGGTCGATTGCTCGATCCACAAGCGTCAACCGTTCAAACTCGGGGGTGGATCATTCGAGGACTGCCAAATCTAAAAACCTACTAAGACACTCACCCTAAGCCATATCTCAAACTCAATCACTAATCCTAACAGCCCTTAAGGGTAACAAACACAAACAACATGTCATAACAAAACACAAGCATGGTTTTATTAATATTTGACAAAAGACATACAAGTTCTAAACCATTTTCGAAATCTTCAACCCTTTGATAATAAACTAAAATTAATGTATAAAATGTAGTGTAATGTGTATTTAAGTACTATTCATCATAAAGAAAACCATTTTTAGATCTAAAACTCTCATGCATAGATTTATTCTTTCCTTAACTAAAAATACTATCTTTAATGTTATTAAACTAGAAACATGTTTAAGCATGTTAAGACATATAGTAAACAATAAAAAAAAAAAAAAAAATCATGCTTAAAATGAATAGAGAGGTTGGATTAACCTCTTACCACAAGGGAAGGAGCCTCTCCAAGCCTTGAGAATAAATCCACCAAGGAAACCATTTCTCACTCTCTTGGGTTAGGTTTGTGGAAATGGGGCGAACTAGGACTTAGGGTGTATCTTAAGTCCTTCAATAGGACTCCATGCAGTGTAAAACAAAACTTTAAAATTTCCAGATACACTGCCATCGATCATTTGAAGTTGGGTCTCGAACATTCGAGGACGGCTTGCTTCGATCATTTGTGGCTTGGATTTTGAACGTTTGAAGACAACTAACTTCAACCATTCGAGGTTGGATCTCGAACGCTCGAAGGCACCATAAATCTTGAAAAACAAAATTGATTTCTAAAGATAAACAACAAGTGTGTGCACAAAGTGTCAACAAAAATAAGCACAGCGGAAGTAAATGACACAAAGATTTTTGTTGACAAAGTGGAAACTCAGTTAAGAGAAAAACCACTCCGGGGTAGCCAAACCCAGGAATTCCACTATTCAGAAGACATAGCTAGATACAAGACAGTAACACTCACATATACCCGATGCAGTGGTCGTATCTTGATCTCTGACATGTAACCCAACACAAACGCTTCCCAACCAGGTTCTTCTACCTGAAGGGGTCTTCAATGGAACTCCTTACCTTAGAGCCGACCTCTAAGATAGACTTCAGTTGTAGCACAGCAACAGCACACTTGAAAAAGGGCTTCAGAGGAAATATCACGTACCAAATTCTTGCAGTTCTCAATGCCCAGGGGCCTTTATTTATAGGTTGGGAGCTCAAATGAACGTCAGGCAAAATATACCTGGGCGCCGTCCGGACGGTGGACATGGGCCGTCCGGACAAACAACTGTGCAACAAGATTTTCCAAAAATTTCGCGGGGAAATCTTTCCTCTTTAAGGGCCTTGTTCGGACGGGATGGCACATCATCCGGACGGTCGCACGTCCGCTGCAAGTAATTTCCTTATAAGGCTTTAGAGCGTCCGGACGGCTATTCTTCAACACGCAATTTCCATATCTGCAATGCGCGCATCCGGACCATAATAGACAGTCGTCCGGAAGGTTGAAGTCGAATCGGCAATTTCCTTCTTTGATGCACGCGCGTCCAGACCATAGCTGTCAGATGTCCGAACGGTCATATCTGAATTGCGATTCTTGTCTTAAGGAGACGAGCGTCCGGACGGGATACCACATCGTCCGGACGGTTGATTGATCTTCCCTTTCTTAGAACTTGGAAAGAAATCAGAAACTGATCGAGTACTGGGAGGCATTCGGACATGCTGCTGAAACGTCCGAACGGATGCAAGCTGGCACAGAAACTTCTTGATACAGTATGGGGTCCGGACGGAATGAACACTTCGTCCGGACGGATGATGTTGGTCTGTCTAGCGTCCGGACGGGATGACACGTCGTCCAGACGGATGGAACAGTGGACAGATGGGCGTTCGGATGGGATGGCTCGATCGTCCGGACGGCTGATAGGGAACTTGAATTCTTCTGACTTGCAGACTCTGAATAGTGGAATCCATGTTTACAGCATCTTTACACTTAAGTGATTTTGTCCAAACACAGAATGAGGCCAAAATACTAACAAATCTCTTTGAATACTTTGCACGTTTAATTACTAGCAACTCTTTGCTCAGTTGAGCTATCTTTAAAATATTTAAAAGCTCTCGATTTTGATAAATCCATTTTTATTGGGGTTAAATACATTTTTGTCTCATGTGGTTTAATGACTTTATTTTTTTGCCCCTTGTACTTCATTACGTATCGTAGATAGTACATCGTTTATGGCTAAAAACGAAGATGGTGATGTGGTCTTTTGTTTACCAAAATATATCAATAATAAAATTAACCACTCGCAATAGAACGAATCCTTGTAGGATAAGGCTATAGAGAGGGTGTCGAACCTCAAGGACTACAAGGGTATTATTATCAAGCTTATCGAGATTAAATATAACTTAATTAAAAATACGTTTGATTTAGTTTTTGTTTTCTAAAAATAAATGCATAAAAGTAAAAGACATAAATTTAAAGATAGTAGGGATGAGATAAAGAATAGGGGATTGATTTCACCACTCACCGCATAACAATGGTCAATCATAAATTAACAAGGAAAATTCATACTATGCATGATATAGGACTCGTCTCACTTGAGTAGTCAAGAAATTACCTCTAAAGAATAAGTATAATCCATCTTCAGTTGGCACGGACCGTCCACCTAACCACTAAGATGCGGTACGACCCGTCTTCCCTAGGCATGGACTAGCTACGTCTTTAATAGGATATACACACAATCAATGGAATAGTATAACTCATCTTCGGTTGGCACGGACTGTCTACCTAAATTATACTAAACTAGGGTGTAGTACAATTCGTCTTCCCTAGGCATGTTCTATCTAATCCTCTTGATCATATGTCAATTAAAACCGTTGTATAGCAATCATTCACATAATCACAGAAAATATGAAGGATTGAGTTCAATCAATATAAAAGACTTTCTAAGACAAGATAAGAAATTCATAATGATTGAATATAAACATTAAAATCAATTCTCACAGTTATACAACTATCATTCATAGAGAAAATCCCAAATTAAAATACAATTAAACCATCGTTACTTGGAAAGGGCTACATCAACACCCTATTAGGAATTTAGCCGCTCATCGTAGTGCTGGGATGGCCTCCTGCCATGTTCTTCTCCTCTTCAACTTGTCAGGCTTCCGAGAAGAATTTTCTGTCTAAATCTAAGCATAAGCCCAAGCACCAAGCACCAAGCACACCTCATCTTGAAGCTTAGGGGTCTATTTATAGGGAGCACACAAGTCCTAGAAGCCCTTGGAATTCCAGAAAAATCGCTCTTGAGTCTTCTTGTCCAAGTAGGAGATTGAAACTTCAATCCAAGTAGGAAAAGGATTCTAAATTCGGCCAGAATTGCGGTCTTTTATTGCGGGGCGATTTTGACATAGTAAATGTTCGAATTAGGGAAAAGACTCATATTTGTTGAATTTTTTATAAGTTTTCCAACGCCACCAATTTCATTGCAATCCGATATCTGACGCAAAATTTATGATCCAAACACTGAGACATGTGTAGAATCCAAATTTGAATCCAATCCCATTTTGACTCTTAGTGGAGAAATTCCGATTTAATCATTCTCTTGATTTGATTAAACTTAACTACATCATATAAGTCTTCTATTATGATTGGTTAAGCTTACCAATATCTTTTAGGTCTTCTCAAAGTGTGTTTTAAGCCCAAAATCAATGAAATTAATTGCATTTTTATTTAAAACCTGAAAACAATAAAACGAACACAAAATCAAACAAATAACAATGCTAAAGAATTAACATATATAAGTTAAGGAGCTTGAATGTGTAACATTCGACGCTTATCATATGGTACTTTCGTCCAAAAACTTGATGGAAGTTCACATCACTTGCCTTAAAAAACTAATATATGTCCCTATGCCTAATTAAAAATTAAAAAAAAAAATCAAAAACTTTAATTTTTTTTTTGAATCCAAAAAAAAAAAAAAAACAAGATGGGGGCACACCGTTTGGTCTAGGGGTGGTTTCAGCCACCCCTACAAGGCTAAAAAAAAAAAAAAAAAAAAAAAAAAAAAAAAAAAAAAAAAAAAAAAAAAAAAAAAAAAAAAATTGTCTAGGGTTTGGCTTCTGGGAGTAGTTTGACCAGCCTTAGAGGACATGAGGGTGGTTCAGCCACCCCCAGACCGGCCATAGGGAGTGGCCGAAACTACCCTAAGGCCAAATGGGGATGGCCTAGCCACCCCCAAAGCCTTTAGGGTGGTTTTGGCCACCCCCATTTTGCCAAAAATGGTGGCTCAAGCCACCCCTATTTTTTTTTTTTTTTTTTCTAAAGATTTTTTTTTTTGAATGTTTTTAATATTTTTAGTTTTTTAGTTTTGAAATTTTATTTTTAATGGAGCGCAGGACATGTGTTAGGTTCTTAAGGTTGCTAGCATGGACTTCCATCAATTTTTGGACAGAAATTGGATGAAAGTACTATCTCCGTCTTTATCCATAAACGAAGTACCATTTATAATATGAAATGAAAAATAAAGAGAAAAAAAATATAATAATAAAAAATAAAGTCTTTAAACTATAGGGGGTCAAAGGTATTTAACCCTTTTTATTCTTATGAAAACTGCCATGTGTTTTAGGTGGGGTGTTACAGTTTACCACAACATGATCATGTACCCCAAGTCTTATTTCCTTGGGCAATAGATAAGAACAAGGTCATGTACCCTATAGTATATCTTATTTGGCAAATGACCAGAGCACGAGCATGTACCTCATGTCGTGTTTCCTTCAGCAATTGATTGGAGCAAGGTCATGTACCCCAAATAGATTGCATTAGGGAATTGGAAAACATATGGTCATGTACCCCATATCAGACTCTATTGGGCAATAAGCCAGTATATAATCATGTATCCCAAATCAAATTATATTAGACAATTGACCATCATATGATCATGTACCCAGATTAAATTATGTTAGGCAGCTGATCAAAGTAAGAAAGACCACAATAATGTGGCCATGCGCTTAGTGACAAGCCATTGAACGATTAGCCACCCAATACAAAATGAGGGAGACCATCAATCCCTCAAAGACATTAAGAGATTTGATGGCCAACTGAAACATTTGAAATCAGCCATACAACCATGACCACCATACAAAGACAATGATTATGTCCAAGATTCATCACCAGAGTGGGTGGTATGGGGAAGACAAGGCATCACAACTGGGTAAAATACCAATTGGGCCGATCAGGTCTAGAAGGCCTAACAATGTCTCCCCACCACTCAAAGGAAGCTCAACATCATTGGCTAAGCAAGTTGGCCAGAGTCTAACGACAAAAGAGTCGCATGTCAATCCTGGTCCAATAGTCGAATAGGAGGTCTATAGGAAAGTAAAATACTCAAAGAAGTCCATATCAGACCTCAGCCACGCAGAGGAAGCGTGAACGCTAAAGACTGTAGAAACAAAGTCCTATTAGCATTAATCGAGGTCACGTGATCACCTTTTTCATAGGTCAAGCGCCTTCCAATGGATGGAAAGCCAGATGAACGGCCACTCACTTGGGTAGATGCCAAAAGAGGAAAAACCTATGCACAAGCATAGCTACCCTTGGCCATACCATGCTTTCACTAGCGTTGTCACAACCGTAAACCAAGCCCATGAGTTGTCTCATAGAGGAAGAAGGGACATTGTGTTAATAGGTAAGGATGTGATCAAACAAGAATGTTGAATCCTCCATGGTGACCACGCACTGTGTAGCTTGCCATAGTGTTGAGTCTCACAAAGGACAGGCGGTAGAGGTGGGCGCAACAGAGCATCCAGCTAATTCCCAAATTAAAGTTTGAGTAATCTTCAATCTCAAGCGTTTTCAGCCATTAATCCCCCCATATAGGATTTAAATCATCTTCCTACGACATTGCACATTTTAGGAAGGAAGATCAAAAGGGAGTAACCTTCAAGCAACCCGACTTTTCTTCACTTTCCTATCATACAGACTTCTGCCCGATGGTAGTAGGTGACATCACTGATCCCTTTTCCATTTCTGTTGAACGAACGATTTAATCGCCTATATAAGGCAACACCATCCTAGCAGTGATAGGAAAAGCCACCAGAATACGTAGATCACGACATAGAAGAGAGACCAAGCTGGTTCAAAAATACTCCCACAAAAAAGAAATGCTAAGCGTGTGCTCAAACCGCACATCCTAAGTTCAAACATTGCCCATTAGCGAATGCTTATATTACTACAAGGAAATTAGTCATTCATTGCCGAAATGGAGTAAAGTTGTCTTGCTTCGCAACCACTGAGTCACATCCACTCTCTCTTACTCACTCACTACTTTCCTCATTTCCTATGTATTTATTATGTATTACCATCTTGAATATCACATGATGAAATGCAGTACTTCTTTCATATTATTGCTGAACCATAGGACCTTTGAATGTTTGCTGATTGCATTATAACATGGTCGAATACTTTACTGTTGCGATTCCCACCAATCACTTTGTGTGGCCCTCTTGTATCATTACGAGAATTCGTGCACCCATTGATTTGGTTGCAAGCCCTATTGCCTTAGTAGCCATCAATCCATTAGATTAGCGTGAGTGATGAGCTTGACTATCCTAACTCATTACGAACCGCCCAAATCCGAAAAGACCCACAACCATAGCCATATGACAGAGATACAAATTTTCTTTTATTAGAGTAATATCCTTCCTAACAAATTCAAATGGATTTGAAACTTTTTATATGGTTCTTTGGTCATTGAGGTTCCAATCTGCTCCCTTCAATGTTGTAAAACTAAAATTGGTTCCAGCAATGGTATTGCCCTATGCTATTTGTAAAATAACATTCTGTTTGTGGTTTTACCCGTTCACATACATGAGAAAAGTATTCTATAGAAATATAAATAAATAAATAAATTATTCTCTTCTGTTAATCACTCCCCCCCCCCCCCCCCCCCTCGCGCGCGCGCGCGCACGCGCTTTCTTCTCCTTATAATGGCCTCAACTATCTCAACACAATCATAAAACTTCTATTTGTTGTAAGACAAAACCAGTTCTAAGAGTATTCCCAATGGATTAGCTATTTGTTACTTTAGGCTAAAATAGCTAAATAAAAGGTAAAAAAACACACTCCATTGGATTATGTAAACAAAAAGTTAAAATAGATTTTTCTTAAATCCGTAATTAATATAAGCTCCATGTAGCGTTGCACGTTAACAACGCCACAAACGCTACAGGGGCAAGAATGATGGATTCCCCTCCCCCCTTCTTTTTTTTTTTTTACCCCCCCCCCTTTTCCCTCCACCTTTTATTTCCCTCTTCTTCTCTCCCGCTTCATTCTCCCGTCTCTACGTCTCTCTCTCCTCCTCTCTCGCTGAAGCCCGCGACCGATTGCCATTGGACCGTAATCCCTCCATCGATCCTCACCAATCTCTCCGCAATGAAACTGCAGGTTGGTTGCTTTCCCTCTCTTTATGTCTCTTTAATCCCAAGGGCTTCTCTCCGTCCCCCTCAATCTAATAATTCACAAATCCCAAAAAAAAAATTCAAACACTATAAGTGGAAGAATTAAATTCAAAAGACAAAGAATAGTTACTGTGTATGTATGTTTGATTGTTCAAAAAATGTGGACTATGCTGCGACTAGCCAAGCCATGTGAGTTTTGGTATGAGATTCTTGATTTTTCAATGGTTGGTGAAAAGATGTTTGTGTATGTATGTGGTGGGTTGTACACAAGTATGTTGAGTTTTTGATACTGATGGTACCTTATTGTAGTATTTAGTTTCTGCTTTTACATTTTCGAGCATGTCATATTATTGATTGAAACTGTGTGTTTCACAATTTATCCTAAGATATACTTATTCTCATGATAAGTGATGAAGTAAACCATTTGCTTAATGATAGTCATATAACATATTTTGCATTTGGGGAATTAGTACAGAATCCAACATCTTACAACATTCTTAAATTTAATTATTTGTTTTGATCTTCAGTTTTATGACTAGCCTGTAAACATGATAGGTAGCACTTGCATTAAAACTACTGTATATTTCACTTGTAATGTTTTATTGTCCTTTCATTACATTACTTGTAATGTTTCATTGTCCTTTTGTGTTGAATTTTGGAAGGATGGATTTGAATGACGATACATTCTTCGTCCCTCTCATACATGAGGGAGATTATGGTTACAATGCATATACGTTGGCTTCTTTTCATGAGAACATTGATTCCCAAGACACTCAACTCCAACCTCAAACGGAATTCACGACTTAAAAAACTCAACGGAAAGGAAACTTTGGTGTAGAAGAAGACAACGTACTAGTATCGGCTTGGCTCACTACTAGTATGGATGCAATTCATGGTATCGATCAAAAAGCCTCAAAATTTTGGATGAGAGTTCATGCGAAGTATGATGAACATAAGAAGCCCAACTTTTGTAAACGTTCTGTGAACTCTTTAACGAATTGGTGGTCAATGAACCATATTGCCACCAACAAGTTTTGTGGATGCTTAGCTCAAATCGAAACAAGGCATCAAAGTGGCCACCAAACAAGACAAGGTATGAATTGATTGTTATGCCTTAAAGTCAATGAGCCAATGATTAATTCGTATGAATATTTTAATTATTGAATCTTTGTTAATTTTTCAAATTGAGGAAGCGAAGGTGATGTATCACAGCATCCACGGTGGCTCATTTAATTTTCAACATTGTTGGAATACATTGAGATTTCATCCAAAATGGAAACAAACTGTGACCGAAGGAGTCAGAAAAAAGAAAAGAAAAACATTTGCACAAGAACCTTATTGTACTCCAGATTCAATACATTTAGGGGACAACAATGGGTCTCCATCAGTGATTGCAGACTTGGAGAGGCCAATTGGCAAGAAGGCCCAAAATGAGAGAGAGAAAACACAGAGGAGGCAAACCAAATGTCTGCGAATCTTGTAGAGGTAGTTAATGATATGAAGGAAAAAAAAGAAGAAATCTCATGATCAAAGAATTGAAGAATGACAAGAGTATATTCGTCTTACAAAAGAAAGGCTTGTGTTTGAGCAATCGAGAGAGGAAAGGGAAAAAAAGGTTGATCTTCTTAGTAAAAAAAAGGCTTGAAATTGAGCAATCAAGAGAGGACAGGAAAATTATGAGTATGGATACAAGCAACATGTCTCCAATGAAAAAAAATCATATTTTCGTTCACGTCAAATGGAAATCATTGAAAAACATATGGTCATTCCCATTTGAGATTGACTAAATGCTTTTACATGTGTTTGATGTATTTTGTGGTCTGTATTTTGTTGAAAGTCTATGTTGTGGACTAAATAGTTAGTTTGTGAACGTGGTCCACTACTTAGTTTGGTTAGTTAGTGAAAGATGTATATTGTGGGCTGTATCTTTTCCTTGAATTTCATAGACATATCTGGGTTTGGTTAGTAAAAGATGTTAACTTGCTGCTGCCAGTAGCTTTGTGTTTTGGTTTAATCCAAAATTGTGTATTGTGTTTTGATTTGAATCTGCAGCTTGTGGGCTGTAGCTTTTCAGTTTATTTCAAAACTGGATCCAATACTTATTTGATACTTATCCATAATTTGAAATTATAGTTTTTTTATAGTTCTATGAATTGTATCTGTGCTTTTTGTTGCACTTGGGAACTTACTGGACACCTCAAACGTTGGATTTGAACCTTGTTTAAGTATTGATGAGCAGAAATATAATCATAAACAGAAACAAGAGAAGGGGTCATTGACGACAAGTATTTGAGTCTTTGACTCTTTCAGAGTGAAAGATTCCTTCTTTGGTGCAGGTGTGGCTGAAGTTGATTCAGTTTCAAATATGGAATATATTAGAATTTGGCAATGCAATGATGCAGTTTCTAGTGGGAGTTTCTATGTCTATGCGTGTGTTCTGATGATATTGTGGAATCTGAACCTTATTTTCTCAAAATCATTTGTGTCTATGTTTCTGTTTTGTGTTGAACTATATATCCTTATCCGTATTTCTAGTTTATACTTCATCTGTGAGCACACTATTCTTTTTCTTTCTTTCCTTTGTCCTTGCAGTAGTGATTGTCTTTGAGTGATTTCTGTATGAACACAAAACTGAAATAGACGAATTACAAAATTATCCTAGAAATCAAAACAACCACCATTAGCATTGACCTAATAATCCACAAATTCTATATGAAATGAAATTTAAAATTACGATTGGCTATGTATTTGCCATAAATGCTCGATGGGGTCTGATTGCAGCTGAGAATGAGTCCCTCTATCTCTAATGCGATGATGATGTTCAATGAAGTCCGTAAGTTGTTGATTCGTAGTGTGTGGCACTGGTTCGTAAAGACTTTCATCGATTTGATCGTAAACAAAATCATCTGCTCTAAGGTATTGATGTCGCTCATCTTCAACAATTATGGTATGCAATATTATGCATGCTATCATGATGTTTTTAAGCATTTAATGATCGAAAGAACGCGCAGGTCCTCGCACAATTGCAAATCGTGCTTAAAGCACTCCAAATGCACGTTCTACATCTTTCCTTGCTGACTCTTGAGTTTTTGCAAAATGTTTTCTCTTATTTCCTTGCTGAGCATGAATTGTTTTTACAAATGTTGACTGTGAAGGATATATACCATCAGGGATATAATATCCCATTGTGTAGTCATTACCGTTGATTAAGTAGTTCACTGGAGGAGCACGCCCTCCAACGAGCTCGATAAATAAAGAAGAATGTTCTAACATGTTGAAATCATTATGAGACCCTGACAACCCAAAAAATGCTTGCCATATCCAAAGATCATATGACGCCACGGCTTCTAAAATAATTGTTGGTTCATGAATATGACCAGAAAACATATCTGCCCATGCTCTTGGACAATTCTTCAATTTCCAAAGCATATAATCGATGCTCCCCACCATCCCTGGAAATCCACGTCTTGCGTTCACCTCTAGCAATCTAGATATGTCATTGTTGTTTGGCGACCTCAAGTATTTGTCAGAATAAATTGAAATTACTGATTTAACAAAATATTGCAAGCACTGTGTTGCAGTGTTTTCTGCAATCCTCAAATATTCATCCATAAAATCACCTGATACTCAATAACCGAGCATCTTAAGTGAGGCAGTTATCTTTTGAAGGGAAGAATGTCCAAGCTTTTTAGCAGCATCTCTTCTTTGGACGAAATATGATTCGTGAGCTTCTATCACAATTTGAATACAATTAAACAGAGAACGTTGAATTCGAAAGCTCCTCTGAAATTTCGTAGGAGGATAGACTGGCGATTCTGCAAAATAGTCTAAGAAAAGACGTTGGTGACCTTCCAAAAAATTACGCTGGATGAACCTACGGCGTTGAACAGAACCAAGGCGCGATGTTGAGCCTCTTTCATCACGCAACCGTTCTTCTTCAACAGAGAAAGCCAAAACGATATCCAACTCGTCATCGGAGGATGAAGAGTTAAAAATTGTAAAAGAAGGATCCATAAAGAGTGTAGAAAAAGAAAAGTTTAGAGAATTGTGAAAAAAGAAGCTTGTGTTTTTTATGTGTGAAACTTTACAATAACTTGGACAATTTATAGTTAAATTAATTAGTATGAATAAAAAAAAAAAATTATAATACCCCTCAGAATAATATGAGCATGTCAAAGGGTCAAGCAGTCGATGACCCGTTATTGTAGTGTTCTGCTGGAAAAATGGACTATTAAAACCATGGAGCAATTCTAGAAAGGAATATTGTCATAATAAATGGGCAATGCAAGATCCAAAGATGACCCGTTATTGTAGTGTTCTGTTGGAAAAAAATGGACTGTTAAACACATGGAGCAATTCTAGAAAGGAATATTCTCATAATAAATGGGCAATGCGAGATCCAATCCATTTCGTTTTTTGATAAATGGGCAATGCGAAATCCTTGGTTGAAGTAGAGTTTCTCTTTGATCATATGATTGATAAAGGATTATTTTCATAAACAAATCTGGTTTGATTTTCATAGAGCAAAAAAATATGATTATTAGAAAAATTGCCGTTTGAGGAAAAATAACCGTTGAAAAAATTGCGTTAGAAAAATGACTATTTGAACAAAATGACTGTTGACAAATATGACCGATTGAAAAAAATAAAAAAATAAAAAACGATAATTAAAAAAGTAATATAAAAGAATAAAAAAAAAAAACATATCTAGATAATATAGAGTTAAAAATAGATAATTGGATGTATGGTAATATAGAGTTGAGAATAGATAATCGGATGTATGGTGCCCTTTAAAACCCATTAGCTAAACTAGATAAAGTGGGTTTTGATTAGCTATTTTAAATTAAAAAATACATAAGTCATTGATAGTATGAAATTACTATCAAATGATATTACTGTATTTCTTTTTTATTTTTTAAAAAATAGGTAAAAATACATTTATAGCCCCCATATAAAGTTGGACCCCTTTTTTAATCTGGCTTCCAATGTTTAAAAAATAGCAATTGACCCCTCGAAATTTCAACCGTCGGCAAGTTTGATCATCCGTTAGCCTTTGTCCCACATGAATTTCTAGCAAATGAAGTTCCCAAAATGCCCCTAGAGGAAGAGAGGGGAGGGGGGTAAAGTGTTAAAAAAAAACAGTTAAATACAAAATTTCAAAAAAAAATAAAAAAAATAAAAAATAAAACCCTTGGGGAGGTATTTAACACTTTGCCCCCCCCCCCCCCCCCCCCCCCCCCCCAAGGGCATTTTGGAGAGTTGAATAGATAAAAAGTCACGTATTCTTTTATACCAAAAACTCAAGAGAAACTTATGGGGGTTGACCATATCTCTAAAGAGGCTCCAACCAATAGTGTTGATTTCATGCTAGCACGAGCTCTTGGAGGCACAAATTGGTACGCTTCAAAGAAATTCAAATATGGAAAATTCGAAAAATAAATATTCTTTTCCACAGAACTAAGCGACAACTGCAATGAATTTTGCATGGGATCGGAGGACTCAAAAGTGCTACAATGGAATATATATATATATCCTCAAAAGAATCGTTTACGCTGGACAAATTCATGTTATGAAATTGTTTATGTCACAAATGCAATGAAGAAGACTGAATCGAAAAGTTCTTCAACTCCAAAGGAACCTGCTCCAGTGACAAGATATATGCCTTCAATTACCAATATCTGACGGGTAGATTAAAACCTATATATACCAGAGGGCTCAGCGTTCTGAACAATCCATGGATGTTCAAGAAGCTTATGTAGCGGCAGACGCTGAGAAGAATCCTTGACAAGCATCTGTTAGTAAAAAGGCGAGAAAAATCAGGCATAGCAGTAACTATTAAATAAAAATTTTGAGAATGTTTAGCAATGTAAAGAAGTCAAAAGCAAAAAGGTGGAAACCTGACTAATGAGGTCCTTTGCAGCAGAAGAGACAATTGGTTTAGGCGGAAACTTTAGATCAACTTGCACAATCCTGTATAATATAGTGACACGCAGTATAAGCAATACGAAAATCCTATAATATAACCAACATTAATTAGATATAATACACACTTTGGAAAAAATTTAGTGCCTTCACTATATTAACTTTGCACCTTACAAGAGAGAAAGGAGAATTCTCTTAAAAAATACCTTAAATATTTCCAATACTTTCGAATTTTAGCATTACATGTCTCTCAACAAAAAGCGTTAATTAGTGGGGTGATGGAATATTTAAAGATGCTAATTTTGATCGTGCTTATGCATTCTGCAAGCCATGCTTACCTTCTATACGTATCAGAGTGTTCCTTAGCCTCAAAAGGAGGGACCCCATAGAGGAACTCGTAGCAAAGGACACCAAGACTCCAGATATCCACACTTGCATCATGCTCTACACTCTCCACTGTTAGGCACCGCCAAAGTATTAGAAGAGTAGAGATTAGTTGTGTATCATGTAAGCTATGTAAAGCAATTCTCAATAGCAAATTAACTTTTTGAGAAACAGAACTAATGTGACCCACAAATGATCCGTAGAGATGAAACCAAAGATAAGAAGAAGAGGATGTAAATCAAATGTCAATGAAGACAAGCCCCTTGCAGCATGCATTGTCTAATAATACATACCCATCTCAGGGGGGAGGTAATCCAGCGTACCACACATGGTTCGCCTGCGGTTGAATGTATGCACAGACCACCCAAAATCTGCAATTTTAAGTTCACCCTGACAAAGAGAACCCACAACAATGACATCAGAATACAAGGTACGTTCTTTACGTCAAATGACCAAGAAACAGATAGTGCTCTAGAAGTTGGTCATCACCTGTGCACCAATTAAAAGGTTCTCTGGTTTAATATCCCTGTGTATCACGTGCTTTCCATGGCAATATATGAGGGCACGGGCTAATGATGCAACATACTGTCATGCGCCACAATAACTTATGATCAGTTTTGCATTAAAAAATAAAAAGAGGACTATTGGATCGCAAGTAACAGCACACTACTACACCGTCTTCCAAAAGTGTAATCATTATTATACCTTTACGATTTAGGAACTTCACTTTACTTGAATCGTGAATAAGTAAAGCAACCAAAAATCAGGTGATAGCTAGGAAAAACCTTCAGATATATAGATATGACTTAAGAATTAATGTAAGAGGGAGAAACAAATGAAAGTAAAATGGTAGGCTATATCATAAATAGAACTTACAGTAGCAGCACGTCTTTCACTGAAGTATTTACACTTCTGAAGTTCCTTGTAAAGTTCACCTTTGGCTGCATATTCTAATATCAAATAAACTCTTTTCTGCAATGACCACATTTAAATAATAAATGGTTAATAGCAACATATTTCCTCACTTCAGCAATTCATTCTTCTCACATTACTGAGTAGCTAAAGACCACCACCATTTACCTGATCATAGAAGTATCCATAAAGGCGTAAAATATTGGGATGTCGAAGATGACTTTGTATTTCAACTTCCCGGCGAAGCTGGTGCTCAACCTGAGACTGTTGCAGCTGGCTCTTAAAGAGGACTTTCAGTGCCACAATATGATTGCTCTGTTTCAGGATAATTTCACAGAAGTAACCAAGAAGTACCAAATGGGTGATGTAGAAATAACACTAAAAAATCCAAGAACATTCACTGTCATGAAAACACACATTCTAGGGTAGCTTAAGAAATAGTAGTTCTTTGATTTTGCCAGGCATTTTGGAAATTAAAATCTGAAATCTCGAAATTATTTAAGACAAAATAATCAAATGATTACCAAATGAGTGATGTAGAAATAACACTAAAAAATCTATGAAAATTCACTGTCATGAAAAAACACATTCTAGGGAAGCTTAAGAAATAGTAGTTCTTTGATTTGCTAGACGTTTTGGAAATAAAAATCTGAAATCTCGAAATTATTTAGGACAAAAGAATCAAATACCACCCACCCCCAACTGAGTGTTACACTAAGCTCACTAGGGAAGCTTAAACATTCAAATAAAAACTTATATGAATTTTCGTTTCATCAGCAGCGGTACAAACGACAAAAGCTTCCTAACGTGTGTTCCAATTAGATAGAACCCAAAATCATTGACTATCAAAACTCAAAACAACTTAAAAGGACTACAATTCCACAATCAACAAATCGCCTAATTACTGAGAAAAATAAAGTAGTTGGAAAATTTGAAGAAGTTTCAAAGCATGTGAAAACCAACCCTCTTTTCTCTTGCCAAATAGACATGACCAAACTTTCCCCGTCCGAGGGGTTTTCCAATGTCAAAGTCATTAAGAGTCCATCTTCTTTTCTCCACTGAAGAAACATCTGAAGAAGCCTGTATAATAAAGCACATAAGTTATCACCGACTAAGACAAGAGTCCAGAACAAATAGCAGATATTATTGTAGACAAAAAAAGCTCCCGCGAAATAACAATTAAAAACCAACAATCCTAAGCCTATTAGTTTAAAAACCTAGGCTCTCTTCTCGAATTCATATAACAAACAATCAGAACTCCATTTTTTCAACCAAAAATGAGAAAAGATAACAAACAGAGAAAATTTGGGGTCTTTGTTTCTCAGAAAAGAATGAGAAAGGGTGACGGAAAATGCTAAAGAATTCTTCCTCCGGAGTAATTTTAGGGATTTTCCTTCATCCATTCCCAAAAACCAAAAGGAGAAAAAAGAGATATAAAGAACGTTAATTTCTTTTGCATAGGCCAAGACAAGGGAGGTTAATCAAAGAGCAAACTTCGAATCGCGAAGAGACCTCGCGAAGAAACCCTAGCTTTCAAACCAGAGGGTACAAAAGCCACAAAGATTGCGATTCAAACTTGGATTTCTTCCACACATCACGAAACTCCAGAAATTTCACAAAAGAAACAAAGAAATCCATTAATTTTAACAAATCAAGCAAACGGCGCGTTCAAAGTAGGGAAATGAAACTCCAAATAAAAAACCCCTAACTTTCAGATCAGAGAAATCAAAGAAACACAAGGATTACAAATCAAAACCCTAACTTAAATGCATTATCTATTTAATTTACCTTCTCTTGTGGTTGGGTCTCTGCAGCGATCGCCATGAGAGAGAGAGAGAGAGAGAGAGAGAGAGAGATTGACGGAGATGAAGATGGCAGACAAGGCAATGAAAGGAATGGCGGATGGGATGCTTGAATAAGCACATTACAACGGTCGAGTTCGTAGGGAGCGCCACGTGGTCCAATCCCGCTCACGACTCTATTCAAAAATGTTTTTGGCATTTCCTGTATCTCATGCGGCTGGAGCGTCTCTCATTTTGACCTGCACGTGAGCGTGATGCACATTGGGATCATATATGCCTTTTTCTTTTTGTTTCCAGATCATTTTCTTTTAAAAAAAAAAAATATATTACGTTATAAGAGTGCTATATTCATTTCATCCCCTCAATTTGTCAAAAAAAAAAAAAAACTATCCCCTCAAATATATTAATAATTTAAATTCAAATAACTGGTTCTAAATTATATGGCTTTTTATATGTTTTAAGATTTATGAACATTAAAATATTTATACTCTGATAGTAAGTATAAAAAATGTGATCAATTATCAGTACAGGACGCTTAAAATTTAGGGAAAATTATACTATTGATTTATGTGGTTGACTTAAATTATAAATCGCTCCCTCTGATATTAAAATTAATTCAAAAATTCATGTAGTTAGCTTAATTTACAAATCGTTTTATGAAGTCAAATTTCGTTAAAATTTTTGACAAATTCTATTAGGCGCCACATCAGCGTCAAAAAGATAGTGACACGTGTCGATCAAAACAAAAAATATAAATATATTTAAAATATAAATAAATAATACTTAAAAAATTATTTTTTAAAAAAAATTAAAAATAGAGGATTTGGCTTCAGTACTGTAGTTTAAACTACAGCACATCTGCTGTAGAAAAAATAAAGGGCACAGAATTAACAGCATATTTTTTTTAACAGAATAGCACAACAGACGTTTTTTTCCTGTTCTTTGAGTTGACGCCGTTCAAGAATGGGAGAACATCCATTTTACTTGACAACGCGAGAATGGAGAAAAGTGTACAGAGAAGATGAGAGTCCAGAGTAAGGAAGAATCTTTTGGATGGGTTGACAAAAAATCCACTTACTCATCTCTCCTTCTAATGAGGGCGCGATGAAACAAAGAAATGCATCTTGGAAGGCCACACCCAGTCAGAGATACAGGATAAGGCCTATGGGTAATCTGACAATCCATATCCCATTTCGGAGTTCACATTGGAAGCATCAGGATCCGGCCGAAGGATCCATCGGCTCCGGCAGTATAGTACCTGCATCTGCTGGAAATAAGCCTTTTTGGTTTTGGGCATACCATCCTAAAGCTTGCTTCTACTCCTGACATGGGCCAATGCCCCACCCAAAACTTTCTGTGATTATCTACGCTATATTTATTTGATGCTTTTTGTTGAAATTGAGTTGCTGTAATTTCGATTGTTGACTTGAACATAGGATTCCGAAGGTCAGTTTGTTAATGGGGGTTTAGGGGGACCATTTGATTCCTTGAAAGTTGAGTTGGACGAAGACTCTGGTGGCAGAACGTCTTCGTCCTTTGCGAGGTACCAGCGACCAATATAGCTACTGGAAAAAACTGAGGGGTGGGCTGACGTGAACCGGCGGCTGGAACTGGTGGCTAGAACTGAACCGGAGGAACGTCACTGCTTGGGCGTGAATCGGAACTGGCAGAAGCTGCTGGCTGCTGGCTGCTGCTGTCGGAACTACAGCGTGGGATGTTCTCTATACACTTTTCCCCATTCTCAAACGGCGTCAACTCAAAGAATAAAAGAAAAAAAACGTCCGTTGTGTTAGTCTGTTAAAAAATATGTGATTAAGTCTGAGCCCTTTATTTTTTCTACAGGAGATGTGCTGTAATTTAAATTACAGCACCGAAACCAGATCCAAAAATAGAAACGAGGTAGCTACCGATTGGGCAGCCACCCCCAAAGGCATCCTAGGATTAGCTGTGTGCCACTCCCAGCCACATCTAGGGGTGGCACGCGGCCACCCCCATTGGGGTGGTTACCCAATCGGCAATGGCCCCTTTTTTATTTATTTTTTTATTTTTTAAGTATTATTTATATTTTTAATATTTTTTATTATTATTATTCTGATCAACACACCATCTTATTTGCGTTGACTTGGCGCCTAACGAAATTTGTCAAAATTTTTAACAAAATTTGACTTCGGAGGATGATTTGTAAATTAAGCCAACCACATGGATCTCTGAATTAGTTTTAATACCTGAGGAAGCAATTTATAATTTAGGTCAACCATAAGGACCAATGGTGCAATTTTCCCTAACATTTATATGGAACTCTTAATATTAAAAAATTGATTTTTAACCCTGTGTAAATCAACAATGGAATATAGTATAGTCGTCAGGACTTTGCTCGATAAATTTTAAAGCTTAAGATAATAATTTTAAGTAAGAATTTTTTTTTATATTTAAAAATTAATTAAAAACTATTTATGTAAATTTTTATATTATAATTTTTTATCTTTAAAATCCATTCTTCTCGTTTTACTAATTAAGTTAGGGAAAACCTTACAGAACCCCTATGAACTACCACTCGTTTTGAAATAACCCCTTAAAGTTTAAAAATTCTCAATTTCACCCCTCGAACTTCTAATTTGATCCAATTTTCCCTTCTGTTAAGATTAGGTGTTAAATCCTAATGGTTTTTGTGAAAAAGATGAAAATACCCTCATTTTTCAAAAAATAAAAAATTGGAACCCATGGGCGTCACAAGGTGACCCAACCTACTGTAGGTCAGCATACCCACAGCCAAACCCACCGGTGACCCAGCATGAGTCCTTTTATTTTTATTTTTATTTTAAAAGTATGTTTTTTTTATTATTTAATTTAAATTAAAGGTAAATTTGAAATTTTATAAAAGTTTCAGTGTCATAAAGGTCATTTCACCCCTTTTACCGTCTGATTTAACACCTAAACCTAACGGAGTGTGGGCATTGCATCAAATTAGAAGTTCAAGGGGGTGAAATTGAGAGTTTTTAAACTTTAGCGGGGTCATTTCGAAATGAGTGAAAGTTCAGGGAGGTTTCGTGAAATTTTCCCTTAAGCTTTTATTTGATAATATTGTTATGGACTTTAGATCCCCCACCCTAGTAGAAATGAATGACCAAAGTACAAAATTGTCACAAAGAGAGAATACATAGACCGAAAAACAATAGTTTAGGCCCCGTAACACTTAGTGGGGAGTGAATAGGTGTTTATAACAAATATTGCCAATTTAAAAATTATGCAATACACAACAAGCAGAATAATTCACCATATGTAAAATAACCAAAATCATATATAGCATACAAACATTCAACACACGATTTTGGTTATGAAATGAAACCCTTTTGAAAAAATCCTCAAGCATAAAACACTTCAAGGCAACCAAGCCTAAAAATCAGTCCATTATAGAAGATTAATAGTTTACAAGTTGTTCACACTTACAAAACCTTTGTAGCTAATACATCATTGTACCAAACAAGCAATTGTTGAGACAGATGTCCAAAATTCCAATTTAATTAATGATTTTTTTTATAATTGTATAATGTTGAACATTTGACATATACATTAATGTTTTACATGTACATATATGTTTGAATATTTTCATATTATATAGTGTAAGGTTCCTAAGTTACATATATTTGACTATGGTCTGAATAATGAGATTATCACACAAAAAATCATAGTCATAGGTCCTTGTAACTTATAAAATATTGTTCATAATCGTAAATAAAATTGAAAAATCCATCTAGATTATAACATGTCAACCTCAACGATCTATATTGATTAGAAGAAGCAAATAAGGCTTTGGGTTTATATGTTGGTGTAAGAGCAAGGTAGTGCCATACACCGAACGAACTACTTGAGTCATCATTCTTTCAACACAGTTGATAAAGAATGATGTACGTGCACAGTGACTTATAACAGTTACAATAAATCCTGAGAAAATTATAAACTCAAATGCAAAGTATAGATCACTTTAATGTATGAAAGTGAAATCAATCAATGGTCAACATATTTGTGCATTGGGTGATCACATTTAGTATTGTAGGAACACATTCTTCAAAAATGAATCCAAATCATTTTTCATGGAATAAAGTGATAAGGAATATTTTCTTAATGTAGATTTAATGGGAATGATTATCCTAAATCTCAGGCCTAAGTGTTTCAGTGGTATTTACTGAAATTTTATTTTGTGCAAGGTGAGATAAAATTTCACAAGATACAAAAAGGATATATCATATAATTAAATTAGGTTATCAAGGAAAATGGGTAGTGAACAAAGTTACAATGTTTTGACTTTGGTTCAACTACGGAATGATTCTATGGAGGGGTAATATGTGTACAAAATGGGTTCAATTTTGTGTACAAACACAACGATAAAATACAATGATAACGGTGTGCAAATTGAAATGTGGGTGGCGAATTTATGCATTGTAGTCAAACGCACAAGATGCCATCCAAATTAAAACCTTCATGCCTGCACAAAATTGTGGCACCCATCATATGAACAAAAAAGCTGACGTGAATTGGATCCCGGATTAATATCTTGAGATTTTAGAGATGATCTCGCATGGACTGAGTACGCTTTGAGAGAGCAAGTTAAGAGGGACTACAATATTCAAGTCCGAGATGGGTTGTCTATTGAGCCAAGAAGGTTGCCATGAAAAAGGTATATGAGAATGAGATTGAGCACTACCAAAACAATCAGGACTATGTTGCAGTAGTGCAAAAATGGAACCCAGGCAACATGTATGGTTTGTTAAAAGACATACCTAATTTTCATTGAATGTTTGTATGCTTGTAAGAAAGATATGATTGCCGAGTGTAGAACTATGATGGCATTAGATGGTTGCCACTTAAAGGGCCCATACGAAGGACAATTATTATGTGCAGTAGTTAGGGATGGGAATGATGACATGTTCCCAATTGCTTATGTTGTTGTAGATGCTGAGTGTAAAGACTCATGGATATAGTTTTTGGATTGTCTTCTTGATTGCATTGGCCCTATTGAGGAGCGTGAATGGGTATTTATGTCTGATAGACAAAAGATAAAATATATATTAAAACTAATTTTTTTTCAATTGAATGTTATACTAAAAAGATACTATGCTAATACAATTTATTTGTCTCTCTTGTAAGGATTCATTGATACATTTGAGTATGTGTATCTTGGAGTTGAACATAGGTTTTGTATTCGAAGTCTACATGCCATTTTTAAAAACAAATGGTGGAAAAGAAGAGCATTTAAAGATGAGCTGTTTGGTCTTGCTAGAGTCACAACCGAATCAAATTTTAACCGGCACATGAATGTTATTAAGGGTATGGACGAAGCAGCTTTTGTAACGCCCCAAATTTGAATCTACAAATCCTTAAGCAGAAACCTCCGGTTTCCGCATGGCATTACTACATCAGAGATGGAACTCTCACAATAGATATATATATATATTCTGAAGACTTGGAAGTGATATCATAACACATCAGAGTTGACTGAAATACCTCAAAAAAAATAAATTAGATGTTACTTAGTTTTCATTACATGTTATATGCACACTAGGTGCATCAAAATTTGTGCCACAGACGACACATGAGTATTCATAATAAAAAACAAACTAAATATAAACATCGTCTTAAACATTTTACATACAACGTGGAAAGTAAACACAAATAGATACAACTAGCTAATTAAAGGCTAGCACATAATAGTCCGTAAATGGTATTAAAAACCATCAAAATTGACAAAGGGATCCATGTCTTCACTTTCCTAACCTGCATCAATAACTAAGCAAATATGATATCATCATATTTACATAGACACAAACAAGTGAGTCATCCATTTTCATAGCATAAGATACCATTAGTTTAGAAACAGTTTATAAAGATAACAAATGCAATGATTGTGTGATTATGCATGTAATGAGCAATTAGTTTATATTTTATGATCATCTAACTTTAAACCTCTCGTTCTTAGGTTGCCTTTTCAACCAGATTAACGCCCTTTAAACCTCTAAATTTGAAGTTTATCTATTTTTACTAGAATCCTACTGGTCCCAGCTTTATTTATATATTAAGGGCTTCGGACACATTTTTGTTCACTGATTAGCCATTCCTCGCGGCTACTAACCAACTTTTGTTGATAGCTATCTTTTAAGCTATTTTATTATTTGAGACACAGTATGCATTTCATGAACATTTATCCAAGCAATAAACAGATATAATATTAATCATTTTAATAATGATAATGAAACATAGAATCATCTCTCAATAAGTACTTCCACACTACTCTCTTTAGTGTAATTTCTTAGCTCCTCTTCTGTAATAAATATATATATACAAGAAGATAACACATTTATCAATTCTCTTTCCAAATATTATGTTGTTTTGGATCCATCACTCATCCAAGCACATGTTTAAACATGTATATGTATATATATATACATAACAAGTATAAGAAATATAAACAATAACAAGTAGCCCTGATGATCCAAAACCATCACAAGGTTAATAAATAGCAAGAACATTTTATATCCATCTATCGTTCCTATAGTTGCTGGACAAAAACTTTAGGAAGCAAAACAGAAAGTCTTCACTCAAAATACTAAGCTGGCCGAATAGGTGCAAGAGAAAGAGAAGAGAAAAGCATGGAAATTTTTGCATGGGAATGGACTTGTCTTTGTAAAAATGAAAGACCTATGCCTTGTCCTGTATTTATATGAATCAAAACAATCTGAATGGTGAGTAGAAACTCACGGCTACTACTGGAAAATAAGAGACAAGGAAGCTTCCTTCCTTTGAAAATCAACGCATGCTACCAAAAAGTCTTCCTACCTTATTTTTACCTTTTAACCAAATGGGACTAACTAGCAAAAGATCAACAACTATTAGTTAGAAACAGCAAGGGGGTCAGCTATACATGGGTCTTTTGAATTAATTTTGTAGTTTATTTGACAGTTGGATCATTTAAAGCATCGGTTTCGGGTCAAAAAATCACTCTCACCAAATTGAATTCTGACTTCACATGACTCAAGTAACAACTATATTTTTTACTATATTGAGTCAATATATGCCCTAAAAACATATTTTTCATGCCCAATGTTAGAAATAAAACATCAATTAAAAGTGTCATTTGACAACCACATAGTCAACTCCAAGTCTAAAAAAGTCAACTAGTGAACTTTTCACGAAATTTCACAATATGATAGATATTTTCATTGTGAGTATAACGAGCTTTGATTAGACTAAATCTGAGTTTGTTTAACCTGCTTTTGTTTCAGTCAAGGTTTTAAGCTCAAAAGTCAACTTTTAGTTTTTTAAAGGTTCAAGACTTGATCATAAAGTTTCTAAACTTCTAAGACAACTCTAAAACAGTTATAAAAACTTATTGATATTGTTTTCTTAACAATATTAATGAGTTCTACAATAAATTTAAGCTCTTAAAATTTCCTGGGCATTACAGGTTTCAAGTACTTGGAAAAAATTGATCCTAGTTGTTGGTCAAGGCATGCATTTGGAACCAATTGTAAAACTGATATAATCTCAAACAATATTGCTGAATCATTTAATTCATGGATTAAGGATGCTAGGGGTAAGTTACTCATAACCATGTTGGAGACAATTGATGAATAGGTTCCACACTAAAAGAGAATGAGCTAAGCAAGCCACTAATGAGATTTGTCCGAAGATTCAAAAAAGCTGGAGAGGTGAAAGATCTACAGAGAAACTACATTTTTCACTGGCGATATGGGGCTACGTTTGAGGTAGACAACTACTACGATTCGGGGAGGGCGGTTAATCTGAGTAGCATGACATGTAGTTGTGGTAGATTGCAACTTAATGAGATTTCGTGTCCCCATACATGTGCTGCCATTTACACTGACCGACGTACTCCATAAAACTTTGTGCATGAGTTCTATCGTTATGATGTGTACAAGAAAGCCTACGCCCTTTAAATTCATCCGATGCTTAGGGCTGATGAATAGCCCCACTATCGACGACATTCTACCTCCATTGGTGAGAACTCAACATGGACGCCCTAGAAAAGTAGAAGAGATGCGGAGAAGCCTCAACACCCGTATAAAGTTACAAGGCAAAGGGTATGATGTTAGTTGTGGGAGCTGCAAGTTGGTTGGCCATAATGTCAGATCCTGTTATGAGCCATTGAGGCCAAATTGTAGGCTCAATAAGAAGAAACCTAGCAAAAAGAAAGGAACTGTAAGGGTGGGTGTTTTGGCTGAATCATTATCCATGTTACTTTCAACTATTTGGCTTAGTCCTTTGCTTTTTCTTTTTCTTTTTTTTTTTAAAAAAAAAAAAAGTTTTGAGAAACATGAGTAATGCTTCAGTCTCGCATCCAAATGCGTCCGGAATATCAAACGTAGTGGGGCAACCTAGTCAGCACAGTGAAGGGAGAGGAACTGTAAGGACATCCTTTGTTGGATTTTTTTTACTTTATTGAACTGAACCTGAAAAATTTGCTCTATTTATGATATTTATAACTTATATATGCTAATAGCTCATACCCATGTGAATACTATAATGAATGTTTGAGTGCATTACATGCTCAAAATGGTGTAGGGAAATGTTGAAGGCACTGAGGGCTTTTCAATTGTGAGGAATCGCAAGGTTAGTAGAGTTCTTGTGAAAAGTGAGGTAATTCTCTATGCATGTTACTTAGTTTTCTGGTATATATATGGCAAATTTCATTTTCTCTTTTAGAAGAATTCTAGCACTTGGTTACATGTCAGTTTTGATATTTGGATTCGGTTAGTTCCCTATGTATGTTACTAATTGATTTTGGTGATTGTGTTTGTTTTTTGTGTAAAGGAATGTCACTATGCTTCAGTTTCACAACAAGATAGGTCTGAAATATCTAATGTATCGGGTCCCAGAGAAAGGAGACGAATGATGCCAAGGGCCAAACAATAGAGTAGCATATTTTGTGGTAGTGGATTTTGTAAGGAAAAATGATGTATATTGGTATTTTTTTTGTCACTATGTTGGATGGTGCTATTATGTTAGACATTGATGTATGGTGGTATTTTGTTGGTCGGAATTTGTCAATGGTTTAATGATATATTGATGTAGCACATGAAGGTCCCTAGAAGTTTCTAGAAGATCCCTAATAAATAGTTTTTATTTATTTGATTTCCTTTTAAAATAAGGTTTACTTTTACTACTAGGATAAGGTTTACATTGTTATTAGAATAAGGTTTACTATTACTATTAGGATTATGATTACTTTCTCTATATTTCTCTCCTATAAATAGGCTTGCTTATTATGTAAGAACTCAATCAATGGAATTGTTATAAAATCAGAGAATTCTCTCTCAAATACTCTGCGGAGTTTTATCTTTATTTTAGCCTGCGGGCTTGTTTTATCTTTTGGGGTAAAAGACGAAGACGCTTCTCCTTGCAGAATCGAAGACGCTGTTCTTTGATTAGTTACCTTAGTCTTCCGCTACGTCAGTTGGTATCAGAGCAGGCTTTATCCTGATCATGGCCAATCAACACAACGGTGACAATCCCCCTAACGACGCTGATCGTGACAGGGAGGCTCCTTGGAAAGCCGAATTCCAAGAGTTCCAGCAAACGATACGACAAGAGATGCGCCAGATGCGAGAGATGATGGAGCGCATGCACATGGGTCCTAATCGTAATCATAGGGACAATGATGCCCATGATGACAATGGGATTCGAGCGAGGCCTATTCTTCACCGACAACTTGCACCCACAAACCGACCACCGGTCTATGAGGATCTTAGTGACGATGAAGACTTCGCTGAAGGGGTGTTCGGACAGAACGATGTAGTAGATCGACGAGGTGAAGGACGTAGGCGCGCCGGTCATGGCGGTGGCGCAGGCTTCAGAGGTTATGAGCGCGTTGGAGCTGGCCATATGGGGAATGTCTATGAAGGCGTTGGCCACCGGGATGCTTATGGAGAGCAACCCAGATGTCAGGATCACGGTAGGGAGGAATCCCATGAATACCGAATGAAGATTGATCTCCCATCATTCAACGGGTATCTTCAAATTGAAGATTTCCTAGATTGGGTGACAGAGGTAGAGAGGTTCTTTGATTACATGAATATTCGCGAGGATCGTAAGGTGAAATTAGTGGCATACAAATTCAAGGGAGGAGCTTCTACTTGATGGGAGAAATTACAGATTTCCCGTGCCCGACAAGGGAAGGGACCGGTAACTTCATGGTTGAAGATGAAGCGGCTACTCAAAGCACGGTTTTTACCACCGGATTTTGAGCAACGACTATTCCAGCAATACCAAGAATGTCGACAAGGAGGTCGAACCATCCAGGCGTATGTTGATGATTTCTATCGCCTATCCGCCCGGAATGATCTCATGGAGACAGAAGATCAACAAGTTGCAAGGTTTATTGGTGGACTGCGTGTAGCAATACAAGATAAAGTCTCTATGCATCCTGTCTTTACTTTGAACGAGGCAGTTAGCTTGGCAACTCGAGCCGAGAAGCAATTGGAGCGGCCTAGAGCACCAACTTGGGAGCGAAACTCGAGCAATTCAACGAGAGCAACACAAGGTCGGGGAAAGCAATCTCTAGTTCTGACGGTCACACCAAGTCAACCAGTGACTTCCATGGGAAAAGGAGCCAGTAGCAGTTCAAACATCCCGAGACAACCATCCAACAATCCGTATGCACGGCCCGGTCCAGACAAGTGTTTCAAATGCAACCAACCAGGACATAGATCTCATCCATGTCCCCGGAGACAAATGGTAAACTTGATCGAACCTGAGCCAAAAGAAGGATCCGAGCATGGAGATGATGATACACCCGAATATGAGGAAGAGGAGTGGGTTGACGCTGATGAGGGAATCCTACTTTCCCGATCCTTAGTAATTCAACGTTTACTCTTGACCTCGAGGCAAGAAGATCAATCCCAAAGGCACAAGATTTTTCGTACTCGCTGCACAGTCAACCAAAGGGTATGTGATGTGATTATTGATGGTGGTAGTAGGGAGAATGTAGTGTCAAAGGAGATGGTATCGAAGTTGGGTTTGAAAACTGAGAAGCACCCTGCTCCATACAAGATCGGATGGATCAAGCGAGGAACCGAGACACTAGTAACCGAGAGAAGTCGTTTCACATTCTCAATCGGTAAACATTACTCAGATTCTATTTTATGTGATGTTGTGGAGATGGACGCATGCCACTTAATCCTGGGAAGACCTTGGCAATTTGATGTGGATGCCCAGCACCAAGGAAGGGCTAATGTTTACATTATCTTTCGGGATGGTCGGAAGATAATATTTCGACCCTTACAAGAAGTCGAAAATTCAACTCATTCCAAGGGTAAGCCGGTCCTCCTATCCACTGGTTCAGAATTTATAGAAGAAGTTAAGGAGGCCCGAGACATCGTAGCATTGGTGACTAAGGGAACGCCGAATTCCGTCTCACAAGAAGTTCCCAAGATAATGCAACCGATATTAGAAGAATTTCGAGACATCATGCCTGAAGAGATGCCCGAAGGCCTGCCACCCATGAGAGATATCCAACACTGTATTGACTTAGTGCCAGGAGCAAGTCTCCCAAACTTTCCACACTATCGAATGAGCCCAAAGGAGAATGCTATTTTGCAAGAGCAGGTAGATGGGTTAATTTAGAAGGGACATCTGCGCGAGAGTATGAGTCCATGCGCAGTACCGACCTTACTTGTACTGAAGAAAGATGGAAGTTGGCGAATGTGTGTGGATAGCCGGGCAATAAACAAGATCACGATCAAGTATCGATTTCCAATTCCCCGAATAAGTGACATGTTTGATATGCTATCTGGGGCTAAGATTTTTTCGAAGATTGACTTGAGGAGTGGATATCACCAAATCCGTATACGACCGGGAGATGAATGGAAAACTGCGTTTAAGACTAAAGAGGGGCTTTACGAGTGGATGGTGATGCCTTTCGGTCTTTCAAATGCACCAAGCACTTTCATGCGACTCATGAATCAGGTATTGAAACCTTTTATCGGAAATTTTATTGTTGTCTATTTCGATGATATTCTTATCTATAGTCGCAACCCGGTGAATCACATGGATCACGTGAGGAAAGTATTGGAGGTCCTCCGTGAAAATAAGTTGTTTATCAACTTAAAGAAGTGTAGCTTCATGATGGATCAATTAGTCTTCCTCGGATTTGTGGTTAGTGCCGATGGAATCAGAGTGGATGAAGAAAAGGTGAGAGCCATCAGAGAATGGCCTACTCCCAAGACAGTGGGAGAAGTAAGAAGTTTCCATGGGTTAGCAACTTTCTATAGAAGGTTCGTTCGGAATTTCAGCAGTATTGTAGCACCAATCACTGAGTGTATGAAGAAAGGAAAATTCAACTGGGGTGACGAAGCTGAGCGAAGTTTCTCAATCATCAAAGAAAAACTATGCACGGCACCTGTACTTGCCTTACCCGACTTTGACAAGCTGTTTGAAATTGAGTGTGATGCATCAATCGTCGGGATAGGAGCTGTGTTATCTCAAGAAGGGAAGCCTGTGGAATTTTTTAGTGAAAAGCTCGGAGAAGCAAGACAAAAGTGGTCAACATATGAGTTGGAGCTTTATGCTGTCTTAAGAGCGCTCAAGGTGTGGGAGCACTACCTAATCCAACGAGAGTTTGTCCTCTATACCGATCATCAAGCATAAAGTTCATCAATAGTCAAAAGAATCTAAATCGGATGCATGCTCGGTGGGTTTCTTATATCCAACGGTTCACTTTTTCTCTCAAGCATAAGTCGGGCAAACTGAATCGTGTAGCTGATGCTTTGAGCCGTCGAGCTACCTTGCTGATAACCATGAAAGCTGAAGTGACTGGATTCGAGTGCCTAAAGGAGTTATATGAGGAAGATGAGGATTTTGGTGAGACTTGGAAGCGTTGCAAGGCGGGGCAACCAGTTTCCGAGATACACATTCAGGAGGAGTATTTATTTTGTGGGAATCGGCTATGCATTCCAATGAGTTCCTTACGAGAACAAATAATCCGAGAATTACATGCTGGAGGCTTGGGTGGTCATCTGGGAAGAGACAAGACTATTGCTCTGGTCGAAGAGTAATATTACTGGCCGCAACTGAAGAAAGAAGTAGGTAATTTTGTTCGACGATGCCAGACTTGTCAGGTCGCCAAGGGACAAACTCAAAATACGGGATTATACATGCCTCTACCAATACCGGAAGCACCATGGGAAGATGTATCTATGGATTTTGTATTGGGTCTCCCGAGAACCCAACGAGGAGCAGATTCTATAATAGTAATTGTGGATAGATTTTCCAAAATGGCTCACTTTGTTGCTTGCAAGAAAACATCTGATGCTGTTCAAGTGGCCAATCTATTTTTTCGAGAGGTGGTTCGATTGCATGGGATTCCAAAGTCTATCACTTCTGACCGAGACACCAAGTTCTTGTCTCACTTTTGGCGAACATTATGGAGGCGGTTCGACATAGCATTGAATTTTAGTAGCACAAGTCATCCTCAGACGAACGGGCAAACAGAAGTTGTTAATCGAACCCTTGGTAATTTACTTCGTTGTATTGCAGGCGACAAACCGAAGCAGTGGGACCTAGCTTTAGCTCAAGCTGAGTTTGCCTACAACAACATGGTGAATCGATCTACGGGGAAGGCACCATTCGAAGTCGTCTATGGGAGAACTCCAAGACTTGAAGTAGATCTGGCAGCTTTACCTAAGTTACCAGGAGTAAGTGTGGCAGCGGAGCATTTAGCAGAACGGGTGAAAGCTACCCAAGAGGGAGTTCGTCAGCATCTAGAAAAATCCTATGCTAAGTACAAGGCAACAGCAGACAAGGGTCGACGATCAAAGATTTTTCAAGAAGGAGATCTTGTGATGATATATCTACGCAAGGGGCGATTACCGACTGGTGTTTCTGGAAAGCTGAGGAATAAGAAGTACGGTCCATGCAAAATACTTAAAAAGATTAACGATAATGCATACGTCGTTGACCTTCCCGAGGACTTGGCGATATCTTCAACATTCAACGTGGCAGACATTTTTGAATATTTCCCTCAAGCGGAGTCGGAATTTAACTCGAGGACGAGTTCTTTTCAAGAAGGGGAGACTGATGTAGCACATGAAGGTCCCTAGAAGCTTCTAGAAGATCCCTAATAAATAGTTTTTATTTATTTGATTTCCTTTTAAAAGAAGGTTTACTTTTACTACTAGGATAAGGTTTACTATTGTTATTAGAATAAGGTTTACTATTACTATTAGGATTAGGATTACTTTCTCTACAAGTATTTCTCTCCTATAAATAGGCTTGCTTATTATGTAAGAACTCAATCAATGGAATTGTTATAAAATCAGAGAATTCTCTCTCAAATACTCTACGGTGTTTTATCTTTATTTTAGCCTGCGGGCTTGTTTTATCTTTTGGGGTAGAAGACGAAGACGATTCTCCTTGCAGAATCGAAGACGTTGTTCTTTGATTAGTTACCTTAATCTTCCGCTACGTCATATATGGTGGTGTATTAATGCGAAAAATGATGTATCGAAGGTGTAATGAATAATGATGCATGGTGGTATTTTTTTAGTTGGATTTTGCCAGTGATTTAATGAAGTATACAAGGATACGTTTTAATCTAATTTTTTAGTTGGAGCTCAATATACACTATTAGGCCACTTGTTAACAACATAATACCAAAATGTGTTTGTCAGTTTAGTCATTGGTTTAAATCTTGAGGTTAAAATACTAGATGTGTCAACATAAAGGCCAGCTCTCTCTTTAATAATAGTCACTGAAATTTCACAATTGACCAAAAGAAAGGTAGCAACAACTTTCTTTTATTTCGGAAGGAGGTTATGAAACATCGCTAAGAACAACACTCGAGATAGTTTTGGGGTCTAATGACTAGATGTGGTAACCAATTTTTTATTCACCTGCAAACTCACATAACAATGCGCTCAATTAAGCAACCGAATAACGAGATTACCGTTAAGAATCGTTCTTCATGTAGATAGCAAAACAAGAAATTTTTTTGAAGATACCCCATTCTACATCCTTAATGACAACGGCTACAAAGTTGTTCCTCAAAGATGTTAAGGTCCATCTTTTCATATTACAACTTATTACAACAAATAACACTAACACAATAGCTTATACATAGAAAAAGAAACATTTACACTCATATAGAATCATGACTAATTTTCACAACATTGCTACTAGAAGGACACATGATCTAAAACGAACACATAAAAGATCAAAATAAAAAAAAAATAAAATAAAAAAAATTGCAATAGATAATCCCCATGACACAAACAAAAGGGCATGTGATCGCCTCTCTTTTTTTCTTGTTTATGAAATTCTTCTTCCAAAGTCTTAATCCTCACCCTCATATCGTGTATAAGCTCCCCGCCATGTTCACATATGCGAGGTTCAAACCATTCAAAACACTTGCAATGTGGGCCTTTGCCGAATTGAGTGCATCTAAAGAACCGTCTTCTCGGATTCTCCTTGGTCCATGAAGTCTTCAGATATGTTCTCATACCACAATAGCATTCCCCCGACTCTTCCTTGTCATTTCCCAAGGATGGCCAGCTTGATGACATCAAATCAACATAGACACAAATGATTTCAAATAAACAAAGACAACATGTGACTCTCATAGTTTGTATATATGTATCAATAAGCCAAACATTTTACACACTACAACATTTCATGTTTACCTACTACATTTCATTTTTACACACTACAACAACATACTTATACACTATAAAGCCAACATTTTTAATGAATTCAGAAACACATAGATAATCAATAAGATGCCAAACCGAAAATAAGGATTCGTTAGCATAAGACAGAATAATTTACATTTAGAAAAAGCATGAAGCCCACATGGACAACCTTGGCCAAGATGATTAGATAGTGAAGGATCTCACCCCCCCACTAACATAGTAACTTTGTGGAAAACTAGCCATAGTTTTGATAATGACAACCACGACTATGATGTTTTTGGCAGCAAAGCATCATCATGTATGATTACACTCAGTCACAAGAATGAACTTGGTGACAACCTTGGCCGCATACACGAATTCAGATTCGAAAAAACAATTGCAGATCTAAAAAGGAGCTCACTCTTTAAAAATGAATCAAAAAATCACTTTTTGAATCCATTATCTCCAATCTCCATTTAGGCTGTGGATTGCATGGTTATTGCTCTAGTAGTATGCTCTATCACCGAGAGAAGAATTCAAGCATGTGGAACAACTACGTAAGATCAAATTCTTTTCGGTACAGCAAAGGTATCGAATAATTTATTTCACAATGTATGATTATATTTCTAACAGTGGTATCAGAGCCAAGTTAGTTGTTTCTGTGTATTTTTTCTTGAGTTTGAAAAACATGCATATGCCATTAAATTATTGTAAAGGCAGCGGCACCACCGCCAGAGGAGTGGTAGTGCCACCACACATAATGGCAAAGCCGCTAGTGCTCAACAGTAGAGGGCTCACACGACGTGGCTGCAAGGCCACGAAGCAAGGCATCGGCGCTCTACTCCCCGTTGGGTGGCGGCCGTGCAGTGCGCACGACCAAATCTGGATCTAGCTGTTGCACACGGCCAGATCAGGCCACAGCGCGCGACCAAGCCCAAGGCAGGCCGCTGCGCGCGACCAAGTAGCAGCGCGCAGTAAGGCCAGTGGGCACGGCAAAAACCTAGGCCGCAGCCACACAGCCAAGCCCAGACATGACCGCTGCGGCGCGTGGCCAAGCCAAGGCTAGCGCCCGGCCAGGCCAGATCCAGCCGCAGAGCGTAGCCAGGCCAGATCTGGCTGCCGAAGTACGCAGCCAGGCCAGATCTGGCTGCCGCAGCGCATGGCCAGGTCAGATCTGGCGGCCGAACCGCACGGCTAGATATGGCCGGCCATTTTGGTTGGCAAAGGTGCCGGCCACCGCGGTGAAGGGGCGGCGGCGGCAGTGCAAAAAAGGGTGAACAAATTTTTTTTTTCGGGTCAAATGGTTTGGGCTCGGGTAAGGTTTCAAACTCGAATGGACTTGGTCCAATTTTTTTTAAATAAATAAACCAGCCCAAAGGACCCAGAGGGATCCGCGGGTTGTGCCCAACAGATCGGCCCAACCCAAACCCGCGAGTTGACCCAGATCCGATTTTTTTTTTTTTTTTTTTTTTTTTTTTTTTTTTTTTTTTTAAAAAAAAAGGGGAATACTAATGGGTGAGACGCTTGTATGGTGACTCGATCGATTCCCCTTTTGTTCAAATGTCACCCACTGACTACTGAGCTGCTGCACTTGTTATGTTATTTCTGTCACTAGTTTAATTTATTATGAATAAATTACTATTGTCGGCAATGTAAATTTTGAATAGAATTTTTTGCATGATTATTCTATTAAAATTTTATGTGTGATTTTTTCACATGATTTTATAATTGGAATTTTTTGTTTATTCCTTGTAGAACATGCATAAAATGGATGGCATATTTAAGATTATTGGATTTTTTATTTTTTTTAAATCCAATGTGTTTTAAAAATAATATTTTCCAGAAATATTGCAATATGCCGTTATTTGTATTTTTGGAATGCATGTTATAATCTATGTAATTCCATATGAGATATGTGGCATGACTTCTGTGAGTTTATTCATAATTTATTCCACAATATTAGGGAATAAATTAGTATGCCTAGACTTACATATTGATTGTTGAACTTAGTGGGAGTATGGTTGAGTAGAATTTATATTTTAAACTTCTCACATACACAATTTGTGCATTAAATGAATTAGAGATGGTACTGTACTACATGCGGCGCGAGAGATGATTATGAGCCTAGCGAAATTTTCGATCTCGCGACTTATAGGAAATTATCATTGTCCAATTGAGGTTAATGCTGCAAATTAAAAGTGTGTGCTGAATATTTTATTGCACATAGTTATTGCAGTGACATTGAGATAACATAGATGAACTAGAAACTCTAGAGATTTGTTATGCGACTTAAATGACGCATTAATCTCCTCCTTGAGCCATTGTTGGAAACATAGGATAATGGTATCTGTTAGAGTAAGACTGCCTTAGATCATCGTCATTTTGAAAAACCTCTAGAATTTTCTTAGTGAAATTGTAAAGTGCGCCAAGGTTGTATGCATTACAATTTTCATAGAAATTAAGAGGATTAATTGACATATGAAACTAAACCATTATTTTTTGCCTTGATGAATTCCATGGATAGTAAGTTAAATTGTGAGTTTTTCGTAACGCAAATATTAATTGCTCCCATAATTTTGGGTTGAGCATATTATTTTTGAAGCAACTTAGACAAAATTTATCCGTAGATAGTTGCATACTCTCTAAAAGTCGCTAGTGAATCTGGTTCGACTCGCCAGTATGATTGGCAATTAGGAGCTTTAAATCCAAATGTGTACGAAGAGTATTTTAATATTCTAAGGCAACACATTGATTTAAAGTATTAGCAGTGCCCTTTTGAGACTAAATTTAATAGCACTACTAATATTGCACAAATTTGTATTTTTTGGCAAGACATTTGGGTCGAAGCAAAAATGTGAGAATTTGAGCATTCCATGAGATACGAGTTGAGAGTATTGTAATGCCAAACGCCTTAGAGTCGTGGATGGAAGTTATGGCAAAGTCTAAGACAACTAAGTACGACTTACTCAGTTTAAACATATTGTTTATGGTTGCAATGATGCAATAAAAGGTTAAGATTGAGATAATGTTCTCGCTATGATTTTTCCTTAATCTCTCCTAAGTGGATTGTAGAAAGGAAAATAAATGGGTGAGCGAGAAATATCGCTAGTTATTAGATAGCGGTTGAAAAGTTACAAGGGAGTGAATATATTGCACACCATAGAGATGTTACATTTTCAAAACGCTTTACATATAGCGATATTAATGAAGTCAGTACCCAAATTGGTTAAAGACTTAATGAAAGTAATGGAGTCAGTAAGTCTCTCAAGAGGTTTAGAATTTGGATGGTCATTGGTACCCAAGTTGCTAATTATACCACGAGGCATATGATGATGGGTTAGAAAGCTTGAGAAATTAAAAGTGTTCTCGCTCATAAGAACTCTCTCTTTTATTTAGCAAAGTCAGAAGGCAACAAGAGCATCTTCTACAATTAATCTATTCCTATGTTTGCTCCTTAATAAAGCTAAATACATGATATTAGAAATTGTCTCATCATCTTAATGCGAGAAGGTTAAAATTAATTTTCTCACAAATTCTCAATATTTTTTTTGGAATTTGTTGGAGAAAATCATAAGAAAAATATTTTTTTTGGAAAAAATATATATTTTAGATTACTTTATTTTTTGAATCGCATTAGTGAAAAAATTTAAGTTTTCTAACAACTTATACGATGAGAACAATGAACTCGTAGTACTGTGACTTGCTGAGAACATGATATTAGGTTAACAATGGCGCAAAATATCAGTTACATCATATTTGGGTAGATGAAACATGAGTTTGCTGCCTCAGTCCTAACAAGTTGTCCTTAGAATGATTTTCATTCGCCTATCTATTAAGGATGTGTGCACATGAAATTAGTTGGGGCAATGTAAATTCAATATCAGTGATTTCCAAATTAGATAAATTAAGGATCTTATTATTATGTTTTTTGGGTTGAGTCAAGAATATTATTCCTATTCTCGGCGAGGGTGGGGATTGTGGGTTTTTACATTTTTTTAATGTGAAATATTTATATTAAATTATGTTTAAAATGTTTTATCTCACCCTAATACTGTTTTTTAAAAATATTGTTATTTATCTGAAATGTTGCCGAGAATAGTAGGAGTAAACCACTAGATGAGTGTTTTGCCTAGTGGGAGTGTACCGTTGAGTGGAAGTATGCCACTAGTGGAATGATTCCCATAATTTTTTGTTAAAATAGAAGATCCTTAATGAGTAGTGTGGTAGCAATACAAAATTTGTTTTTTCATCACTTAGTGATAGGAAGAAAATTTTTATACGTGCTCCGCTAGATGCATTGAATTCACAAGATAGGAGTGTATAGTATAGAATAAAAGATTTATTCCACTTGAGTGATTCGACCTGGAGTTGTTGATCTAATGCTGGTAAGGTGGAATTGAAAAAGTGTATAGATCCATCTCATGGCACTGAATGAGTTGCCTTGGTATAACCATCGGTCGCACATCTTAAAACTTTTATGTAAGGAGTTGATTCTCAATGGAGAATTAGATGGTCGGTATTTGTAATGTTTGAGGCACGAAGTACAAAGAGCGTAGAGATTGCAGTTCGTAAATTTTCACGCGGCCTATAACAACTATCTATCTTTGAGTGCAATCAACCACACTTGAAAAGTATCCTCTTAAGTGAGTAAATGTTGCAGACGATCTGGTTATTTTGGATTGAAAATTGTCGCCTAAGGAATAGTTGTCCTTAATATAAGATAATGGCCATGGGTGTATGAAATATAGCTCGGACTATGAGTCTTATGAAACTGTGTTTTTGAGAGTAATGGTTTCTAGTAGCTTATATTCAAAATCCACAGACAATTAATAAGATGGAGAATACCAAAGAATCTATATTTTGTACTTGATAGATGAGATGGCTCATACCATTTTGTGTTACATGTTTTCATTGTGTTTTTTGCTCATGGGAGTCAATAGTTCGAGTTCCATTGGAGGGTAATTTTTTCTTTCACTCTAGTGGAGCGAATTTGTGATGCGATATGGACAAACCTTTGAAGGTAATGGTTAGACTGTTGTGATTGTTCTTAGGGAACACAGCCTTGATCGCTTACTCTAAATGAATTGAAAAGTTGGTTATCTCACATGTTGCTACTAAATACAAGTGATTCCTTTAATGCCTTGAAGTCGCAATAGGGAATGCTGATTGGAATTTAAAGTCACATTGAGAATGTCTTAAAGTTGCAATAGGATTTGCTGACTGAAACCTAAGGTCATTTTATGAGTTTGACCGGAAATGATAAGTCATGATAGAGTCATTGACTTTATGGTGATTTGTTAAGATATAAAAGACATTTTATGAATGAAAGTAGAATCTCTTGAATTCTAGTAGCGCATATTTTTTTTAAAATCACGAAATAGTTGCACATCGAAATAAATGGTCCTAAAACACTACTGGACTGTTTTGTTGTTTGTAGTTGACCATATGAGATGATTTCTCTCCTAAATAATGGTATTGCTCACGTGCACATGATAATGGTGTGTTCTATAATCATTGTGGCATGAATATGAGCATTCAGAGAGCACACACTTATTCACCATGTGTTTGGTGTCATGGTAAAATGTATGTCAATAGGCTTAAGGTTGGCTCACTCACACGAGCAATCGCCTCTAACACTGTGGTAGTGGGTAGAGATGAGACATCGTGTCCTTTGGCGCTGCTATAGCGAGCAAAGTTAATGTTTGAAACCTTCAGTATTTTACTTAAAGAGAAGGTATGACACATTTATAGATATGTCGCTTTAGTTGGTACTAAGATGAGGTCCATAATAAGTTAGGACCGCGCATGGATATCCCACAATCCATGTAGCCTAAGAATAGCCTGATGCAAAACCTTAATTTGGCGCTTGAGGTGGCGAGCAAATGGAGGATTCGGGTTAGGCGCTTGGGTAGCGACTAGACTAAAATCTGTACGATGTATTTGAGTTTAGACATACACTATTTTTTGGAAAGATAACTCCATCGTAGCATGTATTTCATACTACATGTGCTTATGCGACCGATGGTTGAGGTGAGTGAATCGATCCCTGTTTCCTCACCGTGTGAGTCACATAGGTCATTATTAATTACCTTATTTATGCCCTATGAGACCTTTTGACTATGTCAGAATGTTGAAGTTTTAGTGTTTGCTACTTTGGTATGTTACCTATGACCATGAATGATGCGGTCTAAAGGGGCATTGCTGGGAAAGCAACTGGACTAAAATTGACTGACATGAGGGAAAAGGGAAGACTATTTGATAACACATTAGTATTATGTTTGTGTATTCACTGCTAGCAAGTTATGTTGCTTCTTGGAGGTTGTGACATAACTGTGGGTACATAATATTTTGTGGAGGTTAAGCATTGCTCTGAGGTATTGGCCTTGAGAGGGATTAGAGATGCTTAATCTGATGTGATTAATTGAGTCAGGGTATAATGAGACACTAATAGGGATGTTCTATACTGGTCTCTACAAGATTTGGTATAGTGCTCCCAACCTTTCTTGCAGGTGTGCTCGGTGGTCGCACAGTCTATTTGCCAGTATGAACACGATTGAAAACAGATAGAGAGATGCATGGATGGTTGTATTGTTGTGCCCACTGTGTGCGAGTGGGAGATGTAGAAGTGAAGTGAAGCCACATGGGCAATTATTCAACATACTGGTTGCCAAACGTTATACACTCAAGACTTGTAACTGTTTGGACGATTACATGTTATTTTGTATAAAATGTCTCATACAATTTTTGATAAGATATATCAACAAGTGAGACAGAGAGCGGAGAGACAGAAAATGTCTCTGTGGAAAATTTGTGTCATGTGTGTTTGCATATATATATATCTCTCTCACTTTCTAAATTTGTGAAAGGCATTTAGACCGTGGATTCCATGGGTATTGCTCTAGTAGTATGCTCTATCACCGAGAGAAGAATTCAAGAACAAAGCATGTGGAACAACTATGTAAGATCAGATTCTTTTCGGTACAGCAAAGGTATCGAATAATTTATTCCGCATTGTATGATTATATTTTTAACACACACACACTCTCTCTCTCTCTCTCTCTCTCTCTCTCTCTCTCTCTCTCTCTCTCTATATATATATATATATATATATATATATATATATATATATATATTTATATGTATGTATGTATGTATTTAGATACATGTATCTAAAGGCATAGTGTCCAAAAGGGACTATAAATGCAGTCTTATATTTATCTTCCTCATTGATTTGGATTTGCCATAATCCACTTATCATATCAAATTTGAAAAAGACGGTGGCATTATAAACCCTTAATAACAAATCTTTCTTGTTGGAATTGGGTATCGAATCCATTTTAATACTTTATTTTAGAATCTTGGTGCACCTCTTTGTAATTCAGCATTTTTCTGTACATAAAAGGAGGAACAGCTCCATGGTCATTTGCTTTTTCTTATTAATCATTTTTCTAATTATTCGGTTATTTCTTTTTGACATTATTCTAATAATTCTTGATTCATTTGGATTGGTAGAGCTTTTGTCAATATATTTTGTTCACTAAAATCTTTTTCATATGGTAATTGGATGATATGTTTTTTTCTATCCCAAAAAGCATTAGGAATATTGGCACATATTTCAGTTTATATAAAGAGATAATCACCAAGATGCAAATGATAGTGAAGGCAAGTGGGCTCTTCAAGCATCATTTGCTACGACAAGGCTTGAAGATGCTTACTTAGAGGAGTCCATGGTGATTAGCTTTTCCTTATTAATCATTTTTCTAGTAATTCGGTTATTTCTTTTTTATATTATTATAATAATTCTTAATTCATTTGGATTGGTAGCGCTTTTATTGGTATATTTTGTTCACTAAAATCCTTTTTATATGGTAATTGGACAATATGTTTTTTTCTATGCCAAAGAGCATTAAGAATATTGGCACATATTTCAGTTTATATTTCATTTTTTAAGACGTTAATTTTTTGCTGTAGTAGAGGATCTTTTAATTGATCTTCTATTCTTTTATATTGTAAATCTTGTTTTGAAAACATGAGTTTTTTTTCTTTTCTAAGAACCATGTGTTTTTTGATAGTATATTTATTTCTTTGCTAATGGGGATATTTTTTTAATAAATTTATATCTTTCATCATAGGAGGAATAATACTTTTTGTCATATATATATATATATATAATGGCAAATCGCCAAATCCCAAAGAAAATGAACTCACAAAATTGTAGATGCCCAAAAACCTCAAAACTCTAATAAACACATACAAAATCAGTTTAAAGTGAAGATTCATTTCACGGAGTCAAGCGATTTCCATTTCATTACACACGAATGATTTAAGCAAGCGCAAAACGAAGGTGGTTCGCCGCTTGTTGATTTTGGCGGTGCTCCGAACATGAGTGAAGTGTGTCGATTCTAGCGGTGCTCCAACAACAACTTTTTTGCTGGCGATTTCGGCGGTGCTCCAAAAACAACTTTTTTGCTGGTGATTGCAGCCTGAAGATGGAAGGTGAGTGGCATGAGAAAGAAGAGGAAGAATGGATGACAGGTAGGGAAAGGGACTGAGGCTCGATGTGGTAAAATTTGGGGGATAAGGTTAGGTGAAATTAACTGTTCCATACTGATGTGGAGTGACGCCTGACGTGTGTCCTAGCTGGCTTACTAAAATGGCGTGAAAAAACCAAGTTGTGTTTTTTCAAAAGTCATAAATAAAATATAACATGTATCGCATTTTTATTGGGTTCGAAGTGGCAAACTAACAGACTCTATTAATTAAGTGGATGAAAATTGACTTCAGGGAGTAAGTTGTTATTTTCGCCTATCCAAAGACCTCTTTTTTATTTTTATATTAGAGGGATCGATTTGTATTTATTCCTTAATTTAAATATATGCTTAAAAGGCCATGACAATAATAACCAACTGGCCAGAGAAAGAAAAGAATAGAAGAGGATTATCTTCGCAAGTCCAAAACGACATAGAAAGAGGACACAGGTTTCTCAATGACACTTCAACAACTAGCAATTACTATTGATTGGCATATTGCTTCCACCATTTCCATCATTCACTCCACTATCTTATCAACAGCTAGTTGGAAAGCTAGTCGTGTAAACCGAAGTGCATATTTCTATGCCCATCATATGGCAAATTGGGCCGTAAACAGAATTCATTCCGGCTAAATTTCCATTCTTTCCTTTGTATTCACATCTTTTCCTCCATGTTCTGAAAAAGGCTCCCCGCCCACCTTTTTGGCTTTTTTATTCCATAAGATTGTTTTTCTTTTGGTTTCTTTACACACTACTCTCAAAATATATATATATATATATATATACACAGCCATCGACCGAAGTCAAGAAATTCAAAGCCCAATTCACAATCGGTCGCAAATTATAATTACAACACGACTCTCTCTCTCTCTCTCTCTCTCTCTCTCTCTGTGCAATCTTCAGCTTGAGAACTGAGAGGAACAGAATAATGGGAATTCCATCGGAAATGAGGGACTTGTGGGTGCAGAAAAGAAAGGGCTTCGTGATTGCTTCTCCTGTTGAAGATCAGAAAATCTTGAACGCCAGAAATTGCACTCGAGGTTCGACTAATCCGGACTCAGTTTTATCTATTTCGTAGAAAAAGAAACGGAACTTTAAGGTTTTAAATCTCTGGAAACTCGGAATCAGCTTGTCGGATTATCTTATGTGCTCTTTTTGGTTGCTTGGAAAAAGGTAGGAGAGGTTATTTATTAATCTTGATTCGTATCTTTGGGACCTGAAAATAGGGGAAAAAGGACTAATCAATAAACTTGATACGGCTATTTGGTTAAGTTGAGGTAAACATGTGTTAACTAGTTTATATATTTAGATTTTCCTCAGTTTTCACTAAACCAGTTATTGGAAGGTCAATTTCCTTTTATAGGCCAGTGGATTCAACTGGAAATGCGTGTGTACCCTTGTGTGTGTGTGTGCTAGTGTGAGAAAAATTATGTCAACCATGTAACAGCTGTATCTAGGTTTTGTTGAGTGGAAAATCTCTTTTCTTGCATTCTAATTAATGGAAGTTTTGGAATCCAAAATTTTGATTTGGGTGATTGACTCTTTCCTCACAAACTTCCACCTCATTTGCAATCCTCCTTTGAACTTTAGATCTCATCACTTGGTTCCCTCATTCAAAATTTATGCAACACATGAACTGTTTCCTCTGTATTATCTGAAATGTCTAAACTAGCCTTGAGTAGTCACTGGAAATATAAATGGGCAAAGTTGAAGGCACTGCCCGAGACAGGCAAGTCGATGGTGAACTTGCTGCACATTTTTCTTTCATGATTCTTTGCTTTCATAGTTATCTGTTTACATAGGCTGACTGGTCGACAATTGAGAAAAGCCACTTATCTTCTCAGACATTGGCATGCATTCTTGGTTGTGGAACTTACACTAACAAGCAGCACTGATTTGTTATACCACCAATCATGACATGTTGTTTCAGAAACATAGTCTCCCGTGTATTTTTTTTTTTTTTTTAAGTAACATTGTATCCCATGTATTGAGTTGTTAAAAGAAATAACTGTGCCCTCTAGCCATTAAATTATCTTGTACTTCGATAATATTAGGCTTGTAAAGTAGAATATTCATTTTTCTTTCATTTCTTACATTCTACATTGTTTTTGGCTTGGATAATCCAAGCTCCAGACATGCACCTCAGCTTAACTATCCCAACAAGATATAAGCTATAAACCAGGGTGATATATTATTATCATTTCTTCCGTGGAAATTATTGTGTACCATTGCTGCATCTCCCCCAAGGCTAGAGGGTTGTCTACTGCAATTGAGTCGACATCCAAAACTGGGTGAAACTTAACATAGGGTCTATCTACCACAGAATCATTTACATCTCCTGTGTTTGTAAGGAGATTGAGGATGGGTTTTAGAGAGGTCTAAGAAGCAGATTACAAAATTTACAACAAACCCATCAGCAATACAAGATTGGGGAATCAGGTGTTTGAAGAAATCCATGAGAGAGCTGGGGAGTGAGGAGGGTGAGGGATTGGGCTGATTTGGAAGTGTTTGATGAAGGAGGTGTCTGTGAAGTGAAAGGGCTTGTCTTTGCAGTAGGGCTATGGGGGTAGAGAGGAGGGTCTTGTAGGAGCTTAATGGGGAGAGAGTCTTCAAGGGTTTCTGCTAGTTGTACGACAAAGGGCCCAAAAATGGTTGGGGAGGGTTGGGGGTAGACTCTGGTTTTGGTTCTAGCTTGGGACCTTTGGTGGGTGTTGAGACTGGTGGGAATGTTGGCTTTGAAGGCTAAAGGAGCCATGGTGGTGGTGTTTCTGGAGTTTGGAGTTATTGAGCGTCTCTAATCTAATCAGACCAGCATGATCATAGAGGTTGAACATCAAATTCCATCAACACCGACATCTTCATCACCACCAGCCGCATAGCCCTCCTTTATGCCGGCCTCACCGTCATCTTCTCCTACGCCATTGACAGTCTCTCTACACCCTCCTTTCCGCCTTCTACTACAGAGTTTACTGTTAAATTTCCTGTCACTGGTGGTACCTTCAGCTACCATCGTGTCACCTTTGTTTCGTTTATATTTCTAGTTACTTCTTTGGAGTAGTTTAATCATTTCACATGGCAAGTAAATAAGCACATAGAATGCATATATTTCATTTTTTGTTGAAAATCAATGCTCTATTTTGATGGAGAGTGGACATTGAAACAATTTTTTTTTGAATTAAGGGGCCGATTGACATATCTAAAAGTTCAAATGAGAATATTCTAAAAGGGGTGGTAGTTTGGAAAAGAAAAGTGAAATTTACCTTTTTAATTTCCTCCTCTATTGCCTTGACACACAGTCATTGTTTACATGATCATTTGTTGTCTTTTTGTTCGAGTGTTGATACATCTGAAAGTTTACTGAGTATTGTCATGAAAATGACGTACATTACTTAAGCATATATGCATAATATGCAGAAGGTGTTCGTGCCGGATTCAAGTCAGCTTCGATCGCATGCGTTGCCAGCGCTATACCTACAGTATGTGATAGTCCTTCTTTTACTCTCATCATTTTTAATTTGACAATATTCATTGTTAATTCATTATCTATCTTGTTTTTGGAGGTCATATTTGTTGAAAACTAGGTTATAGGCACACCTGTATCATTTGGGATGAATGAATCATAGATTTTAGTATGTATTAGATGATCACAAACAGAGGTTATATTTGTAAGACAATCTGGGCCTACTTTACAGTTTTCATTTGCTTTCTTATACATGATCTGGGCAAAATTTGTAACACAATATCCTGCAAGATCTTCTTCAAAGGCAAACCCACCTTGTCAGATGGGCATTACTTCATTTGTGATAACCTGAAGAAACAATTTGGTTTGGATTGAGATGTTAACAGGCTTCAAGATATTAAGCATGCTGTCTTAGTTGAGTTGGTTGGAGATCTTATTGATTGACACAAACTGCCTGCTTCAAAAACTAAGAGGGATTTGATGGGGCAGGTGAGTTTCTTAGTTGATGAGCATGAGACTTCCTAAGGTTCCACCATTAATCTGTGTTTGGATGCCTTGAGGAATTTTTTTTTTTATTCATCTACAATATGCTTGACCAAAGACCCTAGGTTCGATATTTTGTTGAGCTCTTGTTCCCTCACGTGAATACGTTAACTGGCAATCATTGAAACGCTTTGGCCTGTGGCTATATTAGCTGTGGATAATAGGTTATGTGGTGAGGGAACTAATCAAAGTGTGGGAAATTATTGAAGCACATGACAAACCGACTGAACGTTATCTGTTAATTATAATAAGGATGGTGGTGGTGTGTGCATGTGCTGAGAATTTACCGTTGAAGTCTCAATTTAATGATCGTCCTTGGTTCTTGTTTAGCTTACACATTCTATTCTGTCCTCTACATGCAGATTGGGGTTTCTTTTTTTCTTTTCTTTTTCTAATTGATGTCTCTTGTTCATGTTCTTAGTTGGTTGCAGTTCGTGTGTTTCCTTGGGCAAAGGCAAACCTCAATTATACTGCTCAGGCACTCATTATATCTGCTGGTATGATAATTACATACAAATTATAGTAAGTTATAGTGCTGGGTTCGAACATAGCATTTTAGTTATGGGGTATTTAGCAACCACAGAGAGTTTTAAAAATATACTTTTTTCGGAACAATGAAATTGAGGCTTTTCTTGTGTATAGGTTGTCATTTATCAATGTTCTGAAGAAGTTTAAATAAATAGTAGTATCTTATAAGTTTTGTACTCTCTCTCTCTCTCTCTCTCTCTCAAAAACACATACACGCACACACAGATGCACATGATCCCCCAAACCTCTTCCCAAGTTTTCTCGCGTTTTTATGTATTCCTGTTGTGCTAATTTACATGTAACTGAATGTGCCAAACCTATTTCCTCTTGAAATTTGAGTCTTAACAGTGTAACTTTATGATTGTTGAACAGCATCGGTTGCAGCATACTTCATCACTGCTGACAAAACGATATTAGCGTGTGCAAGAAGAAATTCCCAGCTTGAAAATGCCTTGAGAAGCCAGACATGATGCACTGCAATCGTAAGTTACAGTGATATGTGTGTAACCTAAAGTTTTGTATTGGCACATCATGCTGTGGCTTGTTAAGACGTGCCTTTTTTGGTTTCTCTTCTTAATTTTCTGAGCATGATGGTCAATGTTTACTCATTTTAAATAGCAGCAGTTTATGACCCATTTTATCCGAGTTTAATATGGGATTACTCTGCCGTGATTTACTGGACTCGTAAAATCTGGGCCAGACTTGCCATTGTGCAGTGAATTTTCCCTGTTTTTTAGTGAGCTATCTATTGGAATAAAAATAATGAATAAGAGCACATGTAGCCATCTCTTTGTCTATTGTTAGGGGGGGAAAATTGCATCATGTTAAATGTGTCTTTTCTCTGATTTTTTTTTCCTGGCAAAATGCAATTAGAAAATAAGGGGAAGACATTGATTTTTTTTTTTTTTTTTTTAATTTATATACAAAATTGTAAGATTTTTTTATTTTACTGGAACGCCATTCATATTACATTAGTTCGGGCACATAAAATGTGAACAGCTCCCCCTTCCCTTCCTGTGGGGGCTTCGCCATGCGTGATATAATATGAAGGAATGTGGCACAGAAAGTAGCTGGTTTTGATATAAGATCCAATTTTTTTTTTTTTTGAATGGGGACATTCATTCATTCCATGAAAGCCCGAAGGCAAATACATCGGCCCGAAGGCAAATAGCACAGTCCCAAAGCTACAACAGAAGCCCGAAGGCCTAAGGTAGTGAATAGAGATGAAAAATCTCTAAACATTAAGCCAGGAACAAACTTAGCTTAAAGCAGTTACCAAAGCAACAAGTTAAAATTACAAGAACAAACATTTGACCATCTCTTAACAATGAAGAACAACCCTCCTAAAATGAAAGGGCCTGTCTAACTACCAAGTCACCTAAATGCTTAAGTAAACTGTGAAAGTAAACAAGAATATACAGTAAAAAACACATAAAACAAAACGCTAAGCCAGCAAGTGGAGGAACCAATTTAATCACTCAAATGCGAATAATGAAAGGGCAATAGGGATCATCTATTGTTTCAATGGGTTCTATTTTTATTCATGAAATTCATGTGTTTAGATTTAAGCCTTTGATATGTGGATTTAAAATATATACATAATACATGTCGCAAAACCATTAAGGCTCAAATCATGCGTTACAGTTACTGAGATTAATATCAAACAATTTGTATTGATAATTTTTCTCTCAACTCTTTATTTCCGCCAATTTCACAACCTCTTTTTTTTTTTTTTTTTTTTTTTTTTTTTTTTTTTTTTTTTTGGGTCTTTTCCTCTGTTGAATCTTCAAATGGAGTCATGAAAATTTTGGAAAAATTATTGATATGATACCAGGGGTTTATACTTATACGAAACATTTTCCGGGATAACTTAACATTATACATCCATGTCAGCACCTCTCTCCGCATGATACGTGGAATAATTAATGAGTTAGCTAACCTTATTACCCTTATTACCATGTCGGACGGTACATGTCAGTGCCACAACAATTAATAGATAACTTCATTAATGAAACATGGTCAGCATAAAATGAAAAAACAAAAACAAAAAAGGGATGGCCCCTCCTTAGGGGGCAGCCCCACACATATAAGAAGGGCAGCTACCCTTCATTTATGAGGGGTGGCCGCCTCTCACAAATGAGGGACCGCCACAAGGGGCAACCAATGGCCAGCCCTTATGTGATTTGAGGGGCGGTTGCCCCTTGTTAATGCAAAAGTTTCTTCTTTTTTGTTGCTTTTCTATTTGATGTTGACACGTCTTGCATACTAATATGACCTTATTAATTGACATGGAAATGAAATGTATCATCCAATGTAGCAACAAAATTGGCTAACTCATTGATTATGCTATGTGTCATGCAGAGAAAGGTGCTGACATGGAGCTCTAACGGGACTACAAGGACCATTCTAGGCAAGTAGTTTAGTCTAGGGATCTGCAAAATAATTTTGAAAACTTGAGGATCGGTTTGATGTGGACCAGACTTAAAATTTTCCCAAAGTTTGTTGTACTATGGTGGCCACAGCTTTAAGCATGAGCTGTGGGATTCCATTAGGGAGCTCTTATATAAATGTTTGTAGTAATTTTTGTCCCCCCAAATGTGGCGTGGCTTTTAAAATTACTAATTGTTCAAAGTCTAATACTGATCCATTTCAAATCCAATGATAATTTTAAAAGCTGCATCACTTTTGAATGAACAAAAGTCTTCCTTCTAGCATTATTCCTAAAGTTTGACCACACGTTTGATTTCTCTGTCTTTTTGTCCTTGGTTTTGTACTTTTACAAGCCATTTTTGAAGCAAATCTGGCTTACAAGTTACATCCAATTAGGAAGATAACAACACTGTTTGGCAAACCATTCCAAATTTTCTAAAAAAAATCAAATTATAAACATTCTTACTTTTTATATCACATCAATAACTTTTTATTACTATTTAACCAAAAAAAATATATTAAAAACATAACTTTTTCACTTTTTCCTTTTAAAAAATTTGAAACTTTTTTCTATTTTATATCACATCAATCAATTCTTATTACTATTCAAACAAAAATTTCACTACAAAATCATTTACAAAACATGCCCAACTTAACATCTCTGGTTAGTAAATCAGTAAATTGGACCACTAGGATTCGAGAAGCTGTAGAAAGAGAAAGGAAGAGCAAGGAAAAATATTGCAAATCTACACCTCCATCCACCTTCCTCTCCAAAACTCAATTCCCTTCACCTCCTGCTTCTGAAAACTCCCTCTCCTCTGCAACTAGTGCTGCCGCTGCTGACGGCAACGACGCCGAGCTGCAAATTATGGACGATGATGATGCAATGGAAGATGCTGAAGAGAATTCGAATGGTCTCGGGCATATGGTAGGCTTGGTTGGGAAGGCAAGACACAGCTTCTCACAAGCGCCCAAAATATGTTTTTCGCATTGAGGATCTTCACGTGCCAAGGGACTGATTATTCTTTCCATGTATGCTTAAATTACTTCCACCAAGTCTTCATCACAAGTTTTTCAATTAAGGATTGGAGGATTGGATTGAGTGGAAGTTGGATTGCTATGCCAAATTAAGCAGAAGGCTATAAAAGAATGAAATTTATTCTTGAACTGGAGAAATCATTTTATGTTTTAACCCAATTGTTGCCCCCCCCCCCCCCCCCCCCCCCCTTTGGGTCCAAAAATGTTTATTTTTTATGAAAGTTGGAGACTGCAAAGGTTGCTATGGCATTGCTCCAATCTCTTGAAGGCCCACGCGCCGCCCCCTCTGGTGCTTTCCAAATCTAGCTCATGCCTCCGAGAGCCCATTCTCACCTCCTTCCTCAATAAAATGGGAGTGGTTCTCTCTTGTCCGGAGTTGACGTGAAGCTTGCTCCTTTATCCAAGGCTGTGAGAAAGGTTATCTTCATCATCCACCACAACACACTCATCAGTGCACATTTATTTTCAGCGGTCTAACCGTTGGACTGCATGACTTACCGCCACCAAGGCAGCCCTCTCAACGGCCTTCTGGTCAAGGATTTGTGGGACAAGATCATTTTGGATCTATTTCCTGTTTTAATTTTAGTTTTAATTTCTTGTATTGGGGTGTTTGTTGAGGTCCCTCACCCCTTCTATTGTAGTTCTATTTTCTTTTCATTTTATGACTATCTTGCTAGAAAAAAAAAAAAAAAAAAAAAAAAAAAAAAAAAAAAAAACTTCATATTGGTTGGCAAACAATGTATATAAAGTTCCTTAGAAGGCTTTGGTTGAGTACATATAATAGCTGTTTGGCCCGTTTTGTTTTGTTTTTTTGGGTTTCCTAGAAGCCTTTTCATTACAAATTAAGCTATTTAAGGCTCGTTTGGTTTGCGAAATGTCTATTCCATTAGGAAAAGGAATAACTATTCATGGGAATAGATGAAGGTGGAATAGAATAACTATTCCTATTCTTTTATTTGGTTGTAACAGTGGAATAGAACATTGCATATGTATTCTTTTGTTTGGTACAGTGCAATACATTGGTGAATGGAATCATATTATAATCAAGTTTCCTAAAACACCCTTATAATACAAATATAATTTATATTCTTAAGGACATTTTTTTTTCTTTATTTAAGAAACATAAACAATCATACTATGACCTTTTTTGTTTTTGTTTTTTTTAATTTCATAGAGTTCATGGCTTCTTTTTTTTTTTTTTTTTTTTCATATACAATTACGCTACAAAATGATTTATAAGGAGAAAAAAAAAAAAAAAAAAACACAAACATAATCATCATATCACCATCATAAAAAAATAAAAAAAAATAGATCATCTACAAAGCCCTTTTTATTTTATTCTTTTTTATTTGTTTTCCAGCAACAAACATTCATTATTTGCTTACAAAGTAAAATGATTTATAAGAAAAAAAAAATAAAAAATAAAAAAATAATCATCATAAAAAAATAAATCATCTACAAAGCCCTTTTTGTTTTATTATTTTTTATTTGTTTTTTAGCAACAAATATTCGTTCTTTGCTTACAAAGTTTTTCTCAAACCTCCGCAAGGCAATTGGAGTCCCCCCGATATTAAGAGGTACTCGTTTTGCTACGTCTAAGTGCATTCTGTAGGCTAAATCATAGGAGGAGGAAAAAAAAAAAAAAAAAAAAAAAAAAAGAAGAAGAAAGACTACCCCACAACAAATTTCAATTAGGCTTAATCTGTAATTAGAAGATATTTGAGATTAGTTAAGTTATGCTTTAAATGGATCAGTTATTCATGCAAATTCTTGAATAAGTGAGGTGCCATATCTAGAAATTTGAATAAATATGAACATAAGAAAAAAAGTACATTGACTGTGATAAAGATCGTGTTTTATTTCATAAAGCAATCTTTCATCGCTTTTGCTTTTGCTATATAACGAAAAGCAAAAGGACTTAATTCTATGTAGAAAAAGAAACCAATAGAATATAATTGACATGCCTTACGATACATAGAATGATTCCACATCGGTCACATGAAACACCAAATATGAAACTTTCCTAAATATAATTCAATGAGTAAAAATTGATAAAACTTTTAGCCTCTTTAGGTGAGCTCATTTAATGTTTCTTTTGACAGAAGAATAAATAAAAAAAAAAAAAATTACGATTTCTTGCTTGAACTGAAGCTCAGAATGCATACCGGTAGATGGCATCAGCAACACCGTCTTCATCGTTGCTGGCACCAATTTCATTAGCAACAGCTTTTGTCTTCTCCGATCCATTACTAAGAGCAATGCCTAAAGCAGCCAGCTCAAGCATCTCAACGTCATTTTCCCCATCACCAATTGCCATTACCTAGAACAATTCATTAGAATCAGTCAGGATTAGAACATGGCAGTTAAAGGAAATATATCAAACTTTTATATTAACTATAGCAGTTAAAAAAAAATAAAAAATAACACCACCACCAAATCCGCCCCACCAAAACCGACCAAAATCAGTCAATATCCAAGGTGGGTCGATGGCCAAAAGAAATATTTAGTTCCAAACGGAGGGTCTAGTGGGAAGTCAGGTTAAGAGTTTCTGACCAAAACTGGCCCAATACAGCTCGCCCTCACCCTCAAAGGCAACAATTCAAGGAAAAACTCAAGCCCCAACATGGCCTACGGCCACGGAATCGAAGCCAAATTCAGAGAACTTGATGGTGACTCAATTCCGAAATGAAAAGATTCGACAGCCTCAATCTTAGGGCTGCCGATCTTGACAAGGATGTTGCCATGGGTGCTACGTACGATATAACAAAGCAACCATGGAAATGAAGTAAGAATTCTCAAGTGAGCCTTTATTTTTTTTTTATAAGTAAAAAAATTTCATTAAAAAAGCATAAAGCGCCCCTAAATACACAGGAGCAACTCAGCTACCCCACATGAAAAACCCATAAGAAACTACATACCCACAACACCCAAAACCCACATGAAACCCAAGATACAATAGAAACCCTCCAACAAATACCCAAGATACAAAGTAACCCCCATAATAAAATAAAACACAATAGAACCCCCCATCCAACACCCAAGATACAAAGTAATCCCCCATAATACAATAAAACCCAAGATTCAAAAGAAATCCCCCATGAAACACCCAAGATACAAAAGAACCCTCCATAATACAATAAAACCCAAGATACAAAATAACCCCCCCTCATACAAAAAAAACCCCAAAGAAGAAAACCCCCCAAACCCAAGAAAACCCCCAAACAATACCCCCAAAACCCACACAACAATACCCCAAATACAAGAAAGCAAACCCAAAATACAAAGAAAAGCCAGAGCTACAGGAGGAAAAAAAAAAAAAAAAAAAAAACAGTGGCGCGTGGAGCCACGCGCATTGGTGCACCACCGGCGCATGTAGACACGCGCAACCGGAGCGGCGCGAAACCAGCCAGAAGGACCACCTAAAGAAGCGGAAATTGCCGGAGAAGCCATCGGAGAGGCACGTGTGTGCAGGAGAGGTCCCATACGCCGCAGATCTAGCACCCAAAAAACAGAAACACCCACGACCACGCGTGCCGGAACGGCGCGTAGTGACCACCCGCAGCAGTGCCGACGGCGGAGAAGAGTCGGACCACGACGAAGAGTCCTCCGGAGAGGCACGTGGACGGCGAGGAGGCCCCAAAACCCGTAGATCTACAACCCAAGAAGCGCATGAACAAAAACAGCCACCCACAACGGCGCGGCGGCAACCATAGAGAAGGCGACATCGGCAAGGATCGGAACAAGCCGGCGAGGTCACGAGCGGGGCGCGAGCGCGCCGGAAAACCCAACCACTGAGAACTACCCCCAACAAAAGAAAACCCCAAAACTAAAAGACCCAAGCGAAGAAGAAAAGCTAAGAGAACCTAGACCGGAGAGGAACCAGAAGAGGAGGGAGGGAGGATGGGATCCATCTTCCCTCTGTTATGAGCCTAATTGATAGAACTGAGAATTTAGGAAATACAAACAGCTGAGTCACGATTACACTAACTTGCTGAGACTTCAAGGTAACTAGACATCTAGGCTCATAACACCCTCCCTCACAAGCGAAGCAGAGTAGGCTAAGGGTTTTGTGAAAAGAGCGGGACGAGAGAGTCTGGAGAGCCTTTATTCAAACTATCCAAACCAACCAACCACCATCTAACACATTATATTCGGTATATAACCCCCCATGGTTTGGTTTGGTTGAATAAATCAGATTCTGACCCCAGTTGGGTAGGAAGGAGGAAGGTGTTTTCCGATCTGAGGGAGTTAGTTTACAGCCCTAATGTTAACGTCCAAAGTTCACTTGGGGAAAGATCCAAATGAACTATGCTTGTAGGACTATTAAATATTATATCAACTATCTGCTTTTTCCAGTCTGATGAAATCTATGCTGCACCTCATGATGTAAAATGCAGGATCAAGTGGGGAAAGCTCCACCACAATCAAGAATTGCGAGTCTAATGTTGATCACATGTGCCTCATGGCAAGCCTTGCCTGTAGGATACTCTAATAAAGTACTATAGTAGAGGATTAAACACCCCTTCCAGTCCAATCATTTTAATTGTCAAAATGTAGTGGAGAATAGAAATTTCACAAGATTGGATCACATATATAATGGCCCATACCTCTTTTGCAGTGCTTCCCAAATGATCAAGCAGCATTTTCACTCCACTCCCTTTTGAGGTCCCAAGGGGAACAATTTCAAGCATGTCTGGCACAGCTTGAACAACAGTGGCACGATCTCTTGTTGCTTCTGACCAGTATGGCCGCAGCGTAGTGCTCACTCCCGCAGAAGTGTCTAAGAAAATCAATTTCTGTGAATCCAAAAGATTTGTGTCATAACAAGGAGACAATAATCGGTACACCAGAAGTATCCCCCTTTTTTTTTTCCCCCATGAGTTTGGTACACCAGGAGTGCCATGATTCTCAATCACATAAATGTGGATCAGACATGAGGCCGCATTCATGTGAGTCAGGATCATGGTGCTCCCAGAGTACTGGATTTTTTTGGAATAACAAGAACTCAGGCAACAGGAAAAGGTGTATTGTTTTGGTTGGGTTGTTTGCTTGAGACCAAGTGAATCAATTGCAAATGCAAAGAGGGGCATTTCATTATGTTTTTCCCCGAAAGAAAGTGTCTGAATCACAAGAAATTTGGAGCAGAACCTACATCACTACCCAGAGCACTAACAGCAGCTTCCCTAACCTCATAAAAACCACTTAAATCAGATTCTCTTGATGTTCCATAAGCTAAGGAAACACTAAGGGAACTAAAAGTTGTACCTTACAGGCTACATCTAGGAAAGCAAAAGTGGTTCCCTTAACATTATTTTAATATAAAAAACTTAATATTTCCTCTCTTTTTTTTTTTGATAAGTACTTAATATTTCCTCTCTCATTCTTCTAACATTTATTTGAAACAATATTTAAATGATATAGAGAAAGGATAAGGGAAAACATTGTGCAATGCATTTAAATAAGGAGGAAAAAAGTGGTTTAATTCTCTAAATTGAAGAAAAGTTTAAGAGAAGCTGCTGGTAGTGCTCTTATTTTGATTATCATTGACAAGAAAATCTTAATGCAAATAACTTGCACATTAAGGGATGCACTTAAAATATTAAGTGCATGAATAAACTCTTGAAAGGATTTCAATGAAAATAAAAGATAGCATCTTTCACGGAATTCACACTGAAGAAAACAGCCAATTAATAGCAAAATCTTAACACAATGGTCCAACCTTAATTGTCTGAGCCATTTTCAGTACCATGCCATGTATCAGGTACCTAACTTTTCAACGACTTCAGTATCACAAAGAGAGAGAGAGAGAGACTATATTCCTGCCAAGAGCATACCTGTATGTCAACTGCAGCCAACAGATGCTCAACTGATGGCATGATCTCTGCCTGTCAAGATTTTTCTGGTAAATTATACAAATGAAGAAGCCTCAACATGATAACGATAACATAAGATAAAAAGTTGTCTATAAGGCACCTTTGGCTCATGGTATACAGTGTGCAGTGAGTCAACTAGCGGGTTATCAAATAAAGTTAAGCATCGATCTTTGGTGAAAGCTATGAGAGGAACTTTATTCTCCCAAGAGTAAAGACAGGCCTGCAATTTAAACAACATAAATATTTGTTTTAGCAATAGAGAATAAGAGTGTTTGGCATTATGATTTCGCAGACAAAAAGTGCAATTTTAAACCAAATCGTAGAAAGTGTATCGTTTGAAAATGCGTTTCTAAAAATTACGATTTAAAAACATAGAAAAATCTGCGTTTTCAAATCATAGGTGAGATGTGCTTTTTAAAAGCGCAGAGGGGCGAATCCCAAGTACACGGAAAGTATATCAAAGAGACCTCAATTAAAGAGAAATACTAGAAATCCAAAAATTCTAAGCGACAAGAAAAACGAGAACTGTTGTTAGTCGCCACCCAAACATATGATATTTGAACATAATAGCTTTAAACTTAACACCGATCTTTCAAAATCTTCCAAACACACCATATTAAGCACAATACCTCCAAGCTTTTAAATTAGAGTGGCATCTAGACTGACCTCTCTAACAAGCCAACAAACCCACCACCATTTGGGTCATGACTTTTAAATTTTTTTTTTAAATAAATAATAATAATTTTATTGAAAGAATAGGGCAAAACCCTCGTACACAAAAAGTATAAAAGAGAGTTGAAAACCCTAAGGCTACTACAATCTACAAAGCAAATCAAATCTACCATATTATAATCCAAAAAGATGGTAAATCAATACCCACAAAGCTCTAGCCATTTCACAATGGAGTAGATGATGATATATAGTCTCCCCATTCTTATTGCACATGCAACACCAATCCATCACTATGACGTGCCTTTTTCTTAAGCTATCCAAAGTTAAGATCTTCCCCAACACCGTCATCCACACAAAAAACGCCTCTCGATGGAGCCTTATTTTTCCAAATGCTCTTCAAAGGAAATGAAGCTGCAATGGGATGGGGGAGTGCATGATAAAAAGATCTGACCTTGAAGGTCCACCTTTTGAAAGGGATCCAACAGATTTTATCCCGGCCACCTCGTCTCAACCTAAAGGAGTACCAAAGACTAAAGAACAAAGTGACCAACTCTACCTCCTAATCATGCTCTGGTCTGGTAAAAGAAATATACCATCGAAGAATATCATAAAAAAAAATGCACACAATCTGTCACCAAAGCCTCATTACAGCAAGCAATACTTAACAAATCTGGATTGCCTTCAAAATCTAGTCTCTCTCCACACCATAGATCATACCAAAATCTGATATTCGATCTCAATGAATAAAGCCATTAACTTATCCTCAAACCCCTCACACAATAGCCCCAAAATGAGGCAAAGACACTTTCACTTTCTGAACCACCCAATATGAAGAAAAAAGATTCAAGTATAGTTGGTCGTCAACCAAAACAAGGGACAGTTAAAGGCTCACTATCCCCAGGCTCATCCAAAGAATAAAGCACCAATCCAAAGAAGACAAAGGCCCCTCATCCCCACAACAGCTAAACAAGCTTGTTCCAGTGCCAATTCCTTCCAGAGGGTTGCGCGCACACCCTAGCTCCTGACCCACATTGCTGCCCTCACCCAAGCTCTTCACTACTAAAGAAAAGGATAGCCCCAAAATTTAAACCATTAATGGAAACCCTCTCACCTTCTCTAATGTCCAAAGCCCACTCTAGAACCTCATAAACACTCGCAACCTCTGCCGCACCAAAGCAAGGAACAACAACCACTTCCTTTTGACGATGCTTATGGTATGTTTGAACACCCTTTCCAGAGGCCCTTCCACCTGCGCCCTAAACTCCAAAAATCCAGCTCCAAGGCCATCGTCGGTAGGATCTAAACAAATAACGGAGTCTCCGATGAGCATTGGCCACAATGACTGGGCCACTACAAGTGATTCCTCAAATAAAGGGCCACCAACAAGGCTCTCAGACCCTACACCCCCCAATTCTCCTCACTCCCCTCCCAATCTCCTCCATGACTGGTGGCATTGATTGCAGGAGGAAGCAATGAAGCTGGCGAAAACCCACAAGCTGAGCAGAAGGTTAACCCGAAACCGCTACTGCACCCAAGTCTTCAAGTCCGCCCTCTTCGCCCGATCTAACTCTCCACTTAACAAAAGATTTGGACATGGTGATACGTTCAGATTTCCGGGGCTTATGTGGCAGTACACGTGGCAATCCTAAAGCCCAAGTCGGTAGAGAATAAGGAGTATAATCTCCATATATTATTTCCCTAAGTGTTTTAGCTAATAAGGAATGTATTTTCCATTAGTTTATTTCCCTCCTAGTTATTTTCTTGCATGATGTAATGACGACTAGACCTAACGGTTATGTCTTATGACCTAACCATCTTCTATATAAGTATAACCCTAATCAATAAAATTTCATGCTGAATATTAACAAACCTATATAACCTTTTTGGTGTCTTAGGAGGTCACGGCTCTCTCGAAGTAGCATTTATCCATTTTCCTTTGTTCTTTTACTATTTGATTGCATCAAGTGGTATCAAAGCAAAGTTGATTGTTTTCTACAACAATCTCCGATCCACACCATCACCATGTCTTCCCAATTTTTCTGGAATGAATTAGAACAAGCAAGGATAAAAAAGATGCGGTCAAAATTTCTCGCGTGGAAAAACGAATCAAGCAAACGGATGGAAGAGATCAGGAAAAGAATTGAAAGCTTTTCTCCACCACGCACTTCTCCGGCAAGCCAAGCCCCACCCATACAACCTACCCCACCGGCAACAAAAAGTGACCGGTTGATGCCAAAGCCCCAAGCGGTGTTAAAGATGCGAACAAGAAACAAGAAAGCCGAAGATTCTACAAAACCTCTTGTTGCCGCAACACTTTTCTTTGGGGCTAAAGGATGCAGCTCTTTTAGGGAGAACCAGTGAACGACAACATGTTCCTGTTGAAGAGTACAAGTAGGATGCGTCTATTCTTGTTCCTGGTGATATAATTAGGGTTAAGCTTGGGGAGATCCTTCCTGCAAATGCTCGGCTTCTCGATGGTAATCCCTTGAAAATTGCCCAGTTTGCACTTATAGGGGAGTCCCTTCCAGTGACAAAAGGCCCTGGTGATAGTGTTTATTTAGGTTCGACATGCAAACTTGGAGAGATGGAAGAAGCCGTGCTCATTGCTACTGGTGTTCATACTTTTTTTGGCAAGGCTGCTCACTATGCTGGACAAGACCTGGTGCCGAAATTCAGAGCTGGTGAACCATGGAAGAAGGTTTCTGGCCCAATATTTATCTATCATAATTCTGCACCTATCGGAGATTATCCGTTTTGGCTATGGGAGGATGCTAAAATACAGATGATGAATGAAGTCCAAAGCTGGCCTTATAGTTTTCCAGCTTTTGAGGATTTTCAAAAGGTTGTTCTTTGCAATGTTCTTGACAAGGAGATGCTGGAGCAGAATGTGAAGAAGAAGGAAGAAGAGATGAAGCCAAGGTTGGAAGGGCAGGGACTGATTTTTGCAAAACCAGAATTCTTCCTTGGGGACAAGGAAGATGTTAGGGGAGAGGGATAATACGTTCAGATTTCCAGGGCTTATGTGGCAGCACACGTGGCAATCCTAAAGCCCAAGTTGGCATAGAATAAGGAGTATAATCTCCATATATTATTTCCCTAAGTGTTTTAGCTAATAAGGAATGTATTTACCATTAGTTTATTTCTTTCCTAGTTATTTTCCTGCATGATATAATGACGGCTAGACCTAATGGTTATGTCTGATGACCTAGATGTCTTCTATATAAGTGTAATCCTAATAAATAAAATATCATGTTGAATATTAACAAACCTAGAACCTTTTTGGTGTCTTAGGAGGTTATGGCTCCCTCGACGTAGCCATTGGAGATCACGGCTCTCTCAAAGCAACCTTTATCCCTTTTCCTTTGTTCTTTTACTATTTGATTGCATCACATGGGTTGAGAACTTGAAGCACAAGGCTTTAATTCGCTTCTTGACAGAACAAGCCAACCCAAAATGAGGAGCTGGAATGAGCACATCCAGTCCTACAGTTAAAGAACCTAGATCTTCCTATTTGGAGCAAGCCTCGAGTTTGAATGGCCTACGAGTTGAGAAGATGTTGGACCCGCTCCAGCACCCGAGCCCGAATAAGAGGCCCTCGCGCCTGACCTCTTGGATCGAGCCTTACCAAAAGCTCTAGGCTCAATAGCACAACCTAGGCCTCAGCCTATGACACACACCCCTTTGGGTTGGACCATTTCATGAGGACCTAAGCAACAGACCGATTGGAAAGGGCCCTCTCGTTGGGCTTCTGCTTTGGATCCATGTTTTGACACTTCTCATAGCCACACACCTCCCTAACCCACTATAGCCCTAGCCCACCTCTAGCCTGACAATACAACGTTTGATTTCTACTTTGAGAAAGAGCAACATGTCTTTGCTAGGACGAAATTCCGCAATATCACCCAAAATGTCTCATGCAACTTCAGACCTGGCAGTTTCGACGTGAAACCTACGGTACCTTGACACCACCCTAGGCGCCCCCCGTCGTTGCCCCCCCCATCGTCTCCTTTCTCCAAACTCTGAAATACCACATTGCCCCTGTGCGCTTTGGGAACTACCAAAGACTGTCCCAAGCCTTCCAGGACCTTTGCATACGTCCTTTTTCTAACAACCTCTGTTGGGGCCAAAACCTCTATTGCCGATGTGCTACCACCCACTCCACTCAAAGGAAGACTACCAAGAAGCCTACGGGAAGACAGAACTCTAATACCATCACCCAGGGACAATTGAAAGGAGTGTTCCTTTTGCAAGTCAAGACAGCAGCTTCTCCAGCCCTTCCCCTCGCGTCTTTTTGGTATGATAATGAAGGCTCTCCAATCGCCACCTTCGTATTCCACAAGAGCTAGATACTGGCCATGGTGATTGGTACATCTTTGAGCTATTAAAACTAAGCTCCCAACTTTGGAGGATTTCACAAATTCCTCCCCCTCCCCATGTAACAAAGCCTCCACATTATCCAACAATCATCCCATGCTCACCTTACCCAGCAAAATTGCTCAAGAAACACCCCTAGTCCTCTCAACGATACATAATACGGAAGTACCATCAGCGGCCGAAAGTTCAAATAACTTAGATTTGCCAAAGAACGTACGCGAATAACCCATAGCAAAATACCCAAAAAGGAGAACTACGATGACACCGTTCCTCAAATACCAACACATGGGTTAGGAATGTCAGGATGCACCTACACGCACCAACGAGAGAGAGAGAGAGAGAGAGAGAGAGAGAGAGAGAGAGAGAGAGAGAGAGAGAGAGAGAGAGAGAGAGAGAGAGAGAGAGAGAGAGAGAGAGAGAGAGAGAGAGAGAGAGAGACCACTCGTGAAATTGTCAATCATTACAAATAACCTATGAGATTTACCATCAAAGTACACAGAATATTACCTCTCTGCAGACATTTGGATCTAAATTTCTTCTAAATATTTCCCGACCTTGTCTACCATAAACAAGCAATCCCTGGAATCAAGTAGAAGACAGATTGTAAGTGGCAAGATATGGGAAAAAAACCAACAAATGAGGCTGAATGATAACCAAACACAGAAAGTTTTAAGACTGCAAATGCATATGCAAGATCAAAATGTCATTCCATTTTGTACAAGGTTCCTGCGAATAAGTAACACAGATCTTGATTCATATTTACCAAAGAGAAAAGAAATAGAGATTGAGTCAATAACCATATGAATTGACCAAGTCAAAATTTACCATATATATATTTGGGAATAGATTCTTCAAAATATATGATTTATGTACTATCCCTTTTAAGGGCATAACCTACATGTCTCTTCTGGTGCTCTTCTGTTTTCTACAGGAAATAAATGCACTGAATGAAATCAGTTAGTACCTTGTTTATTCGATCCATATGCCTTCCAGAGGATTATATAATACAAATAAAATTTGGTAGAAGTAATGTTCCAAGTGAAGATCCATACCATATGTTATAAGAAATAAGATTTCTGACTCATTTATGGTTAAAACCTTAAAGTGTACAAACGTCAGGGGATAAGTCTCAGTTTAAGTTGCAACATTATGGTTCATGGGCGAATATAATTATTGTTAATCTGTTAAATCGTTAAATTATGTTCTTCCCTTTCACATAATCTTGAACCAACCTTCCAAAGATTCCATTGACATTCTGATAAAGAAGACTTTACTAATTTGCTCTCTTCATCCTAATAGTTCACATACAGCTATTAGAGAAGCTCATATACATATATACATTGTTTTCTGTTTATATATGAGATAGAACATAGAATGGATCCAATGAAGCTATTTAGCAATGCACTAGTGAATTTGAATTGCTTAGTTCTAACACAACAGGGCGCTTGAAGCATATAACTATTTGAATGAGGTCTTCCACAAGTGGAATAGATATTTGGACGTAATTGGATTAGACAGCAGTAAAAAGATTGTGGCTGTAGGACAATTACAGAAAGGGCCTAGAAGGAGAGCCATGAAGTTTATATATCCAGAAGCACATATTCATGGAAGTCCATCTGATGGATACCTCAAATCTCCAAAAATCACTTATTTTAGCACCTCATCAAATTGCCCCAAATCTTATGTGCTGTGAGATATACATTTTTTTTTTATAAGTAAAAATTCATTAAAAAGCGCAGAGGGGCGCAACCCTAGTACACAGGAAGTATACAAAGGAGCCCCTAATTAGAGGACCGAAACGAACAAGAAAGTAAAAAATCAGCGTACGGCATACTACTCACGCTATACGCCGACACCCAAAGATATAACATATTAAGCACATTTCTACAAAGAGCCCCAACCTGAACCTCCACATCCTCAAAAAGCTTAGAATTTCTCTCACGCCACAAGCCCCACAAAACACAAAGAGGAACCTGCTTCCAAATACGGTGAACAGGACCACGACCCAGCAAAGTGCCCCAAGTACTTAATAAATCCAAGACACTACTAGGCATAACCCACTCCACCCCAAACAAACTATAAAAAAAACTCCAAACAACCCGAGCCACGTCACAATGGAGAAGAAGGTGATTAACGGATTCCCCATGCTTTTTACACATAACACACCACTCAACCACCACAATGCCACGCCTTCGAAGGTTGTCATGAGTTAAAATCTTTCCTAAAGCTGCTGTCCATACAAAGAACGCAACCCGCTTCGGAGCTTTAACACGCCATATACCCTTCCAAGGAAAAGAAACCGCCTCGTGACAAGCTAAAGCTTTATAGAAGGTTTTCACTTCAAAATTCCTCCTCTTGGAAAGAATCCACACCGCCCTATCAACCTCCCCATGCCGAACCCGAGTAGAGTATAATTGTTCAAAGAAGGACATCACCATCTCCAACTCCCAATCCTGAGCATTGCGCGTAAAGAGAACATTCCAATGAGCCACACCTCCTACCATAGACAAACTATCCACCACCCAAGCGTCAAGAGAACGCGCAATAGTATACAAAGTTGGAAGAGAGAGCTTGAGAGGCCTATCCCCACACCATAAATCATGCCAGAAGCGAATATGGGACCCATCACCCACCTCAAAACGCAAAAACTTGGCAACATTGTCCCACCCCCTTCGAATAAACTTCCAAACACTGACACCATAAGGCCCCTTCACCGGTAAAGAACACCAACCTCCCCTCACACTCCCATACTTCACCTCAATCACCGATCTCCACAAAGCATCGCGCTCCTGAGAAAACCTCCAGATCCACTTCCCCAATAAGGCTTGATTAAAATTAATAACATTACGAACTCCCAGACCACCAGCCTTGATTGGAGAACAAATACGATGCCAATTGACTAAATGAAATTTAGTCTCATCACCCATACCGTTCCAGAGAAAATTCCTTTGAAGCCGCTCCAGTTTTTTAGCTACACTCACAGGAATAGGGAACAGAGATAAATAATAAGAAGGAATGCTGGAAAGAGTACTGTGGATCAACGTCACCCTACCACCCTTGGATAAATAAAGTTTCTTCCAACTAGCCAGCCTTCGTTCCACCTTCTCGATAACCCCGTTCCAAATAGCAACAGATTTGAAAGACGCCCCCAACGGCATACCCAAATAAGTCATCGGCAAAGACCCAATTCTACACCCCAGAATGTGTGCCAAAGACTCCACATCTTCCACCTCGCCAATAGGGACCAATTCGGATTTGCCTAAATTGATCCTCAGCCCTGACACCGCTTCAAAACATAAGAAGGTACACCTCAAATTTCGAACGTGCTCGGCCTGTGCTCCACAAAAAATTAAGGTATCATCCGCAAACAATAAGTGATTCACCACTAAAGGTTCATTACCCCTAATGCCCACTGAGAAGCCTGACAACAAGCCTTGACGCATAGACTCATACAACATCCTGCTAAGCGCCTCCATAACCACCACAAACAACAAAGGAGAAAGAGGATCACCTTGCCTAATCCCCCGCGAGCTCTGAAAGAAACCAGAAGGGGTACCATTAACCAAGATGGAAAATTTTACTGTGGAAATGCACCATCTAATCCATTCCCTCCACCTCTCCCCAAACCCACATCTCTGAAGCATGTAAAGAAGGAAATCCCAATTCACGTGATCATAAGCTTTCTCCAAATCCAGTTTGCACAATAATCCGGCATCCCCTGACCGCATTTGGCTATCCAAACATTCGTTGGCTATAAGAACTGAATCCAAGATTTGCCTTCCACCAATAAAAGCATTCTGAGAGCTCGATATAATTTTCCCCAACACTGATTTGAGCCTGTTAGCAAGGACCTTAGAAATAATTTTATAGACCCCTCCCACCAAACTAATAGCCCTAAAATCCTTAACCTCCAACGCATCTGCATTTTTGGGAATTAAGGAAATAAAAGTTGCATTCAAGCTCCTCTCAAACTGGTGACTATTATGAAATTCCGAAAAAACCGCCATAATATCTTTTTTGAGAAACCCCCAATAATGCTGAAAGAATGCCATTGAAAAACCATCTGGACCCGGAGCCTTATCCCCGTTCATCTCCCGCACCACCTCCCACACCTCCTGCTCCTCAAAACCTCATTCTAACCAGAGACGCTCATCCGCGTCAATGGAGGAGAAAGAAATCCCATCCACCCTAGGCCGCCACAAAGTCTGCTCGGTGTACAGAGAGTCATAACAATTCACAATATGATCCTTAATTTCCACCAGATCAGAGGACAGAGCCCCATTGATCCTCAAAACTCCCACATGATTGTGCCTCCGATGGGAATTAGCCACCCTGTGAAAGAATTTAGTATTATTATCCCCTTCCTTTAGCCACAGAGCCCGAGATTTTTGCCTCCAATTAACCTCCTCACACAGGAGTGTTTTTTCTAGCTCCCTGATCATGTCTGACTTCTGAACCCGCTCCTCCTCCACTAGCCCCCGAGCTTCTTCAAAACACTCCAGCTCTTTAATGCCTTCCAATAATTCCTTCTTCTTCCCCACATCACCAAAAACCTCTGCATTCCATTTCTTCAAGTCCACCTTTAAGGCTTTCAACTTTTTAGTCAGCACATAACTTGGCTGTCCATGAAAATCATAAAACTCCCACCAATGTTGCACAAGATCTACAAAGCCATCGGATTTGAGCCACATGTTCTCAAATTTGAAGTATCCTTTCCTTTCTCTATGCACTCCACAATCCAACATCAAAGGAAAATGGTCCGATAAAAGTCTAGGCAAACGACTTTGTGACACCTCAGGGAAATGTTCTTTCCACTCCGGAGATAACAGAAACCTATCAATTTTAGACCATACCTGATTATTGGACCAAGTGAACTGCCCACCTTGGAGAGGAATATCCACCAAACTCTGCCCATGAATGAACTCCGAGAACTCTTCCATAGCAGCAAAAAAAGCACCAACTCCGGAACGTTCACTTGGAAACCGCACCACATTGAAATCTCCCCCAAAACACCACGGCCTATCCCACCAACTCATCAAACCAGCCATCTCATTCCACAACACCCTCCTCTCCCCATCATCATTAGGCCCATACACACCCCCAAGCACCCACAAAAAATTGTCATCAACGTTACGCAACGAAACAGCTAAAGTATACCGTCCCACGCAATCATCCACCTTCTCCACAACCCTCCTATCCCACATAATTAGGATCCCACCTGACGCCCCACTAGCCCCCATAAAGCACGAATCCACATGTTGGCAACCCCATAAGCTTCGAACCACCTCTCTAGTAATGACTTCCATTTTTGTCTCCATCAAACAAACCAAATCAGCCTTCCAATCTCTAATGAGCCCTTTAATACGCAATCTCTTGTCTAGCTCATTAATTCCCCTAACATTCCACGCAAGGATTTTAAGCTTCATTAACACTAAACAAGCCCCTACCTTTTCCTCTCCTTCTATAAGATTAAACCCCCTTCTTATCATAGTTAATGGAGCAATCCAGCCGTTTAATCTCCCTCTGACCTTTCACTCCTGACACAGAGGGAACCATAGCCAAGGATTGGACCCGCTTGGTTTCAATTAGCTCAAACAAAGCCAACAATTTATCTTCAAATTGGTCACATGACACTCCTATTAGTATGTAGTAACCCTTCACCCTCTCCATCACCCATCTAGGAGACACAATCGAACTGGAATCCTTGTCCATCTCCACTGCCAAAGGAAAAACCGATATCGGGCCCAAACCCTCTACCTCATCACCTACACCACCCTCCTCAAAAACAGAACTGAGCACAGATTGAGCACCAACAGAGAGTAACTCCTTTGAGCCCTCCTGCATGCTAGGGGAACCCCCACAAAAAACTTCCTCCTCCTCCGAGACCGGAACAATATCCAGCCCCCTCCCAACCCTCAACCCAGAAGATGACTCATGGGATAAGGGGCCAAAAACCAACGAAAAAACTGAGGGGGCAGAATCCGAAGCAACCACAAGGTCCGAAGGGTGCGAGCCAGACCCGACAACCAGCTCACCTTCTGCATGCATCGAAGAGTCGACCACAGCAAGGTTGGTCTCCATACCAAGCACGGACGGCGCAAACCCAGAGTTTGGTTCCGGTTGAGAGGCCAAGCTAGCAGAAGCCGACCCACCGGAAAACTCTGGACTCACCGGAGAGAAGCCCAGCAACTCAGACGAACCCACTCCATCCTCCAAAACCACTACCCCGAAATCAAGCAGAGGACCTCGCACAGGTCTGGGGGACTGAAGCTCCGGAGCAGAGAGACTTGACGGTAACGACAAAGGACACAACCCATCGGGAAGCTCAGAGACTGCCGAAATGTTCTCTGACCCGCCACAGCCCAACGCCATCGACGGACCCTCCTCATGACACACTGCCGAAGCAGCTAACGGGTCATAAGCTTTGGGTTTCTGAACTTTCGGAACCCAACGCAATCTCCTCTTCTTTTTCTTGTTTTTGTTCTTCCGCCCAACTCGCTTGGGCTTAAAGCCAGGCCCAATCGAAAGCAGCCCCTCACAGACCCTGCTAAGGGCATGCTCCACGTCAGCCTTCAACTTCTCCAGTTGGCTTTTCCACGACAAAAGGGAGGGAAACGTGTGTTCCACCCCTGTCAGCTGAAAATCTGCAGAAGGATCACCAAAGAAGAAATCATCCTTGCCTCGAGCGGCAGAAAATTCAGGCAGCCGACTGACACCCATCCCTTCCTTCACGTTCTCTGCGCCACAACGGTCACACAAGTCTTTGACCATTGGTTTCTCTGTTTTGAACAGCATCTTCTCCTTCACCAAGGGATCACGGCGTTTCACCTCTACCTGCACCACTGGATGAGACAGCTTCTTCTCCACCTCCAGACCATTAGCACCCCTGCGCAGAACAACCACGAAGGAAGACACTCCGTTTTTGCCGGGAGAAACGACATGGACCGAAGGGGCATTATCTTCATTAATAACATCACCTGCTCTCAGCTTCTCTGGGGTTGATGCAACACGAGACATGCCAAGCCCATCCGGGAATTTGAGAAAATCACTGACCTTACCCAACTCAAGAACAACTTTCCTCCAGCCCCACCCCTCATAACCTTCAGGGAAATAGATAATCCCTCTCCGGCCACCCACAGCATAAACTGCCACTTCGAGAAACCTGCCAGCTACATTACCACCTCGTCTAACAATAAGCACCTTAGACCCCTCCCTGAACGATCTAACAAAGTCCTTTTCCCCCGGATACCACAGCAGACTCTCCATCGTTGAAACTAGCCACCCAACACTTTGAGCACCAAGCAATACCAAACCTGAGAAGTTCCTCCTCCTTTCTTCCAATCTCACCACCGAGGCTCCTTCTACCACCGTAAACACAAACGACTTTGCCTCCACGCAACACCGCCTCTCCATGTTTAAATCAGAAGCAAAGCAATTAAAAGAAACTTCGATTGTGAGATATACATGGAAAGATGATGCGAAAAAAGTTATTAATATTTAATTTTCAAAGAGTCAATGGTATTAAGTGTTGCCCTTGTTTTGGTAATTCAATAAATAGGTGATTGTCCTAAAGTATTTTAGGCAATTAAATAAATAGGCGTTGCCCTAGATTATGTTAGATAAGTCAATAAATGGATGTTGCCATAAGGTTTAGTTGTGAGTCTATTTAAGCATACTTTGTACTCCATTGGAGGCAGACTTTATGGAATATATATATATATAGGAGGAATTGATTCTCCCTCTCCTTCTCTTCCCCCTCTTCTCTCTCTTTCTCTCCCCAACTTTTTCTCTCTTCTCTCTCTCTTTCCAGCTTCTCTCTTTCTAGCTTCTTTCTCTCTCATCTTTTAGCTTCTCTCTCTCTTTTCCCTACTTTCACAATGTGAGTTTTGTGTTTATTGTTTATCCCACATCAAATTGGTAGACCACCTCACCAAAACCAACTCCAGCGAAATTTGGCCAGCTACACTTCCAGCCACCGCCACCCAAACACCCAGTATCCCAGACGCACCACCAACCACAGCACCCCTGCCTCAATTTGTTGGTCGTGCTCGCCGTCCTGCCCAAACAGCACCGTATCAACAGACCCACTCCGCTCAACAACCCACGGTGCCTGAACGAGAGAGACCAGCACTTGGTCCTTCCACATCAGCCACCAGTGCACCATCCCTCTGCCCTCGCAATCCCATCGGCCACCAACCCATGCCGAAAACCATCTTCAGTAGCTTGGCAGCACGCACATAACTCCACTATGATTGGCACTATTGCTGTTCACGTTTAACCCATCGAAATTCACAAAAGATCTTCCTGGTCTTTCAACCTTGGGTATTTCATTGGGTTTTGAGAGACATATAAATGAGTTATTTGTGATCTCTTGGTCAGCAGGTCAACACAGCAAGAAAATATTGAGGAAGACAACAACACGTGAAAGCAGGGACGAGTTTGTTTTGAGAGAGAAAAAAAAAAAAAAAAAGTGTTGGATGAATGCTGCCCACTTCTCAAACCGAGGCTGGTTGGACATTTTCAAGACTTGGGGCTTGGGTCCAAAAAAAATTTGAGCATATGCTTTCACCCTTTCAGAATTTTGAAACTCGAGGTCAAGCTTTTTTCAACAGGGGGAATGATGTTAAACAAGTTATTAGTATTTAATTTTATGTTTTATTTAATTTCCAAGAGTCAATGGTATTAAGTGTTGCCCTAGATTGTTTTGGTAATTCGAAATAGGTGATTGTCCTAAAGTATTTTAGGCAATATAATAAATAGACGTTTCCCTAGATCAAAAAAAAAAAAAATATATATATATATATATATATATATATAGAGTTTTCGTTTTGCCGGTCTGTTGGGGTGTGATTCTCGTAGGGGAGTCTATCAGCGTGCTCTTTGGTTTGGGTGGTTCTTTTTCCGGCGATGTAATTTTTGGCTTTGCTTGGTCGTCGGTGCTCCAGGGGTGTTGTGAGATGGATAAGAAATTTTTAGTGGAGTCGAAGTTTTTTGCTTTTTCTGTTTTGGCTGGGGCGTCGGCGCTGAGGGTGGAGGAGAAGAGGAAAAACTTTCTGGGAGTGGTCATATTGAATTATCAGAGCTCCGAATGGCTTGCGTCAATGTTGGAAGTGTTGTTGGGTTTACCGGAAGAGCAAGAAATTGTAAAGTCGTTCAGAGAGGGATCGAAACTTCTGATTGCTTGAAGAGGTGGGAACAAAGATGGGACGCTTTTTAGAGGTTTCTTCATTCGGGTTGGGTGGTCGGAAAGGGTTCATTGTTATCCCCAAGGGCCGTGGAGGGTGGGGTTGGATCAAATTCTCTGATGAGCTGAGAAAGGTTGTTGATTTTCTCTCTAGCCCGGTGGGTAGTGGGAGCGGTTCCTCTTCTTCTTCGGAGAATAACGAAGTGAAGGCTGTTCAGCCAAGTTTGGGTTTGGCTCCGAAGTGGACGGGAACCTCTTTTGCGGAGGTTTTGAGGTCGGTTCCAGCCATTGCTGCAAAGGAGTTGTCCATCGTGGGTGGCGGTCGTTCCAGGTCAAGGGCTTCGTTGCTGGAGCCTTGTGAGCTTGATCTTCTTCCAACGGTGTGGCAAGCAGAGTTTGTACAGAGAACAGCAGTGGATTGCTTCTCGGTGGAGTCGCATCAGCTCAACATGTTGGACAAAGACCGTCCTCTTCGTCCGCAGGGTAAGAAGAGTCCCTCTTGCTCAAATTTGAAAATCGAACATTCAAGGCTGCGGACATGGCGTAAGTTGGGTACCGGGTTTTTTTTGGCTTTGGGCAGGGCCATAAGGAATCTCCTGGACCGTTTTGCCAGGTCGGGGCTAAGTCGTAAATCTTCTAGTTTCCGCGTGGCTCGTCTCATGCCGAAAGCTATTCTGGTTCGACCTCCTCCTAGGGGTTTGGAGGTTGCTGCGTCGGTAGCCACAGAGGGCGCGGGTCCGACGATCTCAGTTTCTGTTGGGGGTTCCATTAGGTCGGAGCCCTCGTCGTCGGCAGTTACAGGGATGACGTCGTTTATGCCTTCCACCGGGGGTGAGTCGATCAACGTCCATACGGTACTTTCAAGTCAGACTCCAGCCTCTAAAGAATCTTCTGAGGGTAAGGGTATGGTGTCATCGGGTTCTTTTGGGTTATGTCACCCTCCTCTGCTGGCACTGGAGTTGTTGCTTCCGGTGGCTCCGGCAGCTTCTCAGGGTTCTGTCTCCTTGTTGGTCAGTTCTGAGTTGAACTCATCTCCGGTGTCCTCCTCTCTAGTCTCTGCGGTTCCTTCTGTGCAAGCCCACGCAGCTTCTTCTTTTCATGTCTCTGCAGATCCAGTAGAAGAGAAGAAGTCTGTTGAAGATCCTAGTCGGATTTCAGAGTTATCCACTGGTTCGACTTTGGGAGAGAAAGTCCGAGATGCAGTCTATTGGTGGAGGAAGGAAGTATCAAAGCTTCAAGAGAAGAAGGATCAGCCTATTGTTTGCGATCAGAATTGGGAGAAGGATTGTTGGAGAATCGAGGCAGAGCTCTGTGGGAAGATCTCCGAGGTGTATCCGTGGGCGACAAAAGAACAGAGACAGAAGCATCGGGAGATTTGGGGTGAGATGATTGAGAACAAGAAATGCGAGAGTAAAAGGGAGCTTCAGAATCTACAAAGTTCCGTAAATTACGGAGACATCAAAGCTTCTTCGAGGTGTAGGAGAGACAAGGCCAATAGGTCGTAGGGTTGGCTGCTTTGAGGGTTTTTTGTGGGTTGTTCTCAGGTTTTCTTGGTTTTTTGGGTGCTGTTTGGTTTCTTTTGCGGGTAGTACTTTAGTTGGTTCTTTGTTTTCTAGGTTTTGACTTAAGGCTGTTTCCTGGGTTTTTTTCGGGTCAGCTGTGGTTCTCCTGAGTATACTTCTTGTGTACATAGGGGCGCCTTATGCTTTCTTTTCAATCAAATCTACTTACTTATCAAAATATATATATATATATATATATATATATATATATATATGAGGAATTGATTCTCCCTCTCCTTCTCTTCCCCCTCTTCTCTCTCTTTCTCTCCCTAGCTTCTTCTCTCTTCTCTCTCTTTCCCGGCTTTTCTCTTTCTAGCTTCTTCTTTCTCTCTCCTCTTTTAGCTTCTTTCCTCTCTCTCTTTTCCCTACTTTCACCGTGTGAGTTTTGTGTTTATTGTTTGTCCTACATCAAAAGAACCTAGTAGGATACCAAAGAAGTCAACATCTCTAGTAGCACATATTTATAGATGGACAAATGAATACACACGGCAATTATCTTTGAAGGTAGTGCAGCACTATAATATTCGCCTCTTTACTAGATAAATAATTTGACGGGGAGCAGGGCACATAAAATAAACAACTTGCCTAAAGGAAACTTATCAATGAAAGGAAAAAGGTAAAAGCGGGAAGATCTACACAACTACCGAAAGCCAGATGAGAGAGAGAGAGAGAGAGGACTACAACATAAAGAATATCAGGAGAAAGCACATAAGTGATAATTTTACAGTCTTACTTGTAAAGATAGATCCTTACCAAGCCAAGGTGATACCAGTACAGAATTTTCAAATTATTCTTGAAATTCTCAATTTATCTTGGCTTTTTCACTCAGCAAATGAAATGCACATTAAACTTGAGAGGTTCAATATATCCCAAGTTATTCTCAAATTTCCCGGTTTTAATGAATTATTCACTAGTTATTCCAAGATAGAAAACTTATTACATTTTTCAATATTATAAGGAAAATACATGTTTCTTACTTACTAAAATTAGATTATTTCATACCATCTAATTTATCATGAATTTCCAAAAATTGATAACAACTAATTTTCTAAAAGACCCTTGAGGAGTTCAGATGACATAATTGGCTTCCTAAAGTTCTCCATTATTTTTCTGAACTTCCCAGACAATATCCAGATTATGAAAAACATATCGTTGCCTAGAACCCAAATAGCGAACTTGTTACAATGAAGAGAACAAGGGAGTCTACCTAGTGCCTATCAAGTTGCTTTCTATCTTCCAGGCAGTTTGAGAATCTCTTAAGCCACCTTAACCATCACCTGGGGATTTGGCAAAAACCTGCTCTTCCTGGGACAATAAGGACAAGACTGAAGCCTAACTTTATTTGTATCTTTGGATAGCTGCTTATGTTTCTTTCTCCTTTGTCTATTAGTTATAGTTATTTCCTTATCATTTTTACGCCTTTTACCTAGGTGCTTCCTCTTTTATACTTCCAGTGTACCTAGAGGCGCCTTTACAATTTTAATGATAATTATCGATTACTTATCAAAAAAAAGGGAGATGGACCAGGGGTAAGATCTGAGCTTGTATATAAAGAAGATGAACCACATTTTCATTATAATGTCCTCAACATGCTTGAACCAGGACATACAGTAAAAGGTAGTATGTCTAAGTTGTAATGTAGATCAAGTATGTTACGAACAAAATACTTGAACAGATATGCAAGTAAAAATACTTTTGAGCATAAAAATTTCCAAATTAAAAAAATGAGCAATAACAGCTCTCTAAGCAGAAGAGCAAGCATGTCTCTGACCAAAGATATAACCCATTGCTGAACACATTCAACTTCAAGATAAGGACTAGCCTTAATGAAGATAAGCAAAATACTAAAAGATGAAATAACAAAGGGGAAAAGATAAACCTGTAAGAAAACCCCAGGAGAAAATTCTGAAACAATGCCATCTTTTCCGGCTAAATCTACCGTCTTTAGAATGCTTATCACAGCTGGACGAGCCTGTACACGAAAATAAAATTAACAACTGCTGATCAATTAGAAAACATCATTATCCAAAAGGCAAGAAAAAACATAGCAAGAAATAACCCAGCCACCTGCTAAACACAAAAAGATGGATAACTAAACAGACCACAGGTAAGAAGTATTGAAGATCCCCGTAACGAAAGTTCCTCATCCTTCGCTTGAAGTGTCGGTTGCTTCGTTGTCGGCTCTGGTTGTAAGAGAAGTTGAGGTGGAAGGGGTTTTTCCCTTCCCTATGGGTGGTTCTTCCTCCGTCACTCCAACTGCTGACAAGGTTGATGATTTCAAATTGAATGGTTTGATTCAATCTCAAAAGTAGCCAGTAGGCTTTGGTTCGTCTTCGGAGATGATGGTTTGGGATCAAGGAGACGATTTGTGGGATGAGAAGGATGGAGATTTCCCTTACCCTTTGGGTGTTTTTCCTCCTGCCATTCCCTTGGATTGGGCTTTGGGTGGTGAGGGCCCTATGAACTTTACATGGGCGATATTCCAAATAGAGTCACTGCAGAATCGACACGTCCACTAGTCCAATGTTGGCGGAAGCCAATGTCCCAAGGTTTCATTTTCTATTGATCAAAAAGAGGTTGTCCCTCCTTCGACCACTTGACCAAGGCGGCCGGATTTATGGGGGTCTCGTGTGAGGGGTTCAAGGATACGACTTTGGCGGCGCTCCTAAAAGCCATTGAAGAGGATCATCATCGGGAGGTTAAGGGTGTGCATCCTAAGACTAGAGGTAGAAGGGAGCTGTTGAACTTAGAATGCTCCATAAACTATGGCATTGCTTGCTTGTCTTCTAGGCGTGGGAAAGGCAAGGCTCACGTGCTGCAACGTTGAGTGCTTCATGTGGGTTTCGGGTCAACGGGTTTTTGGTGTTTTATGGGTTTCGGGTTGGTGTGCTTGTAAGGTTTGAGGGTTTTTGAGTTTTATGGTTCTTTGTTGTTTTCTTTGGGTTTTTGTTAGGTGCTTCCTGTGTATACTGCCTGTATACTTAAATTACCTTACGCTTTTTTATAAAATGTCCATTACTAATAAAAATTAAAAAAATTTAAAAAAAAAATATTGAAGATGTATTTGCCAAGATATGGAATGATATTGAAATACACTTCTGTTATAATGTCATGATAGTCAATGAATTCGATTGTTCTTACTTTTCCAGTGGCTATCACCACTTTCACACCCCTTGAGACAGCCTCTTTCAAAGCCCTGGCATTTGCTGACGTAATTTGGCTTTTGTTGTTTAGTAGTGTACCTTCCATATGAAAAAGAAATATGTTATAAGCTAAGAAGAGAATGCAAAACATTTAAGGGTATCACAAGTGTTATCTCACCATCCATATCACAGAAGATATAGTTGAACTTCGGTTTATAAAATCGAAGACGGCCCTCTTTCTTCCTGTCTTTTAACAATCCAACTGTAAGATTATCTCATATAAACTTTTATATAGTATGTTATAGCTTCTAAAAGAAAATGAATGTATTTACCCAACACATCATTTCCAGAAGAAGAATGCTGAAACAGCATAATTGATAAACAGTGAAATTACCATCTGTTTTTTCCTCGTGAGAGTTTGCATTTGTTTCAGCATCATATGCACTCTGAATTAATCCTTTCCCCTTCCACCCAAGACTCTTCAAAAGGAGTTCTTCTTCCTTCTCCATCTCTGCCTCAGCCTCTTCACTAATCTCATGATCAAATCCCAAAAGATGTAAAAGCCCATGAACCTACAGGGATATCAAGTAGCTATGGTTCTGAGGTAGCATACTATATCTATCCATAACAATTTTGTTCAGATGCAAAAAGGGTGGGCGGGTAGAAAAGGATATGCCAAGTACATGGGCTATATACCAATGAGCTATGGCTCAACTGAAAAAATAAAAATAAAAGAAAAAGAAGATAGAAATTTCTTCCAAACTAGATTGGACGAATTTCCTCCAGCCCAGTCTATAAAACTGCCATGTGTATCTTAAGCATGTGAGAAGCACATGCTTTTTTTAGTAATTCTATTAAAAAATCGTATGTTTCTCACATGCTAATTAAAAAACCATGTTCTTCTCACATACTAAATGACATATGGCAAATTTATAGAATAGGTTGGACAGTCTGCTTCTATATTCTAGATATCAGATTTAACAATCCTCCTAGAGGAGGAAAAAGGAAACTTATTGTATTTTTTCCATCCCCCAATGTATTAAAAGCGGTTAAATACAACTATCCACATAAACTAAGGGGCTATTTGCAAGGAGAGTGATAGTTGTACACCAAGTGTACAACAAATGCACAACACCCCTTCACAAGGGGTGGGCCTCACAGTGTGTGGGGGCCACCCCTTGTGAAGGGGTGTTGTACATTTGTTGTACACTTAGTGTACAACTATCATTATTCTATTTGCAATGGTCCTACTCAAATACAAATTTTTCGATCAATACCTTAATTCAAAATTTCTTTGCAATGTTCATCCCACCATCCAAATAGTGTCAAAATAAAAATATTAGTGGGCAGATAGGTTGGGGTGTGCACTAATCTGTCAAAATTAACAGACTAGTACACATTAAAATGCAATCTCCATCCCGCGCCAATTCACTAATCTGTTAATTTTGACACCAACCTGAGAGTTGGGATGGACATTGCAAATTAATCTTGAATAACAGTGTTAGACCATAAAATTTGTAGTTTAAGGGAACATTACAAATGACTCAATAATTTAGGATGATTAGCTGCAATTATTTCTAAAAAGATGCATATAACTCCAACCTTCTGATTGTGGAATGTAACAGCCAGGCAAGCAAAAAATTTCTTTTTGATACCAAAATGGAACAACAGGTTTCACTTAATTGCTACAGAATTCAAGATTACCTTAAACTCATATTCCCAGCAGCTTGATTCTTCTAATTTCAGTTTTGCCAAAATTGATATTTGGTCTTTTAAGGGATCAGCAAAAATTCATGGGTATTATTTCAAGCAATTAAAACCATTGAGCCTTAGCTCGAATGGTACTTCCTCCCTTCGTAGCAAGATGAAGGGTGAGGTCGTGGGTTCAAGTCTCACAGGGTGTGTGTGTAACTTACCAATCAAAAAAAAAAAATTATTTCAAGCAATTAAAGAAAGTAAAATATATGAAAGATAAGGCTCCAGGGCCTACTGGCTTCTCTGTGGCCTTCTTCCAAGACTGCTGGGATGTGATCAAACCCGATCTCATGCGGGTTTTTCTTGACTTCCATGCTCGTAGCAATTTTGAGAAAAGCCTTAATGCTTCCTTTGTTGCTCCTATCCCAAAGAAAGCTGGGGCAATTGATATCTCCGACTTTCGGCCTATTAGTCTAGTGAGCGGGGTTTATAAGATTATCGCTAAAGTCCTTGCTAATAGAATGAGTAGTGTCATGGAGAATATCATTCCAAAGCCTCAAAACACTTTTGTTAAGGTAGGCAAATTCTGGACTCGGTTCTCATTGCTAGCGAATGTTTGGATAGTCGTATCAAGTCTGGCGAACCTGGGTTGCTTTGCAAGCTGGATATTGAGAAGGCTTTTGACCATATTAACTGGAATTTCCTTTAGTACATGCTGAAAAGATGTGGTTTTGGAGAGAAATGGTGTTCTTGGATAGCACATTGTATTTCCTCGATACGTTTCTCCGTCTTGGTTAATGGTTCTCCAGCTGGTTTCTCGGTTGCTCTCGTGAGTTGAGGCAAGCGATCCTCTGTCCCCTTTTCTATTCGTTATAGTCATGGAGGCTTTGAGCAAAATGATTACTGTTACTGTTGATCAAAGTCTTCTCTCAGGATTCTCTGCGGGATCTAGGCCTCCTACAGTTAATATCTCTCACTTGTTGTTCGTGGATGATACTTTGATTTTTTGTGGGGCCAACCTAATCACCTTCGCTATCTCCATGTTCTATTCTTATTTTTTGAAGCTGTTTATGATTAAAGGTTAATCTAGCCAAGTCTATTTTGGTTCCTGTGGGCATTGTGGATAATGTGGATGAGTTGGCTAACATCTTAGGTTGCGGGACTTCCTCTTTACCCCTGAAGTATATTGGCATTCCGATAGGGGCTTCTTACAAGGCTAAATCTATTTGGGATGGCATTGTGAAAAAGAATGTATTTGTCCAAGGGAGGCAGCGTCACCCTTATAAAGAGCACTCTATCCAACCTACCTATGTAATTTTTGTCCCTCTTCCCCATTCCTGCTAGTGTAGCTAATCGAATTTGAGAAGCTCCAACGTAAATTTTTATAGGGAGGGATAGGTGAAGAATTAATATTTCACCTAGTTAGCTGGTATAAGGTTTGCTCTCCGATCTCTAAGAGTGGGTTGGGTATCCGTGACTTGAGGAAGTTCAATCGCGCTCTGCTAGGTAAATGATTGTGGCGCTATTGTATTGAGAGATATGCTTGGTGGAGATTTGTGGTGAACTCCAAATAGGGGGGGGGGGGGGGGGGGGGGGGGGGGGGGGTGCTCCCAAAAGCCCACAGGAGCCTTTGGGGTGGGGTTGTGGAAGAATGTTAGAAAAGGGTGAAAGATTTTCTCAAGCTGCACTAGATTCGAAGTGAGGGATGGGACCAAAATTAGCTTTTGGCATGATATGTGATGTGGAGATATGGCTCTCAAGGTAGCTTTCATTGCCCTTTTTTTTTTTATAAGTAAGTAAGTTTATTAAAAAGCGTAAGGCGCCCCTAAGTACACCGGGGGACGCGAGCAGCCAAAGCCAGCACAAAAAAAGAAAAAAAAAACCCAAAAAAACCCCAAGAGGATCAAGCCCGAAACCCACCAAAAACCCCAAAAGGAAAACCCTAGACCCCGAAAAAAAAACCCAAAACAACTCACAAAAGAAACCTAGAGACAACCCAAAAGCCCTCTAAAGAACACTACCCTACAACTTGAGGCCCTTTCCTTTCCTGCGCCTAGAGGAGTCTAAAGCAACACCATAGTTAACGGAACTTTGCAAATTCAGCAACTCCCTCTTTCCCTTCGATTTCTGGCGCGCTATCATCTTCTCACGCAGAAATTCCTCTTCCATGGCATCCCGAATAGCCAAAGCCTCCTCCTCAAAATCACCATCCATATCCCAATCCAAGGGCAAACCATCCCAAAAATCATTGACGTCCTCCCAAACCACAACCTCCCCGTTATGATCAAATCCAACCGGCCAATTTCGAGATTGGCAGCCTCTCGAAGAGGAGGAAGGGCCAACCATCCCTAAAACATTTGCCTTCCGAGGCAAGGTGGGAGAAACTGGCACCTTCGGACGATGGTTGAGAAACCACTTCTTAAGACCCAGCTTCACTGGGGGCTCCGGAGAATCTGCAACCTTCTTAACTGGCGTCTCACTGTCAGCACAACCAGGAATCAGACAAGAAGAGGCAGAAACCGGAGAAGGAGCTGGATCTGCTGGACAAGACAGATCAGAAGCCGGCACTGGGGGAAAGAAGAAAACGCTAGCCCCTCTCCCGGAAGAAGGCAAATACAGAACCGACCCAGGAGAAGGCAACGACGGTGGTTCCGTCTGAAGAGAGCACCCAAGAATCGCTGACGGAGTCGGATCCGCGGTCACAGTGGCTCTCGACGGAGCATCCTCTAAACCCCCAGTAAAAGAACGAGCCAGACGCAACCCAGAAGACAACTCCGACGTCGACTCCGGCAAGGATCTAACATTCGGCAAAGCCGTTCATTGCCCTTTTTGATATCGCCCTAGCAAAGGATGCCTATGTTGCAAATAATTTGGAGTTTTTTGGCGGTTCCAACCAATGGAACATGAGCTTTGCTAGAGAGGCGCGTGATTGGGAGGTGAATGTTTTCGCTTCCTTCTTCCAGGTGCTGCATTCAGTTAAAATTTGAAGAGACGGTGAAGACAAGCTTTGGTGGGTCCCTTCTAAAAAAGGTTTGTTCAAGGTCAAGTCTTCCTTCTACTCCTTGGTTTGCTCGGAAGGCACTCATTTTTCCTAGAAGAGTGTGTAGTAGACTCAAGCTCCTTCAAGGGCGGCCTTTTTTACGTGGTCGACGACTCTTGGAAAGATCCTCTCCTTGGACAATCTCAGGAAGCACCACATTATCGTGATCAACAGATGTTGCATATGTAAGAAAACTGAGGAGTCTGTGGACCATCTTCTTCTCCACTGCGATATGGATTTTGTTGTGTGGAATATCGCTTTGGGATGTTCTGAGTTATGCCTCGACGTGTTTTCAATCTGCTTGCTTGCTGGTGGTCCTCGAGTAGGTCGAGTAGTTCTAAGGTGTGGGAAATGGCGCATACTTGCCTCTTTTGGTGCTTATAGATAGAAATAAATAATCGGAGCTTTGAGGATTTAGAAAAGACCTCGGAGGAGATTTTATCCTCCTTTTACCACACTTGGTATCTTTGGACTACGGCTTATGTGTCCCCTCTTTCTTTTAGTTTTAATGATTTTCTAACTTGTTTCTCTAGTTAGGCATCTCTTTCTATATACTCCCAGTGCACTAAAGAGTGTCTTACGCTTTTTATGAGATTGCCTTATTACTTATCAAAAAAAATATGAAAGGGAAAGCAGTAGAACAACTTATCTAAAGATAATCATAAGAGAACAGAGATCAAGGTAGTAAAACACAAAAACTTGAAAAAATAAATAGAAAATAGCACAAATATCCATAGACCAACCATGAGGATGCGTATCTCATCAAGAAGAGTGTGCCCTCTTTCCTCAGCTTGTCTAGCAGCTGTCTCGACAGAAATTACAATGTCACCTAACATAAGCTGCAATCATGAGAAAATGTCAAGTTTTTTTATGGCTAAAGATGAATTCTTTAGTTAATGTCTTGGAGTTCTTACAATTGGAAGCTTAAGTTCAGGGGCATGTTGCGACATGGAGAGAACATCAGTGGCATGATCCTCATCCCTCCATTCTTTATTAAGTTTGCAAATAAACTCGTCATTGCAAAGAAGCAAAGACAACTCTACACTTTCAAATCCACCAACATCACTTATAGCAGTATCCCTTGTTTTATACCTTGAATCTTTTAAACCATCGAAAGCTACCTTCATTGCCATTGGAACATTTAAACGAAGCATCTCTGAAATACTCTGCAGCATGTACAAAATGACAGATGGAAGAGCAAAATCATCAATCAAAAAGAGAACTCTAGATATTACACGAATGATCCTACATGCGTCATGTTTACTCTACAATATCATCTGAGAGGAAGAACTTCCGCTAAAAAATATCACACGGAACTTGCAAGACTTGCTCCATAACTCAACTGCTGCTTATGGACTACCAACTGCTATTTAAAAGTAACCAAGTTCAACCCAAATTCGAAGTTAAAACCTTACATGATAAGTCTACAATTTATTTTTTCGATGAAAAAAAAAACAAAAAAAAAAAAGAGGAATCTACAAAGACATGGAGAACAGCTCGTTCTACACACAAATGATGGCAATTATATTGCACATATATATGGTTCAGGCATTTGTTCATATAATCTCACTAAAGAGAAAGCCATTTTCAGGACCAAAAACTCCAAATTGACTCATTTCCACGTGAACATTAACATCGAGAGCGCACAGGCAATAAGACAAACATGACCAGTATTGGCTTTCTGATCCGCTTCCACTATTCTTTGTTTGAACAAAAACAACTCCTTCTATAATCAAAACTAAACCCTTCAAATTAGAATACTTCCAGCTATACATTATGCAATTATATTACAAAGAAAGACACGGGGGGGAAGGGTACCAGAACTTCAGGATCGTCAGGCAAATCTTCTTCGATGCAAATACTGACAATGAGCTCCAACTCCTTTTCTTTACCCTTCACAGCCCGCCTCCTCACTTTCCGATACTCTCTCTGCTGCGAAGCCCAAACCCTTCCCAGCGGCGTCAAGGCCCTCCCATTGTCTCTGCACTGAGCGTGGAATCCCCGACCGGAAAGAGAAGATTTCAGAGACGGACAGACCCCGAAACGATTCGCATTGGTATCGAGACCTAAACGCGGGGAAAGGCAGATGGAAGCGATGGCGTTTGGAGTGGGGATTAGACGGACCGGGGCGGCGCGTGGGAGGACACGCGCCATGGGAGTGGCGACGGAGGGTAGGGGAGGCGGGTGGAGGGGGCGGAGGAGAGGGGAGAGGCGGGGGAGCATATAGAGGAGGATTTGAAGAAGAAATGTGAGGTTTGCTGGCGTTGGTTTTGTGCGTTGGGAAGTGACAGTGACATGAACGAAGCTAAAGAAAGGCTTTCAGTCCCCAAGAACAAGTGTCATCTCCTTCGACACTGCGCATGGGATCCCTCGAGCGGCTTTGGTTTTACCGTTTGAACAACTTGGGAAGTGATTGTTTTGATATAAAAATTAAAGAAAATTTAAATTTTATGAGAAAAAATTATTTAGTAATAAAAGAAATGGTTAAATATATTTTTAGTAATTGCGATTTAAAGACTTTAATTACCTACTTCGGTCTTATTTCATATAGTAGATAATATATCGTTTATGGCTAAAAACAAAAAATGGTATTTCCTCCTAACTGCCATTCATAAATTAGCAAAAGTTCACGTCAATTTTGTGAATTTTAATTGTACTCGCAAGTGCAGGAATCGTTTGTAATTAATGGATTGCAAGTGCGAGGCCGATCCCACAAAAAATTGTGTTTATGAAAACAAAATTTATATATAAATCAATCTAATCCTAACCTAGTTCCAAAAAAATTGAGAGATTGTATTTGTGAATAAAATCAAAGGCATGAACAAAATTAAAGTGAATGTAATCAAGTAAAAAAAAGCACTAAGCTATCAGAATTCGCACTCACAAATTCATAGCAACATATTCTCATGATCAATAATATTTCTCAAAGTTCTCACAATAAATCTTAAGTATGTGTTACTTTTGCTTCAAATATTTAATCAAAACCATCACATATATCCAATCTTTACACAAATCACAAAAAAAAAAAAAAAAAAAAAAAAAAAAAAAAAATCAAATTTAAATCAAATCATCAAATGTATCCGTAAATTACAGCAAGATATCCAATTTAAATCAAAACATCAATTGTATCCGTAGAATAAATTACAAGGGATATCCAATTTTTTAAACAAAGAAAACCAATTACAAACAATTTTATGAAACTATCTTAAATCATCAAATGCATCTTTGAATCACAAAATATATCAATGATTCATTCCACAAAATTGAGTTAAAGTAAAACAATTGAAAAATCAATACTCATTAAAATTGGAAAACATGCATTACATCACATGAGAATAGTGTTACTAATCATAAATGAGGCTTTATCCTTGAGGGTTTAGCCTCTCATGGTTAAAAATAACATGCTAACTTTTATTATAAACATCAAAATAAAAATAACTTTAAAAAAAAAAAAAAAAAAAAACGCTGCAAAAGGAAGGAAATAAACGAACTACACGAAAATTTGCTCCCTTGCTTCACACCCTTTTTACAAGAGGAGAATGACATATTTATAGGCCTAGTCTGGGTTGCTGCAAGACAAGCTGGAACGCCTCTTTTGGAAGGAAATCCGTGTCCTGGATGGAGTGGGACTAGGTGTTGCCAGTTATGGCAAGAAACGTGCGATGCTTCGGTCTGCCAAGTATGGGAAGAAATCACTCAAAGGATTCACGCACAACTCTCCTAATTTTGCGCCACACATTCACGTGATTACAAGAAGAGAAAAATACAAAAGCTCAAGTACATCGGTGTTGCACTTCCTTCTTCTGGAAACAATCGGTGCTGCCAGGTCACGTCTTGGAGAAAGTAGGAGCAAAACATGTAAAAACCAATCACGCACAGCTGCTGGACGAGACGAATATTATATGTTGTATTGCACCTCTCACCAGGTTTGGAAGATGTGGGTTTATTTAGGTGTTGCCTGGTTTTGAGAAAAGATGTGAGACAGTGCTACCTTCTTTGGGAATAACGTGTAGCTACTGGAACTTTCCTTGGAGATAATTGCGTGCTGCATGTTTTTGGAAAGAGCCTGTTCGGTCCCAAACTGGAAAGAATCTTAGTTTTGCCAATTTTGGAAAGAGCCTGTGTATGTCTTCTCTCAGTGCTCCAACTCTGTAGCGCCTCACGTCCACTCAAGTCTCATGTAAAACAGTTGTACGTTTGCTAAGTCTTACGCCTCCTCATGCATGCACATGTAAAGCCCAGCTTTGCAAAGTTTATTTCGGTGCTCTCTTCCCTCACGTGTGTATCGAGTTGCTGTAATTCTTGGGAGGACCTGTGTCGGTGCAGCCCTGCTTTGTGTTTAACGTGAATGTTTGGTAGGTGCCCAAGTATGGAAAGAAGATTACTCAATACATGCGTGAGCCGGTGCTCCCCTTTCTTGAGAATGACATGGGTGATGGGTTGGAGTCCAATGGAACTATCACGGGTCGGCGTGGCCATGTGCTGCCAGTTTACGTTAATGCAAGGTGAAGACAACGTGTGTCTTCTTTTGGTCCTCCAGGTCTCCTCTAGGTCTCCACCTGAACATCTCTAAATAATACCTCCATAAATCGGGTGTTTCATAAGAGAAACAACCAAAAAAAAAAATATATATATATATATAGTCTCCAAGTTCAAGGCACAAATTTCGTGTCTCAATGACCTCTAAAACACTAAAATACCAAAACTATTAAAAAACAATAGAAAATAACAAAACTGAAGGTTTAACAAATGCAAAATAAATGGTTTAATATGTAATATTTGGCACTCATCGGTCAACATTACTAAAAATGCGACACCTGTCCCAAATGCTATTGTTTTTTTTTTCACTCATCACGTGTAACTTACACAGCAGTGCCACATCTTTTTTATAATGCCAACTCACTGCAAAATCAGTCTCAAAAGTACAAAAGAAACTTTTTAACCTATTCATTTCACCTTCCCTCTTGATTTCCCCCTTCTTCATAAAACATTCATTGGATTTCGTCCTAGGTTTATCAGAATCATTCAAAGCTTTCAATTTCCCCCAAAATTTCACACAATTTTATTGGATTTTGCTACATTTCCCTAAAGTAATTAAATTTTCGACCGATTTTGTGCACGTCGAAGCTCGCTTTGTGTTCTTCATATCCCATTTTGCAGTGGTGTTACTGTAGCCGAAGAACAATTCGCGGTGGTGTTATTGTAGCTGAAGCGCAGTTTGCAGTTGTGATTCGTAGTCGTAGTCGTAGCCTATCTGCACACACCCAAGAAATTTTTTTTATCAAACTAAAATCAAAGGTATGTCTAGAACCCGTTCATCATTTTGTACTCTTTTTTTAGAAGAAAAAATTGCGACTTTAGGTCCCTTTTACAGATTTAGAGCCAATTTATTGTTCTTTTATGATTCTTTTAGTATATGGCTTTCACATTTATGTCGGTGGTATAGAGATGGTTTTATAGTAGGGCCTTTAATACACGTGTTATTGTCGGTTGTTTAGTGAAGTATAAAGTGGCCAACTATTAACATTGAATACTATATTGGATGTGTCTTAACTACCTGTTTGATTTTCGTATAATAATGGCTAATGTCTTTGTTGAACTCGAGATTTATTATCATGGGTCCTTGTTTGGACAACAAATGGAATATGTAGGAGGAGATGTGTGGTGACCCGGTTCAACGCACCATTTTTTTTTGAAACCGAATCGACACAATAACTTATTTATACCTATCATCATCTCATCCATGAACATATCATATCATATCATAGATGAAGACATAGCAGCAGAAACGTTAACTTAACAAAAACTTACATAATACATAGAGCTGACAAATAGATATATATATCACTAAAGCTTAAACATTTTATCCATTACATTACAAAGAATGGCTATACAAAAGTGTCACATGCGACACAAATCATATATTTATACCATAAAGCTCCATAGACATGACAAAATATATACAAAAGATTGGCTAAGCTATGAGTCAAACCCAAAACACCCGGCATCCCATGACCTCAATCATAATAACCTAAGTATGCGGATATCGGATCCAAATCTTTGGTACTTGCAGCAACAATATCATATAAGTGATTGTGGAATCACCTTGTTCGTCCAGTAGAAAATATGAGTCCACAGGCTCAGCGAGTATAAAAATCACAAAATTTTCACAATGAGTCGACTTTTCACTTTCTATGTAAGTTTACAATAACAGCTACCTTTGGATTTACATTTTTTTTTTAAAAATAGTTCGTAGCTGATGAAGTAAATATTGTAGTTATAAAAACCTTTAAATATAATATATTATCTAAGCATATATGTACATGACCCAAACTTACCCTTAGAACACACACATACAAACTCATCTAAGTCATATCATATGTAAGTATACTGTATAACTCATCGATATAGATATACGTACATCTCACCCATTGGAGTAGCAAAACACATGCATATAAGCATATCTAAGCCTAGAATTGTAAAGCTTCACAACTTACTTACACCCATATACATGTGTGTCACACCCTCTTAAGTAGCATAACACAAGCATATAAACATATCTAAGCATGACACATGTGAAAACATCATATGCAACTATTTATAACGGTATACATATGCTATGTCTCATTCAGACACATATACATATTGATACATCTAGCATGAAAATCCTAACAATTCACAACATATCTATCATAGTAAATTATGCAATACATGCTTTCATTAGTTCTATTCAGTATTTTACATTCTTTCTTACTTATCACTCTAGGAACTTATTTCCAACGGCTTCTAGGATATCATTGCGCATACTATACATATCATCATAAGGGATTGTTCCCTTTAACTGTGAGAGCTTACTACTCACATCTTTAAGGACTTGTCCTTCATAACTAATAAGCGTTGAATATTGCGTATTCGAGCCCCTTAACTCGCATATATTAGTCGCTTAGTTTTATTGTAATATAATGTTTTGTGTGGTTTTTGTGTTTTATGCATTTTTATGTACCTAAAGAAAAACATGATTAAATCTGACAGTTTAAAGCTTCAAAGCAAAATTCTGAAATTCTACCACGACATGGTGAGCTCGAGCTCATCATACCATCAGGCCACCAGCAGGAACCCAAGACATGGTGAGCTCAAGCGCATTCGTGCTGCAGAAATTGACAACAAAGCATAATCAAAAAATGAAAGAAGTTTTACTTTTCTCACTTGGACTAGAAGTCCTAGAAGGCCACGAAATCAACTAAGGTTGCTCTTGTATACACCTTAAATTTGTTCACTAAAAAGAGTCACATTACAGCAACTTCTTCGAATAGAATTCTCCTCAACAAAGGTTGTTTCCAGCATCTCCATGAGTGGTTAAATCATCCATAGAGTATTGATGTAACCATTTCCAAGTAATATTAGTGTAATTGTGTTTTCTTTAAGAATTCAATGAACATGAATGATGGTTGTTTAATCTTGAAATTATGCTTTAATGTTTATATTCAATTTTAATAAACATTTTATCTTGTCTTAGAAAGTTGTTTATTTCTATAGAACTCAACTTTCGTATTTTCTATGATTGTATGAATGATGTTGTTACAACGGTTTTAATGGACACAAATTCAAGAGAGTTTGATATGTCATGACTAGGAAGGATAAATTGTTCTATACCCTAGTTGGTTTAATTTAGGTAGAACAATTCATGCATTGTTGAAAGATGAGTTATGCTTATCCCTTTATTACGTGTATGCTATTTAAGAAATTTGATAGTTCATACATAGGGAAGATGGATCGTACCACATCTTAGTCATTAGGTGTATGATCTGTGTCAATCGAAGATGGACTATTCTTATTTTTTAATAAAAGAAATTTCTTGACGACATCGTTGGATGCTTGATAAACATATACGAGTCATATCATTCATGTAAGTGAAATTTTCATGTTAAATGCAATTTATCATTATTACGCGGTTAGCGGTGAAATCAATCATCTATATCTTCTCCGGCTTATTTTACTTCTAATTTTACGTTTTTTTTTAGTTTCAATTGCAAAACAAAAACCAAACATCTTTTCTGAATTAGATTATAATTAATTTCATTAACTTAACAACAACTAAACAGTCATTGAGGTTTGACATACTCACATAGACCTATCCTACAAAAATTTGTTCTATTAGGAGTGGTTATTTTATTATTGATACACTCAAGACCACATCAATTTTTGGCGCCGTTGACATGGACAATTATAGTTGCATAGTTAAGTTTTTGGGATTGAATCTAATTTGACTCCTAGTCTAGGATATTGTACATATTAATTTCTCATATCTTGTTATAGTGTTTTTCTATTTTTCAGGTTCAGGTTCAGCACTATCAGAAAGCGCTCACACGCAATTCCAATTGAACTCGAGCGCAGCACTGTTGCACAAAAGGGCTCAAGCGTAATTTCTCAGAGCAGACTAGCGACAACCCAGTAGTACTGAAGCTACCGCATACCCCACAAAAAGCTGTAACCTTTGATTTTTTTTTTGTTTTTTGTTTTTTTTTTGTTTTTTTTTTCATTTTGTATATATTGTTATTTGTTTTTGCTTAAAGAATGATTGGTTGCCATTCTTTGCGACCTTGACCTTGAACCATGGCTATAGACTCATATGAAGGTTATCAAACTCACTTTGGGTTTGAGCACTTTGATTTAGCGCTAGTGGCTTTCTCCAGATCAAGAATGATCCTTACTCTGATTATTACGATTCAAGATGGAGAAACGATCCCCAGTCCAACAGTCAATCTTTCTATCCACCATCTAAATTCTATCCTCCCCACCAGGAAAGGCAATCATCTACATACAGTGCTGACTTTAAGGATAAAGTGTTGGCGGCCATCGGCAAACTTGAGGCAGACACTCAATTGCTGCATTCCCACTCTCAATCCATAGCCAAAGCTAGAATTTCAAGTGGAACAGCTAGTTAATGCACTCAATCAGATAGAGGAAGAGAAGCTTTGGAGTCAATTTGAAGACAATTCTTTGTACTACATGATTGATGAAAATGCTTCAAGTAGTTCTCATTATGAGCAGGTCCAGGCTAACACCAAACTTAGAACGATGGTTGACAATGAGGTGGAGGAAAGGAAGGATGAGCATTTTGAACTCCCGAACAATCCAAATCCATACCCAGCTCCTCTTGAGATGGAATATGAGTCCAAAGCTTAGTTTCCTCAACATCTCGAAGAGCCTATTGAGAATGTGGGAGTAAGCTCAACATCTTCAATGCTGCCCAACAACCGCCATCTAAGAATGAGTGTTTCTTCCTAGATATACTAAAAGAATTTGTTGAAGATTCATTTCCTGGCATCCTAACAAATTATCATTTTTCACTCCAACTCATTGATCTACCCATATGATGTCAATTTTGAAAGGTTATGCTAAAGACATTAAACTTAGCGCTTATGGAAGAAAAACCATTACATTCCTGTCTTTTTCTTTTTGTTTATTTTTTATTTTGTTCGCTTACCGACACTTCTCCTACTATTTTTTATGATGCAGTTTTTTTTATTTGGCTGGATTAGTGCTTTGTTTTTCAGGACAGATATTCTTACATCAAAGTTTGGGGGAGTACTTTCGCCTCACATTTTCCTTTCCACCCGATATTGTATCTCTATTTATACATTGGGGACAATGTATCTTTTAAGTTTTGGGGTAAAAAAAAACATTTTGTTGTCTTGTTGTACATATTGTGAATGCTTGATCATGTTATTTCTAAGATTTGGATTGAACTTTAACTGTGATTTGTATTTAATGAGTACCAAATATTTTATATTTGGACCCCTTAATTTGCATTTGCTAAACCCTTTAGCTTTGTTATTTTCTGATTTTTTGGTTAGTTTTTGTGTTTTAGTGTTTTGCAGGTCATTGAGAGAAAATGACGGTCTTTATATGGAATTGCAAAGAAGCGGAAAAATAAGTGAAATTCTGGACTGTGCAAGCCTACCCAAGCACGCTCGAGCGCACACCCGCATATGATGAAGCAAGCAACGCGTATACGCTGCACCGTTGATGAACTGAAGAAATCCCGAGTACGCTCGAGTGCACCTAGCATGCAATCGAGCGCACTACGCCTGACCTGACAGCACCAAAACCCTAGATTTTTATTATTTATATTAGTCTTTTCTCTTGTAAACACACGTTAGGAGGCGCTGTTGAAAGATTACTTTCGGCCTAGAGCCGTTCTTGAGCTCTTTGAAAGTTTTTCCTTTGTAAGTTATTCATGTTTATGTTTTTAATTCAAGTTAGGATGTTGTTTTTAGTCATGAGATGCTAAAATCTTAAACTAAGGTTGCAGATGAAATATCGACATTGATTAACACTCACATTCGTGTTGTTTTATTTATACAATTTCTATGTTTAATCAAAGTGTTGTTTAAACCAATTCAATTAATTGATTAATTTCATTTGATTGAAAGTTATGATTATTAATTGAGAAAAGTTGGATATTCGATGTGTTTCAACTAAATGATACAATTAATCATTCGATTGAAATCGGATATCCATTGTGATTTGTTTATCAAACGGATAGATTGAATGATTTAATTCAATTAGGTATTTGTTGAATGGTTGGATTCATTGAATAATTTAATATGCATTTTTATGGAACTTTGAACAATGTATAAGGCTTATTTGTGTAGTGCCCCAGATTTTAAATCATTAAATAAAATGTCTTAAATTAGAAATTATGTAGCGCCCTAGATTTTAAGCCATAAAATAAAATGTCTTAAATTAGAATTTAAGACTGAGTAAAATAGACAAGTTTAGAATTGACGTTCGATCCACAAGACTTGAACGACCTAATATTGTAGGAATCAATATTCACATCTAGTAGTTAATAAAATACGTGGCTTTAGACACCATATTTTATCCCCGATAAATTAATAAGATTATATGAATATTTATGAAAATAAATATTCTTTAGTCTTATTATTTACAAACCATGATTTTATAAATAAAGAATAATATTATTAGACTCTAATAATATTACTAAATTATTAAATAGACAAACTGAATTATCCAGTGGGCTAATTGATATAGTAATATTGATGAATAATATTATTGTGTAATATTTATTATTTGGTACGATATATATATTTGATATATATTATAATATTTGTTGTGTTATAATATTATTGATACAATAATATTATTAATGTAATAATATAAACAATGAAACGAACTAGACTCAAAACAGACTTAGATTATAATCTTAATGAATTATACATATTGGTAAAGACCCAATGTAAAAATATACATTGATATAATATCTAAAGATATTTTATGAAAATTTAATTACTAAGTTTCATACTAAATATCTCATAAAACTTAATAGCTAAGTTTTGTATGAAAATATCTTATCTTATATTTTGGGGTAATTACATTTTCCCCCCATGAAATACCAACTTTTGCGCAAAGCCCCCACAAACTACCAACTCAACCAAAATAGAGCATTCAACTACCAAAGACAACCATTTTCCCCCCTTCCGTCTGTCAAAGGGGCTAAAACAAACGGTCAACGGGTCACGTGACCGTCACATGCTGTTTTACCCTCATTTTCTTTCTATTTTCCCTCCATGAACTACCACCATCTTTTAACATGCCTCCATGAACTACTACCATCTTCCAACATGCCCCCATGTAAAACGGCATGTGACGGTCACGTGACCCGTTGACCGTTTGTTTTAACCCTCTAATTGACGGAAGGGGGGGAAATGGTTGTGTTTGGTAGTTGAATGCTCTATTTTGGTCGAGTTGGTAGTTTGTGGGGGCTTTGCGCAAAAGTTGGTAGTTCATGGGAGAAAAAGGTAATTACCCCTTATATTTTTTATATAATCTGAACCTCTCTCTCTCTCTCTTCAGTTCCCCACACCCGGTTCCTCTTCTTTCTTATTTTTCTTCTTCTTTCCTCTTTATTTCTTCATTCTTCTTCCTTCTTCATTTCTGTACACCGACGAGGAAGAGAGAAAGATAGATGTTGATACAGTTTCCGGTATGGTGTCGTGTCGCCTGGTGATTCGCTACTGGATCCTGATCAACTACTCCAATCCTGCAAAAATAACAAACAACTCGTCGGGGGTGCCGACTACGCCCACTCCGATGTCTAAGTCAGTTCAAATCAATTTCCTGATGAATATCTCAATCTCAAGAACTCAGAGAATGCGTGATCTCATACCTGGTGCAGTGGTCTTTATTTATAGGCTGGGCTCGTGGTCTTACCAGACTTGCTACCTTACTAGAATTCTTGACGCCTAGTTGGATTAGGAGTTTGAATCCTAGCTTAGTTGAATCTTATCTTCAGAGAATTTGAATGAGATTGTAGAATCTGCAGTTTGATTGCACTTGTATCTCCGCGCTTGTATCTCTTGAAATTTGATTTAAGATAAATAACTACCTTATCCCATTAATCATGGAATTGCGGTTTTTTCCCTGATCTTATGGAATTCTATCCTTATCGTATTCTAAGACATCTGCTGCAAACTTTCAACCAAACTCCGAGGTGATGATATCCGAGATATGTTCGCTCCGCCTTGGAGATCTCGGGATATCGCCGCACCATTACAGGGTTGTGAAAGGCCGAGACGTTATTGTACCGACTTGATGTCACCTCCGAGGCGATGTTACTCCGAGACCCAAATATCCGAGATATGTTCGCTCCATTCAGACTAGGAGATCTCGGGATGTTCTACATATCGTAACCTGGAGTGTTAAGACCGAGACGTCGTTATGCCTCCGAGATGTATTTGCACCGAGACGTCGTTATACCTCCGAGACATATTTATACCTAGGCAATCTTTTCTTTGCTGGCCGAAATAAATGTCCGAGGCATAACTCCGAGATGTTTCTGAATCCACGTGTCTCTAGGGTTAATTTTATCCCTAACAATAGATGAGATCAGGGAGAGAGATCGTGAGACTGTGAGTTAGAGAGAGAAACTCGAGAGTGAGAGAGAGATCGGAGAGCTGAGAGGGAACTCGAGAGAGAACCTGCAAGCCCAGGGGACCCGAGAATGGCCGGAGGCCCAAAATTCCATGGGTTGCCGGTGGCTGATGCGGTTGACACCAGTGGGTCATCGCCATAGGTCCGATTTCGGTGGTCATCATTCATGAAAGCCCATAACTCGTGAGACCCGTGAACCCGAGAGGAGGCAAAGCCGTTTCCCGGCGGGTAGGACATGATTTCCTGCCAATCTTCCGGTGGGTCGACTTCGGTGGTGCTTAGGACGCGATTTCTGGTGAAACCCAAAGAAAACCGGTAAGCCCAAAGGAGGATCAGAACCCCAGAAACCCGGTCCTCCATGAGCAATTTTTCAGTGAGTTTTCTGGCTGTATCCTAAGTGAGTAAATTCTTGTGATTTCATTTGAGTAATCGGTTTATTATTGTTGATTTTCGATTGATTGGATTTCTTGTTGTTATTGGGGCTGTCCGATTGCTTGTGATATCCCGGTTGAGTCATTTTGATGATTTGGGTATGTTTTGAAGTGAAGTGATGGTGTGATTTATTGGAATAGCCGAATGGGTATATAGGTGTCCTTGGATTTGTATATGTATGATGTGTATTCCCTATTTAGCCGTGTACCCCTGTTTTGTAGTTGGACCGATTCTCCTGCTGTTGGCCGAATACTGTCCTGTTTTGTGGATGGGTTTCCCATGGGTAGATTTCTTGATTGGCTGTGTAGTACTGGCCGAGTGTTCCCTATTTCAGTTGTTTGTGGTATATTCCCTATTGTTGGCTGGATTTTGGATTGATGTTGGTTGATTGAAGCTATATGTTGATTTTGGTTGTTGATGATTAATTAATATGTGATGTATTACCCAATTGCTATGATTATAGGATTTTGAGGTTTTGGTTGGCTATGATTTTCATGATGTTGTTGGGCACCTATTTTAGTTCACTGTGTGAGTTGTTATCAAGCTTTGAAACCAGGTTCTCCTATTTTGATATATTTTCCCAATGCTTGGCCCTGTGGTGTTCTCTATTTTATGAGTATTGGCTGGATGTATATAAGTGATATATTTGGGTTAATGTTCTTTGGTTAAACCTATTAGCTTTGAAGCTTAATTCATTGTTTGAGTGATGCCATATTTTAGCTATGTTTTTGCTTTGAGCAATTATGATGTTTTATGAGGTTTGGGTGAGTTTTATAATTTAAGGAAAATATATATATAAGAATAAGTGTTGGTTGTTTTTGATTGAAGGGACAAATTGGGAATTAAGTTCTTGATCCTTTTAAATTTAGAGTCTTGATGGATTAATATCTAAATTGATTATGAGATTCGAGTATCTTGTGTTGCTATTAGGGGTGTACAAGCAGTTGCGGTAGCGGTTATTTGCTCATAACCGCTACCGCAACCGGGATCCCCGGTTATGCTTATTTTAACAACCGCAACCGTAACCGGCCTACCGGTTGCGGTTTTTACCAACCGCCGGTTATTCAGTTATTTTAAACCGGTTATTAACCGGACAACCGGTTTTCTTTTATTGTTGCAATTTTTAATTTTTTTTAATAAAAAACCAATATTTGGCTACTTTCCAGCAACTCAAATTTTCAATTTGGCAATTTCCATAACAAATTAACAACATAACATGAATGCAACGATAGATGAATAAAAAAAAAAAAAACACTACAAATCCAAGTATCCTACACCTGCACTGCCACTGCCAAATGCCAATAGCCCAATATGCCATATTGCCATCCTCAATTCCTCACAACACAAGTCACAAATGACAAGGAAAAAAATAATTACAAATCCAACTAGACACTTAGACAGTAAACATACTGCCGAGCGTGTCTATAATACTAATAATATATATATAAAATAAAAACTGGTTGCGGTTACCCGGTTATTAATTGGATTTTCAAAGAGCAATAACCGGTTACTCGGTTATCTGATTGCGATTATTTCCGGTTTCCCGATTTTTCCGGTTAACGGTTATAGCCGGTTATGGCCGGTTACCGGTTATTAGCGGTTATTAACCGCACCGCTTGTACACCCCTAGTTGCTATAATCTTAATCACTATTGATTTAGTTAAAATGATCAATTGAATTAGAATTTCTATAGTTCTATTTATAAAGATAAGTGGTTTTAGTACTTTTATGGAAATAGGGATTAGGGTGTTAATATTTTGAAATTAACATGTTGAATTCCGATCATAATGATAAGCTAATTATGTTAAGATTCTCTTTGATGGAAAAGAGAACTGATAATGATAACATATGTGTGTACAATCAATGTAGATGATTTTCCAAAGATAATTGTTTCTATGTATGCATATATGAATGATTAGAGTTCATGTTTAGGCATGAATTTCTAAAAAGTAATGATATTGACCTTCTATGCACTTATATATGTATTTGTTGCAAATGATGAACTGAGACTGTACAAAAGGGCTGTAAGTATAAAATACTTACTGAGGGTAGTACTGAATTTCAATAGTGTTATGTTTATGTTTTATTTAAATTGGATGCGTGTGAATGAATATTGCATGATGTGAATAATGAATCTATTAATATTGGGAATGAACGGATTCCAAAGGTTCAGGATACGAATAGTGCCTGATCCAGAAACCATAATAATAATATTGATTGGAACGGCTCTTAAAGTACTAGAGGAGGGAGGTCTCTGATAATACGAAAATATGCTAATAAAAAGTAATGTAGGGAGAACGGCCCCGAGGATAGCCACTAATCAGGGAACGGCCCATGCGAGTGGAGTGAACGAACTAAATTGAACTATTTAAGACTCTACATATAAAACTGTCATCTCATCATTGTGTTATCTCTGTCCTTAAATAACGCATAATACATTATATTGTTGAATGACAGTTAGCTCACTTATGTAACTATGGGGTTGTGGTAATAACCACCATCTCATAGATGATTGCGCAAGTTCTGAAGATTATGGATTGGATTAACTGCTAGCTTAAGAGATCTAAAGTTAATGTAGTTAGGTTCCATTGCTTTGTAATTATTAATGGTTGTACTGATTTGTATGTAATATGTTTAATGATTTGCTTGTATGTAGTAAGTTTCCATGTATGCTTTCATGTCATACATGACACGTGTTTCATTGTAATTAGTGTAAAGGAAACTAAATGATTTTTAATAAATGTCTAGAGGAATTTCAGGTAGCTCAATGTATTGTGTTATAATTGCCAAGTCTTTATGTAAAAATTATATTCTGCTGCTATTTTATAACTCTGATGACGTTGTAACGTCACGTGCAAAATCGAAATTTTCACTTACGCCTTTTTACAAAATGCGGGTAGTTACAATTTGCTTATCAGTTGTATGAGTAAATACACAAATGTGGTGTTTGATTTGGCGATATGGATTTTGAAAACCTTATGGCACGTTTGTGTTAGTTTTATTGGCTACATTCTGTTGACAAAATCACTACCATGTAAGTGTGCTGCTTTAACAGGGATGCCGTATTATTTCAGAGTCTTCAAATATTCAAAGTTTATTTCTCTAATATGGAAAGGGCCTTAATATGACAAGTTTCAGTGTCACAAGCATCAAGAAAGGCTATTTCAGAATTCCAGGAAGATTCTACGCAGTTTCCAACTCAGCAAAAGTTGGATCCCTTGTTTCTGTCCAGACGGATCAAAGACACGTCCGGACACTCATCAGTTCGAGAAGATTCTGAACAGCTCAGCATGATCCGTCCAGACGATAGGGCAACATCGTCTGGACACTAGTCAGTGTTTGAGAAGAATCTGAATTCCTTTGCAGACACGGATTGGTGAAGACAGCTTGCAACCGTCTGGACACTAGGGCAACACCGTCTGGGCACGACCTTAATAATGAAACGCGTGAAGTGCGTTATGGAAGTCGGTTGCAGTTTACCGTCCAGACGCTTTCAACCTACGTCCGGACGCCGCCCAGAGAACTCTGAATTAGTGTTGAATTAGGTTTTTAAAAGCTTATAAATAGAGGTATCTAGGCATCTATTATTTACAAAAGTTGGTATTGAATTCATTTGAACTTAAAAAGGTGTTTAGGTAGAAATTGTGAGATTTGCTAGCTCTCTACGAGTTGTCCATTGTGTGATTTGATCTGTCAAGTCTAGCTTAGGGAGGAGCCCTAAGCTAAAGGATTCCATTAAAGACCCATTTCAGGTAGGAGACCTGGTTGGGAAACATTCACACATAGGTACGTGTTAGAGTACAAGGTACGATCTCTGCATCGGGGTATGCGAGTGTTACTGCTTTGTTACTAGCTTTGTTTTTTGAATAGTGGATATCCTGCGTTTGGCTGCGCCGGAGTGGTTTTTTCCTTAATAGAGTTTCCACTTCATTAACAAAATATCTGTCTTCTTTAAATTTCCCATTTAGATATTTTATTACACATTGATCATACACACACATGGTAAATTATAAGTCTTTTATTTTTCAATTGGTATCAGAGCAAGTATACTCGTGTTCGGATTAATTTCCTGAGTGTGATTCTCATATTTTTTTTTTACTTCTATATTTTATCATGTCTATCAATTTTGATTTGATGGAAAAATGAGAACTTTAGAGGATATGCATTGAATTGTTCAAAAAATTTGAAGATTTTCAAACTTCTAGCATTGACCATCTACAAAGACTTAACAATTTTGAAATAGCAAAAGATGTTCTTATTGCAAAAATTAGGTCTTTGGAAGATGCTCTAATAAAATCAAAAAACCTTTTGATTATACTTTGTGTATTGATAGTATTGCTTCTTTTTTACATGCTATGCTTGCTTATAGAACTATGTTTGTTAAGCTTAGTATGTCTAATCATTATACTCAATCTACTTGTGGGGACAAGGGTAAAAGTGCTAAAGGGACTAATCATAAAAATTCCAATTTTAAGTGGTCATATCCGCCCTAATTGCTTTCAGATACGTTCTCAGAAACCTTGGGATAAACAGCATGTGCCTAGGAAAGATGAACCTGGTATTGAGAACCAAGTCAAGACCTTAAGCGATCAAGTCAAACTCATTAGTAAAAAGCTAGGACGCCTTACCCCTAATGAGAAGAAATTTGTCATATTTAATAAAAGGAAGAATACCAACAATAAACAAGTCTGAATTAAAAAAGAAGACAACCTGTGTTTGGTTGCTCATACTGCCTTGAAAATACTTGATACTTGTTTGTGGTATTTGGATAGTGGATGCTCTAAACATACGGCAGGCGACAAGACAATTGTAAAGGAAATTCAGATGGGCAGAGGAGGAAAAATCACCTATAGAGATAGAAGTCAATCCAAGGTCATCGGAAAAGGGCTTATTGATATTTCGGGACTGGGAGCATCTCAAGAAGCCTTATATGTGGAAGGACTCAAGGCAAATCTCATCAGCATCAGCCAATTCTGCGACAATGACTTGGTGGTTCAATTCTCCAAAAAGGAATACAATATCTTTGACAGTAGTGGCAAGTGGCTAATGGGAGGAGAACAGACTATTGACAACTGCTATAGCCTCCCTGGTCTCACTTCAGAGCCTATTATAATTTGCAACAAAGCAACCGTTGATAACAGTGAACTGTGGCATCAAAGGTTGGGTATACTTGTGTTTAATCTAGACAACCTTGCTTTTAGGGTTAAAATTGATACTAATGTTGTAGGAAATGGAAGTTGAATCGTTTACTTGTTGTCCATGTGAATTTACAAGTAAAAAATAACGATATCTATTCTTTTATGAGGATTACTGCATAGTGAACATGTATTTAATCCTCTAATCTTATTTGTGAATGAAGGACAGCTTTATCCTCTATATGTTTGATGCTTTGAAGGAATTAAGGTACTGTTTGAATTGAGCCTAAATTATAGAAGCATTAATAGGAAATATTTTGGAAAGTACTTATGGTTGGAAAAGTATTCAATGTACCCCTCAAACTACCAATTGTGTCAATGTACTTTCCTAAACTACCAAAAAATGTCAATATTTCCCTAATGACAAAAAAACATTTCATAAAATTATTAAAAATAAAATAAAAACTAAAAAAATTAATAAAAAAAATATAAAATAACAAAAATTTATTCCAAAAAAATTAAAATAAAATCAAAACTGTTTTTTTTTTAAAATAATTTTCAGTTATTTTTTTTTTAAAAAAAAAATGTTCTTTTCGTTTTTTTAATTTAATAAAAAAATGGTTTTTATTTTTTCTTTTTCGTTTGTTTTGTCTTTTTTTTTTTTCAAAAAATATATTTTTTTAATTTTCAATTTTTTTTTCTTTTTTTTTTTTAAAAAAAAAAAATCGTTCTTTTTTGTTGTTTTATTTTTTTTTTTCGTTTTTTATTTAATTTTTTAAAATTGTTTTTTAAAAAATAATTTTTTTTAGTTTTTTTAAATTATTTTTTTAGTTTTAGTTTTTTATTTTTTGAATTTATAAGGACATTTTTGTCTTATTCAAAAAAATTTAGGGTCAATTTTGTCTTTTTGTTGGTCTTAGGGGGACATTGAAATAATTGGTAGTTTGGGGGGTACATTGACAATTGAGTGGTAATTTGAGGAGGATATGTATACTTTTCTCATATAATTATTTAATTTTGGGAGCATTACAATACTACTAAAAACAATGTTAGGCTAAAAAAATTACCTTGTTTGAAGAATAAGCTATTGAAAATATTGCATAAATGATAGATGCACAACAAAAATAAAAATTCACAAGCCAAGATCAAACTTTACTAAAAACATGTAAATAACTATGATATTTTAATATGAACAACAAGAACATGATTACTTATTGGTTGTACGACCACTCCTTGGCTATATGGCAAACAAATTTCTTCTTACTCCTCAGATAGGAAAGGTTGTTGTACAAAATGTACTTCTAAGTAATTGCTCCATAGATCCTATATCTATCTATATGAAGAAGAAATCATGTAACGAAGGGGATTCTTATTTGTACAAATGGTACTTCGAACTTGGAACGAGCATGAAGAAATTAACGATACTTCTTTATCTTTTGAGTTGTTCTGCTGGATCATTTAACTATCTTTACAAATAGTTCAATTTCATAAATCCATGTTTTGCGCATGAATCTTTCAAAGGTGGAGTGTTACAAATGTATGCATTTCGATTAGGGTTGTATTCTATGGTTACGATTCTACCATATATGTCTTTTTCATTCCATCGAAAATCGATTTTACAGTATAGACACTTATGACCTCCCCCTCTATGCCCTGCGGTAGTGATTCCTCTAAAATTACGACCTTTACCACAATGATGTTATCCATAGATCAAATTATTTCTGTGGATTGTATTTCACTTGACTGTCTACGGCTCCATTGCGTGTGCTCGAGGTAGAAGTTTTGTATAAATATATCGTCATGCTATTAAGTATTTTGGTTTAAGTTCTTTTATTTATAAGAGGTGGAATAGAATAACCCGGTTTTTTATTAAGAGTGACACGTGTCACATTTTTATCAGAACTGATGTGGCAACCTAACCGACTCTGTCACGCCCCCGTTTTGGGATAAAAGGGGAAACGCGAGTTTGAGTGGTTAAAACGATTTAAATGGAAGCGTACATTTACAACATATAAATTGTAACTTCTTATTATATTATTCATGTCTAATAATAAATCTTTTACAACACCATGAATTTCAATAAGAAATATACTATACAAAGTAAAGGTTTGGTCGATCCACAATGACTATTGCTTTTAGCGAGTTCTACGCCATTACAAAGAAATAACTCCGTCTTACTGTGTTATCTGAAAAGATTTGGGGAAATAAGGGGTGAGTTTGACAACGCAGTGAGGAAATCACAACAATAAAAGTGTAATTTTCTTTTCAGGAACACTAAATAGAGTTCAAGTAATTTAGCAAGTAAAGAAATAGTTAAATGACATATAATTAGATTAAATGCAACATGGTGCTTGAATCATTTATACAGTGTGTCAGTTTTACCCTCCACCGGCCCACCTCCGCTATTTAACCGTGAGCGGCGCACGTTACGTTTGGCATATCCATGGGGACCGATCCCGAAGGCCCAAAACGCTCATCCTGTCGTCACAGAGAAGAGTTGTCGGGTTAGGAACTTCCCTAGGTGAAGACCCCCCGACCGATAGCCCACACTTTTAGTGTGGTTGCCATGCTACCCCTACTTGAATCCGGATCAACACTCGATACAGCCGTGGGGCAAAACTGTGTGTAATATATGCACATAAATTACAATGATGCCATCATTTTTCGCTCACATGGAGTACATGCAATATATACAATATAGTGCACAAATACAACTATACCAAAACCTCATGAAATCATCATATAACACATATACATTTGATATCATATAATCACATGATTTCTCAATCACATTCGATAATAAGAATATTATCATGCCAAAATATTAAAGAGATAATTAATATAAAGGAATATAGGTGTTTAGGAAAAATCCCCGACTTTTTCTTTTGAAAAGTCTTATTAAAATTTTGTCGGAGTTTTTAGGTTGTGTTCCCTTACCTGGACTAGCCGTTAGCATCGGAGTCAAGCTTTTACCTAAAGAATCTTAGAAGAATCTTAGAAGAACATTCTAAAATTTGAAGCCTAAAACTTAAATTAAAGTATACATAACACGTAACCCGAGATTCTCCAAATTGTACGGTCTGTCAACAACCTTAAATCCACAATATTACTTAGTGACTTAACTACCAACGAGCGTAACTCATTCAGCCCCAATCACACAAAATCTTCCAAAAATGGCAACCCCCCTTGAAAACCTATTCCTTAGTCCGAGAGTCCATGACCCAAACAACTTAATATTATTCTAACTCATGCCAATCAAGTTTAGCAAGTACTAAATATATTAACACTTGATTCACAAAACATTCATAAAATCTCAACTGCAACAATTCTTAAATCACCAATCTGTAACTCATACCAAAATCATTCACTAATGTCATCTTCCAAAATAAATCACCCAGACCATTTACAAAAACAGCAATTAAAATCACACAATAATTCAAGAAAACCATCAAAGAATCATAATTACCCTACAATGCATCTATTCAGTACTTCTCACAAAATCCTGTTTAAAAGAACTCCAAACTCAATTTACAACTCAATTTTTAAGAATAATATTCCTGCCGTCAAGATCCTAATTCAACAGTAATATCCATCACTAAATCATTAATACTCGAAAATTATACTTTGAATTAACCAATATAAGTTCAACAAATCTCTAACAAAATTAAAGTATCCAAAATCTTCAATAACTATTATGTTCTCTACATACCATCATTCACAAACTACTCAAAATCAAATCTCAAATCAGCCCTCATCCACAACTTAATTAAATGAGAGAAGTATCCAAAATCATGTTAGCATCTACTAAGTCGAATCAAAATAAAATCCAAACCCAATTATCATTTAGCCAAACAATAAGCCAAAACCCATAAAATACCCATAATCTGCAACAAAATCCTCAAACATAATAAGTACTCTTAATCCGCAATTCATACAGCCCGCACTAAGAACACATAAACTATAAATCAACTAGATGGAATCAACAAGAAAACACCCATACTTAACACTGTTCGGCCAACACGGCTACCTAATCCCAAACCCTCATTCCAAAATCATACACTGAACCGAATCACAAACACCCACTGCCAATTATCCAAAATCACCACAAGCAGAAATACTTCACAACACCTATATCACACGGCTACTGTCCAAAACAAAGGACACTACATGGTTTAGTCAAACTGTACACTCAGCAGAAAAATCACAACAATCAACCGGAAAACAAGCTTAAGAATCATCCCAATCAATCCTCAAATTAAGCATTTAACTAAGAATTATTTTAGGAATTTACCCAGAAAATCCGCCGGAAAGGTCGCCGGATTTCGGCTCAGGTCACCGATCTTGGAGGATCGGGTTTTTGGGTGTTTCGGGTCACGATTCGGCTAAGTTCACGGGTCACGGTCCAGGCTCCATCAATCGTCGACCCACAAGTAGAATCGGCCAGAACTCGGGTCGTCGGCGTCGATCCATGGAGGATCGGCCTCCCCTGGGTCACGGGCTCGCCGGTTCTCTTCCCCCTCCGGCTACCTCTCTCCCGATCTCTCGGTCTCTCTCTGTCTCCCGATCTCTCTCTCTCTGTGCATCTCTCTCTCTCCCTCAGTCTCTCGCTCACTCTCTGTCTCTCCCTGTCCGTGTGTCTTGGGCGGAAGAAGAGAAAGGCGAGGAAGAAGAAAATAAGAAGAAAGAGAAGAAGAAATAAGAAGACAACTTGTTGAGCAAGTTGTAAGATTTTTTTTTTTTTTTACTTATTAATTAAGTTAACTTAACTTACAAGAAATGAGATTTTTTTTTTTTTTTTTTACAACTTATTGATTAAGTTAACTTAACTTACAAGAAATGAGATTTTTTTTTTTTTTTTTCTAAAAATATATATTGACTAATAAAAATCTAGGGCATTACAGACTCTGTTAAGTTTGTGGATGGAAAACGACTTCAATGAGTAATTTGTAATTTTCGCGTATCACAAGGACCTTACAATTATTTTTTATACTACAACGAGTAATTTGTAATTTAGGCTAACCACATGGACCATTAGTGTAATTTTTCCTGATATCTTTATTCATTACAAACTATAATGTCATTCATAAAATATTGGGACTCAGAGCATAATCCGCAACATAAGCACCTTCTCTATCCAACTCTCTCTCTCTCTCTAGGGTTTTTTGAAATGTAGATGGAGGCTTAGGGTCGTAGGGTTCTATTTATAGGCGTGTTGGGGCGTTCAAAAGGGTTGAGGTGTCTTATCCCTTTTCAAAAAATCTCTTCAAACAAACATCTATCGTTCATTGGAAACTTTGATCATTTTGCACACTGATCATCCGAATCCAACTTCGAATGTTCGCCCAGGTAGAAAATCCAAATAGTCCAAAATTCTACATTCCAATGCTTAGAATCAAGAGTAATGATAGGCAGGGGCCATCTTGCCGGCCCCTGCCCGGCCCTTTCCTACGTGGAAAGGGCCATTTCAGTTTTAAAATATTTTTTTTTTGTTTAAAAAAAAAAAATTAAAAATTTCAAAATTTGAAAACAAAACTACTGCAGCACCTCATTTTCTGATTTTTGTTCCCCGAGCTTCCCCCCAAATTTTTCCTCCCTCTCTCCATCTACCCATTTTCTTCCCACCGTCGACCACCACGCACGACCCGCCACCGTCGTTCTCCATCTTCGGCCAACATTCGTTCTCCGTCGTTCTTCCAGTTCCGGCCGTCTTCCAGTTCCCGCGACCATTCAAAACCAGTGCAGTACGTCTTCTTCTCTGTAGCCAATTCGCCACTGTCGACCACTCACGAGCCTGCCACTCCACTGTGCTTTTTCCATCTCCGGCCAAAACCCAACCACCGTGCGTTCTCCATCTCCGGTTCGACTCTGACGACCCAACCACCGTACCACCACGAGCAGCCCCAGCCAAACCACCGCCGCCGCCGAGCCCATCCACCGTAAGGTTTTCTTAGTTTTTTTTTTTTGTTTTTGTTTTTATCTTTCCTTTTGATTTTCTCTCCAGATTCGATTTTTTTAGTTGTTTTTAGGTGAGATTTGGCTGATTCTTGGTCATTATTCCGTGCCCTAGATCTTGAAAAGCCAATACCCAAAAGCTTGAGCTTTTAGATCCTTTAACCGGGGGTACAGATTTTTGCGTGGATTGGGGATCTCATCGAGCTCGATTAAGCTCATTTCCTTTCCAGGTAATCTGTCATAGTGGTGCTTAAATTCGTCTTTTTCCTTTTTTTTTTCAAGAACAAATTTTGGCTTTTGCTTAAAGTTAGCATGTAATATTATACTGGTAAAGCATAGCTTGCAAGTTGTTAGATTATTATACTGGTAAGGTCTCTTAGGTTCAGACATTTGATTTTTTGATTTACGGGTTTTGGTTCAGATATTTGATATGATTTTGTTTGGGAATTCTATGGTTGGTTGTTGAGAATTCTGTAGAAAATAAAACATAAAATGGCAAAACAGAATGGAATGAAAATTTTGGGTGTTACATGTTCTGCTCGATGAAATGACTGACTGGCTAACTGGCCTGGGATGATTGGGGTCTTTGTTAGCTTGAGCACTTCTTTTTTTTTCAACAAGTTTTAGATGTTCCTGTGAACTATAATTTAAAGAAACAACACAAAAGATCTGAGTCAATAGGTCGTGAATTTTTAGTTCAATTGATACAAGAAACGCTACTTACAATTAATTGGCAGGGTCACTTTGAATGAAACTTGTTTGATGAATTTTTCATAACAATTTTGTGTACAAGTCTGATTTTTTAAGCTATGTGGTTTTTAAAGCTATATTCCATTATAAAAATCTACCACATGTTATTTCACAAATTTTGTTGGAAGTGCTTTATTGCAAGCTCTCCATGCTTGGACTTCTATACTTGTCTCTGCCCTTTTGAAGCAATTTGGAGAGTTGACAAACTGTAAACTCTCGAACAGTCGAACTGGTTGTTTATATTCAGTCATTTCTTGCTCTTTTATATAGTACTTCTTGTTTTGTGTCTGTTAGTGTACTGCGATTTTTTTTTCCCCATACTAGCTCATGTTTTTGTACTTAGCAACAACAACAACAACAAAAAAAATGTTCATGTTTTTGTAATGTGACATGGTTTGATTCTCTTAATTATGGCTTCATTTTAGTTGTAGCTTACTATTTTATCCATTTCTTCTGTTGGCACATAGTTGTTACACAGAATGTGCTTAGGTAGATATACTATAACAGTTGTGAGAGCCAAATTTACAAGAGGAATTTTACCTCAAAATGCGTTAATCTGATGCTGAATTTTGTTTGTATATCTGTTGTTATATCTTTTAGGAGCAGAAATCAAAATCCTTCTTAGATGCATATGCATCATTTCTCTGTTTTTTAAGTGTTTGATGCATCATTTTAGATTGTTTATCTATATTAAACTATGTTATTTTATTTTATTATTTTCTTTCCCTTTGTCTTGTTTTGTTCTTCTATGCTGAATTTTCATACTCATTGGTAAATATATATTTTGAAGTTCCGCATGATTTATGTATCTCTAAACTTCTTGCAGAATGGATGTATACAACACCCAATAGGTGGATTAGGGGCAAGGGATGTGGTAAACGTCCAAGAAGCCAAATCTTCAAAGATGTTTGAAGAGGAAGAATAATGACAGACATAAAACCTTCTTGTTGTCATACTTCCGGTCGACATGTTTTTTTATGTGTCAAACTTTGTGTTGTATTGGCTTTTGGAGTTGTGATACTTTTGAAGTCTGATCTTGTTTGGTTGTATTATGGATTGCAAAAATGTAATGTTGTGCTTTGAACAACTTATTGGTTATATTAAATTCTAATATTTTTTATTGCGGTTGTATATCTATAGTAATTCTTTTCATGGGCTATTTTGTTATTATAGAGCTTGAAGGATCTTCCTGGCTTCCTTAATCACATACACATAATTTGTTGTGGGGTAAACAAATCTGTTAAATGTTTAATCAAAGCTACCAATGGTGTGCTCTCATTCCAAATGCCTTAATGTTCCACCACAAGTTAGATGAACATTATTATACATCAAGGCTAGAATTCTTACAATCTATAAGTACACTCTTGCAGTTTATTAACCATTTAACAATTTATTATTACATTCTGCTGGCATAACCTTAATCCCTCAAATATACACAAACAACCTGCATTGCATTTCATTTATCAAACCATAACAGAATGTTTCATCACAATCTGTCATTGTTGCTGTACATCCATAATTTCTAGAGAGCCTAACCATAGCATTACATTGTAAAAAATATTCCTACATTACATTGTTAGATTCTTTAATGTAACCTTTGCTGGTAAACGCTCCTCAGGACATCCAACCTCATCTCTCTTTGAGTTTTCCTAAAAAAATTAATACATGTAATATGGAGAAAGTGCTCGATACACATGATGATTCCACCAAACTTCTAAATCTGCAAAAATTCTATATCTACAACTGGAACTTCTGTATTTGCAAAAATTATCAAGCTTTCAGGAGGAGGAAATATTGATACAGTGGCATGTCTTTTGAAGTAAAGGAGACCAAGCAAGAGCTGCAAAATTTAAATGGTAATGCAACCCATCAGTGCAAAATTTAGAGAATGAGATATTACGTACTTCCAACACATCAGTGCGAAAATGTATATGCTCATAATAAAGCATTGAAATTCTAATCACTTCCAGGGAAAAAAAACATAAGAAAATCAAATCAACTATTTGAAAGAAAAATCTCATTCTTAAACAAGAAAACTCCATATAAATGGCAGTACTAAAGCTTTCAGACCAGACTAACAGCATGAATTCTTCTATCAAACCGGGGAAAAGAAATAAGAATAGAAAATAAAAGCATACAATATGAGGTGGAATTTAAACGCACCACGTAGGAAAGGGCCGGGCAGGGGACGGCTTGCCTATCATTACTCCTCATCACCCACCTCTTTTCCTCCCCCTCCTCTTTTTTTTTTTTTTTAAAAAAAAAAATCTTTCTGGAAAATTAAAATTATTTCTTTATGCAACTTTCTTATGGATTTCCAGCATACTAGATGGAAAGACCATCAAACAAGAAGAGGGAAAGACCACTAATTCAACAATAAAGAGCAACATTAGCTCTAGTCACTAGAAAACAGCCATGGAATTCAAATCTACCATCAGATTTGACACAAACCAAAACAAAAAAAAATATGGACTCAAATAAGGATAAATGCCAATAAGTCTAAAACAAATGAGATGTAGAACATAACCACTTGGAGCCTTGAAATAAAAATTAGCACACAAGCAAACTTTAGTAAGAACAATTGACCTCCCAAAAAAAAAATGTACTTTAATCAAAGAGACCTTACAAATAAATATTCATATCAGTGCATTATCATTTAGTTCATAATTACAAGAAAAGCACTCAAGAAACATAGCACTCAATAGAGGCCTAAGCATAAGAACAATATCAAAACTTCACAAACCCAAGTTTTGGAAGCTTGGAAGATCTCCCACTAGAAGACATTATCAATCGGGAATTTTCCCGGTCTAGACAAATTCAAATAACCTTGTGGACATGTACATATTGTGATTGCTGACAACAAGAATCCGAGGTACAACATCATAAGTAAGGCGATCCGAAAACAACTGAAAAAATCAAACCATACATGTAAAGCACCTAGTCATGCAATTTCCTTAGAAAGTTTCCTCAGTAAATGTTATTTCAGCAACTAACAATCAAGAATCATAAATCCATAATGCCAAGAAGCCCTTTCAAGAACCGAATAATCTTATATATAATTGGTTACTCATTACTTCAACAGATGCATCTTATTTCCAAATTATGACATTAATTTCCAAATTTTCAAGTTATTATTTAAATATTATCATTGAGAGTGAGCATGTGTGTTTTTCTGTGTGGGTGTGAGAAAGAGAGAGTCCAACGATAATATAGTGTTTGTATTCCCTCCAAATGACTCAACTTTCTGAAATTCAGTATAAAAAGAAGAAAATACATTAGGAAGAGCAAGGAACATACAATAATTAATTAGCATATGGGGGTTTGGAATTTATAAAAGGAAAACGCAAAAATGGGGGAGGGAATCAAAAAATCAACAAAACCACAAATCACAGCAAGGAACTAAAAAAAGCAAATCTGAAAACAACTGAAAAAACGCAAAAATGGGGGAGATCGGTACCAAAGCCGGAAATGGGGGAAATCTGGGCTAGAAATGGGTCGCCGGAACTGGGGGACCTCGTCGGCGGTCGTTCTGTCGGAGACAAAAGATGGCCGGAGATGGAGATCGCACGGTGGTTGGGTTTTGGCCGGAGATGGAGAACGACGGTGGCCGTTTGTAGTGGTTTTGGGGACCAAAAAATTGGTTACAGAGAAAAAGACGTACTGCACTGGTTTCGAATGGTCGCCGGAACTGGAAGAACGACGTAGAACAAACGTTGGCCGAAGATGGAGAACGACGGTGGCGGGTCGTGCGTGGTGGTCGACGGTGGGAAGAAAATGGGTAGATGGAGAGAGGGAGGGAAAATTTGGGGGAAGCTCGGGGAACAAAAATCAGAAAATGGGGTGCTGCAGTGGTTTTGTTTTCAAATTTTGAAATTTTTAATTTTTTTTTTTGAAAAAAAAATATATGTTAAAACTGAAATGGCCCTTTCCACGTAGGAAAGGGCCGGGCAGGGGCCGGCAAGATGGCCCCTGCTTGCCGGCCCCTGCCTATCATTACTCTAGAATCAATAACAACATTCTCCAATTCCAATTAGAGCGAACTAAATCTGGATTAAAGGTCAGGGTATTACACAATATGTTGCAAGGGTTTCAGAAGACAATAAGACTAAGTGATAAGGAGATGTACCTGACACTTGGAGATGTGATGCAAGTTTCTTCCATCAATCCCCCAAAATCAACACCCAACTTAAATCACAACTTCAAAATTAGTTATTGCTAAGAAAAATTATTGAACACAACATCCTTAAACCATGAATTTCCATCACCAACTCGTAAAATAAAAACCCCATATTCACAAAAATTTATGGTTATCAACCAACCATCGAGGCTACCATCGAAAAATAATAAACCAAAGAAAAGAACTACCCTAATAATCTTCTCCTAATTGACTATTTACAGAAGAACCCAAAATTACAAAACATCAAAACAACTCTTCTTTTCTCCCAATGTTGGCCATTTGGCCAAACCAAAAAACACACCCACCAAAATTAAGCTTCAATTGAAAATCAACGTAAAACAAAATTTCAAAAATACCAAAACACCAAATCAAATCAAAACTCCAAGAACCTAAAGGCCCAACTCCTCCACAACTAAAAATTAAGCCAAAAAATCTCACAAAATTAAACCTCAAAATTTTTCCAATCAAAACAACCAAAACATTTGGCCAATACCAAACACAACAACCAACAAATATTCAACCCTCTTTTGGCCATAAATCTAAACAACATCCAACAATTTTTCTTCATTTCTGATTTCTAGAAAAATCAAAACCTAACATCAATACATAAAACCCGACGCAGGGGGGGCTAATAAAGGAAAACAGGGAGGGGGGTTCTACTTTCTGTTGAAACATGAGGAATCCTTTCGTTTTTTTGTTTTGTTTGTTTTTGTTTTTTAATATTTTTTTCTAAAGAGATAAGAGGAACAATCCCCTTTGTAAAGAAACAAGGGACCAGTTTGGTCCCCATGTTTCGTAATTATTTTTTTTATGCTCAATCCACACGCTATTATTTCCATTTTTTTAACCATCTTATCTAAAAGCTCCTCTTAGAGCATTCTTAGTAGCATCAACAAATTTTATTAGTCAAAATTGCTAAAAATCACTTTTCTCTATTTTAACCATCCACTTTTTTAAAATACCCCAGCAGCCTCGCCATTTTTGCCATCCACTATCACTATTCCATTTAAATAATATTTTTAAAAGGCAGGTTGTGTGTGATGCATGAGAGAGAAATAAAAAAAATGAAGAGAGATAAAATTTTTATAGTTTTTATTGTTTTGGTGAGTGAATAATGCTCACTATTATTAATCAATGTTGTTCACTTACCAATTTTTTTTTTTTACCAAATTAGTGAGACTACCGGAGACTCATTTTGGATCATTTCAGCAAATTAGCTAATTTTGATAAGTCTATTAATAATGTTTTTTGCTACGAAATTTTTCTTTATTTTTCTTTTCACCATCCAATCTATTTGTATTGTCACTTTATATTATTATTATCAACATTATTATTTTATTAGTAAGAGCCTAAAATAACTTCCTTAACCCCAAATAAAATCTTATGATGCTTTAAATCATTTGTACTAAAATCAAAGCCTAAAATAAATTCCGTAACAATTAAAGCCGAAAAACTAAATTTCACTCACGAATATTTATCTTCATAAATACTCACACATTTCCCTAAATTCCATCAAAATTATTGCTTTGTCCATTAAACATTTTAACTGAATCTAAATCCTGAAATTTGGGGTGCTACCTTTAAAAAATCAGAAAGTAGATTGTTAAAAAATAAAAAAGGTTTAAATGCCTCTGACCCACATGTGGTAAGGCCTAATATGAAAGGGCTTTCTCGGTTTTAAAAAGTATCGTGGGTGGTCAGTCCCTATCTTGAGCCTAAAAATAGAGATGATCATTCCATCCAATATTTAATAGCATGTCACTTTGAAACCAATCAATAATTGACATGTGTCTCATATGCCTTATTAATATTATTTTTAAAACATTTTGGGGCAGCTGTAGCGTCCAAGATGTTAATTAAGTGTTGAAAACATGAGTTAGACTAATTAAATGAATAAGTAGGTTAAATGAGAAAGAAAAACACTTAGAATTGAGTTTCTAGGTTGTACGTGCGGACAGACCAATTTTGTGTCCGGACGGGATAGTCAGTAGGTTTATTTCTCGGCACGTGTCCGGAAGGGTAAATCTTGTGTCTGGACGGCTTGATAGAAAGTTGCATTTTCAACGCGTGTTTGGACAACCCACTAATGTATCCAGACAGGCCTCAGTAGAAATTGCTGGAAGCGAATTTTTATCTCATTTCTTCCCCATTTCTCTCCTCCCAACGAATTCTCTCCATCCTTCCTCCTACGATTTGATAATAAACCCTAGATTCCAGTAGATTGAAACTTTCAAACTCAAATCCAACGCTGAAAACGTAATCCTTACTACAAGATCTATGTTTTCACTGATCGTTTTGAGGTAACTCCAAAAATCCTAGTTCCTCTAGATTTTATGTCGATTTTTGAGAGTTTGAGTTTAATCTCTCAATTTCCTTTAGATTTTGTGTATTTTGAAGTGTCTTCAAGCATTAGGTTTCACTTTTGGTGAGAAATCAAGGTAAGACCAAAAACTCTAGATTTTAAATAAGTGTTTAAATTGTGATTTTTGGTATCTAACCCTAAGATAATCTTATGGGTTATTGTTATTAGTTAATGGATTGTCAAATGGAGTCCTAAAAAATTATGGGTTTTCCATGGGTTTTAATTCTTGAACAATTCAAGAACTAAGTGGGAATTTAGAGTTAGAAAACACTATCTATTAGTATTAATTGTCATTATAATGTATTATTGTATTGTGCAGTGATACATTGCGTGGCTTATAAGGAAGATTTCTTTATACCTAATTGTCAAGCAGCTTAGATGAGTATTCAACTCACTGAGAAAAGATATTACATTTGTGTGAAGTTTTTAAGAAGAAATGAATGTTATATTTATGATAAACTGAACCAATGATATTTTGAAATGAGATATGTTTGTGATTGATTTCAATACCTTCAATTATGTTAAGTTATATTTTAGGGTTAAGTACTCCTCTAGTCCTTGAGTTTTGGAAACTTTATTTTTTAGTTCCTGAGTTTCAATTTGCATCACAGATGATACCTCAGTTTTGGGAAATGACCGAATAAGTACCTCGGTTAACTTCTCCGTCCAAAAACTAACGGACTGCCACGTGTCAACCTTAGAGATTGACACGTGGCATTATATAAAAAAAATTAAAAATCTTTAAAAATGAATTAAAAAAATTGAAAAAAAAATTGAAAAAACAAAAAAAAAACAAGGGGTGGCTGAGCCACCACCTTGGCCGATCTGGGGTGGCCGAACACCCCCCACCCCCCATGGGGTGGTTCGGCCACCCCCAAGGGCCAAAACCGATCTTGAATTTTTTTTTTTTTTTTTATTTGTCAAGGGGTGGGGTGGTTCGGCCACCCCTTGTTTTTTTTTTTTTTTAAATTTTTTTTTAAAATTTTTTTTAATATTATTATTTTTTAATTAATTTTAAAGATTTTTAATTTTTTTTATATAGTGCCACGTGTCAACCTTTGAGGGTGACACGTGGCAGTCCGTTAGTTTTTGGACGGAGAAGTTAACCGAGGTACTTATTCAGTCATTTCCCAAAACTGAGGTATCATCTATGATGCAAATTGAAACTCATGGACTAAAAAATAAAGTTTCTAAAACTCAGGGACTAAAAAGGTGTTTAATCCTATATTTTAAGATGATTTCAAATGAGTTAAGATTTCATTTTACAATGAGAATGATGTGAAAAACATGAAACGTTGAAAATTGCATAAGTGTGTGAAAGCATGAACACGTATGATGTAAGTCACGAAAGTACAAGCATGTACATGGAAGAAAACGCTGGACTAAAGACCCTTGGACTGCGTACCCCTGGGCACCATGCAACAAGACTATTGGGCTGCGTAACCCTTGGCACTATGAAATGAATGACCTTTAGGCTGCATACCCCTAGACACCATGAAACGAAAAGATCGTTGGGTTGCGTACCCCTCGGCACTAGAATGAGACGAAAACAGATGATGAGCATGCATAGCATGATGATGATATGTGACATGTTTTAAGACGATTTCATGACTAGATATATCAGTATGCTTATGAGTTTGAATGGAACAAAACATATGTATACAGTTACAACTATATTGCATAGATTTTTATACAGAATTTCACGCTAGAAGTACCAATATGCCTATAAGTTTAAATGGAACAAAAGATATGTATATAGTTATGGCTATAGTGCACATGACGTTTTACAAGGCATTGGGCTTAGATATGGGTATTTCCCAAAGATTTGGAAATGTTTGTATATTTGTATAGCTGAGTTATGATGTCACTCATTTTCTACTTAAGATGTACTCAAATACTTGTATTTCCGAAGGTTAGAGAATTCGTATATAAGTATGGCTTAGCCACTTGATATATGTATAATGTATGTGTAAAGTAATAAAGTTTCTCTCGAATACAAGTGCCTGTGTTTACCACATAAGCTACGAAACATTTTAAAGGAAAGACTCTTATAAATAGTAGCTGCTATGGGAAACATAAGGTAGAAAAGAAAATGGTTGACTCATTGTGAAAACTTAGTGAGTTTTATACTACTGAGTTTGTGGACTCGAACTTCCACCTATGCAGACGTGGCTATCACCACGATCGTGTAGATGCTGATATTGTGGCTGTAGGCAACACTAACTTCGATGAGGACCTAGTGGCGTTATACTTAGGATATTACAACTAAAGCTTATTGCAATGGTTGTATGTGTCGGACTTGAGGATAATCCATATTTTATATAGACTTTTGTATATGGCTTGTGTCGCATGTGACACCTATGATGTATAACCATTCTTTTGATGTAATTAATGTTGTTATTAAGCCTTAATCAGATAGACATATGTATGGCTATGATGTTGTAACTAACACTTGTTAGTTTTATGAATTTAGTTCCGCTGCAGTTATTTATCTCTGATGTGTCAAATACATATTATGTGATGCATACATTGAGTTGACTTAATGATTAATCGTCATGCCACTATGGTGATTCGATTTTGTATATATAAAAAAAAAAATTAGATCATCACAGCAGCTTACCAAAATGGTGAACCACTCCCAAATGGTCAAACGAAGATGGCTAAAATCACTCTGAAGAACCTTAGAGCAGTCCCAACAGATGCGCTATTTTCTTCATTTGGCTAGAATAGCGTGAGAAATGAGAAAAACTCACCTCCATCAGCTTATCTTCACCAACGCCAGTTTAGATTTTCCGAGGATTTGTGAACAGTGTCACGCCACATGAGGCGTGACACTGTTCACAGATGTATTGATATTTTATTATTTTTTCTTCCTTTCTCTCACTCTCTTGAAGCTTCTTTCTTGTTCTTCTACATTTTCTCATCCACCGGCTTCCCCCTTTGGGCGATTGCTTGGCTATGGAGCACCTCAATATCTCTGCCAACAAGTTCTCTGGCGACGTCTCCGGCGCCCTCTCCTCGTGCAACCACCTCGCCTTCTTCATAATTTCTCCACATTTGCTTGGCGTCTTCTCTGGCGCCGGATCGTCGGGTCTTGGGGAATTATCTACCGGTGCTTGAGATTGAGTGAAATGGGGTACCGGCTCGAAACTCGAAATGCGAACACGAGTTTCCCATTATCTGCCGCTCGTTTCCATTAGGAAGAAGGAAGGCCAAGCACTGCCATTAAGATGAATGAGCAGGAACGAAACTTCCATTCCACTGCACTGAACCTTCAACCAAGTTGGAAGGATCAATCACCTGATTCACCTAGCTGGGCGTTGATTCTTGCTTAGTCCTATTCTGATTTTGGGCTGGAGCTTGAGGGAGAATTTGTAGGAGAATGGGATTTTTTCTAGTGAAAAATTCATGGCCATGGGTCATGTGGGGATGAGTGTAGACGAGGGGCTGCGTGGAGATGCAGATGCGTGGCAGCGTGGAGATAGGTTTTTAACCAAAAAAAATAAATAAATAAAAAGAATAAAAATGCTTATTTTAATAAACAGAGAAGAGTTTAGATAAGCTGATGGAGGAAGGTGTTGAAAAGTGGTTAGCTAAACTAGTAAAAGTGGGTTTTCATTAGCTATTGTAGATAAAATTTTAGATAAGCTGCTGTGAGTGGTCTTAAGGGTGGATTGGCTAGGAAGTGGTTTCAACTACTCTCTATGGCCGGTTTGGCGACCCCAAGGCGAAACATGTTTTTGTTTTATAATATATATATCTATATTTTTTATTTCTTATGATGTTTTTATTTTTTTTAATTTTTAAATAATATTAATAAGTTTATATAGGATAAGTGTCATGTTCTGAAAAATGTTGACGTGGATGGCCATTAAATTCATTTACATGATATTTAGGCTAAAGACAACTACCGACTAAAAACCGAGCCGCCTATTTGTAAAGATAGGTTACCACATGCATCTACTAGAAAAGTAATTAAAAAAAAAAAAAAAAAACGATAAACTGGTTGTAACAGGAGACAAAAGGTACCTTTGTCCCTTCCTCGATCTTTCGCACACCAGCTCTCCGTCTCTCTCCAATTGCTCTCATTCCGTAGAGCATTCCAGTCAGATCTCTCTCTCACATACCGTGTTTGACCTGCAAACCTCTACTTCGTCGAAGGATTAGGGTTTCTATCTATTACCGTTCCCAACTTCTCAAATCTCCGCGTCGATTTTGCTCTAATCTCAATTTCGAGATTCAAACTTGATCCTAGGCATAATCTGCCATATGATTTGCTAAATAGATTCGATCTCCGCCATCGTTGCTTTTAGATTTGTTTGTTTTGGTGTTGGGCTTTTTGTTTTTATTGACGCTGAAATGGTGGATTCTGAGAGTCCAAACGGTTCTTCGCCACAGACGGCGGCGAAGTACGGCATCACAAAGCCAATCTCTCTTGCCGGACCCAACGAGGCCGATCTTCAGCGCAATATGGAATTGGAAAAGGTAAAGATTCGTTCTGATTTCTTTTCTTTTTGTTGGCTTGGTTAGATTCGCATTATAGTGAATTTTCTTATATAAATAAACGACTATATTGTTCGTAGTTCTTGATTGATTCGGGGCTGTATGAGAGCGAGGAAGAAGCTGCGAGGAGAAAAGAGGTCCTAGGCCGCATCGATCAGGTAATTGATTGGTTTCGTGGTTTTTCTCGCTACCTATTTGAGGAAAAAAAAATGTGTCCGAGATGTTTACGTTGAATATGGAGATTGGAGATCATTCTATGCATTGGTGGATCCTTTATGGTAAAAAAGTTTTCATTTTGCTGGCTGTGTGAGTTTCAAACTGTTCTCTTATGTGGATTAAGGGGAATTGCTGATAGAAATGATGGTAGAAACATGAGAACAAAACTATTTCTATTCAATCTTTGGTGAATTTACATGCTATGAATGGAGAAATTGGTGATGTCGGCGATGCCTAAAGCTCACTCGGTTGGCAGTTAGGTTTTGAAGGGCAAAGCGATTACTGATTCTTGATTTTTTAAATGTTTTCTGGTGTGGATGTAAGGTTTTGAGTTTACCACTAATGTGGATCGGTTATAAGTTGTAAAGGTATTACTGATTGTGTAGTAATCTACTTTTCTGTATGTTATGTAATTCTAGATGCTTCTTAGCAAAATATATTGTTGTAAAATGTACTGCTTGGAGTTTACCAACCTTTCTTTTTTCCACTTTATTAAATTTATACAATGAGCTGTTCTCACTTTATAGGAAGAGTGTTAAATTGGCTGAAAGTTGCTCATATTTTATTGTGTATCTAATTGAAGTTTTTGTGTCTTGGTGACTAAAAGGTGGGCATTTTAGTTTGTAGTTTATGCATTCTGCTATCTTTTTCCATGGGATGCATTATCTGTTGTGAAGTAATATATGTGACCTAGTTAACCTTTGTTGTAGATTGTGAAAGACTGGGTGAAGCAATTAACCCGCCAGAGAGGCTACACAGATCAGATGGTGGAGGATGCAAATGCTGTCATTTTTACTTTTGGCTCTTATCATCTGGGGGTAAGTAGAAGTTCAGTATGCTCGTTTTATGATGAGAGCAATCCCTTCTGCTTCATATATTCTTCTCCTAGGTATTTTTGGTTGGGTTTCACAGATGTCTTTAGAGTTGATAGGTGTATAAATCAAGTGATCTTTGCATGGAGAATCTTTTGATTTTCCACTTTTATTGGAGGATCAACTTGGATCATATTGAGTTCAGGTTTAAGAATTCAGTTACCTGCCATAATGCAATACTATCTTTGGCGATATATTTGAAATGGGGAAAACCAAATTCAACTATGAAGTACCCTGATATATAAGTGGCAAGAAAAGTATCTGTCAATTGTTGCTCGTTCAATCTGGAGGAAAGAGAGGAACTTTTGTTAGGTAGAATCATTTATCATGATTATTTAGGGTACATGGGCCTTTGCTTAGCTTGTTACTAGGAGAATGGAAAATCATATTATTATTTCAAAATTGCCAGTTCCAGAGTATATGGGACTTTTGCTAGTAATAATCGAGCTCATTTTTTATGGTTCTTAACTGGTAATTCCTTTCTCACAGTGTGAGCGTGGCAATGCTGGTGGTGGCGGCATTGGACATGATGATGATGTCATTATTATTTTAACATCCATGTTGGAATGTTGTTGGGCTTCCGTAATAGGTTGTCCATATTTTTTGTGCTCTCGGTCTTGGATGGGGCGTTGGTGCTGCATGTGGAAGAAAAGAGAAAATGCTTATTTGGTGAGGTCCTTCTGAGCAAATAGTGCATCGTTTGGCTAGCGTCATTGATGGAGGTTCTTTTGGGTTTCTCTGGAGACAGAGTTTGTCAAATCTTTTAGGGAGGGGACGAAGGTTCTGATCGTACGTAGAGGTGGGAACAAAGATGGCCCGATTTTAGAGGCGGCAGCTTATGGGATGGCCGGACAGAGAGGGTTTTTACTGATCCCTGAGGGTCGTGGAGGGTGGGCTAAGAAAGGCAAGACTTCCTTTTTGCTACGGTGGGGTGTGGGAGTGGGAGTGGGTCTTCGTTTTTAGCGGAGAAGAAGGGTGGGAAGGAGGAGGGGCCAAGGCTGGGAATGGTTTTGAATAGGACGGGGCCTTTGTTTGAGGAGGTGGTGAGGTCGAACTCGTGCCCTGATGCGACGGTGATGCCCATCATGGGTGGTTTTCCATCGTTGTATGCGGAGGTGGTGCGATCAAAGGCCTTACGTCATACTGTTTGAGTATATTCGGATTACCCTGAAGTTAGGAATTTGATGAGAATTGTATTGCTTTTGATAAAGATTAGATTACCTTGAATTTAGGGATTTGATGATATTGAATCACCTTATACTAAGGGATTTGATTAGAATTATATTTCATCTGCAAGCTCTATAAATAGAACTTTTTGTATTGTAAACTCATCAAGGAATTAGAGCAACATGTAGCCCTTTGGGCTTTATCCTGTGGACGTAGGTCATAGACCGAACCATATAAATTCCTTGTGTTCTTATTTTGTTATTTCGCTATTTGTCTTTATTTCTCCATTCGATTATGTTTTCTTTCATGGTATCAGAGCTATAGGCTAACGCCAATGTTTGATCTAATGGTCCATTAAAATTTTTCTTTTTTTCTTTTATTTCATTTTTATTCTTGATAGCCAATATTTTGCAGATCTCACCATAGATCTTGCATAGTATCTGACAAAAAAAAAAGGTACTCCTTGGCTGTTTCAGCACAGCAAGAACCATGGCCATCTCAACACAAAGACAAAGCTCTCCGGCCAGATTTTGGCACAACAATTAGCCAATAGCCCTTTGCCGCTGCCATACAGGGCCATATTGTTCAAACCCAAGCCCATTTCAGCCCATAGTTGGCTTTCATTTCATCTCATAGTTGGCTCTTATTTTGACCCATAGTTGGCCAATCTTTTTTGGTATTTGTGGTATTGTTTAAAACCCATGCTCATTTTAGCCCATAGTTGGCTTTGATTTTGGCTCATAGTTAGCTTATTAAAATTAAAGGCGCATTTCTAATCACCGTCGCCTATCGCCTCCAGTCTCACCATCAATCGTTATCATCTCCATACGAAGAAGAAGAATTTATTGAAAACTCAAGCTTCCAGAATTCTTGCATCTTGAGTTTGGGGGGGGATGCTAGAGTATATTTGGATTACCTTGAAGTTAGGAATTTGATGAGAATTGTATTGCCTTTGATAAATATTAGATTAATTTGAATTTAGGGATTTTATGATATTGAATCACCTTAAATTAAATGATTTGATTAGAATTATATTTCATCTGTAAGCTTTATAAATAGAGCCTTTTGTATTGTAAAATCATATAGGAATAAGAGCAACATGTAGCCCTTTGGGCTTTATCCTGTGGATGTGTTATAGACCGAAACATGTAAATTCCTTGTGTTTATTTTATTATTCCGCTATTTGTCTTTATTTTTCCATTCGATTATGTTTTCTTTCACATAATAGGTTGTGGGCCCCGTTGGCGGAGACGTGTGCTATTGATATCCTTCCAGCGGTGAGGTCTGTAGACTGTGAGGGTTTGAGATCGGCAGTGGACTACTTTGTGTTGGAGATACCTCCACTTGATCCGATGGTCAAGAAGAAGCTGCTGCGTCTGTTGGGTAAGAAGAATCTCGAAGCTGGTCTCTTTGTTCGAGGCTTGGTAGGCTCTGCAAGGATGACAAATTCGCATTTGAATTTGCGTATGTGGAGTAAGCTGCTTGTTAGGTTCAACTACGTTGTGGGCCGGGTTGTTGGGAAGCTGTTGGTTCGGTTTGAGCCATAAGATTAAAGGATTTCGTTTGGGGCGGTTCATGCCTAAACCCAAATTCAAAGAGACGATGGAAGTCTTTGCGGGTCTCGTATCTGCGAAGTGTTCTCAGCGTCCGACAGTTGCCCATGGGCTGGAAACGACTTTGGCGGCTGTTTCTGGGGTGGTTCAGGGTTTGTCGACTTCTGAGGGTGGGTGTGTTTCTGATCCAACGGTCAATTCCGCCAAGATGTCTGCATCTTCACGGTTTGTCTTTCCCCCCTTGACGACATCGGAGATGTTGTCTTCGGTGTCTGTGGATGCTCCTCTGGCTCAAGTAAGCTCTGTTGTTGGGTTTGGTTCTTTCGGTACTTCTTCCCCTTTGCCAAGCAGCTTTGGTGGTGCTTGTTTGACACTTCAGCTCAGACCTGAGGGGTCTTCTCATCCCATCTTCGCCCTGTCTCAGGTTTCTTTTTTAGGGGCGGTTGAGTTGGGTGAGAAGCTTTGGTGTTCTTTTTCTGTGTCATCGATATCTAAGCCTTTTTAGAAATACTACTGGAAAGCAAGGGAAGGTTGATCAGTGTAGTTGGATGAGAATTTAACAATAGAATCTGTGGTAGCAATGAGGTTGCCTGTCAGTTTTACAGCCGAGAAAGCTACTGCAGTGCTTCTTGTTTTGCGGGAGGGGCAGATTTCGTGAAGGATATTGTTACGCCTTTTATTTCAAAGAAGGGTTTCCTTCGGAGGGGGTTTCTCAACCCGAGCCTGGCTGTGAAAGTTTCTACTCATTCCTCGCTTTTCGAGTCGGTCGTGTCATCATCCACTCTGGATGTCAAGGAAGATGGGGTGATAGGGCTTCCCTTCTCCTTGAGTGATTGCGTCACTCCTTTCTTTGAAAAGGGCAATGAATTCAGAGTGAATGGTTTGTCCCAATTTCAGAAGTGGCCAGTAGGTTTTGATCATATGGGGAGGTAGTTGTGTGGGAGCAGGGTGATGAGATTTGGGATGGGGAGGTTGGAGATTCCCCTTATCCTTTTGGTGTTCTTCCTCCCAGCATGGCATTAGATTGGGAGGTGGATAGTTCTGAGGATGAGGATCCGTCCCTAGCGATTCAGGATGCCTTTGAAGAGGACTTTCTTAGGGAAGTTAAGGTTGCGCGCCCAAAGTCTAAAGGCAGGAGGGGGATTTTGAATTTGGTAAGTTCCATCAACTACGGTGATGCAAGTGCGTTCACTCTGCATAGGAAAGGGAAGGCTCACGTGTGGTAGAGGGGAATGCTTCTTGAGGATTTGGGTTTTAGGGTTTTGGTTTTTCAGGGTTTGTTTGGGTTTTTTTTATTTTTGGTTGGCTGCTCTGACTGTTCCTGTGTACTTAGGGGGCGCCTTACGCTTTTTTAATAAAACTTTCTTACTTATATAAAAAAAAAGGTTGTCCATGTGTGAGGTAGTACAGTTATCTTAGACAGCCAGTTATTTTGTGACAGTCATTAATTTCTTATCATTAAACTAATTATGGATAGTGCTGCTGTCCTGAATTTGGTATTGCTTCAGTTTTTGCCTGCCAGTGGATCTGGTCCAGCCAAAGACTGTACAAAATTTTAAATCTCTTTAGATTCTGACAATCTTGTGTTGTAACTCTCTCTCTCTCTCTCAAGATGCATGCATACACACATAAATACATGCATACATACATACTAGTGATGTCCTAAAAGTTAAATAACTACTTTTTCGAAGTACTATATAGCAACAAATTACTATCTTGACAGGTACATGGGCCTGGGGTTGACATAGACACATTGTGTGTTGGGCCATCTTATGTGAATCGAGATGTGAGTCAAATTTGATCTTGTCGTTCAGTTTTATTGACTCTAGACATTTAAGCTTTACCTAACATATGATCGTCTTTTCCCAGGAAGATTTTTTTATTGTTTTGCATAATATTCTGGCGGACATGGAAGAAGTTACCGAGCTTCAGCCAGTTCCAGATGCTCATGTCCCAGTAATGAAATTCAAGTTCCTGGGAATATCAATCGATCTTCTCTATGCAAGTATATCCCTTTTAGTTGTTCCAGAAGTAAGTTTGGACTGCAGTTTTTTGAGCTGTGATTATATTATTCTCTCTCTCTCTCTCTCTCTCTCTCTCTCTCTCTCTCTCTCTCTCAGTATTGTTTACCTATTCTATCTCTGCATGCCTCATAACCCTTTAAAAGGGCTTCTAATTGTATATGAATTGTATGATGTTGGCTTCTTCATTTCTTTGGTAAAGCCGTGCCTTCTCGAGTTCTGGTAGTCACTTGTGTAAGCAACAAAAAATTGCAGTTACTTTGATTGCTAACTTGGGTCGTATGTGATAACTATAATCTAGTTTTTTCAAGAAAATCTTAGGTGTACCTGCTTCCAATTGCATATTTTGATGTGACGTTTTAATTTTCCTCCTCTTTTTTTTTTTTTTTTGGGGGGGGGGGGGGGGGGTTAAGGTCCTAAATGTTTCTTATATTCCAATGTTGTACTTTTCTCCCATCTTCATTTAATGCTTGATGAATTAGTTGCTCTCTGCAATGCCATACCCTTTTTGACCGCACTCTGTGATTCAGATTTTGTGATATAAAGGGTGCATTTTTGTTTCTTGTGTTGGTTTCTTATCAATATTTTTCTGGAACTAACTTATCAATAGGACCTGGACATCTCACATGGGTCTGTGCTGTACGATGTTGATGAGCAAACTGTTCGAAGTCTTAATGGCTGTAGGGTTGCAGATCAAATTCTTAAACTTGTTCCAAATGTTGAGGTGAGCCATGATTTATACTCCACCCTGTGTGTATATATTTTATTGTTTTCAGTCTTTAACCCTATATGCAATTGTAGCACTTCCGCATGACGCTCAGATGTCTGAAGTTTTGGGCTAAAACAAGAGGTGTTTATTCAAATGTAAGATCGATGTATTTTTATGTTCTTTTGTTGCTATCAGCATTACAGTTTACATATCATGGTTTTCATTTTCTCATTTTCTTTTATCTAGGTGACTGGATTCCTTGGTGGTGTAAATTGGGCTCTTTTAGTCGCTCGGGTATGCCAGCTTTACCCCAATGCAATTCCTAGTATGCTGGTTTCTCGGTTCTTCAGAGTTTATACCCAGTGGCGTTGGCCAAACCCTGTGATGTTATGTTCAATCAAAGAGAATGAACTTGGGTTTCCTGTATGGGATCCTCGAAAAAACCCTAGGGACCGATTTCATCACATGCCAATAATAACTCCTGCATACCCTTGCATGAATTCTAGCTACAATGTCTCAACAAGTACTCTTCGTGTTATAATGGAGCAGTTCCACCATGGTCACAGGATCTGTCAGGTTTGAACTTGCTTCCACCCCCTCCCCCTTTCTACCTACTCATGGGCTTGTCTTCATTTAATTACTGATACCCTGCCTTTGTGATTTTGTCCATTGATAGGAGATTGAACTGAAAAAAGCCCAGTGGAGCGCTCTGTTTGAGCCATATCTATTTTTTGAGGCCTACAAAAACTATTTACAGGTCGATATAGTTGCAGCTGATGCTGATGATTTGCTAGCTTGGAAGGGATGGGTGGAGTCTCGGTTTAGACAACTTACCCTGAAGGTTAAATCTGTCTTTTTAAGATATCGTTAGGATGCAGGAGTGAACTTCTCTGTGTTATAGGCTACTATTTTTCATGCATTCATTGCTCATTAAATATTTTACACACTGGAGGCAGGAGGTATGGTTGTTTCTTCTTATTAGTGCTTTTCATTCATCACTGTGCAGATAGAAAGGGACACAAATGGGATGCTGCAGTGCCATCCTTATCCAAATGAATATGTGGATGCCTCCAAGCCGTGTCCGCATTGTGCTTTCTTCATGGGCTTGCAGAGGAAAGAGGGTGTTAGAGGTCAAGAAGGCCAGCAATTTGATATACGTGGAACAGTTGATGAGTTCAGGCAAGATATCAATATGTACATGTTTTGGAAACCAGGGATGGATATTTTTGTTTCTCACGTTCGTCGAAAGCAGCTTCCTGCTTTTGTTTTTCCTGATGGTTATAAACGTTCTCGATTGTCAAGGCACGGAAGCCAGCAGGCTGAAAAAACTTGTGAAGATGATGTGGGGTGTTGGTCTGGGTCTGCTGAAAGACGTCTCAAGAGGAAAAATGATCCTGAAACGGTGGATGTTAAGCCGGAAAAACCAGAGAAGCGAGTCTCTATTAGCCCACAACCGCCAGAGTTGGTTACTCCAGAAAGTCGTACAAGTAGGTCTGGTGGAGTTTCTCAGGTCAGCTTCAGTGAAGGGGTTAGATTAGAGTGTTTAACTGGGCATGTAGATAGCAACTCTGAGGTTAGGTCATCTGGTGGACGGTTAGGGAATGAAGAGGGTATCATAGAAAATCATGTGCAGATGGGTGAAACTGTTGTTAATGACTCTGTCAACTTGACTGAGCAAGCTTTTGTAAGTTCATATAATTTGCCAGAAGTTAGGAATGAGGTAATGGTAACTGAAGCAGTGGAGAAACCTGACATGTATTCCCAGAATGGGGACAAAGTTGAGATAGCTTACATGGAGAGTGCGGAGACTGGATCTACCTGCAGACTGCTGAATTGGACGGAGGGTGCTGTTGATGCTGATCAAGAAGTGGTCAAACCATGTAATCAGACAATGGGTAAAGAAAATGCTGAAAGTGTATTAGAACCAAGTTGCAGTACTCGGAACCTCAGTTGCGAGGTAAGTTTCTCCGTTTGAAGACCTTGGATTAGGCATTGTAGCGGATGGCAATGAGAAAATTGGATGTTCTGGAGATAAGTGAGAGAGTCAGGGATCTTTGCAGGGCGATGCAGATCCTCATTTGCTTTTGCTAAATGAGTGTTTCAATGTGAGCGAAGTATTTCAAAATGGCTTGTCTAAAGACTTGGAGGTTTTGATTCTTAACTTCTGATCTTCATTGATTTATTATTTCTGGTTTTACATACCCTTTTTTCCCCCAACAACCCATAAGAGGGAACTTATACTAATTTTCCACCTTTTTGTTAGCTGGCTTGCGTACTATTCTTTTCCTTTCTGTCTCTTTCTCCTGTTGGGTCATTTTTAAGAGAGAGCAAGCCTGTTTGTAGGTTCCCATTCCATTCTCCTTCATATGCTGTAATTCTTATGGAATTTCACACGTCTTTCTTTCTATATTCATTTTATAATGCTAAATTTTTGCACAGACAATCTCCTAACTGGTGCATATGTGGTGGCAGGTCCTGCACCACAATACGTGCTATGTTTCCAGTAACTGTGCATAAGAACCTGACTAAGTTTTGTGTCTAAGGATCAGATAAATGACCCTACCTTTTTGTTTCTTGTCTCTAATATGTTATTGGGAGCTTAACTTGTTCTTTGGGCCTTTGTCTTCTAGAGCCAAATATTGGACTCGAGCGTGTTGTGAATTCTGAAGATGGAGCTAGGTCAGAATCTATTCAAGAGCCAGTGATAAGGCACGTTTTTGAAACATTAAATTCTTTTTAATGCAATCATTATATCTTTATACTGTTCTGTTTCTTGTGCATGGCTCCTGTATGCAGGTTAAGTCTCAAGTCTGTGGCACAATCTTTGGAAGGTCACTATAATTAAACAGGGAGTCACTTATATGAAAGGAGAGAGCCAGCACCTTGGTAAGTGGCCCATTAATTGCTGGCTTTCTTTATGGTTTTTCCAGGTGCACACCATGAGACATCCTGTGAGCTGTGGGGGAGCAGGGATCAGCAATGCAAAGCGTGTGCATAGCTTCGCGGTTTTGCTGCAGATTGCCCGATGAAGCTGAGAACAGTGTAGAAGGTTACTAATGTATGAAGTAAAAAGGTACTCTGAAGACTGGTCCTCTGTTCTCTACTCTTCTTTGCGGATGTGGGAAGTTTTGTAGCCTTCTGTTGGTGAAAGAATCCATTTAACTGGGCAGAATATTTATTTACGAGAGGAAATTGTGCCGCTCTCTCTCTCTCTCTCTCTCTCTTCTTTTTTTTTTTTTTTTTTTTTTTTTTTTTTTTTTTTATTTGGGGTGCGGTGGGGGGGATGAGTGTATTTTTAGGCATTTATAACACCCATCATTTGTACTTGTGTAGCTTCCTCGCAAGAGTTTTTCCAAACCTTTTAGTTTGTAGACTTGCCGCCTTGTAAGACAGTTTTGTTGAATCATTGTGGTTTATTTTGTCATCACTCTCTCTCTCCACAAATTTTACACATCACTAATAGTGGATGACTCCAAGTGGTCTGGGTATTCTACTCAGAGGCACTTGAAGCTATTCCTGTTGACAGGGTTCTACGAGGAAGTGAAAGATTTCCTTTTGAGGTTTTGCTTTACCAGATGCTATGATTTTTGCGTGTTTGTTGATCGTTATCCGTAGAAGTTAGAGTCATTATAGCTGCAATTTATTTGCCAAACAAGTTTGCATCAGGATTCAGGACTTTGCAAAAAAGTGGTCCTTTAATCCGTCTAATATATCAAAATTCCCTGGATCTTCAAAGTTTCTAAAATCCTTGATGAATGATGCGATTTTTACAAGTTCCTGTCGTGCTTCCGAATCCCGGACACTACTGTATGAGTTGGTGCAATTCTAAACAAAGCTGTCAGCATCTTCCTCAGATACCTTCCGACTCTGCTTGTAACTAGAAAGATATGTAGCACTGCCGAGGAGAGGAGCAACATCAAATTCGCTTCCCATCTTTTTCCCTTCAGAAGCTCTGGAAGTGCTGCAGCGGCAAAGAATCTGCAAAACCTCCTCCATGGAAGGCCGAGTTGAAGGTGATGTCCCGGTACACATGAGTCCTAGTTTAAAAACACTAGACATCTCTTCCAAGTAACATGCTTTCTTGATTTCATTGTCGAGGGCATCAGCAATAGACTTTCTTTCCTTATAGTGCCACCATGCCCATTCTGCTAGGCTCATGTGCTTGTCCCCGCTTTGGGTGTCTCTTCCCGTAGCGAGTTCGAGAAGTACAACTCCAAAGCTGTATACATCGATCTTCTCATTCACCTTCGCCGTATAAGCATACTCTGCAATGCAAATAACGGAATATGTCAGTTGATGTGCCTCTAATTACATGCTATCATGTGTTAAGAATTAAAAATTAAGGTGCTCTTACCCGGGGCGATGTATCCGACGGAGCCTGCGACAGTAGACATCGTTTGGGGCTTTCCAAGCTTATCTAAAATCTTGGCCAGTCCAAAATCTGCTATACTTGCCTTGAACTCAACATCCAACAAAATGTTGCTGGACTTGACATCTCGATGAATGATCGGAGGAGAGCAGTTATGGTGCATGTAATACAGGCCTTGTGCTACCCCGATTGCAATCTGCAACCTCTTCGGCCAATCCAAGACCATATGATGCACTGGATTCATACCTGTCGTTGATCTCCTCTCCTTCCCATGGAGCCATTTATCTAGACTCTGATTTTCCTTGTACTCGTAGACAAGAAGCTTTGTGTCCTGGCACGAAAAACAGCACAACAATTTCACTATATTCGAATGCCTAATCATACCCAGCACCTGAACCTCCGCCATAAATTCTTTCTCCAGCTTGTGATCTAATGTCTTGTCGCTCCAAATTCTTTTCACAGCAACAAATTCGCCCGGACGGTCAGTGGGAATCCGGTATACTTTCCCCGACCCGCCACTTCCTAAAAGGTTATTTTCAGTCAGTTTCGACAGAATGTTCAATTTTTCAAAATCCAATCTACGGAACGACGTAATCTTCCACGTTCCCAGATTACGTCGGTGCTTTTTAGTCCGGCAGCCTCTTAACTTATACAAGACCAAAGAAAGAGTGACGAGGAAAACTATAACGGCGAGAACTAGAATCATGGCAAGGTAGGTAGAGGACAGTTTGTTGGAGCTACCAAGTTGAGTAGTGTAACAGCTTGGAACGCCTGGAATTGGATTATCGGCGCATAGATTTGAATTGTTGAGGAAACTGTTTTCATATGCAGGGTTTTCAAACTGATATGGGATTTTCCCAGATAGTTGATTGTAGGACAAATTGAGTGAAGTAAGCCTCAAATTCAATTTGCCAATCTCTGGTGGGATTTCACCGGACAGTTGGTTTTCCGATAAGTCCAAATAAAGGAGGTCAGGTAAAGACCCAAACACGGCTGGGATTTGGCCGGAAAGCTTATTTCTTGAGAGGTTCAAAGTAGTCAACGTTTTCCATGAGATGATCTCCGATGGAAGTTCGCCAGAAAGTTGATTACCATCCAGCAAAAGAGAATTTAGATGATGAAGACTGGTTAGTTCCACTGGGATTTTCCCCGAGAGCAGATTGTTGCTTGCATCATACACAACCAAGTTCACCCAGGATGCGACTCCTACAGGAATTTGACCTGAAAATTTGTTGTTTCCGATTTCTAGCCTCGACAAATTCCTAGCAAACTTACTTGGAAGCTCGCCAGAAAACGAGTTGTCAGTTAACATCAAGCTTGATAGATTCAGCGATGTCCAAAGGCCAGAAGGAAGCTCACCGGAGAAGTTGTTTTCGTGAAGCTGAACCGTGTGCAAACTAGTACAATTTCCAACCCATTTCGGCAATTCTCCGCTGAGATTGTTAGAAAATGCAACCAGTCCTTGCAAAGCACCTCCATCGCATAAATGTTGAGGCAATTGACCGCTTAGTTGATTTCCCGAGACTTCAAATGCTTCGAGCTTCGAATTCATGCCCATCTCCGGCGGCAAAGTTCCAGTCAATTTGTTGCTAAAAACCCGAAAATCAATCAGTGGAAGTAGGCCTAAACTTTTCGGGATTTCGCCGGTAAGTTGATTAGTAAACAAACTCAATAGTTTCAAATTTTTTAACTTGCCGAAATCTTCCGGAATTGAACCGGTCAAGTTGTTCATAGAAAGATCAACGCGGATCAAATTTGTCGATTCAACCAAGCTGGGTATCTCACCGGACAATCTATTTTGAAAGAGATACACATAGCTTAAATTCTTTAACAAAAACATCCCACTAGGAATCGCACCTACCAAATTGTTCCTTGCTAAATCCAAGTGCTCCATGCTCGAAAGACCAGAAATGTTTTCTGGGATTTCGCCGATCAAATTTGTCACAGTCATCCACATAAACCTCAACTTCCTCAGCCGTCCAAACTCCGGCGGTATCGGCGCAGGTACAAACTTGTCATTATAGGCCATGCGCAGAACTTCAAGATTGGACAAGTTCCCGATGTCCCTTGGAAACGTGCCGTTGAACTCATTTTGATAGAGATTCAACGTGTGCAGCTCCGGCAGCCTCCCTATCGCCTCGGGGATATCGCCGGAGAAATTGTTCGCGCCCAGGTCTATGTACTGGAGAGTCGGAATCCGGTCGATGTCGTCCGGGATTGGGCCGACAAAATAGTTCTGGGAGAGGTCAAGAATTTGGAGCTTGGAGCAATTGTATAGGACTCTTGGAAACTCTCCGGGGATGTAATTATAAGAGAGGTCGAGGATGTTGAGGTTCCTGAGGTCGCAAATTGTTGCCGGGATTTTGTGGGTGATGTTTTTGTCCCGGAGGATGATTCCGGTGACAGTGCCGTTGGCGCATTCGATCTCCGGCCAATCGCAAGGTGAGGATGAGGAGTTCCAGGACTGTATGGACGGTGGATTGCCCCACTGCCGTTTAAGGTTCAGTAGCGTGGCTCGTTCGGTGTTATGGGATTGTGAATTCACTTGGAGGGGTGTGGGGATGAGGATGAGGAGCAGAAGGAGGAGTGGGGTTTTGAGAAATGAAACGGGTAGTACGGACATTTTGGTGGGTTCAGTTGGCTACTCCGGTTGAGAACTGTATTGCCGGGAAAAGGTGGGAAAGTAATTGGGCTGTTGGGTTTTAAATCCGATAGGGAGTTGTCTGCGGTCAAACTAACGTTTTCTGTTCAAACACGGATGCACGTTTTCTGTTCAAACTAACGTTTTCTGTTCAAACACGGATGCATTTTATATGTGATACTCATCACTAAGGTCTATCCTAACTCCACCGAATTCTGACTCTGACCATTTTTTTAACATACACTAGAAAAATCTCCCTATAGAAATATAAATATATTTTTCTTTAATAGAAGAAGGGTTTTTGAAAAGTATGTATTTTTTTTTTTTTTTGTCCTAAGGAATTTGGAAATATGGGATAACCGAAAGAGTCGAGAACTTGTTATTAACAAATTTTTGTAAAATTTAATTAGAAACTGACGTACTAATATATTTTATTTGAATTATATATTTATTATTCTCTTCTTTTTTAATGATAAAAATTAATTTCATTAAAACTATATAAAAAAAAAAGGGTACATGAGGAGGGGGTGGAGATTGCAACAAAAATCTTACATTGTATCATACACGTATATTTGAGTTTTAAAAGCTATAAAAAGGATGTTTTGGGGCTAGGGCTCCATTATATGTGTCCCCCAACCTCAAGACCGACCCAGCAGCCCTATAGAGAGAAAATAGAGAGAGAAAGAAAGAAATGGAAGGGAATATGAGATTTTGAGAGGAGATTAAGTGAATGAAGTGTGCTTGGAACATGAGAACTTAGAGAAAGCTTTAAGGGTAAGATCCTAACACCTTCCTTTTCAATTTCTTGTAATTTCTACTGATTATGAGTACTTATGTTTACTATTTTGAGATTTATGAGATATGGTATGCGTTGGGTTAATGGGTTTGGTTTGTTGTTTAATATTTCTAGGATGAATCTTAGGGTGATTCATGTTGTTTATTGAGTGGGTAGGTTATAGTTTTGTTAAGCATATGTTATTTCATTATTTTATCATAATTAACCTACTATTTAGAGAGATTAAACTTAGACCCATGTGTTTTATAGAGGTATTATTATGATAGATTTGTTGTTGGGTTAGTGGGTCTAAGTTTATAAGTTGGATATTATGAGTTTGATGATGCTTTATGGGAACATTAATGATGGGTTAGAGATTAGATGTTATGTGAAAAATTAAATGGACTTCTAATTTTAACAAGTGTGCGTGAACAGTGTGCAACAAAATATTAAATGCGAAAATTAAAGGAGACAACTATTTTGTTGACGAAGTGGAAACTCAATTAAGAGAAAAACCACTCCGGGGCAGCCAAACCCAGGATATCCACTATTCAGAAGACAAAGCTAGATACAAGATAGTAACACTCACATATACCCGATGCAGTGGTCGTATCTTGCTCTCTAACATGTAACCCAACACGAACGCTTCCCAACCAGGTCTCCTACCTGAAAGGGTCTTCAATGGAATCATTTACTTTAGGGCCAACCCCTAAGATAGACTTCAGTTGTAGCGCAGTAACAACACACTTGCGATGGCTTCAGAGAGACAAATTAGCACAACAATTTCTCAAAATAACTTCTCTGAGCACTTGTGGAATTAAATACCGAATTCTTACAGTTCTCAATGCCCAGGGGCCTCTATTTATAGGCTGAGGAACAGAATGGGCGACTGCAGTGATATATGCGGGTGCCGTCCGGACGGTGGACATGGGCCGTCCAGACGGACAACTATGCGACATATTTTTTCGAAAATTTCACTGAGAAATCTTTCCTGTTTAAGAGCCACGTCCGGACGATAAGGCATAGTCGTCCGGACGGTCGCACGTCCGCTGCAAGTAATTCCTTATAAGGCTTCGCGCGTCCGGACCATGGGAGATGAGCGTCCGGACGACTGATCTTCAACATGCAATTTCCATATCTGCTATGCGCGCGTCCGGACCATGATAGGCAGTCGTCCGGACGGTTGAAGTCGAATCGGCAATTTCCTTAACTATTGAACACGCGTCCGGACCAAGGCTGATTGTCGTCTGGACGGTGATATTTGAATTGCGATTCTTGCCTTATATAAAATCGCGTCCGGACGGGAATCCACGTTGGCCGGACGGTTGAAGAAATCTTTCCATATTTTGAACTTGGAAAGAATATGAAGCTGATCGATCATTAGACGTCGTCCGGACTAGCTGCTGAATCGTCCAGACGGATACAATCTGGCACAGAAGCTTCTCGATACAGTGAAGGGTTCGGATGGAAACACACGTCGTCCGGACGGATGATGATCTGTCTGGCGTCCGGACGGATGGAACAGTGGACAGATGGGCGTCCGGACGGGATGGCACGATCGTCCGGACGGTTGACAGGGAACCGACTTTTCTGACTGACTGCAGAATCTTCTAAAACTCTTCTGAATAACGGAATCCCTTGTAAAACAACATCTTTACATACAAGTGATTTTGTCAACCAGAATGTAGCCAATCAAAACTTAACAAACTCCCCCTTTAGGCATTCTGGAACAAAAATCACTTGACCGGTTTGGAAATACATTCCCGGTCCAAATCAACAATTACTCCCCCTCAACGTCTCAGAAGTACAAGGGTAAACAGAGTAATAATATCCACAGACAAAAAACTTTCTAAAATCCAAAACAATAAGAAAATAGAGAAAAGTCTGTAAGTGGCCCAAAAGAGAGGAACTGAAATCGTCCAAGTACCAAATCCTGCTAATCCACTGAAATCAAGTCACGGAGAGAAATCCGTATAAAAAGCTGGATTTGTACTACTTCGGCTTCTAGCTTAGGAAGCCGGGAACCATGGACTGAAAAATCTTCAATCTCTTGATTTTGCAAAGCCTGAAACTGGTTATCCGCAGATTGACATCCTCTAAGCAACTGGTCTGCAAGATAACTGAGAAGATTTACCACCGAACCTCTGACTGATGCAGATCTGAGGGAATGCTACGGAAGGGTCTGCATGAGCTGGGGGGAAAAAGGTCATCTCAAATCCCATGACCTTTGAAAATTGAACATCTGACTTCAACAACAGTTAAGTTTTCCAAAGGATCCATCTGTTAGATATTGTGCTGGGAGCTGCTGGATGATATATTCTTGAAAAAATTTAAACAGAAATATCTCCTAAAATAACACCACAAATAAATATTAGATCCTGTTAGTCCAAAAAAGAAAGTGGTATTATGACAGCTGTCGATTGGATGCCCAAGTATTACAAAAGCAAAGATTGCAATCCAAATGACCCAGATATACCAATATCAACCCAATACACAGACAGAATAGGATTTTCATGCACACTATCTCAAGAAAATATCCCAACAGAAATTTCAATATTCTAAAAGCACAAAAACTTAAAAGAATAATGGAAGACACAATGAAGATCATGGGATGAGAAGAGATGTGCAAAGAATGCCAAAACATCGGGAGAAATCCACGAGAAAAACACACAACATGACATGATAAAAATGCAAAGATGTGTGTATGGCAGAGAAAGGGATGCAAGTCTTAAACCTGAAGAGATCCTGTCTGGACAAGTCACTTAACCATCCGGACGGCTATTGCTAGAACAGCGTGAGGCAAGACTACGCTCGTCCGGACATAAGAATCGGTCCGTTCGGATGCTTCACACCGAAAAACAGAAAACTGAAGAAAAATTTGTAGAATTTAATTTTTCTCAAGTCAGTTTCAGAATACGCATGTATAATCCACTGATAACACAATCAGAGAGCATCTCAAAACTAAGCAGAGATATAAAAGAGAGTTGAGATTTTAATTAGCACAAATATTTTCCTGGACATAGAAAATTCAAATAGACAACTCAACTCATGCAATGCGTGTGTGTGTGAAGACTTAACCCACAAGGTATGACTTTCAATGACATGACAAATGGCAACTCGATTTTCTAGACAAGAGAGAAAATCAGTGAAAGATTAGTCAAAAGTCAAACCTTATAACTTACTAGGGCCTAGCCACCCTCATTTGATACACTCCCCCTGAGATGCAGCACCTGATTGTTTTACTTGTACCATGAAGGACAAAGTAAAAATTTTACTTGCACGTAGAGGGCAAGGCATATGGCAAATTTAGCACATAAGCAGTGAATATATAATTTAAAGCACATATTCATATGATTAACTGCTTGATTCTTATGGTGCTGCAACCTAGAGGGAATGCCAGAGTTTTTAGGTTCTAGGTTCAACTAGCATGTGGTCAATTTGGCCATCTTATCAAAAACCTCTTCTCTTATCCAGAATTTCTAGAAACAAAAAGTAAGAGAAGGAAAGATGTACCTTTAGGGGAGTTTTGGATAGTGCACATTTTCATCACATGAGGAAATAAGCTATCATACTTTTGTATATACAGGAAAACACTTGGCAAATTATAGTCATAAACTCTCAATTATATCTAAGCAAAGTAAATTAATACACAAAGAATTGAGAGATTAGGTGAAAATACAAGCAATATCTGATATGCCAAGAAAAAAAATCCTACAAATTCTCCCCAATTTTTATTTTTATTTTTTTAAAAAATAATGCAATATGGAAATGACATCATATGCAAGGCAAGATCAAACCTGATGATGCCAATACAGAAAAACAGTCGCTCGACCTGCTTTTTCTGTCTTCCCTAAAAAATACCTGCAATGCTCTCTCAAGAGAATAGGGGGCACAACAAACTGGTTCCTAGATTGCATAGTAAGCACACAAATATAACAAGTAAAAGTGCAAGCAATCAAACCTGATGCCTTAGGATTAGGAACCGAATTGTAGGCATGAACACCTTCTCCTACTAGGTGCGTTCATTCCCCTTCATGGGGTGAATGGTCTCATTACTCTTGACCCATACCTGCTTGACCCGAGGCGGTCGCATGCAGGTCTTGTCCATGTTGTCCATTCTCCTTAGCATACCTTGCATTAGGCTCAGCAATCCTTCATAACCATGGCTGCCATTGGGCTTCTGCGGCTTTCTCTTGTAGAGCCTTGATTTGTTTTTCTTTGTTTTGCCACTCTGATTGGCAGGAACAAACTTCTGCTGATGCTGTGGAGCTTGAAGAGCCGTAGGAGGTAGAGTGCTCCCTGATGTAGCTCTTGTTGGCAGCTTCTTTGGCTTTTGAGCCTGGAGCTGTGGACACTTGAGTCGGATGTGACCGGTGATGCTGCAGTGATGGTAGGTGGGCAAGCTTCTTTTGCTTGAATGATTCTTGACATTCTCTGCAGAATTATAGTTAGCATTCTTACAAATAACATTGTCCTTACCTTTTATATGTCTCCTATGCGGAGGGACATATTTTGATGAGGAAGAATCATCAACTTCACTTTTCCTCATAGCATCCTGCTTAATCCAAGGCCTGTGGGATTTCAACAAATAACAATTTGACCTAATATGACCAATTTTCCCACAATTATGACAAGTAGGAACAAACTTACCTCGTGTTCCTGATTCGTTGGGCTTGGGCATTACATAATTATTCAAGCAAGAATTATCCAAATAAGCAGTGTCTACTATCATAGGCTTAATAATAATGGAATCTAATTCAGAATCAGAAGCATGTGAAGTAGAAGCACTCAAATCATCAACAATTAAACCAGGCTTGTTAGGAACATCTGAATGAATACAAAGCATGCTCTTCAAATTATCACTTGAGAATTTTTTAAGAGATCATCAGATTCTTTTAATTTATTCTCAAGTGTATCAATAATGTTAAACATCATGGTATTTTCAGATCTCAAAGAGTCAATCAAAGCATGTGATTCAGACAATTGCATAATTCATGACTCTTTTTCTTGCTTCACCTTTTTAAGCTCTTTATGTGAAATTTTAGAATGTTGAGCATTCTTCAATTTATTAAAAACCTTAAAGAGCTTAATATCAGAATCCTCATTAAATAACTGAGAAGAATTCATGATAAAAGGTGTAATAAAAAAATAGAAGTCACAAAGAGATGAGGATCACACTCAGGAAATAAATCCTAAACAGAGTGTACCTGCTCTGATATCAATTGAAAAATTAAATGGACTTTTAATTTTAACAAGTGTGCGTGAACAGTGTGCAACAAAATATTAAATACAGAAATTAAAGGAGACAAATATTTTGTTGACGAAGTGAAAACTCAATTAAAAGAAAAACCACTCCGGGGCAGCCAAACCCAGGATATCCACTATTCAGAAGACAAAGCTAGATACAAGATAGTAACACTCACATATACCCGATGCAGTGGTCGTATCTTGCTTTCTAACATGTAACCCAATATGAACGCTTCCCAACCAGGTCTCCTACCTGAGGGGGTCTTCAATGGAATCCTTTACTTTAGGGCCAACCCCTAAGATAGACTTCAGTTGTAGCGCAGCAATAACACACTTGCGATGGCTTCAGAGAGACAAATCAGCACAACAATTTCTCAAAATAACTTCTCTGAGCACTTGTGGAATTTAATACCGAATTCTTACAGTTCTCAATGCCCAGGGGCCTCTATTTATAGGCTAAGGAATAGAATGGGTGACTGCAGTGATATATGCGGGTGCCGTCCGGTCGGTGGACATGGGCCGTCTGGATGGACAATTGTGCGACAGATTTTTCTGAAAATTTCGATGAGAAATCTTTCCTGTTTAAGAGCCACGTCCGGACGGTAAGGTACAGTCGTCCGGACGGTCGTACGTCCGCTGCAAGTAATTTCCTTATAAGGCTTCGTGCGTTCGGACCATGGGAGATGAGCGTCCGGATGACTGATCTTCAACACGCAATTTTCATATCTGCTATGCGCGCGTTCGGACCATGATAGGCAGTCATCTGGACGGTTGAAGTCGAATCAGCAATTTCCTTAACTGTTGAACACGCGTCCGGACCAAGGCTGACTGTCGTCCGGACGGTGATATTTGAATTGCGATTCTTACCTTATATAAGAGCGCGTCTGGACGGGAATCCACGTCGTCCGGACGGTTGAAACAATCTTTCCATATTTTGAACTTGGAAAGAATCTAAAGCTGATCGATCACTGGACGTCGTCAGGACAGGCTGCTGAATCGTCCAGACGGATACAATCTGGCACAGAAGCTTTTCGATACAGTGAAGGGTTCGGACGGAAACAGACGTCGTCCGAACGGATGATGATCTGTCTGGCGTCTGGAGGGTAAGGCACGTCGTCCGGACGGATGGAACAGTGGACAGATGGGTGTCCGGATGGGATGGCACGATCGTCCGGACGGCTGACAGGGAACCGACTTTTCTGACTGACTGCGGAATCTTCTAAAACTCTTCTGAATAGCGGAATCCCTTGTAAAACAGCATCTTTACATACAAGTGATTTTGTCAACCAGAATGTAGCCAATCAAAACCTAACATTATGGATAGACATTGATATGTATGAAAGTTATATTTGAGCTTAGAATCGTATTAAGAAGTAAAATCAAGCCTTAGATCATGTTAGAATGGATTAAACTAGGACATTTTAGAAATTGGGGTTTTGCTAGATTGACCGAACGATCAGCATCAATTGTTCGATCGGTATTCATACCGAATGATCGATGCCGATCATTCGACACAAGTACTGAACATTTGATGGCCATGTAGAATGACCATTTTACCCTCAGAATAGTTTTAGGAGTATTTTAGCTTAGATTAAGACTGATGATAGACCCTTTCACAGATTTGGATGTTGTGGATTGTCAAGGAATTTACTTTGTGTAAAATCACGACTAAGGTGAATAAAACTCACATGGATACTTGTTATTATCATTTTTCCTGTATTGCATGATTATTTTGTGTACCAAAACATGCATGTTTACAACTCACATGAAATATACTTTTTAATTATTAACTCTATTATGTGAAAATGAGTGATTAATGACAAGATAATGAAAATGATGAGTTTATGAAAAGCATACATGTAAAAGATAGTGAATATTACATTACATGGCATGACATGGTATACTAGTACATGCGGGATAATGGCCATGTACTTACTATTATACATATTATTCTCTATGGTAAAAGGTTTATTTCTTTTTATGTTTGGCCTTGGATCCAATGGTTGTTTTGTGAACGGTGCACTATGCTTGAATGAGGTCATGGTTACAGACATTATTAGTAGTGTGGGTCACCTGAGGTCAGACTTGGTAGCTATTAATGATGGACGATAGCATACATATTCGGGGCACCGGTTTTGTATTACAGGTTCCTTGGGACACCTCCAACCCTGTAGGGAAGGGGTTAATATTCTAGGTAGACCATACAGAATTGAAGTATGACATGATTCTCTTGTTATAACATATATTATATCTATATTACATCCATGACCATTTTGTGAAATGAGGAATTATAATTGTACATTGATGTATGTGATTTTTATAAATAACTAAGTTCACCACATGATAACCTGTCATCATGTGTATTATTAGTCACTAAATCGTGGACTTATTCTTGTATCTTTTCTACCTATGAAATATCTGTTGTTTCATAGTTGAACCACCATTAGATATTGGATTCGAGATGGACCTCGAAGCAGATGCATCTGTTTGGTGTAGTGATATTGATCCGGTGGACGCTCGAGGACTTATTGGAGGATTTTGAAGGCCGCTCATGGTAATTAGTACTTTTGGGTGATGTGTAGGCTTAGTTTTTAATGCTCAATTGTGTATTAATGTTTAGTTTTGATCGATGATATGTATAGTGTGATTTCAGTCAATGTAATGACTCTTAGTAGATGCTCTGGTTGTAACTAATGTTGATAGAATATCTTATGTTTCCGCTACATAATATTCTCTTCTTGAGAAGTAGTAGATCCCTAAATCTTATTCCTTGTGGAATGAGACTGGGAGACGAACTGTGAAGTTAATTAATTTCTCGGGGCGTTACAAAGATACCTTTGGAACCTCAGCTGATCCTTAGGAACGAATTGCTTCACTAGAGAAACATATGATGCAAATGTCGAAGAATGTGGATACCTTGGTTGCTCAAAACGAACATTTGTTGCTCCAAATTTCAAAAGATCTGAAACAAAAAAAAATCCTACCCGAGAAGGGGAAGGAGAAAGTCAAGAAAGGGAGACCGAGGAAACAGAAGAGGTGCAGCACATCCGAGTGCCATATCAAGGATTCAAGCAAGGGTTGCATAAGACAAATGACCAAGAAGGAACCGACAGTCTTAATACAGAGGTGAATGATTTGGAGGCCATATGCGAGTAGATGGCTCTGGAAATGAAGGTGTCAGAAAAAAGGTCGATGGTGGAGGACTTGTTACAAGATACCAAGCTCCCATTCATTAATAGGGTAAAGAATTCCCCCTTCACAAGAAATTTAAAGTTCCTCATATTCCCCTATATGATGGAACCAAAGATCCTGCTAAACATCTGGAGACGTATTGGGTGCATCTCGTCATTCATGGAACTCTCGTTGAAGTAGCTTGTCAAGCTTTTCCTCTTACCCTTTCTCTGAATGCTTAACATTGTTTTGGGAAATTGCCTCTCAAATTAATTGGTGATTTTGATACCCTTGCAAGAATTTTCTTGACCTAATTCCTTGCAGGCAGGAGGCGTAAGAAGCCCTCCGCTTACCTCTTGACTTTAAAACAGAGAGAATCAGAATCTTTCGGAGGTTACATCACTCAGTTCAACCAAGAAAAGCTCACTGTTGACAATCCCAAGGAGGACATGGTGTTGGCTGCTCTTCTCTGGAATATCAAAACAAAGACCTTGCATGGGAAGGTTAGCTAGGCGTACTCCTGAACACTCCAAGAATTTATGGATAAAATTGAAGAATTCATCAATACCTAGGAAACCTTTTAAGGCATTGATAAAATCCCGAGGAAAGCCAAAGACTTCCCGAGAAGAAGCGAAAAGAGTCCCTAGTAGAACAAGGAGGCAAGCACTCGAAGAAGGAAGTGAAGAAATTCAAGGGTGGTGTGTCCCAATAAGAAGGAAGTTACACTCGATTGAAAACTAATATGATAGAGATCCTTATGGAAATACAGGAAGATCCAGAGCTTCACTGGCCCTCAAAGATGCTATCTACTCCACATAGAAGAGACCCGAAGAAGTACTGTGAATTTCACGTAAATCGCGACCATGAAACCGATGAATGCGTAGTGCTGCGTTTTAATATTGAAAAGCTAATAAAAAATGGTAAGCTTGCAGAATTTGTAGCCGAGCAGAGGCAAAGAAGACCTTGTTAGGACCTTGACCACCTGAGGAATGATAATGGTATAAGGGATGAACATAGGAGAGACCGAGAATATTGACCAAGATCCTTAAGGAATTAGGAAGTAATGGCAGAAATACAGACAATAACCGGTGGATTCGCGGGGGGAGGAGAATTGTGACGTCTCACATCGTCTGGAATGGGGATGTGCTTATATGTATAGACGCACCTTTCTTGACACAACGCATTTTAAAGCCGCGATGACCATGAACCTATCAGAACTCCGTAGTTAAGTGTGCTTTTGCGAGAGTAGTACCAGGATGGGTGACCTCCTCGGAAGTCTGGTTCAGGGGAGCTAAAAGCGGACAATATCGTGTCATTGGAGGTGGATCGTTACAAATAGTATCAGAGTCATTGCCCAGCCTGAGATGGGGGAGTGTGCACAAGCCCATGAGGGTTGCTAGCAGGCACTCGTTGGGACACCAGGAATGGGAAGATCCCATGAGGGTCGCCAGTGGGGACACTGGGACCCAAGAGGGGGGGAGTGATTGTGACGTCTCACATCGCTTGGGAATAGGGATGTGCTTATATGTATAAACGCACCCTTCTTGACATAACACGTTTTAAAACTGTGATGACCATGAACCTATCAGAACTCCGCAATTAAGCGTGCTTCTGCAAGAGTAGTACCAGGATGGGTGACCTTCTGGGAAGTCTGGTTTGGGAGAGTCAAAAGTGGACAATATTGTGTCATTGAGGGTGGGTTGTTACAAGAATTTTCCTCGGCAAGAAGGAATCATGCTAGGCAAATGAATACTTGGGAGGAAGTACTAACTCTCAGTACATCATCCAAAGCATTGAGAAGTGAAAAATAAAAATAGATGACTTCTATTTTAACCATGTGTGTGTGTGCACAATGCGTTAATAAAATAATATAAGTGCAAAATTTAAATGACACAAGAATTTCGTTAACGAAGTGGACGGATGGTATGTATTGCCACAAGTTGGCTAGTTCGGGGGGGTCATCTACCATCTTTTGTACATTGGGCGCCAAATCACCATAGGGTGGATGTATCAGAGGGCTAAAGTATAATTTTTCCCAAATTAAAAGTATTGTAATCCATACAATATCCTAAAATAAATAGTCAAAATTGAAAGGATTGTACCCCATGCAAGGAATCTCAATATGAGCAAAAAATACTTTAGTTAGTTGGAAGTTTGAAGAGAAAAAGTATATATACCCCCTCCCGAATTAACATTCAATTTGTAATGACCCTGAACTAAAGATTTTATCAATGCTCTCTTTCCTAAATTATCAAAAATTTGCAATGCACCTCTTTTACTTCTCAAAAAGACAATAATACCCCCCCCTTTTTTTTTTCAATAAGATTAAAGTACCCTTATAAATTCAAAAATTTTGTTTTATAAAAAACCAAAAACCAAAAACTAAAAACTAAAATAAAATAAAAAATTTAAAACTAAAAAAACCACTTCTTTTTTTTTTTTTTAAATAAAAAAAAATAGTGGAAGAGGGGGTGGCTCCCATTATTATTATTATTAAGGTATTTTTGTCATTTGAAGTAGATTACAAATTTTTAGTAGTTTGAGGAGACATTAACGTAATCTTTAGTTAGGAAGGACATTGTAAATTGAGTGTTTAGTTTGAATGGAGTATGTGTATTTTTTTCAAGTTTGGGCATGCGATTTTTTTTTAAAGAGAATGTTAGAGACTATATTTTTATCCTACAACTATTTCACAATATTAACGTTGCAATCTAAACTAACCCTTTATTTATTTTTTTAATTAATTTTTTTACAAGACTTTTACATTAATAATATAAAATAATTATAAGATAAAAATATGATGTATATCATTACTTTTCATTTCCCTGCAGTTTCTCTTGAGATGGATTTTGATTTATTTATTGGATCACGTGGTTTATTGTTGGCTGTGGGCTGTGGTATTTTAGTCCTCAGTCAAGCTTTGAAAAGAAACTTTAATCTTCTAGAAATCTTTATTGTATTTCTCTTAAGAGTCTTACCACTTGAGTTGTCTCATGTCTGGTAAGAATACTCGTGCACGCCGGCCAGTTGCTCTAGAATGCTCGTGCACGTAGATTTTTTTTTTTTTACTTTATTTATTTATTTCATTTTTCTTTACGGTGAATATATAGAAAGTTTGTACCACATCCCATTACATATTGCTGACATTTGATTATAACGTCAATGGGATGCTGCTTCGATTGGAATCAAGATTACTATTGAAGCAACAATATCAGTTCTACATACTTCAAATACTTTATAATGGTAAGAAATTGAAACATGTCCGAATTTAGCTCAGGTAAACTCGACTTTATCTTGGCTTTTTTAATAAACGAGTTGAACACAAAATTTGGTTGCGGGCATCACCTACTAGTAAGCAAAGAATTCCATCAGGCCAAGGTCGTGCCCCATTAGCGGACGGTCCATATAAGGAAAAGATCGATATGTGACCATTTTAAGTAGGATGATACAATATGTAATTAAGGGATATAATAGAGGGTATAATACTAGTGGGTTTGTTGGGAGCTCGTCTATACGGAGGACGAGGGTCAGACCCTCGTCCTACGTGGCACGATTTTTATATTTTTTTGTTCTTTGATTAAAAAAAAAAAAAAAAATGAAAATTCCTCAAAATATAGAAAACGCATCTGCCATTTTCTTCCCCCCATTTTCAGAAAACTTTCATCCCAAAATTTCAAAATCCTCTCAAAACTTACCCCATCTCCACCGCCCACGATCACCGAAGTTCGCCGCCCACTGCAGTTCGCTGGCCACTGCTCTTCACCGCCCACTAGCTCCGGCCACTTCCCAAATCTTCCCCTCTCCAACGTACATCTCCACCGTCCAACGGACCGACCGCCGCCCACCAAACGGCCCACCGACCCAGCGCCTCCCACCAAGACGACCGGCCCACCGGCCGACATCGTCCCTCTCCTAGCTCTCTCTCTGATTTATTCATGGATTTTTTTTTTATTTTTTTATTTTATTTTATTTTTTTTTATTTTATTTTATTTTTTGGGTATGGGTAGGTAAGAAATGGGTTTGTTTAAGGTTATTGATGCTTGGGATTTGGTTTTTTTCTTGTTTGATTTTTTTTTTATCCCTTTTTCTCTAAAATTCGTGCTTTTTTTTTTTTTTGCCCATTTAGTCACTGTTCAGAATGGGTGTTTGAGAGGAGTGATTTTGTTTAATTTGGTGTTTGGGATTGTTTTTTTTGTTTTGAAATTTTTTTCTCAGTTGTTTTCGAGGTTTTTTTTTTAGAACATACGGAAATTGGTTTGTACAACTCTTGGTTTCACCTGTCTTAGTTGTACTCTCTATAAATATTGTTTCTTGAAGATCTTGGTATGAAAGAGAAATGGCCAAGGATAATGTGGATATGAGCTTGTTTGTTTTCTTAATTTTAGGGATATTCATGGAAAGATGCTTTAAGATTTGCTAAGCTGAATTGTGATTTTAGCTATGGCTTACCGCTTATAAGTAATTTTGATATTCTATACAACAAATGTTTGGACCTCTTACGTAGCAATTGTGGAGCAATTTGAATAAAAATATGTCGTTTTGAGTGTTGCTTTTGTTTGGACCTCTCATGTAGCAACAAATGTTTGGACCACTTATTTAGCAAATGTTTGGACCTAAACTTTGATATAGCTTGTGAGAATATTTCAAGACTGTAATTTTCACTTCAAATGTTCTGTGATTGGCTTGTATTTGAGGTGTCGGTTTGTTAAATTTACTAGGCAAGTGTTTGATAGAATGCCAAAGTGGGAGTGAGCAATCAAAGATGGGCTTAATGTTGAATGGGATTTATTTGAGAGAATGCCTGCTGGAGACTTCTCTTGAGATGCCTATCATTTGTTTAATCAGATGCCAAAACAGGATGCGGTTGGTTGGGCAAATACGAGATATGGGTATGCAAAAACAGGTAGTATTGATGTTGCTAGGGAATGTAAGAAAGAGATAGTGTTGCTATGCTTTGATGTCTGGCTATGTTCAAAATGGTTATTGCTTGTAATGTTTTACGGGCAACAAGATTGCCTTTGAACAACAAAATTAACATGCAATTTTTTTAGCAACATGTGAACCATGTGAAGTTTAGGCAATTATTGTGCATCCAGAGATCAATTCCGATAGAAATCTTTTCACAGTTATGAACACTCATTGCATCACCTCGTAGTGGATTTACATGCATATATATATGGTCCTATGAAGACTCTCATACTAATTTAAGCAATAAAATATCGATTTGAGTTAAATTTGAATATTTGTGCATCCATGTATCTTTCCATCGTAGCCTCCAAAAAAAGTGAAAAGAAACAAACCAAAATGGTATTGGAAGCATTAAAAACCAACAGTTTCTTCCCAAATTGCATTCAAAGCAACAAACCAAATTTTATTATGAGCTAGAAAAATAAGCTTTCTACAAAGGTCTACAAAGCACTTAAGTTTAAAACAACTTGAGTGCCACAAGTTGTAGAAAGCATCATACACCAAACAAACAATCATGTAGTTTGTCATTCATCCATAATTACATCCACTCTATCCCACTAATCATGTAGTTCTCAAATTACATGCTATGTGTAAATAACAACCAACATAAACAGGGCTCCAAAGCTATTTCCTGAAATTGAACCGATATTACAATCTAATATCGAACAACTTGTTCTTCATTTATTGCTTCCTCCATCGCTTCCACCAACAGATTAAGACATCCGATTGGAATATTTGATAAATATCTACAAAGAAACCATACATACATTTTTTAGTTGATCTGAATAAAGTGAAAATATGTCTTCAATTTATAGGAAGCAAGAAAAAAAGACCCATAAACAAAATTTTACAAAGCAGAATGAATTTTGTTGATATTCGTGCAACAAAACCACTTGTGTTTTGGTACTTCATGGCGGCTAAATCATGTTAACATTTGTAGTTCAACTAAACAGAAAAGTAATGCTTGTGGCAATAGAACTGCAAAAATATGACAAGAAAAAAATTCTCACCCTAAGCTCTTCCATATGGTGATCCTTCAAACAGCCAATATGATATTCCTTTGCACATTGAGGGAACATTACACATAATTAGGCATGTAAACAAACAAACTAGAAATCAAACGTTGGACTTGAAAAGTCCAAACGTGAGTTGAATATAAACTACATTGTAACAGAAAATAATTGCAAGAGGACCAAAATTTCTGCAAACATCAAGATCAATGAATAATAAAGGAAAAAAGATCCATAAACAAAACTCCAAAAATCTACCCAAAATACAATCAAAAGGACCCAAATAGCCAAAAATCTGAAACACCACACAACAGTGCAAGGAGGATACTTAAAATTAGGGGGAAATCTAGGGCTAGTACCAGATCAAAGGTCGCTGGAGGTTGGGTCGGCGTGATCACCGGTGCTAGGAGGTTAGGTCGGCGTGGTCGACAATGAGCGGCGTTGGGAAGGGTGAGAGGAAAGATCGAGATCCGCGGTGCTCGTGGGCGATGCTCAGCCTGCTGGGTCTAAGAGAGAGAGAGAGCTGGGAGAGAGACGGTGTCGGTTGGTGGGCTGGTCGTATTGGTGGGAGGCGCTCGGTTGGTGCCTTTTGGTGGGCGGCGGTCGGTCCGTTGGACGGTGGAGATGTACGGTGGAGAGGGGAAGATTTGGGAAGTGGCCAAAGTTAGTGGGCTGTGAAGAGCAGTGGCCGGCGAACTGTAGTGGGCGACGAACTTCGGTGGTCGTGGGCGGTGGAGATGGGGTGAGTTTTGAGAGGATTTTGAAATTTTGGGATGAAAGTTTTCTGAAAATGGGAGGAAGAAAATGGCAGATGCGTTTTCTATATTTTGAGGAATTTTCGTTTTTTTTTTTAATTAAAGAATAAAAAAATATAAAAATCATGCCACGTAGGACGAGGGTCGGACTAGGGTCTGACCCTCGTCCTCGGTATAGACGAGCTCGGTTTGTTGGTATAACTGAGTTATAATAGGGCTGCTTTCTGTTAGAGTGGTTCAAAAGGATCCAATAGCTGTTTAGAGTCTATAAAAGGCTAGGGAAGCCATTTTATATAGATTCGAGCGTCTCGAGTAGCCCATATAACGTACAGTTTTTGTTTAATTCAATACAATTCCATAACATTCAGTCATATTTCATCTCTAAGAGTCAATCCCATTATCTTTTCCAAGTTTGTATCCATTATCATCTATAATACAAAATACAAATACAAATAAATAAATTAAAAAAAAAAATCACGTTGGATTAATGGTTAACAGGATGGATGTCCAATTAAGGATGCATGCCGTAGTTTTTTAAGGGTTTAAATTTCATTTAATTTCCTGTCTCTTTCTCATATAATACTTGAAAATATATTAACTACAACATCAGAGGAGCTGATCCGTTTATTTTCAACACCCATTCAACTAATGCATCGAAATGTCGCTCTCTTTGAGGAGATTCAACCTCTCTTTAGCTACCAAAGCCCAGACACCGATGCAATAGACCTTCTGCTTTAATTTCCCTTCTCTAAAAGAAAGATATATAAATAGCGCAAATAAAAAGATTAAAAAAGAAAAAAGAAAAAGATAAACCTTTCTTTCCACTAAATCTATCTAGTATTTGAAGTATTTTTGAATCGTTGTCCTGATGTGTTGGGGCTGGTGCAAATGGGTCTATTCAAAGGCTTCTTGAACCTCATGAAGTTAATGACCCAATTAATCTAATAATGAAATTGCTTTCAATTATTGTGATGATTGGGGGTTACCCAATAATGTAGGGAAAACTCCTAAATATTCACTTAAATTAGATTTTTGTTGTTGTTTCTTTTACTAAGGAAACACCCAGGGAACCAAAAGTTTTACTCTACATTTAGGAAAACAAAAGTGATTCTCTTAACATTATTTTAATATAAAAACTTTATCTTTCTTTTAGCATTTATTTGAAACAATATTTAAATGATTTCTCTTTCATCTCTCTTTCTCTTAACATTTAATTTAAATAATATTTAAATAATATAGGGAAATGATAAAGGAAGCTATTGTGGAGTATTTAAATATGGAAACAAAAAATGGTTTAATTCCCTAAATTGAAAAAAAGTTTAAGAAAAACTGTAGCTGCTAGTATTCTGGTAGGTTGAAATTGCTAGTTTATTTAGCTTAAATCACAATCAGCTAGTCAACTTTCCATATATATATATTTACGTCTAATTCATGGATATAGGTTGGGCCTTTCCTGCATCACAAGCGTAAGACAAATAACTCACTCATTTATAAACCAAACTAAAATCTCTCATTTACTTTTTTTTTTTATTTATTTATTTTTGTTTCTATTTGAATGAAGGAAAGGGATTACGGGGGAAAATCTCGCTCCTTATCAATGTGGAAGTTGGGTTTTTATCAAAACACTATGAAACTCCCACCGTTTCTAATTCAATTAACTAAATTATTGTCATTATTAATAACCCATTTAATCAAATATTACTCTTTTAATATTAAAATGCTCCAACATTCCCTCACTTATTTTAATATATATATATATATTTAAAAAAAATGATTATTGGGCAAAGAAAGATATCATTATGTATAAAAGTAGATAATTCTTTGTTGTTACTTAACGTAGTTTAGGTTGTTGTATATATAGAACATTCAGTTATACAAGAATTGGAAGATAACTATACAGATAAACTATATTTGAATTTACACGATAAGCTTGGAAGATAACCATACAAGATAAACAATATTTGAATTTACATGATAAGCCTTAGCTAATGCTAACTATATTCAGCTTCATCTTTGGCTTTATCTTGATCTTTGGAATGGTTTGAATTCACAGTTGTTGAGGTAGAGATAATATCACTAACACACCCCTTCAAGCTCGACGGTAATGCTATGATGTTGAGCTTGCTGCGAAGAAGAGTAAATAGAGTGGTGGAGAGCGGCTCGGTGAAGAATTCTGTAAGTTGGTCATGATTGTGTAAAAATCAGATATCTAGAGACTTGGAGTCAACCATGTCGCAAACAAAATGGAAATTAATTTCCACGTGCTAGGTGTGAGCATGAAAGATAGGGTTGGAGGAGAGATATGTAGCTCTAATATTGTCACACCACATGAGTGGTGCTTGAATAGTGGGAACGTCGAGTTCTTTGAGAAGAGATTGGAGCCAAGTAATTTCTGGAGCAACATTAGCAAGAGCTTTGTATTCGGCTTCAGTGCTGGAGCGAGCCACAGTGGCTTATTTGCGACAGCTCCAAGAAATTAGATTTTGACCCAAAAATATGCATAAGCCTCTAGTCAACGTTGGTCATCACGACTGCATGCCCAATCTGCATCAGTGAAGGCTTGAAGGGAAGTGGATTTGGACTTCTGAAATTGTAGACCAAAATGGATGGTCTCCTTGAGATAACGTAGAAGTATTTTGACAAACTGCCAGTGAATAGCCGTTGGTTTCTGCATGAACTGAGAATGTTTGTTGACAGTGTAACTAATCCGGCCGTGTGATACATAAATACTGGAGAGCTCCAACAACGCTTCTGTATAAAGTTGGGTCGTCAAAAAAGGTACCATCAAAGGCAGATAAGCTAGTTGTCGTAGATGTTAGTTTGTGATTGGCTGCATTTTGTTGGACATAATCACTTCTACGTAATGATGCTTATTATACATGGATGCTGTTTTATTCAGTGTCTACACTTTAGTTATGAGCTTCAAGAAGATTCTGTGCAAGATTCAAAACAGTGTAGTTTAGTTGCCTTGCACCCATCCAGACGACGTGGTATTCCGTTTGGACGCTCATTTGTCAAAGCATCATCCGTTTGGACGACGAGAACTTTCCTTTCGGACGTCCCTCTGTGTCCAGAAGCCTCCAACTATTCTTGGTTGCATCCGTCCGGATGTCTTAGCAACACATCCAGATGCCTTTCTATGTTCGACAAGTAAAATGATTTCTTTCCAAAACACAGATATGGGAAGACAGCTGCATCCGTTCGGACGACGTGGTTATTCTGTCCGGACGCGGCCTTATTCAAGAAAGAATTTCAAGCGAATTTGGAAAGCCGGTTGCACAGTTGTTCGTCCGAATGCCCTCAGCTACCGTCCGGACGCTGCCTAAAGAAAACCGAATTAGATGCGATTTTGGTTTTCTGTAGCCTATAAATAGAGGCCCCTAGGCATGTAATTTGTAAGAATTCAATATTGAATTTCGTAGAGCTTAGAGAGTTTATTTTAGGAGTTGTTGTGTTGATCCGCTCACTCTCTAGCCATTGCCGTTGTGTGTTGTTGCTGTGCTGAAACTGAAGTCTATCTTAGGGGTTAGCCCTAAGGTAAATGATTCCATTGAAGAACCCTTCGAGTAGGTGACTTGGTTGAGAGGCGTTCGTGTTGGGTTACACGTCAGAGTTCAAGGTACGACCACTATATAAGGGTATGTGAGTGCTACTGCTTTGTAACTAGCATTGTCTTCTGAATAGTGGATATCCTGGGTTTGACTGCTCCGGAGTGATTTTTCTCTTAATTGAGTTTCCACTTCGTTAACAAAATTCTTGTGTCATTTAAATTATACTTTTATATTATTTTGTTAACACATTGTGTACACACACACAGTTAAAATAGAAGTTATCTATTTTTCAATTGGTATCATAGCTTGGTACATTCTGTTTAGATTTATGTTTTGAGTGTTATCCTTTTGACTTCTACTTTGTTTTGCTATGTCTCAAAATCTTAATAATGTTCCTGCCTTTGATGGTATGAACTATGGCTATTAGAAAGCTCGTATGCATTTCTTTTAAAAATCCATTGATTGTTGGAAGATTGTTGAAACTAGTCGGACTAAGCCAGCGGATGCAACTCCCGAACTAGTCATTGAGAAAAACGTACGACTTTCCAATGATAAAGCCCTCCATGCTCTCTGTCAAGCGCTTTTACCGTTTAAATTCGCAAGAATTTCAAATTGTGAATCCGCTCAAAAAGCATGGCAAATCTTAGAAACAACATATGAAGGCAGAAAACTTGTTAAATCAGCCAAACTTCAAATGTTGATTTCTAGATTTGAAGAGATTAAGATGATGGAAGATGAGACATTCGAAGAGTTTTACTCCAAAATGAGTGACCTAAGAAACTCAATAGTGAGTCTTAGGAAAATTGTCTCGAGTGTAAAACTCATCTGTAAAATTCTAAGATCTTTGCCTGAGCGTTTCAGAATCAAGGTGACTACCATTGAAGAAAGTAAAGACTTAGAAGAGATGAAGACTAAAGAGTTGGTGGGATCTCTTCAAACTTATGAGCTATCCCTGCCTCTGGTAAAAAAGGTGAAGACCATTGCCCTCAAGGCTTCCAAGAAGAAAGTCAAAGTCTCATCTAAAGACGACTCTGAGAATGAAGAAAAAGCAGTGGCAATGCTAGCCAAGAATTTCAGAAGATTGATGAGGAATGATCGGCTCAAGAAGAAACTTTCTGAAAGACTGAAGAAGGTCCCCAAAGAGTCTGGACCTGAAGAAGCTGAGAAGAAAGACCCCTGAGGTCCAAAGATGTTTTGAATGCTCAGGATTTGGGCATATATGGGCTGACTGTGGAATCTCAAGCAGGGAAAAGGGAAGGCATATAATGCGATTCTCAGTGATGAGTACGAAGAAGAAGAATCTCCTGAGCAAGAGAAATTTCTAACCTTTATGGCTCCACATGAAGAAGAGGAGGATTCTTACTACTTTAGAGCACAATGTTGAAGACGGGGAAGAACTCAAGGAGGCATATAAAATCCTCTATATGGAGTTCGAGAAGCTGAGGGAGGCTCGCAAGTAGCAGATTCATGAGCTGAATAGCTTACAGACTGAGAATAGTTCACTGCTGCTCAAGATACAAGACCTAGAGGAGAAGCTACTAGAGACACAGCTTTAGTTGGAGAGGGTCACCGATGAGTAGCTGACTCATATGCTGTCAATCCATAAGAGCCCAATAGACAAGACTGGACTAGGGTATGTAGCTCCTCCCTCTGACATTCCCTCTACTTCTAGGACTGTCTTTGTAAAGCCCACAGTCCCCGAGCCTCCACTCATAGTCATGGACAAAGGAAAGGACATAATCAGTGGAGATATTCTGGTCACTTAGAAGCTCCCCATCATTAGATGACCTCCTATATGCCATCATTACGGCCTAAGCGGACATGTCCGACTCCAGTATTCCCTTCTCAAGGCTCAAAGATCAAAGGTCAAGAAAGAGGTGCCTAGACAAACAAATTCGGCACAAGATCTCTGGCCCAGCATAAGGCACAAAGGCATCAGGCTCTCCAGTATCAAGCTTCATGGCACCAAACTCCAAGGCGTTAAGCCCCACAGTGCTAGGCTCCCCAGCATTAGTTGCCTTAGAAGAGATTTGTTCCTGCCAATCAGAATGGCAAGCCCAAGGCTAACAAATCAAGGCACTTCATGAAGAAGTTGCAAAAGATGGAGGATGATCAATTCTATCGGGAGCTGCCTATTTGGATGTAGAGCATGATACAGTGGATGGATCATCAGATGAAGTCCTGTCCACAACCACCGAAAGGAAGGCAGACATGGGTCAGAAAGGAGATAGACATTAACCCCTTGAGGGGGAATGGACTCATCTAGTTGGTGAGAATACACATGCCTAGGATTTGGTTCCTAATCGTAGAGCATCAGGTTTGATTGCATTGAACGATCTTTTATTCATTATATCTTTGTTTGTTTTGCAATTTAGGAACCACTGTTATTTGCCCCCTATTTTTCTTGTTACTCTTCAGAGAACTTTCCAGGTAATTTTTGGGGAAGACAGAAAAAGCATGTCGGGCGACTATTTTTCTGTATTGGTAACTTTGATCCCTTCACTTTTGAAGACAGGTTTGATCTTACCACATGCTAGGGCTATTATTGTCTTTTTTCCTATATAGCATGTTTTTATTTTCTTCAAAAAAAAAAAAAAAATTGGGGGAGAAGATGCATGAATTTTATTTCTTCTTTACTTGGCATATCAGATATTGCATGTTTTTTTGCCTGATATCTCAGTTCATTGTGCATTACTTCACTATCCTTATATATGATTGAGAGTTTATGCCTAATATCTGTCAAGTTTTTTTGTGCATCTAAAATGCTAGATAGTTACTTTTCTCATGCGATGATTTTGGCACTATTGAAGGCTCTCCTAAGGTACATTTTTTTTTTTTTTTTTTTGAAAATTGATCAAATTGACCAACTCGCTAGTTGAACCTAGAACCTAAAAATTCTAGCATTCTCTTTAGGTTGCAGCACCAAGTGATAAAAAATATTTAAAATTTAGAAAAATGGATAAATAAAAAGATCTACTGCTTTTGTGCTATAAATCTGTTCATGAACTTGTCCCTAAAGAAATAGTCAGTGACCAAATCATTGCTGAAATAGACGGTCGCTAAAGGACTAAGTAAAAGAAAAGTGTTGCATCTTAGGGGGAGTATATCAGATGAGGGTTGTTAGGCCCTAGTATAATAAGGTTTAACTTTTGACTGATCTTCATTAATTTTCTCTCTTGTTTAGAAAATTCAGTTGCTTTAAGTCATATCAGTAAACTTCATACCTTATTGATAAAGTCTTCACACACATACACATTACATTAGTTGAGTAATCTATTTAAAATTTGTATCTACAGGGAATTTTTGTGCTAATTGAACTCTTAACTCTCTTTTATATCTATGCATATTTTTGAGATGCTATCTGACTGCTATATTAGTTGATTATACATGCGTGTTCTGAAGCTGACTTTAGGAAAAATTATTTTTCTGCAAAATTTCATTCAGTTTCTGTTTTTCAGTGTGAAGCATTTGGAAAGTCTCCTTTTGCGTTCGGACGGGTGCGGCTCTGACGGCTGGACGATCAGGTGACACGTCTGGACGCGTGCGGCCTTGTTGCATGCTTATGTGGCATCACGTGTCCGAATGGGTTAGTGATGCGTCTGGACGGGGTCCCCACAGGGTTACATATTGCGTTTCAGCCCTAACCGCCACATCCCTCTTTCACTTTCTCTTGATTTTTCTTGTCCTTTTTGAAAAATAAAGATGATTTCTATTTTACCAAGTGTGTGATAGTGTGCAACAAAATATTTAAATTGCGGAATTTAAATGACACAAATATTTTGTTGACGAAGTGAAAACTTAGTTAGAGAAAAATCACTCCGGGGCAGCCAAACCCAGGATATCCAATATTCAGAAGACAAAACTAGTTAAAAAGTAATATCACTCACATACCTTTATGTAGTGGTCGTTTCTTGAACTCTGACGTGTAACCCAACACGAACGCTTCCCAACCAAGTCACCTACTTGAAGGGATCTTCAATGGAATCCTTTATCTTAGGGCCAACCCCTAAGATAGACTTTAGTTTCAGCATAGCAACATCACTTGGCAATGGCTTGAGAGTGAGCGAATCAGCACAATAACTCCTAAAATATTCTCTCTAAGTACTATAGAATTCACTATCGAATTCTTGCAACTTACATGCCTAGGGGCTTCTATTTATAGGTTACAGAAAACCTAAATTGCGTCTGATACGATTTTCCTAGGCGGCGTCCGGACGGTAGCTGAGGGCGTTCGGACAGAGAACTGTGCAATCGGCTTTCCAAATTCGCTTGAAATAGGGCTGCATCTGGACAGTGTTGCCCTAGCGTCCGGACGGTTGCACTTTTGCTGCATGCAATTTCCATATTAAGGCCTGAGCCTCCGGACCATTGAGTTTGACATCCGGATAGTTGAACATCTTCTTCATGACTTGCCTTATCAAGGATAGCGTCCGGACGGAATAGCCACGTCGTCTGGACGGTTGCAACTGTCTTCCCATATCTGTGTTTTGGAAAGAAATCATTTTGCTTGTCGAACACTGAAAGGCGTCCGAACGTATTGTTGAAACGTCCGGACTGATGTAACCGAGATCAGTTCGAAGCTTCTGGACACAGATGGACGTCCGGATAGAAAGATCTCGTCGTCCGAACGGATGAAGCTTTGATAGATAAGCATTGGGATGGAATTCCACGTCGTCCGGACGGATGCAAGGGAACTGAACTACACTGTTTTGAACCTTGTACAGAATCTTCCTGGACCACTGAAATAGCCTTCTTTCAGCTTGTGACATTGGAACTTGTCATGATAAAGCTCTTTCCATATCAGAGAAAAAAACTCTGAATATCTGAAGATTTTGAAATATACGACATCCCTGATGAAAGTAGTAATATTACATGATAGTGATTGTGGCAACAGAATACAGCCAATAAAAAACTAACAAACTTCCCCTTTGGCCATTCTGGGATAAAAATCACTAGGCTGGTTAAAAATACAATCTCGGTCTAAAAACTAACATATACCATACTCCCCCTTTTTGTCTCAAAAGAACAAAGGGTAAAACAGAGTATGAAAACCATAGTCATAAAATACTCCCTCTTGATGTCTTAATAGGACAAGGGTAAACAGAGTATAGAAAATTCACAGACAAAAACGTTCTAAAATCCAAAACAATAGGAAAATAGAGAAGAGTCTACAAATGGCCCAAAAGAGAGGAACAAAATCCTTTAAGTACCAAATCCTGCTGATCCACTGAAATCAAGTAACAGAGAGAAAGCCGTACAAAAGGCTGGATTTGTACTACTTCGGCTTCTAGCTCTAGAAGCTGGGAACCATGGGCTGAAAAACCTTCGTTGCTTGATTTTGCAAAGCTTGAACCTGGTTATCTGCAGATTGACATCCTTTAAACAACTGGTTTGCAAGATAAAAGAGGAGATTCACCACTGAACCTTTAACTGATATAGATTTGAGGGAGATGCTACGGAAGGCTCTGCATGAGCAGGGGGAAGAGCTCATCTAAAACCTGAGACCTTTGGAAATATGAACATATGACTTCAACAACAGTTTGTTTTTTTCAAAATATTCATCTATCAAACACTGTACCGGGAGCCTGTGGATGACATATTCCTAAACCAAGATTAAATAGAAATATCTCCAAAAATACCATTACCAAGAAAAATCAGATCCTGTTTGTTCCAAAAACAATGTGGTATTTATGAGAAAACCACATTTGATTATGAGAAAACCTAGAGTTATGCAAAAATTTTATTGAGTTTTTTTTTTTTTTTTTTTTTGAAAATTTGGGACTGGAGTGATGTCCTTGGTCTATCATAAGTTTTTTACCAAATACGGGATACTACCATTTGTAGAATATTAATTTCAAATGGAAACGCAAGAAACATTTACAGAAGAATAAACAAAGAAGCAAGATATTTGATACAGGAATGGCATTGCAGTGAAAGAGGTGAGGCGGCGCATACCTGATTGACGGCAAGGTCTGAAAATATTTCTATTCTTAAACACTTGTTTGTTCCATGCTACAGTTAGTTCTGCATATGAAATCAAATATTATATATCAAAATCCTGAAAAAGTAAAACGAAGATGAATAACAAGAAGAAGAAAATTACTGTCTAATTGGTGACTTAAAAACCTGAAGAATAATTGGCACATTAGGTACTCTGAGACGTGAGCAATCTTTGGCCAATCTTCTCTTGTTCCTTGTTCACATCTTTTCGCCAAGCGATGACAGTCCCATATACTCAAATGATGTAAAGAGGTGAGGCGGCGCATACCTTCAAGCAGTGATATTAAATTGGGACAGTTGAGGATCTAAAGCTTCTGAAGTGAAGTGAGGTCGCCTATCCACTCCGGTAAAGAATTCAGTGCAGGGCAGTTCTCTATCTCAAGATATTGCAAAGTGGTAACATGTCTAAGCTCCCTTGGGAAAGACACTAAGTTTGGAACTTCTATAGATAGACGAAAAAGTGTCGAAGGTCCAAGCCATTGTGTGCCCTCTTCATCCTCATTACTGATAAGTTCCCTATAGTTAGAAATCTTCAGCTCTTTAAGCGCGGTGTGATGTTGAAAGAGTGGAGACAGAGATATTCGCAGTTTATGACATGACATAATATGCAGAGTCTCAAGAGAACTGAGGTTTTGCATCCTCTCCTCCGAAAGATATTCCGCTAATCCCTTAAGAGAAAGAAACTTCAATTCGGACAGATCCGAAAAGGGAGAGGAAGAGGAGGTTATTGTTTGGCTCCCTAGTGCTACAACTGGTATTAGAGACATCATTGGGCAACTATCGATAATTAAAGAAGAAATGCCACATTGTTTTTGGAATCTTAGGAGAAAGCGTAGAGCACCTATTGAGTTGATACCTCTAGATCCCGAATTAGAAAGGAATCTTAGGAGAAAGCGTAGAGCACCTATTGAGAGAGAGTTTGTTGAGATGGGAGATAACGTGAATGTGGAGCAACCTAGGGGAGAGAATGGACAGCCGAGAGCTGAAAATGTGGATTATACTAGATCACTTAGGGATTTGTTCACACCCGTTGCGACAAACTCTCCTTCGTGTATAGTATTGCCACCTACCAATGACACCCATTTTGATTTAAAGCCTCATGTCATCCAACTCCTACCCTCATTTCATGTCTTGGATCATGAAAATCCTTACAGCCATGTTAAGAAATTCAAGGATATATGTGTCACATTCAAGTTCGAGAATTTCTCCGAGTTAGTTTAGCTTAGACTTTTCCTTTTCTCTCTTCACGATAAAGCCAAGGCATGTTTGGACTCAAACATGCTTGGGTCTATTACATCTTGGGAAAACCTATTGAATAAGTTCTATAACAAGTTTTTCCCAATGTCCAAAGTGAATGAGTACAGAAAGGAGATAAGTTATTTTACTCAGGAGAAGGATGAAACATTTTCAGAAAGTTGGGAGAGATTTTAGGAGTTGTTGATAAGATGCCCTCTACATGGATATGAGAAATGGAGACTTGTTCAATTCTTCTACCAAGGATTAACTCAATCCAACCAAAGTATGATCGAGTTAATGAATGGGGGAGCATTCTTGAGTTTGACAGGGGATGAAGCTTACAGAACTTTGGATAAGTTATCCGACAACTTGCAATAGTAGGATTTTTCAAGTTGCCGGGACAGATCTTCCTGTATCCCTAAGAAAGGAGGCATCTATGAGGTTAAGGAAGACATTGATTTGAAGATGAAGATAGATGCTCTCACTAGGAAGGTCGATACTCTCGCAGTAGGTAAGTCCATCAATGCTGCCAACACACTCCATGGTGATAGTTGTTTCATCTGTGCTAGTCCTATGCACTTAGCACAGAATTGTCCATCCTTACCAACCTTTGTCGAGTCTCTGATGGAATAAGTGAACGCTTTCAATGATTGTAGGAAGCAAGCAAATGGGCCTTTCTCTAAGACCTACAATCCTGGGTGGCAAAACCACCCTAATTTCTCTTGGAAGCAGAATCAACCCATGAATCATGGAGGAGCCCCACATCATGCCCAAAATCAATACCCTCCCGGATTTCATAGTCAGGGTCATTCAACTCAACCAACACTGGCATACCAACCAACCACTCAAGTGTTAGCCTCTTCTTCACAATCTACTCTGGAGGAATCTCTCAAGGCCTTCATGCAGATTACAGGCCAATCTCTTAGTGAAGTGAAGAATGCCACCATGGTGAACACCCAGGTGATTGCCAAGCTGGAGGTTCAGATGGGTTAAATGGCTAATCACTTGGGTGAGAGAGAGAAGGGAAAGCTCCCCAATCAACTTGTGCCCAATCTAAAGTTACAGTTTGGTGTGGGATGTTCTTCAAATCCTGCACACCGGCAGGAGCATGTGCAAGCTATTGTCACACTAAGGTCTGGGAGACAAGTGGACAATCAAGTGGTTCTTCCTGAAGAGAACCTTACTATGCCTCAAGGGCAAGATAGTGGCAACAATGAGGAGAGGGATGGGGAGCCATCTAAAGCCACACCCATCGTTGAGGATCCCCTTCGGTCATTTGTGCCTAAGGCGCTATACCGAGACAGATTACAAGCACCTAAGAAGGGACGGAAGTTTGAGGACATTCTGGAAGTGTTCAAACAAGTTCAGATTAATATCTCATTTTTTGATGCCATCCAGCAAGTGCCGTCTTATGCCAAGTTCTTAAAGGACTTGATTATAGTTAAAAGGAGAACTAATGTCCCAAAGAAAGTTTATTTGACCAAACATGTTAACTCAATCCTTCAATGCAAGCTGCTTATTAAGTACAAGGACCCTGGGTCTCCTACTATCTATTGCATGATAGGAGTCAATAGAATTGAGAAGGCCTTATTAGTTCTTTGATGAGGATTGCCAGGAGGTATTTGGGGCTCTTAAGAAGATTCTGACGTCCACACTTATTATTCAGCCACCTAGTTGGGGTGCACATTTTGAGATTATGTGTGACGCTTCAGATTATGCAGTTGGAGCTATTTTGGGGCAGCGTATTGATAAACTCCCCCATGTCATTTATGATGTGAGTAGGACTTTGAACGATGCATAACTCAATTATTCTACCACTAAGAAGGAGTTGTTGGCAGTCGTTTTTGCTTTGGACAAGTTTCGATCATATTTGCTAGGATCCAAAGTCATTATCTACTCGGATCACGTGGCATTGAAGTATCTTTTCTAAAAAAAAAACATTCTAAATCTCGCCTCATCCGGTGGATCTTACTGCTGCAAGAGTTTGACATATAGATTCGGGATAAGAAGGGTTCCGAAAATGTGGTGGTCGAACATTTGTCTAGGATTAATGTGGATTTCACTGAGAAGGCCACCCCCATCTCTGAGACCTTCCCTGATGAGCAATTGATGCACATTGCTCACACTCCTTCAACCATGGTTTGTTGATATAGTGAATTATCTCGTCACCGGTCACATGTCTTTGCATTGGGGGCAGCAAGATAGGAACAAGTTTATGGCGATGGTGAAGTACTTTTTCTGGGATGACCCTTATCTTTTCAAGTATTGTCCCGACCAGATCATAAGAAGGTGTATCCCTAAGCATGACCAATCCAATGTCATCTCCTTTTGTCATGATCATGCGTGTGGATGCCACTTTAGTGTGAAGAAGACTGCTGCAAAGATTTTGCAGTGTGGATTTTATTGGCCCACCCTATTTCGAGATGCTCATGCCTACTGTACCTCGTGTGTGTGTTGCCAGAAGCTAGGAAGCATTTCGAGACGAAATATGATGCCCCTCAACCCTATTTTGATTGTTGATATTTTTGATGTGTGGGACATTGATTTCATGGGATCTTTCCCAAATTCCTTTGGCTATTTATACATCCTCATTGTTGTGATCTATGTGTCCAAATGGGTGGAAGCTGTTGCATGCAAGACCAATGATCATAGAGTTGTGGTCCACTTTTTGAAGGACAATATCTTTGCTCTTTTTGGTACTCCTCGAGCAATCATATGTGATGGAGGTAAACATTTCTGCAATAGGATTTTTGAACATTTGATGATGAAGTATTTCATCACAAATAAGGTTACCACCCCATATCACCCATATATGAGTGGACAAGTGGAGATTTCAAATCGAGAGATCAAGAGGATTTTGGAAAAGACTATGAACCCTTCAAGGAAAGATTGGTTTCTGCAATTGAATGATGCACTGTGGGCTTATTGGCATGTCACCTTATCATCTTGTGTACGGCAAAGCATGTCATCTGCCGGTGGAGTTGGAGCATACAGCATACTGGGCTATCAAGCAGCTGAACTTCGATCTTATAAAGGCTAGCTCACAGAGGAAGCTCCAACTCAATGAATTAGAGGAGCTGACGAATGATGCATATATATGATTGTGCGAAGTTATAAAGGAACGGATGAAGAAGGCTCATGACTAGAGTATTTTGAGACGATATTTTGAACTTGGTCAAAAAGTCCTTTACAATTCACGTCTGCATCTTTTTCCAGGCAAGCTCCGATCTCGATGGACATGCCCATTTATTGTTCGATCAGTTTTTCCTCATGGGGCCATAAGATTGAGGATCCAAAGAATGATACTACTTTCAAGGTTAATGGACAAAGGCTGAAACCATTCTTGGAGTTGATCAGTTCAGAGATTGAGACGACACTGTTGGAGGATCCCAGTTATTCAAGAGTGATGGTCGTCGATTGTGGAAAGCATGGTTGAAGACTGAAAACTTAGAGCTTGTGGGAGGCAACCCTCATTATTTTCCTTGTCACTTGATTTTGTTTGTTTGTTTTGTTTTTGTAGTGTTTTTCAGGATAAGTGTCTGCCATTCAAGTTTAGGGGAACGTTCTTCTACGGTACACTTGATTTACATTGCCCATTCGGTATTGTATTTCTCGACACATTGTGGACAATGTGTCATTTTAGTTTGGGGGTGGGGTAGACATTTCTATCTGTTGTTGTTGTTGTTGTTGCTTTTCCTTTTATTTTTATGGTAAAAATAAAATAAAAATTGCTATGTTGTTGATTGAGCATGATTACATTGCAACTGTAGTTTGCATGTCATTGGTTTGTTTAACATCGTGAACACTGTATGTCCTTAGAAATCTGAATCTTTTGACTCATTTGTTGGATTAGAGACACCTCACTTGTTTGAATTGTTTTTCACAAGCACATTAGCATTGGTTTCATGAGGTATGAGATTTGAATTAAGGTATGTGTATCTTGAGATTTGTAGGATGATTTGTTGATGAAACCTTGGCTTAAAAAAAAAAAAAAAAAAAATTATCAGTTTGAGTTCACATTGAGTGACTGGACCTCTTGCTTCACTAAGCATTGAGCGTTCGCGTAAAAAGATGAGAAATTCAATTTGGTTGATTGTATGGTTAGTTTGGCTTCGTATTTTTTTTTTTTTTTTACTTAAGTAAGTAAGCAAGCCCTTAGGGATGTTTCTACATCTAGTGCTCTAAAACCATTTGGTTTGGGAGTCCTAACACTCATTACATAGGTCAAGAAGGGCAGCACCGAATAAACACAAGGCAAACCATGATTTCTATTCAAAAGGAGCTCTTCATGCGTTAAATTCCAAGCTTGGCAGTAGAGATATACGTATAATGTGATTCTTGCCTTGAAAGTTGAATCCTTCGTAACTTAAAAACACAGGTGGACGTGCATAGAGGGCAGATCGTGCGGCGCCTTAGAGGTTGAGAGATATTTATTTATTTATTTTTGACCTAGCAACACCCAAAAGAAAAACCCTAGGACTTAGTTATATATTTGTTCTTTTTCTTATTTGTTCTTTTTCTTTCAAAAAAAAAAAAAAAAATTTGGAACGATTTTTGCTTAAATGGTCATGTGGAATGCACGTAATTGACTTTCTGTCCAAACTGACGGGTAAGTGGACGGATGGTGTGTATTGCCACAAGTTGGCTAGTTCGGGGGTTCATGGGCTTGTCTTCATTTAATTACTGATACCCTGCCTTTGTGATTTCGTCCATTGATAGGAGATTGAACTGAAAAAAGCCCAGTGGAGCGCTCTGTTTGAGCCATATCTATTTTTTGAGGCATACAAAAACTATTTACATGTCGATATAGTTGCCGCTGATGCTGATGCTGATGATTTGCTAGCTTGGAAGGGATGGGTGGAGTCTCGGTTTAGACAACTTACCCTGAAGGTTAAATCTGTCTTTAAGATATCGTTAGGATGCAGGAGTGAACTTCTGTGTGTTATAGGCTACTATTTTTCATGCATTCATTGCTCATTAAATATTTTACACACTGGAGGCAGGAGGTATGGTTGTTTCTTCTTATTAGTGCTTTTCATTCATCACTGTGCAGATAGAAAGGGACACAAATGGGATGCTGCAGTGCCATCCTTATCCAAATGAATATGTGGATGCCTCCAAGCCGTGTCCGTATTGTGCTTTCTTCATGGGCTTGCAGAGGAAAGAGGGTGTTAGAGGTCAAGAAGGCCAGCAATTTGATATACGTGGAACAGTTGATGAGTTCAGGCAAGATATCAATATGTACATGTTTTGGAAACCAGGGATGGATATTTTTGTTTCTCACGTTCGTCGAAAGCAGCTTCCTGCTTTTGTTTTTCCTGATGGTTATAAACGTTCTCGATTGTCAAGGCACGGAAGCCAGCAGGCTGAAAAAACTTGTGAAGATGATGTGGGGTGTTGGTCTGGGTCTGCTGAAAGACGTCTCAAGAGGAAATATGATCCTGAAACGGTGGATGTTAAGCCGGAAAAACCAGAGAAGCGAGTCTCTATTAGCCCACAACCGCCAGAGTTGGTTACTCCAGAAAGTCGTACAAGTAGGTCTGGTGGAGTTTCTCAGGTCAGCTTCAGTGAAGGGGTTAAGATTAGACTGTACGTTTAACTGGGCATGTAGATGGCAACTCTGAGGTTAAGTCATCTGGTGGACTGTTCGGGAGTGAAGAGGGTATCATAGAAAATCATGTGCAGATGGGTGAAACTGTTGTTAATGACTCTGTCAACTTGACTGAGCAAGCTTTTGTAAGTTCATATAATTTGCCAGAAGTTAGGAATGAAGTAATGGTAACTGAAGCAGTGGAGAAACCTGACATGTATTCCCAGAATGGGGACAAAGTTGAGATAGCTTACATGGAGAGTGCGGAGACTGGATCTACCTGCAGACTGCTGAATTGGACGGAGGGTGCTGTTGATGCTGATCAAGAAGTGGCCAAACCATGTAATCAGACAATAGGTAAAGAAAATGCTTGAAGTGTATTAAGTCTCAAGTCGGTGGCACAATGTTTGGAAGGTCACTATAATTAAACAGGGAGTCACTTATATGAAAGGAGAGAGCCAGCACCTTGGTAAGTGGCCCATTAATTGCTGGCTATCTTTATGGTTCTTCCAGGTGCACACCATGAGACATCTTGTGAGCTGGGTGGGAGCAGGGATCAGCAATGCAAAGCGTGTGCATAGCTTCGCGGTTTTGCTGCAGATTGCCCGATGAAGCTGAGAAGTGAAAATGTAAGTAAGAAACTGGTTTGGTTACTTAACCAAAACCAGGAAAGATGTGTTTATTTATAATGATCATTGTACACCAGTTTAGGAAATATTAGTACAACACTTTACATCAAGTTGACCATGTAAAATGAAAACAAAAACAGAAAAGAGTCTTGTTGAATTTGAGGAGCCGTGAGTCAACCCGGAAACAAGGAGGAGAAAAGTGCAGCAGAATTCCTGGAGGGAATCGGGCTGCAGGTCAGCTGTGTAGACTGTTCTAAGCTGCTGAGGATCAATCACCTGATGTCTTAGGATCGTGTGCATGCTGACTCCCAAGGAAGTATGCTGAGGAAAACTAGAAAAATAGAAAAGGAAGGCAGGGGCTGAGTAAGGCTAGTAGCCATTACTCTGTAGTGACTTGATTTTCTTTTCCACTTTGATTTTCTTTTTCCACTTGGTTCTCTTCTTAACAAGAAGAGTGTAGAAGGCTACTAATGTATGAAGTAAAAAGGTACTCTGAAGACTGGTCCTCTGTTCTCTACTCTTCTTTGCGGATGTGGGAAGTTTTGTAGCCTTCTGTTGGTGAAAGAATCCATTTAACTCGGCAGAATATTTATTTACAAGAGAAAATTGCGCCGCTCTCTCTCTCTCTCTCAATTGATGAATTAATGGAATTGATGAATAATGGAGGAATGGGAAAATGGAAGGTGATAATGAACTCCAATTAATGGCCGGAGACAGACCCCAAGTGAATCCAATTAAGGCTGGAAACAAACCACAAGACAAAAGTCTATATTAATTCTCTCTATATTCATTAACGACCAAATGACCTTTAAATAGAAATACAAACAGATAAAGCCTAAATGATAACACCTAAAGTTCTAATATTCAAAATCAAATAAACTATAATCCTAATCTTACCTAATCTAATCCTAATGAATTCCAACTCCACCTCTTAATCTAATCTGACCCCTATCATTTAATCCGTCTAATATATCATAATTCCCTGGATCTTCAAAGTTTCTAAAATCCTTGATGAATGATGCGATTTTTACAAGTTCCTGTCGTGCTTCCGAATCCCGGACACTACTGTATGAGTTGGTGCAATTCTAAACATAGCTGTCAGCATCTTCCTCAGATACCTTCCGACTCTGCTTGTAACTAGAAAGATATGTAGCACTGCCGAGGAGAGGAGCAACATCAAACTCGCTTCCCATCTTTTTCCCTTCAGAAGCTCTGGAAGTGCTGCAGCGGCAAAGAATCTGCAAAACCTCCTCCATGGAAGGCCGAGTTGAAGGTGATGTCCCGGTACACATGAGTCCTAGTTTAAAAACACTAGACATCTCTTCCAAGTAACATGCTTTCTTGATTTCATTGTCGAGGGCATCAGCAATAGACTTTCTTTCCTTATAGTGCCACCATGCCCATTCTGCTAGGCTCATGTGCTCGTCCCCGCTTTGGGCGTCTCTTCCCGTAGCGAGTTCGAGAAGTACAACTCCAAAGCTGTATACATCGATCTTCTCATTCACCTTCGCCGTATAAGCATACTCTGCAATGCAAATCATGGAATATGTTAGCTGATGTGCCTCTAATTACATGCTAACACGTGTTAAAAATTAAAAATTAAGGTGCTCTTACCCGGGGCGATGTAACCGACGGAGCCTGCGACAGCAGACATCGTTTGGGGCTTTCCATGCTGATCTAAAATCTTGGCTAGCCCAAAATCTGCTATGCTTGCCTTGAACTCAGCATCCAACAAAATGTTGCTGGACTTGACATCTCGATGGATGATCGGAGGAGAGCAGTCATTGTGCATGTAATACAGGCCTTGGGCTACCCCGATTGCAATCTGCAACCTCTTAGGCCAATCCAAGACCATAAGATGCACTGGATTCATACCTGTCGTTGATCTCCTCTCCTTCCCATGGAGCCATTTATCTAGACTCTGATTTTCCTTGTACTCGTAGACAAGAAGCTTTGTGTCCTGGCACGAAAAACAGCACAACAATTTCACTATATTCGAATGCCTAATCATACCCAGCACCTGAACCTCCGCCATAAATTCTTTCTCCAGCTTGTGATCTAATGTCTTGTCGCTCCAAATTCTTTTCACAGCAACAAATTCGCCCGGACGGTCAGTGGGAATCCGGTATACTTTTCCCGACCCGCCACTTCCTAAAAGGTTATTTTCAGTCAGATTCGACAGAATGTTCAATTTTTCAAAATCCAATCTACGGAACGACGTAATCTTCCACGTTCCCAGATTGCGTCGGTGCTTTTTAGTCCGGCAGCCTCTTAACTTATACAAGACCAAAGAAAGAGTGACGAGGAAAACTATAACGGCGAGAACTAGAATCATGGCAAGGTAGGTAGAGGACAGTTTGTTGGAGCTACCAAGTTGAGTAGTGTAACAGCTTGGAACGCCTGGAATTGGATTATCAGCGCATAGATTTGAATTGTTGAGGAAACTGTTTTCATATGCAAGGTTTTCAAACTGATATGGGATTTTCCCAGATAGTTGATTGTAGGACAAATTGAGTGAAGTAAGCCTCAAATTGCCAATTTCTGGTGGGATTTCACCGGACAGTTGGTTTTCCGATAAGTCCAAATAAAGGAGGTCAGGTAAATACCCAACCACGCCTGGGATTTTGCCTGAAAGCTTATTTCTTGAGAGGTTCAAAGTAGTCAACGATTTCCATGAGATGATCTCCGATGGAAGTTCGCCAGAAAGTTGATTACCATCCAGAAAAAGAGAATTAAGACGATGAAGACTTGTTAGTTCCACTGGGATTTTCCCCGAGAGCAGATTGTTGCTTGCATCATACACAACCAAGTTCACCCAGGATGCGACTCCTACAGGAATTTGACCTGAAAATTTGTTTTTTCCGATTTCTAGCCTCGACAAATTCCTAGCAAACTTACTTGGAAGCTCGCCGGAAAACGAGTTGTCAGTTAACATCAAGCTTGATAGATTCAGCGATGTCCAAAGGCCAAAAGGAAGCTCACCGGAGAAGTTGTTTTCGTGAAGCTGAACAGTGCGCAAACTAGTACAATTTCCAACCCATTTCGGCAATTCTCCGCTGAGATTGTTAGAAAATGCAACCAGTCCTTGCAAAGCACCTCCATCGCATAAATGTTGAGGCAATTGACCGCTTAGTTGATTTCCCGAGACTTCAAATGCTTCGAGCTTCGAATTCAGGCCCATCTCCGCCGGCAAAGTTCCAGTCAATTTGTTGCTAAAAACCCGAAAATCAATCAGTGGAAGTAGGCCTAAACTTTTCGGGATTTCGCCGGTAAGTTGATTAGTAAACAAACTCAATAGTTTCAAATATTTTAACTTGCCGAAATCTTCCGGAATTGAACCGGTCAAGTTGTTCATCGAAAGATCAACACCGATCAAATTTGTCGATTCAACCAAGCTGGGTATCTCCCCGGCCAATCTATTATGAAAGAGATACACATAGCTTAAATTCTTTAACAAAAACAACCCACTAGGAATCGCACCTACCAAATTGTTCCTTGCTAAATCCAAGTGCTCCAGGCTCGGAAGACCAGAAATGTTTTCTGGGATTTCGCCGATCAAATTTGTCACAGTCATCCACATAAACCTCAACTTCCTCAGCCGTCCAAACTCCGGCGGTATCGGCGCAGGTACAAACTTGTCATTATAGGCCATGCGCAGAACTTCAAGATTGGACAAGTTCCCGATATCCCTTGGAAACGTGCCGTTGAACTCATTTTGATAGAGATTCAACGTGTGAAGCTCCGGCAGCCTCCCTATCGCCTCGGGGATATCGCCGGAGAAATTGTTCGCGCCCAGGTCTATGTACTGGAGAGTCGGAATCCGGTCGATGTCGTCCGGGATTGGGCCGACAAAATAGTTCTGGGAGAGGTCAAGAAGTTGGAGCTTGGAGCAATTGTATAGGACTCTTGGAAACTCTCCGGGGATGTAATTATAAGAGAGGTCGAGGATGTTGAGGTTCCTGAGGTCGCAAATTGTTGCCGGGATTTTGTGGGTGATGTTTTTGTCCCGGAGGATGATTCCGGTGACAGTGCCGTTGGCGCATTCGATCTCCGGCCAATCGCAAGGTGAGGATGAGGAGTTCCAGGACTGTATGGACGGTGGATTGCCCCACTGCCGTTTAAGGTTCAGTAGCGTGGCTCGTTCGGTGTTATCGGATCTTGAATTTACTTGGAGGGGTGTGGGGATGAGGATGAGGAGCAGAAGGAGGAATGGGGTTCTGAGAAATGAAACTGGTAGTTTGGACATTTTGGTGGGTTCAGTTGGCTACTCCGGCTGAGTACTGTTTCGCCGGGAAAAGGTGGGAAAGTAATTGGGCTGTTGGGGTTTAAATCCGATAGGGAGTCGTCTGCGGTCAAACTAACGTTTTCTGTTCAAACACGGATGTATTTTATATGTGACACTGTTACTGAGGTCTATCCAACTCCACCGAATACTGACTCTGACCATTTTTTCAACATCTCCCTATAGAAATATAAATATATTTTTCTTTAATAGAAGGGGGGATTTTTTATTTATTTATTTATTTATTTTGTCCTAAGGAATTTGGAAATATGGGATAACCGAAAGAGTCGAGAACTTGTTATTAACAAATTTTTGTAAAATAATTAGAAACTGACGTACTAATATATTTTATTTGAATTATATATTTATTATTCTCTTCTTTTTTAATGATAAAAATTAATTTCATTAAAACTATATAAAAAAAAAGGGTACATGAGGAGGGGGTGGAGATTGCAACAAAAATCTTACATTGTATCAGACACGTATATTTGTGTTTTAAAAGCTATAAAAATGATGTTTTGGGGCTAGGGCTCCATTATATGTGTTCCCCAACCTCAAGACCGACCCAGCAGCTCTATAGAGAGAAAATAGAGAGAGAAAAAGAAAGTAATGGAAGGGAATATGAGATTTTGAGAGGAGATTAAGAGAATGAAGTGTGCTTGGAACATGAGAACTTAGAGAAAGCTTTAAGGGTGAGATTCTAACACCCTTTTCAATTTCTTGTAATTTCTATTGAGTATGGGTACTTATGTTTACTATTTTGAGATTTATGAGATATGGTATGTGTTGGGTTAATGGGTTTGGTTTGTTGTTTAATATTTCTAGGATGAATCTTAGGGTGATTCATGTTGTTTATTGAGTCGGTAGGTTATAGTTTTATTAAACATATGTTATTTCATTATTTTATTATGATTAACCCACTGTTTATAGAGATTAAACTTAGACCCATGTGTTTTAGAGAGGTATTATGATAGATTTGTTGATGGGTTATTGGGTCTAAGTTTATAAGTTGGATATTATGAGATTGACGTTGCTTTATGGGAACATTAATGATGGGTTAGAGATTAGATGTTATGGATAGACATTGATATGCATGAAAGTTATATTTGAGTTTAGAATCGTATTAAGAAGTAAAAATTGAGCCTTAGATCATGTTTGAATGGATTAAGCTAGGACGTTTTAGAAATTGGGGTTTTGCTAGATTGACCGAACTATCAGCATCAATTGTTCGATCGGTATTCATTCCGAACGATTGATGCCGATCATTCGACATAAGTACTGAACATTCGATGGTCATGCAAAATGACCATTTTACCCTCAGAATAGTTTTAGGAGTATTTTAGCTTAGATTAAGACTGATGATCGACCCTTTCACAAATTTGGACGTTGTGGATTGTCAAGGAATTTACTCGGTGGAAAATCACGACTAAGGTGAATAAAACTCACATGGATACTTGTTATTATCATTTTTCCTGTTTTGTATGATTATTTTGTGTACCAAAACATGCATGTATACAACTCACATGAAACATACTTTTTGATTATTAACTCTATTTTGTGAAAATGAGTGATTAATGACAAGATAATGAAAATGATGAGTTTATGAAAAGCATGTATGTAAAAGACAATGAATATTACATTACATGGTATACTGGTACGTGCAGGATAATGGTCAAAGGTTTATTTGTTTTTATGTTTGCCCTTGGATCCAATGGTTGTTTTGTGAATGGTGCACCACGCTTGAATGAGGTCATGGTTACAGACATTATTAGCAGCGTGGGCCACCCGATATCAGACTTGGTCAAGCTATTAATGATGAACGATAGCATAAATATCCGGGGCACCGGTGTTGTATTACAGGTTCCTTGGGACACCATCAACCCTGCAGGGAAGAGGTTAATATTCTAGGTAGACCATACAGAATTGAAGTATGACATGATTCTCTTGTTACAACATATATTATATCTATATTACATTAATGACCATTTTGTGAAATGAGGAATTATAACTGTACATTGATGCATGTGATTTTTATAAATAACTAAGTTCACCACATGATAACCTGTTATCATGTGTATTATTACTCTTGTATCTTTTCTACCTATGAAATATCTGTTGTTTCATAGTTGAACCACCTTTAGATATTGGATTTGAGATGGACCTTGAAGTAGATGCATCCGTTTGTCGTAGTGATATCGATCCGGTTAACTCTCGAGGACTTATTGGAGGATTTTGAAGGCCGCTCATGGTAATTAGTACTTTTGGGTGATGTGTAGGCTTAGTATTTAATGCTCAATTGTGTATTAATGTTTAGTTTTGATCGATGATATGTAATGTGATTTCAATTAATGTAATGATTCTTAGTAGATGCTTTGGTTATAACTAATGTTGATAGAATATCTTATGTTTCCGCTACATTGTATTCTCTTTTTGGGAAGTAGTAGATCCCTAAGTCTTATTCCTTGTAGAATGATATTGGGAGACGAACTGTGAAGTTAATTAATTTTTCGAGGCGTTACAAAGATACCTTTGGAACCTCAGTTGATCCTCAGGAACGAATTGCTTCACTAGAGAAACATATGATGCAAATGTCGAAGAATGTGGATACCTTGGTTTCTTAGAACGAACATTTGTTGCTCCAAATTTCAAAAGATCTTAAATGAAAAAAAATCCTACCCGAGAAGGGGAAGGAGAAAGTCAAGAAAGGGAGACCGAGGAAACAGAGGAAGTTCAGCACATCCGAGTGCCATATCAAGGATTCGAGCAAGGGTTGCACAAGACAAATGACCAAGAAGGAACTGACAGTCTTAATACAGAGGTGAATGATTTGGAGGCCAAATGCGAGCAGATGGCTCGGGAAATGAAGGTGTCAGAAAAGAGGTCTATGGTGGAGGACCTGTTACAAAATACCAACCTCCCGTTCATTAGTAGGGTAAAGAATTCCCCCTTCCCTAGAAATTTAAAGTTCCTCATATTCCCCTGTATGATGGAACCAAAGATCCTGCTAAACATCTGGAGACGTATCGGGTGCATCTCGTCATTCATGGAACTCTCGTTGAAGTAGCCTGTCGAGCTTTTCCTCTTACCCTTACTCCGAATGCTCAACATTGTTTTGGGAAATTGCCTCTCAAATTTATAGGTGATTTTGATACCCTTGCAAGAATTTTCTTGACCTAATTCCTTGCAGGTAGGAGGCGTAAGAAGCCCTCCGCTTACCTCTTGACTTTAAAACATAGAGAATTAGAATCTTTCGGAGGTTACATCACTCGGTTCAACCAAGAAAAGCTCACTGTTGACAATCCCAAGGAGGACATGGTGTTGGCTGCTCTTCTCTGGAATATCAAAACAAAGACCTTGCATGGGAAGGTTAGCCAGGTGTACTCCCGCAACACTCCAAGAATTTATGGATAAAGTTGAAGAATTCATCAATGACGAGGAAACCCTTAAGGCATTGATAAAATCTCGAGGAAAGCCAAAGAGTTCCTGAGAAGAAGCGAAAAGAGTCCCTAGTACAACAAGGAGGCAAGCACTCGAAGAAGGAAGTGAAGAAATTCAAGGGTGGTGTGTCCCAATCAGAAGGAAGTTACACTCGATTGAAAACCAATATGACAGAGATCCTTACGGAAATATAGGAAGATCCAGAGTTCACTGGCCCTTGAAGATGCTATCTACTCCACACAGAAGAGACCCAAAGAAGTACTGTGAATTTCACACAGATCATGACCATGAAACCGATTAATGCGTAGTGCTGCATTTTAATATTGAAAAGCTAATAAAAAATGGTAAGCTTGCAAAATTTGTAGCCGAGCAGAGGCAAGGAAGACCTTATTAGGACCTTGACCACCTGAGGAATGATAATGATATAAGGGATGAACACAGGAGAGACCGAGAATATTGACCAAGATCCCTGAGGAATTAGGAAGTAATGGCAGAAATACAGACAATAACCGGTGGATTTGCAGGGGGAGGAGAATTATGACGTCTCACATCGTTTGGAATGGGGATGTGCTTATATGTATAAACACACCCTTCTTGACACAACGTATTTTAAAGTCGCGATAGCCATAAACCTATCAGGACTCCACAGTTAAGCTTGCTTCTGCGAGAGTAGTACCAGGATGAGTGACCTCTTGAGATGTCTGGTTCGGGGGAGCCAAAAGCGAACAATATTATGTTATTGGGGGTGGGTCATTACAAATGGTATCAAAGTCATTGCCCAGCCTGAGATGGGGGAGCGTACACATGCCCATGAGGGTTGCCAGCAGGCACTCGTTGGGACACCAAGAATGGGAAGATCCCATGAGGGTCGCAGCGGGGACGCTGGGTCCCATGAGGGGGGGTGATCGTGACGTCTCACATTGCTTGGGAATGGAGATGTGCTTATATGTATAAACGCACCCTTCTTGACACAACACATTTTAAAACCATGATGGCTATGAACTTATCAGAACTTCGCAGTTAAACGTGCTTCTATGAGATTAGTACCAGAATGGGTGACCATCTGGGAAGTCTGGTTCGGGGGAGCTAAAAGTGGATAATATTGTGTCATTGGGGGTGGGTTGTTACAAGAATGTTCCTCGGCAAGAAGGAATCATGCTAGGCAAATGAATGCTTGGAAGGAAGTACTAACTCTCAGTAGATCATCCAAAGCATTGAGAAGGTAATCTCCATCCTAACTTTCTCGGATGAAGACGAAGTAGGAATATCACTACCCCATGATGGTGCTCTAGTAATAACCATGACAGTAGCAAATCATGTTGTCCATTGGATCCTAGTGGATAATGGAAGTTCTGCTGACATACTCTATTGGCCGACATTCCAAAAAATGAAGTTGGACTGAGAGGTGATCAAAACGGTACAATCCCCCCTAGTCTTTTTTGCAAGAGAGAAGGCCCAGCCAATATGAGTAGTTGCTATGCTAGTAACAACTGCCTCGAAGCAGTCCACAGTCATGGTCAATTTCTTGGTGGTAGACTGACCATCAGCTTACAACTCTATTGTCGGAAGACCAACTTTAAACAAATTATGGGCGGTAACTTCAACTCATCATTTGAAGATGAAGTTCCCAACCAACAACAGAGTTGGAGAGACAAAAGGAGACCAACTTACAGCCAGGAAGTGCTATAACACTACAGTAAAAGTTCTTAAAGACAAAGAAACTATATTGGTAGGGATGGAGTTTCGAAACAAAAACATGCAATAGAAGAATTGGAAGAAATACAAATTGATGAATCGTGTAGAATAGTGAAGATCGGGTCCCAACCGTCCCAAGAGTTTCAAATAGGCTCTGAAAATTCCTCAAAAATAAAAATATGTCTTTGCTTCGACACATAAAGATATGTCGAAAATCAATCCCTCGGTAGTTGTCCACTGGCTTAATGTGGATCCCACCACTAGGCCAGTTAAGCAAAAGAGACGAAGCTTCGCTCTTGAGCGCAATCAAGCGGCTGCAGATGAAGTGGAGAAGCTCCTTCAAGTAGGCTTCATCAAAGAATCTCACTATCACGATTGGCTAGCAAATGTTGTGATAGTTAAGAAATCCAACACCAAGTGGAGAATGTACATGGAATTCACAGATTTAAACAAAGCATGCCCGAAAGATAGCTTCCCAACCCCACGGATCAACCTCTTGGTGGATTCAACTTTCGGGCATGAACTTCTGAGCTTCATGGACGCGTTCGTGGGATACAATCAAATCTAGATGGATGAGTCCAACCAGGACAACATAGCCTTCATCACCGACTGATGATTGTATTACTATAAAGTGATGCCGTTCGGATTAAAGAATGCCGGAGCAACTTACCAACGACTAGTGGACATGATGTTCAAAAAACATATTGGTAGAAATATGGAGGTTTACGTAGATGATATGATGGTGAAGAGCCTCAAGTCAGAGGATAATATTATCGATCTAGAAGAAGCTTTCCATATGTTAAGATAGTATGGGATGAAACTTAACCCAAAAAATGTCCTTTTGGCGTATCTTTGGGAAAATTCCTTAGTTTGATGGTCTCCCAGAGAGGAATAGAAGCCAATCCCGAGAAAGTAACTACTGTCTTAGGGATGCAATTTCCTCGGAATACTAAGCAATTACAAGGCCTCACAGGGCGCATAACTGCTCTTAATAGGTTTATCTCTCGATCCATAGGCAAGTGCTTGCCTTTCTTTAAAATTTTAAGAAAGGCCTTCGAGTGGGATGGAGAATACGAGAATGCCTTGGGACAGCTGAAGTAATGCTTGTCAAGTCTTCCAATTATCAGCTAAACAATAAAAAGTGAACCCCTCTTTCTCTACTTGGTAATATCACCCTCGCCTGTTTGCTCGACATTGGTTTAGGAATATCAAGGAACACAAAAACCAGTCTACTTCATCGGTAGACCCCTTCAAGGAGCTGAAGGAAAATATCCGCGCATTGAAAAGTTAGCCTTCGCTTTAATCACATCCGCAAGGAGGCTAAGACTAAATTTTTAAGCACACAGTACGAGTTTTAACAAAATATCCCTTGAGGAAAATTTGTATAAACATGATACTTCAAGAAGATTGGTAAACTGGCAGTAGAGTTTGGGGAGTTTGACATCAAATATCTCCTGAGAAACACAATAAAGGGCCAAGGCTTAGCAGATTTTCTAGCAGAATTCACCAACTTCCTTGAGAAAAAGATCCTTCCCAAAGATGAAGCATGGGTAATTGATGAGTGCCAAATATTGTATATTTGGACCCCTTAATTTGCATTTGCTAAACCTTTAGCTTTGTTATTTTTTGATATTTTTGGTTAGTTTTAGCGTCTTAGTATTTTGCAGGTCATTGAGAGAAAATAACGTTTTTTTATGTTAACTTTGCAAATTTGGAAAAAATAATATTTTGTGTTTTGTCTAATGGTGGACACACGTGCATGTTATATATACGTACGTCTCTCTTCAGTTTCAATTTAGAGAGGACCGTACAGTGACATGTAAGTTAAGTGGGTGGAGGCGTGACTTTGAAAGCAGCCCGAGACACATGTTGTGTTTAATTTTGACCTGGCAGTGCAAGATACTTGGGAGAGAATTGTTGCTTAGACCTAAGCCATGCATGCGTGATTATTCAAGTGACCTGGGCACCACACAAAAGACAAGAGATTTCTTTAATAAGGAAAAGAAGCAGCACCAAAATCTGAGGATTATTATTTTCCTCTCTTGTACACGTGAAGTGTGGGAGGCGCCATTTAGTTTAAGGAAGCTTTTGTCTCAACCTAAACCAGAAAGAGTGAGGCGCCTTTGAGATAACTTTATTTAGCCTAGCAGTTGTGTGGCGCAAAATCGTGAGCAATGCATTTAAGACCGAGAGACACGCACGTTAATTCTAGAGCAGCAGCTGGCAACACGCGACTTCTCTCTAGATTTGGCAAGCACTGAACTCACGCATATTTGGCAGCACAACATGAACACCAGACCTGGGCAGCAACCAAGATAGACAAGACACGTTTCTCACCATATTTGGCGGTACCCACTGAAATATACACTCGTGATTCCTTTCCATAACAAGTCAGACCAGTTGGGAATTGAAGACCGAAAGTACAAGACGTGTTGGTGTAGGGATGCTGTGAAGAACATTTCCTTTTGAACCAAAAACGCACAAGGCAGCGCCGAATCAATTCGTGGTTCTCTCCAAGAAGACCAGCAGCGCCGAACCGACATGGGTCTTTCCTTAAGAAGAAACAACAGCATGAGACGGAAAAAATATAGACTAGACGTGTCTTGTACGTGTGTGCAGCGCCAAAAAGGAAAAGAGGACTTTACTTCCTGAACAGAAAACACATGTTTTCCTAAGCTTGAATGCACCGAAAAACCCTAGGTTTTTGTATATATACATCATGCTTTTCTTAAAAAAAAGGAGGTGCAACGGGTGGGAGGCAGCAGCACGTCCGAGAGCTGTTATTGACTTCTTCTTGTGTGTGTGTGTTTTTTTTTGGTAAGTCTTTTAATCATTTTATGTTTTTAATAAAAGTTTGCATGTTGAATTTAGTCATGAGAGGCTAAATCTTCAATGAAGGTGAAAGATGAAACTTCGCCATTGATAACACTTTCATTATTGTTATTTTATTTTATGCAATTCCGATATTTATCAAAATATTGTTAAAGTCCAATATTCAATTAATTGATTTAAGTCTTTTGATTGAATGATTATTTACTAAAAGTTGGATATTCAATGTGTTTCAACTGGTGGATACATTTAATGATTTGGTTAAAAGAGGATATCTGATGCATGTGCAAATTTATTTAACTCGCAAGCGCACAAATCATTTGCAATATAGTGTTGTGCAAGTGCGAGGTCGAATCCACTAACAATTGTATTGCAAAAATTAATTTCTATATAAACTAATTTTATCTTAACCTTGTTCCGAATTTTGGGATTTTATAATGTAAAATAATAAACTAAATAAAAATTGAATTAAAAACAATTAATTAAAAAGAGCACTAAGGTTTTAGAATCCACCTCACCATATCAAATAACACATTCTTGTATTTTATTCATACACCCGATAAACAATTGAGACATATTCATTGTTCAAGGTTCCGTAAAAATTAAGTTAAATCATTCAATGAATCCAACTTAATAACAAAACACAACGAATACCCAATTGAAATCAAATCATCCAATGTATCCGTTTTGACAAACAAATCACAATGGATATCCTCTTTCATCCAAATCATTCGATGTATCCATCGGTTGAAACATATTGAATATTCAACTTTTAACAAATAACCATTCAATCAAAAGACATAAGTCAATTAATTGAATATTGAACTTGAACAATATTTTGATAAATATCGGAATTGCATAAGATAAAATAATAAGAATGAAAGTATCGTCAAATGTGAGGTTTCATTTTCAACCTTGGTTGAAGAATTAGCCTCTCATGGCTAAAAATAAAATACTAAATTTTATTAAAAACATAAAGAAAATGAGAGACTTACAAAGAAGAAAATTGCAAGAAAAATGCTACAAATGAAACCAATTGCCGCCTATGTACAAAAGAGGCTCACACCTCCACACCCACACACTTTACAAGAGCAAAAGTAAAATATATATAGTGCAGGAACTAGGGTATTCGGTGCTTCTTCGTGCTAGTGAGAAGCATGAGGATAGTCGACAGCTTGTTGCCCTTCATTTGGAAAGATTCCACACATGACACATCCTTTGTTCGTTCCTTCCTTAAGAGAAAAGAAAAGAAAATATATTAACTGCACGTCCCTTGCGCCGCATGAACTGGCTTTTCATTCAAGACAAAAGATTATTTCCTCTTTTATTTTGTGTAGCACGAACACGTCTCTCCTAGCTTAGGTACACAATATTCTCCTTCAGTGATGCACCTCTTGCATGCATGGAAAGAAATGTGTCTTGCCAAAACTGTGCTGCTAGGTGTGTCTTTCGGCGGGAGTCGCCAGGTCACATGCATATATCACGCACAGCTTTAAGCATATAGGAATTCAGAAGTAATGCTACATGTCATATCCATGTCCTTCTTGTGTCCCTCTAAAAATGAGGTGGCTTTTAAAATCACCATTGAGCTTGTGATTGATCAAAATTGAATTTTGATCACATGGTGATTTTAAAAACCACATCATTTTTAGAGGGATACAATAGGGACATGGGTATGACGTTTAGAATTACTCGGAATTCAGTGCCTCCTCTCTCAAGAAAACATGTGTCTCCTTGGTGTAAAAATAACCAATGGTGCCGCACACCAGTGATTTCCCTTATTTCTCTCCTTTTTGATTTTCGGAATTCCAGCAGGTCCTTTTTGGAAAGAGTCCGTGTACAATATTTCGGTGCTGCATTTGGAAAGAAATCTGGTGCTGCCAGGTATGGAGAGAATTTGTGAAGCCCAAAACTGACACACGGCTACTGTTGGGGGAAGATGTGTGTCTTTATTTGGTCTTGCACCTGCTTATGGAAAGAAGACGTGCTTCCCTGTTTTGGAAAGTAAAATGTGTTTTGCTCGATGGGTGCCCATGCCAGAATAATGTGCGTGAAGAATTCGTGGCTAAATATCTGCTCTGTTGGCCCTCTCCCACGTCTACGTAATTTCACAAGAGAAAAAGATTCGGTTGCTCCAGGTCACGTTCGTCAGTTATGCATGGAAAGAATCGCTGCCTCATTCTGGAGAACAAGAACTCAAACAGCGCTTCAATTCACATGTCCACGTTTACAAAATATGAAGAATATAAATTCTTCAAGTCGGTGCTGGTAGTTCACGTGTTGAGCTACTGCCAACGCTCAAAAGCAACGTGTCTTCTCTGCTCATTGTGGAAAGAATCATGTGAAGCCTGTACACGTAGGGGCTGCTGCTGGCTTTTAAAAATTGGCTCCCACATTTCACATTGAGTCAAGGCGCCTCCACGTGTGCCTTCAAGAATAAAGAAACAAAATTAGCTCCAAGTCCCTTGCTCCTGCTAGGTTGTTTGGTCCTCTCAAAAACTTGTGTTTCCTCCTTGACGACGCAAGAGCACGTTCAGAAACAAGACAAATTTCTCCATGATGCCGCAAGATCTGCTTCTTTGCAATTCAACATAAATATCGCAATTTTCTCTCAACACTCTGTGATTCTGTGAAACACTAAAACAAACAAAAAATATCAGAAAATAACAAAACTAAAGGTTTAACAAATGCAAATTAAAAGGTCCAAATATACAATATTTGGCACTCATCAATATCCATTGTGATTTGTTTGTCAAAACGGATACATTGGATGATTTGATTTCAATTGAATATTCGGTGTGATTTGTTATTGAGTTGGATTCATTGAATTATTTAATATAATTTTTACGAAACCTTGAACAATGAATATGACTTAATTGTTTATAGGGTGTATGAATAAAATACAAGAATATGATGTACGTTTGATTTGACGAGGTGGATTATGAAAACCTTAATGCTTTTTATCTATTTTTTTTTTTCATTCAGTTTTATTTAGTTATTTATTTTGCATGAGAAAATCCTAAAATTTGGAACTAGGTTAAAATAGAATTAGTTTAAATAGAAATTAATTTTTGCAACACGTACAATTCCTTGTGGATTCGATCTCACACTTGCACATACACTATATTGCAAACGATTTGTGCGCTTGTGAGTAATTTAAAACTCACAACAGTAATCAATGTAGATGGTTCATATACCAAAATAAGAGTGGAGCAGAAATCGTGCTAATTACCCCAAAGGGAGAAGAGATCGGATATGTAGTCAAGATGGGCTTCAAAGCAACCAACAACAAAGCAGAATACGAAGCGGTCTTGGCAAGACTAGCCGTGGCTCAGAAGTATGAATAGATTCCCAAATGATAGTTAGTGAGATCCAAGGGGAATACGAGGCTCTGGGTGAGTGAATGAAGAAGTATTTGTCCAAAGTACTTGAACTCCGAGCATATTTCAATAGGCTCATAATCAAAAGAATCCTGAGAGAAGAAAATGGGTGGGCAGACTAGTTGGCTTGGTTAGGTTCAGCATCATAAGAAGATCTAGTATCATTGGGAAAACGGATACAATTATTCTTAGAGCCAGCCATTGCCGAGACGCTCGAAGTACATGAGATACTAGGCACAATTTGTTGGACAGAGACACTTATCTAGTTCCTAATAGTAAGGAAGCTCCCAGAAGACTGGAAGAAAGCCTAGAGAATAAGAATGAAGTTTGTTTGGTATGCGATGATCGGTGGCCATCTTTACAAGAAAGGGTACACTCTGCTACTCCTCAAATTCGTACCAAAAGAAGAAGCATAGTACATTCTGAGATAAATACATGAAGGAGTATGCGATAGTCATTAAGGAGCACGAACGTTGGCACATAAGGAGGTTAGGGCCGGGTATTATTGGCCTCAAATGAGCAAGGATTCAATTGACATGGTGAAGAGCTATGACAAATGTCAACGGTTTTCCGCCATACTGAGAAGCCCCTAGAGAAATTAAGCCATATTTTCTTACCTTGGCTGTTCACGCAATAGGGGGTAGACATTGTCGGCCTTTTTCCCCGAGACAAAAGAGGGGTAAAATTTATAGTGGTTGCGGTAGATTACCTTACAAAATGGGTAGAAGTCGAGGTACTTGCCACAATTTCAGCCACAAATATTAAAAGCTTCCTATGGAGGTCGGTTGTTTACCATTACAGTGTCCTTCATGCTTTAGTCACAGATGATGGAAAGCAATTCAATTGCAAACCATTCTAAGACTGGTGTTTCAAGCTAAAGATAAGGAACTACTTCTCATCTCCCGGACACCCTCAGGCAAATGGTTAGGTAGAAGCAACAAACAAAACAACTATCTATGGATCTTATTGAGGAAAAACAGGACCAAGCACAAGTCATTGCTGCAGCTTATCAACACAAAGCAGCACAATATTTCAATAAGAGTGTAAAACCGAGGAAGTTCCAAGTAGAAGATTGGGTATTATGAAAGATGACCTTGGCAACAAGGGATCCGACAGCGGGGAAGCTGGCCCTAACATGGGAAGGCCCATACAGGGTAGTTGAGTGCAACTGAGCAGGAGAATATCACTTGGAGGCAAAGGATGGAAAAAGGCTACCAAAAGCATGGAAGGCCGAGCATTTGAAAACGTATTATCAGTAAATGTAATATTTAGGCATCAAGGCCCTCTATGAATAAAACACCGAGGCATTTCACAAATTCTTATTGTCTTCCAAATCTCTCTATGCATGAAAGCTAACGAGCCCATGCCCGAGAAAGAAGGTTATAGGATTCTTAAATTCTAGCCTTAAAAAATCTCTCGATGCATGAAAGCTAACGAGCCCATGCCCAAGAAAGAAGGTTATAACATTCTCAAATTCTTGCCTTAAATATCTCTCGGTGCATGAAAGCTAACAAGTCCATGCCTATGACACAATCTTACTTGATTTGCAAAATCCAACTATTTCCAAAAAAAAAAAAAAAAAAATTTACAGAAACTTTGGAAACTTTGAAACTTCGTCCCCAAAATTCTAATCTCAGGCACGAATTTCATGGGGGGTGGATGTACATATACTACCCAATAGCCAAAATATGGTTCACACATAAGTTTCACATATATGTTCAAGTTTCTCATTCATTGAAAACAAAACTTACATTGTTGAAAACAAAAAACAAAAACAAATTTACAAAGTTTTTCCTTCAGAAATATTGCTGGATAAGTCACTCTCGGAAGCTTCCATGGTATCCTCGGTATTTGATGCATCCCCGGAACCAGTTAGCTCTATAATTCCTGCTGTGTATACTCGAGGATTAACAATATCAATATTGATGAAGATATGAGGATTCAGGGCCAACATTCTAAAAGTCTCAAAACCCAACAGATGGCCTAGAGCCCAGGCACTATCCCTTACCCAGGAAGCAAATAATAACTAATGAAGGTAGTGAGAAGCTTTCTCCTTGTAAAATGGTGCCTTTTCTTCAAATGACGAAGCTTAGACTTCGTAACTTTCTAAACTACCTCAAAAGCTCAGTAAGAGGTTATACATTTTTCTTTGGCCGAAAGGTTCCTTACAACTTCTTCATTAGCTTCTCAGAGAGAGTAGCAGACAAAAAAGCTCTATCAGCTTCCAAAGCTACCAATCTTAAATTCGTGTCACCGAAAGCATCCTCTGCCTTAGATAGCTCGGATTTCACCTCAACATTCAGAGCATCGAGCTCAGTTTTCTTCTCACCCGTCGCCCTCAACTGGATCTCAAGCTTGGCAACTCTTTTCTCGGACTCAGTAAGCTGATCTTGAAATTGATCTAGCTGAAATGCCTTTGATCCTAGAACATATTGCCTTTGTGCAGAAGTTAGGAGCTTTTTATCCTGCTCCACTAGAAGGCCATTAATCTAAGACACCTTATACTCTGAAGCCTTAAGCTTTCGTTGCAACTCTTCAACTTCCAAGGAAGACCCCTTTTGTAAGTCTTGGAACTCGGCAAACAGACTCACGATCTTCACAACATTCTGGCACAAACAGAATAATAAGTATTGAAAAATAATTTAAAAATACATACAGAAAAACAAAGAGTAAAGATCATTATTACCGATATCTGATGGTGAATCAGAAGCTCAACAAACTTCTTAGCCGAGACCTGGCCAACTCCCCTGGTAAAGTTGATTGGAATGATGTCCGAAAGAACCTTCCAGGGTTGCCCTAATAGATCTTCCCTGAGAGACAAGATAGGAAGACGTCTTCTGGGTAATCCATAGGGCCCATCCCATAAGGGCTAATGGGGAGTCCCAAAAGACTCTTTGTACCCATCTTCGATGTTAGTTTTTGATTGGCAGCATTCTGTTGACAAAATCACTATCATGTAATGTTGTTGTTTTCATAGGGATGCCATATATTCCAGAATCTTCAAAGTATTTAGAGTTTATTTCTCTAAGATGGAAAAAGCCTTATTATGACAAGTTCTTGTGTCACAAGCTACAAGAAGGCTATTTTAGTGTTCAAGGAAGATTCTATGCAAATTCCAACTCAGAAAAGTTGGATCCTTTATTTTCGTCCGGGTGTCCCAGTAAAGTGTCCAGATGCTCATCAGTCAACAACGTCCATCTGGACGACGTGGTAATATCTTCCGGATGCCCATCAGTGTCAAAAAGTTTTGAACAGTTCAAGGTTACATCCGTCTGGACGTCGCGGCAACGAGTCCGGACTCTCATCAGTGTTCGACAAGAAATCAGATTTCCTTCTTAGACAGAGATATGGGAAGACAGCTGCATCTGTTTGGACGATAGGGCAACACCGTCCGGACATTATCCTTAATAAGGCAACACGTGGAGAAGAATTGCAACTGTCCGGACGTCAGGGCAACACCGTCTGGACGCGGTCTTTATTATGGTATTTACGTGTAGCAGAAGTACAACCGTCCGGATGCTAGGGCAGCACTGTCTGGATGCTAGGGCAACACTGTCCGGATGCGGCCCTGATATGGTATTGTATGAAGCGCGTTATGGAAAGTCGGTTGCACAGTTGTCCGTCCGGATGGCCTCAGCTTGCTTCTAGACGTCGCCTAGAGAAAATTGAATTAGTGTTGATTTAGGTCTTTTGTAGCCTATATATAGAGGCCTCTAGGCATGTACAATTTATAGAATTCGGTATTGAATTCTTCATAGCTTAGAGAGTATATTTTAGGGAAAAATTGTGAAGATCCGCTAGCTCTCAAGTTATTGCCGTTGTGTGATGTTGCTGTGCTCATAATTGAAGTCTATATTAGGGAGGAGCCCTAAGGTAAAGGAATCCATAGAAGACCCCTTCAAGTAGGAGACTTGGTTGGGAGGCGTTCACGTTGGGTTATGTGTCAGAGTGCTAGATACGATCGCAGCATCGGGTATGTGAGTGCTACTATCTATGTACTGGCTTTGTCTTCTGATAGTGGATTTCCTAGGTTTGGCTACCCCGGAGTGGTTTTTCTCTTAACTGAGTTTTCACTTCGTTAACAAAATATCTGTCTCTTTTAATTCTGCATTTTTGATATTTTGTTACACGTTACACACACACACGGTTAAAATAGAAGTCATATTTATTTTTCATCCGAGGTTTCTCCCAATCAATGAGAAACTTGATCAATCTTGTCAAGCTGAGTCTGAACAGGTTGAAAGAGAGCATCATCTTCATACTTTCAGAAACAGGATCTCTCTCAACTAGGCCTCCCTACCAAAAGTTTTCAGTTTCGGGAATAGCATCTCCTTCACCTCCATACCGAGAGTTTTCAGTTTCGAGAAGATCTTCACCTTCTTTTCCCTGCCAAGAAGTCTTAGCTTCGGGAAGAACTTCTTCATTCTTCCCTTGCTAAAGAGCCTCACCCTCGGGATTTCCTTTCTCTTCATCGTCTTCCAAGACTGTCGAGAAGTCTCAACTTCGGGAAGAACCTTTTCATTATTCCCATGCTGAAGAGCCTCATCCTTGGGTATTCACTCTTCTTCATCCTCTTTTAGAACAATAACCTCAGGAGAAGAAGGCTGAGCACTAGAAGTTTCGATCTCAACATCCCTCGGGATGATCTCCGTAGTGGCCTCTAAAGGTTTAGAAACGGTTTATTTGCGACAAGACAAATCTTTCGTAGGAAAAGTTAAGATAAATTGAAAAACTCAGAGAGATCAAAGCAGCGTTAAGGAAGACAAAAAGAAGAGAAGATGATGGCAAAGTAAGAAAATTTGAAGTCTGGAAAGATGAGAGATCGGCATGTAATTATATACATACGGTCTTGTCTCAAAAGACATGCAAGGGCCATCACATCTCATAAATGCCACACATGCCGAGAAATCTCAACCATCAAAACCAGCCGTATCTGCACAGTTCACTCTCTAAATGCGTACAAAGATCATTACATCTCATAAATGCAACGATTTAGGAGAAATCTCAGCCATTCAAACTAGCCAAATCACCACAATCGAGGTACAACATGCTTGAGAATACCAAGAGTCAGAACAAATCCCATGAGTAATAAATTTCCCATCATCTCTGTTGACACGTTAGATAAGGGAATTTGTGGGGTAATTGTTAAGGATTTGTACAGACTGGTGGATTAAGCCTGGTTAGTTTTACCCAAGATCAGTGAAATGGGCCTAATAACAAAAAGACCGGGCACATAGCTTAAGGGCCCAAGACTTAAACAATGACTCACTAAGAAGTACCAGCCAACTTAAACCGAGAATCATGGGATCTCGATAATCCCAAATCAACATGGGATTGACCCAAGAATCAAGAACAAAGGCAAATATCAGGGAAACTGGTTAGCCTTGAAACTGAGAATCACCGAACATCATAAAATCACGGGATTTCGAGAATGGTGAGATTTCTCAGAAATGGAGGGATCATAATTGGCTATCATCTCTTCTATAAATAAAGGACCAAATCCATGTAAAAGGGATCGATAACTTCTTCTCCTTGAAATTATAAAGGATAGAGAGATTTGTCATTTGTGACTTAACAAGAGATCTAACTTAAACATCGGAGCTATCCCGCATCGGCCCATTCCCGGCAAGCTTTAGTGTTTATTCTTTATGCAGGGTTCAACTCTTTGTCTTGTGTTCACTTCGAGGCCAGAGACTACACTAACAAATGCCATAATGGGGAAGGTTGCATTAAGATCAATTTGGTAGAAGGTGTTGAAGAGAAACTTCACTCTAATGTTTGACAAGAGAGGTGCCCGATGGTTATTACGTGGGAGATATCAGGTCTTGTAGTCTCTAACGACCAAAAAAGAAGAAGAAGCATATCTGGCCATCAAACCTTTCGTGGTCTACTTGCAGTGTTTTGTTATGAAGAATGCGACACTCTTGAGGACATGAACAAAAGATTTGATGAGGGCATTTTGGTCATATTTGTTTATTTTTATTTACTTTTCTTGCTTCAGTCATGTCAGGTCATGGTCCCATCACGTTTTACGTGTTCCAAACAAAAATTGTTTCTCCCTATTTGTTTTGTTCAGCTCCGCTAACTTTATGGGTCAACTATGGCCATGATATGTTGTTTGTTAAATTGCAATATATATTTTTTTAAAGTAAAATTGAAAAATAGTTAGATTGAGTATGAATTGGATGAGTAGCAAAAAAAAAAAAAAAAGAAAGAAAGTCATTAAAAAAGTGGGTCCTGGATGAGTTGATGACAACCAAGGGAAAGAATCAAAGAAAACTTTTTCTATGGATTTATTATTAATTCTTTATTCTTCCAGTACATGAGTTATTCCATTCAAATATAGTCTTCTGGCTAAAAGGATTTACAAAGCACTTTTTAATCCAAGGAACAAAAATTTAAATATGTAGCATTTTGATAGAATAATTCAATCTATTCTTATTTAATTTGTGCATTATCTATTATATATTTTATACCCATGTACTTTTGTGTGGATATCAAATATATAATAGCACATTAGATTCTAATATATTAATAATACAATGAAAAAACACCCGCGCATAGCGTTGGTTATTGGCTAGTGTATATAAGAACCAAAGATCTATCACTCAGGTGGGCGACACGTGGAAGCATCATGCATGTGGATTGGGTGGAGGGTCGGAGGACAAAGAAATGACATATTGGGGTCTTGGGGGGGGGGGGGTGGGGTGGTATTTGGGTAAAGACGGTAGATTTAGCTTCACAAATGGGAGAAAAAGAAAAAGGAGAAAGAAAAAGGCAGGGGAGGAAGGTGGCAAGAGGAGGAGTGGGGAGGGAATGAGGTGGGTCCTCAATCACTAACAGGGGAATGAGAAGTTTTCAATTGAAGTGTTCAAATTTTTAATTAAATAATTAAATTCACCTCTTCCTATCAATTTAATCTTTTGGGATAATTTGTGATTAACAGAATATCCGAGCAGAGATTGTCACATTTATTTGAATTTGAGGCAATTTACAAAATGATTGAATCTCTATTATATGGAATTCAACTATATTGGTCATCCATTTTTACTCTTTATAGAAGTCATCAAGAAAATTGAACAATTATTTAATGCATATTTGGGGTGTTGTTTAGATGAGAAGGCAAATGGTGCAAAGGTAAACTGGCTACAATGTATCTACCAAAGAATGAACAATGGTTCTCGTATGAGGCAGAATTGAGCCTTCTATACTCATACAGGATATCTGTGGACAACATGCATAATGTACAAATAAAGTAAAGAAGAAAAAGGTAATCAAGCCACAAAGCTACAAGAGATCTGGTAAAGAAAAGAAGTAAGAACAATTAGAAAAAAGAACAAAAAACTATGGAACTGAATTGTATATTTTTGTGAACATTTAATTGTAATCAAGTTAGGCCTATTTATAGTTGAAGGAGGCCGGTCAAAATAGGAAATACAATAAGAAATAAATCAGAGCATTAATTTGAAAAATTACAGAATAAGATCAAACTGTATAGGTAAATAAATCAATATCTAATTCGGTCTATGAATGACATGTGATCACAGCTGAATTGAATTATGATTTTAGGCCAAAATGAAGGTATCCAGAATATATTCGGACATCCCCCCTCAAAACTCAAGGGTTATATGTAAAAGCCAACTTGAGTTTAGAAACAAGATAACGACCAAACAAACTTCGATTGATCTAAAATTTGAAGGAAAGATAGAAGACTCCGAGACGGTCATTTTGATACATTAGTGTGTCCCTATTTTCACCTGTTCAAACTTTAAGTTGCAAAGTCACTTTGTTTCAAAAGCGACCTTTAAACGCAATCCGATCAATCTCTAATCTTTATAGTATGTTTGTAACACATTTAAAAGTGTAATGATAATTCACTTTTATCATCAAACCTTCATTTCTCAATTGTTCTATAAGATTGAAATCTCGAGTGTTAAAGTTGTGGATGGGGGAAGCGAGGAGTAGGAAGAAGCAAGGGGAGAGGGGGATGGAGGAGAAGGAGGGGGATTAGAAGATAGAGAACTTGCTCATGGAGGGGTGGAAAGGGGAGCAGTGGGGAGTGGAAAACCACCCAAGTTGGGGGTGGCCAAACCACCTCTAGTGGGCAAAGCGGGTGGTTTAGTGACCCTAACATCTACTTCTGTGGCTTGCCACCCGTCCTCTCTCTTTCTCTTATGTGCTATCGTAATTTGAACCGTTTGTTTTAAAAGAATAGTTCAAATTAAAGGAGAAATTACACTTTACCTCCTGATATACCCATCCTATAGCGATCTAGCGCCTAATGTTTAAAAATTGATAGATGACCCACCTAATGTAACCAACATGTGGCAATTAGGACCTTTCGTCCACTTAGTTAGTCTATTTAGACATAAAAGAGGTCACGTGTGTTCACGTGACCTTTTAAGCAAAAATCGTTCCAAAATTGCCCCTTAAGTAACACCCCCAGTCACCCATTCCACCACGTGTCAGCCAAGTCCATCCCTTTCGACGCTAAGATCTCCGCTCCAGTACCACCTCCTAACCTCTACCCTCTCTCTCTCTCTGCTCCAGTACCACCTCTGGCCAGTGAAGTGATAAAGAACCGTTTCAGTTTCAGTTTCATTGAGCGAAGAGGGGCAGAGCCACCACCATGGTAAGGACTACGTGGACCCTCCACTGGCACCACTCCTCGACCAGGGTGAGCTCAAGCTCTGGTCCTTCTACAGATCCCTCATCACCGAGTTCATTGCCACCCTTCTCTTCCTCTACATCACTGTCACCATTGTCTACAGACAAAGAGGATCGACTTTTCTTTTTATCTCATCGTTTGTTTGAACAACAAGCAAAAGCGCATGGGAACCTCCATGATAGGAGTACAGACAAAGAGGATCGGCTTCTCTTTTTATCTTATCGTTTGAACAACAAGCAAAAGCGCATGCAAAAGACTCTTCAGAGGATAGAATGGAGAGCTTTTTGTTATGAAGAGGGGACTGTGACACTGTAAACGTGGCAAAAGATAGTGGCTCGGGTGACAGGTGACCACTCACGAATGCTGTAATCTGTTAACTCTTCAAAGAGAGTTTGGATAAACGCCACATCACGCTTTTGGCCGGGAAGGAACCGCCTTCCGATGCCATTTTCCTCTCTCTCTCTCTCTCTCTCTCTCTCTCTCTCTTTATAGTTTATACTAATATTTCAGTTCCAACCGTTTGGAAACAGATCCTCTCCATTTTAGAAATGGAGTGGAGCCAGTTTACCCTTAGAACTCGACAGCTCAGAGCTAGAAAATATACCCAAGGAGTGCAGTGTGAAGACTTGAATCTCAATAATATTTGCTAATTCCAAGGCTGACTTCAAGGCCTTCATGGCCGGAAAAAGGTGCGCAATCAGACTCTTGTCCGAAGTGGCAAGGATTTCGTTATCGATGGGGATGCGGTTGAACTTGGTCCCGGGGTGAAATGGCAGAATGTTATTGGCGACCTAGGACTGGGCGGCAGGGAGTTTGGCCAGGGAGGGAACGTTGCCGGTTGGAGCAGACCTTGTTGTCGTGCAAGCAGCTCTTGATCTTGTTCCAGTTCTTGGTGTTGTTGACCCTCTCTGGAGCAAATTGGAGTAGTCTCCGAAGCGGTACTCCTTGTACCCATGCTCAAAGACGACCTCTACAGCGCCCTTGTTGGTTTTTTTCGAAGGCGAAGATGGTGAAAAAGGTGAGGAGGACGATGAGCATGTAGGAACATGACGAGCAGATAGAACCAAAGGAGCCAAGAGACCTTGCAACATGTGCCCACCAACCCCACTAGCGAAACCACCATGAGGAAGACGCCGAGCACGATCATGGGCTTCTTAGCCATATCCCGCCGGTGAGATCGGGATCGAGAGGACGAAGGTCAACAGGTTCAAGAGACCCACCAGGTTGTTGCTGACTGATGAGTGCCAAATATTGTATATTTAGACCCCATAATTTGCATGTACTAAACCTTTAGTTTTGTTATTTTTTGATGTTTTTTGTTAGTTTTGGTGTTTTAGTATTTTGCAGGTTATTGAGAGAAAATATCGATTTTTATGTGGAATTGCAAAGAAGTAGAATTTGACTTTGAAAAGGAAGGAGAAAGAATATATATATATATATATATATACAAAACAAAATGAGTTGTCGACATAGTGAGTTAGAAGGAAAGAAGACATGTTTTTCTTTGCATGAGAGGTGCTACAGCAAGTCAGCTTATTTCAAGACCTAGAGCTGCAAGTGATTTCCTTTTTGCACAATATCTTTCCTTAAGAAGAAGCCACACCTGTAGCCAAACGTGGAAGTGCATGTGTGGAAGAACCGATTTGTTTTAGTCCTGGGAAGATTGAAAAGGAAAGCAAGTTGATTTGCCACGTGTGATATATGCATTTGACCTGGTAGCACTAGGACGTGCGGAAAATCTTGAACACACATGTTAAAACTCTAGGAGGGTAGCACCGAATAAACACAAGGCAAACCATGATTTCTTTCTAAAAGGAGCTCTTCACACATTAATTTGCACGCTTGGCAGCAGAGATATACGTATAACGTGATTCTTCCCTTGAAAGTTGAATGCTTCGTAACTTAAAAACACATGTGGACGTGCATAGAGGGCAGGTCGTGCGGCGCCTTATTTATACATGAGAGTAAATCTTCAACTAAGGTTGAAGATGAAACCTCGCAATTGATAACACCCACATTCTTGTTATTTTATTTATACAATTATGATATTTATCAAAAAAATTTCAAGTCCAATATTCAACTAATTGATTTATGTCTTTGAATTGAATGATTATTTATTAAAAGTTAGGTATTCGATGTGTTTCAACCGATGGATCATCGAATCATTCGATTGAAAGAGGATATCCATTGTGATTTGTTTGTCAAAATGGATACATTGGATGATTTAATTTCAATTGGGTATTCGTTGTGATTTGTTGTTGAGTTGGATTCATTGAATGATTCAATATGAATTTTTAAGGAACTTTGAAGAATGAATAAGGCTTAGTTGTTTATCGGGTTTATAAATAAAATACAAGAACTTGTTGTTTGATTTGAAGAGGTGGATTCTACAACCTTAGTGCCTTTTTTTTTCGTTTTTTTTTTTTTAATTATCAATTGTTCTTTATCATAGTTTTATTTTAGTTTATTATCTTGCATAAAAAACAAAAATCCGAAAAAATCTAAACTAGGTTAAAATAAGATTAGTTTAAATAGAGATTAATTTTCGCAATGCAATTCCCTATGGATTCGATCTCGCACTTGCACACACACTATATTGCAACTGATTCGTGTGCTTACGAGTAATTTAAAACCCACAGCAAGTTTTTGACGCTGTTGCCGGGGAATTATTTTGTTTGTGGAAATTGATTTTTGTTTAAATTATTTTATTTTTCTACTAGTTTAGGTAGATTTGTGTTTTATTTTTTAATTTGTTTTTTCTTCTTGCAATTTTTGTTTCTTTTTCTTTTTATTTGTTTTTGCTTTATTATCCAATAAAAAAAAAACTGCAATTTCTTTGTGGATTATTTTTGTTAGTGTTTTATTTATGCTTTTCATAATCTTTAGTTTGTTTTCCTTCTTTCTTTGTAATATATATATATATATGCTTTTAGGTTATTTTGTTTAGTTAAGTTTATTTTGAGCACTTGTTGTTGGTGTTTGCTTGGTCGGAGATCCCTTAACCTAGAGTCGATACCTTTAGATCCCGAATTAGAAAGGAATCTTGGGAGAAAGCGTAGAGCACCTTTTGGGAGAGAATTTGTTGAGATAGGAGATAACGTGAATGTGGATCAACCTAGGGGAGAGAATGGACAGCCGAGAGCGGAAAACGTGGATTATACTAGATCACTTAGGGATGTGTTCGCACCGTTGAGACGAACTCTCGTTCATGTATAGTATTGCCACCTACCAATGCCACCCACTTTGATTTAAAGCCTTATGTCATCCAACTCCTACCCCCATTTCATGGCTTGGATCATGAAAATCCTTACAGCCATGTTAAGAAATTCAAGGATATATGTGTCACATTCAAGTTTGAGAATTTCTCTTAGGAGTCAGTTCACCTTAGACTTTTCCCTTTCTCTCTTCACGATAAAGCCAAGGCATGGTTGGACTCAAACATGCCTAGGTCTATTACATCTTGGGAAAACCTGTTGAATAAGTTCTATAACAAGTTTTTCCCAATGTCCAAAGTGAATGAGTACAGAAAGGAGATAAGTTCTTTTACTCAGGAGGAGGATGAAAATTTTTCAGAAAGTTGGAAGAGATTTCAGGAGTTGTTGATAAGATGCCCTCCACATGGATATGAGAAATGGAGACTTGTTCAATTTTTCTACCAAGGATTAACTCAATCCAACCAAAGTATGATCGAGTCAATGAATGGGGGAGCATTCTTGAGTTTGACAGGGGATGAAGCTTACAGAACTTTGGATAACTTATTTGACAACTCACAGCAGTAGGATTTTTCAAGTTTCCATGATAGACCTGCCCGTATCCTTAAAAAAGGAGGCATCTATGAGGTTAAGGAAGACATTGATTTGAAGATGAAGATAGATGCTCTCACTAGGAAGGTCGATACTTTCGCAGTAGGTAAGTCCATCAATGCTGCGAACACACTCCATGGTGATAGCTATTTCATCTGTGCTAGTCCTATGCACTTAGCACAGAATTGTCCATCCTTGTCGACCTTTGTCGAGTCTCTGATGGAACAAGTGAACGCTTTCAATGATTATAGGAAGCAAGCAAATGGACATTTCTTTGAAACCTACAATACTGGGTGGCGAAACCACCCTAATTTTCTCTTGAAAGCAGAATCAACCCATGAATCAGGGACGAGCCCTACATCATGCCCAAAATCAATACCTTCCCGGATTTCATAATCAGGGATTCAGCTCAGCCAACACCGGCATACCAACCAACCACTCAAGTGTTAGCCTCTTCTTCACAATCCACTCTAGAGGAATCTCTCAAGGCCTTCATGCAGATTACAGGCCAATCTCTTAGTGAAGTGAAGAATGCCACCATGGTGAACACCTAGGCGATTGCCAAGCTGGAGGTTCAGATGGGTCAAATGGCTAATCCCTTGGGTGAGAGAAAGAAGGGAAAGCTCCCTAGTCAACCCGTGCCCAATCCGAAGTTACAGTTTGGTGTGGGAAGTTCTTCAAATCCTGTACACGGGGAGGAGCATGTGCAAGCTATTGTCACACTAAGGTCTGGGATGCCATTCAGCAAGTGCCATCTTATGCCAAGTTCTCGAAGGACTTGATTACAGTCAAGAGGAGAACTAATGTCCCAAAGAAAGTTTATTTGACCGAGCAGGTAAGCTCAATCCTTCAATGCAAGCTGCCCATTAAGTACAAGGACCCTGGGTGTCCTACTATCTCTTGCATGATAGGAGTAAGCAGAATTGAGAAGGCCTTATTAAATCTTGGAGCAAGTGTAAATCTCTTACCTATTCCATCTACTTGCAATTGGGGTTAGGAGAATTGAAGCCTACTTCCATGACGCTTCAATTGGCTGATAGGTTGGTGAAGATACCACGGGGAATCATTGACGATATTTTGGTAAAAGTGGATAAGTTTTATTTCCCTGTGGATTTTATTGTGCTTGACACGGAGCCGGTTCAGAATTTTGGGATTTGGATACCGATGATTCTAGGGTGACCATTCTTAGCTACGGCCAACTCCCTAATAAAATGTAGGACGGGGGTGATGAAAATTTCTTTTGACAACATGACTGTAGAGCTGAATATCTTCGATATCAGCAAGCAGCCATTAGAGTATGATGAGGTTGGAAGCGTATGCTTGATTGAGGAGATCATTGAGGTGACTGTTGATGAATCAAGCATTGAAGACCTTTGGAGGCATGCTTTGCTCAATTTGGAGAAGATTTGGATTTGAACAAGTTACTCGAGCAAGATGATGCTATTTTGGAGATTGCTCTTCTGGTGAGCAGTGAGAAGGAGGAGGCAACATTACTTAAGCCCCCCAAGGAGGAACTTAAGCCCTTACCTGACAATCTTAGGTATAAGTTCCTAGGTCTAGTTGATTCTTTGCCGGTGATTATAGCTTGGGATTAAGATAATGCTTAAGAGGGAAAGTTATTAGATGTTTTAAGCGAGCACAAAGAGGCTATCGGCTGAACTATTGATGATATTAAGGGAATCATCCCCTCGGTGGTAATGCACAAGATACATTTGTAGGAGGATGCCAAGCCATCGAGGGAGCCACAGAGGAGGCTCAACCCAGCTATGTAGGAAGTTGTGAGAGCCAAAGTGATCAAGTTGTTGGATGCAGGCATCATATATCCAATTTTCGATAGCAAGTGGGTGAGCCCAATACATGTCGTGCCTAAGCGGGTTGGATTGATGGTAGTGGAGAATAAGGACGGCGAGTTGGTGCCAACTCGTGTTCAGTCAGGATGGAGAGTTTGTATATACTATCGCAAGTTGAATGCCGCCACTAGGAAGGATCATTTTCCACTCCCATTCATTGATCAGATGGTGGAGCGCTTGGCGGTGCATGAGTATTATTGTTTCTTGGATGGTTATTCAGGATATAAATAGGTCCCTGTAGACCCCGAAGATCAGGAGAAGACAACATTCACCTGCCCTTTTGGGACGTTCACCTATCGTCACATGCCCTTTGGGTTATGCAATGCACCTGCCACTTTTCAGTGGTGCATGTTCAACATATTCTTTGATATGGTAGAACGTTCCCTGGAGATATTTATGGACAACTTCTCCGTCTTCGGTTCATCTTTTGATGAGTGTTTGCACCGCTTCACTTTGTTCTTAGTACGGTGCAAGGAGAAGAACTCGGTGCTTAATTGGGAGAAATGCCATTTTATGGTAAAGCAAGGTATTGTTCTAGGGCATGTCATTTCTCATCATGGGATTGAGGTTGACAAAGCAAAGGTGGATTTGATTTCCAATCTCCCACCCCCACGTACGGTGAAGGAGGTTCGTTCTTTTCTGGGCCATGTAGGATTCTGTAGGCGATTTATTCAGGATTTTAGCAAGATCGCCAGGCCTTTGTGCAAGTTGTTGGAAAAGGAAACCCCATTTGTATTTGACGAGGATTGCCAGAAGGCATTTGGGGCTCTGAAGAAGATTTTGACATCCACACTCATTATTCAGCCACCCAGCTGGGGTGCACCTTTTGAGATTATGTGTGATGCTTCAGATTATGCAGTTGGAGCTGTTTTGGGACAGCGTATTGATAAACTCCCCCATGTCATTTATTATGCGAGCAGGACTTTGAACGATGCATAACTCAATTATTCTACCACTAAGGAGTTGTTGGCAGTCGTTTTTGCTTTGGACAAGTTTCGATCATATTTGCTAGGATCCAAAGTCATTATCTACTCGGATCACGCTGTATTGAAGTATCTTTTCTCAAAAATATATTTTAAATCTCACCTCATCCGATGGATCTTACTGCTGCAAGAGTTTGACATAGAGATTCGGGATAAGAAGGGTTTGGAAAATGTAGTGGCCGATCATCTGTCTAGGATTACTGTGGATTTCACTGAGGAGGCCGCCCCCATCTCTGAGACCTTCCCTGATGAGCAATTGATGCACATTGCTCACACTCCTTCACCATGGTTTGTTGATATAGTGAATTATCTCGTCATCAGTCACACGCCTTTGCATTTGGGGCAGCAAGATAGGACCAAGTTTATGGCCATGGTGAAGTACTTTTTTTTCGGACGACCCTTATCTTTTCAAGTATTGTCCCGATCAGATCATTAGAAGATGTATCCTTGAGCATGACCAATCCAATGTCATTTCTTTTTGTTATGATCATGCGGGTGGAGGCCACTTTAGTGCGAAGAAGACTGCTGCAAAGATTTTGCAGTGTGGATTTTATTGGTCCACCCTATTTCGAGATGCTCATACCTATTGTACCTCGTGTGAGTGTTGCCAGAAGCTAAGGAGTAATTCGAGACGAAATATGATGCCCCTCAACCCCATTCTGATTGTTGAGATTTTTGATTTGATGGGACCTTTCCCAAACTCCTTTGGCTATTTATACATCCTCATTGTTGTGGACTACGTGTCCAAATGGGTGGAAGCTGTTGCATGCAAGACCAATGATCACAGAGTTGTGGTCCACTTTTTGAAGGACAATATCTTTGCTCGTTTTGGTACTCCTCGAGCAATCATAAGTGATGGAGGTAAGCATTTCTGCAATAGGATTTTTGAGCATTTGATGAAGAAGTATTTCATCACACATAAGGTTGCCACCCTATATCACCCATAGACGAGTGGACAAGTGGAGATTTCAAATCGAGAGATCAAGAGGATTTTGGAAAAGACTGTGAACCCTTCAAGGAAAGATTGGTCTTTGCGATTGAATGATGCACTGTGGGCTTACCCTACAGCTTTCAAGACCCCTATTGGCATGTCACCTTATCATCTTGTGTATGGCAAAGCATGTCATCTGCTGGTGGAGTTGGAGCATAGAGCATACTGGGCTATCAAGCAGCTGAACTTCGATCTTACAAAGGCTGGCTCACAGAGGAAGCTCCAACTCAATGAATTAGAGGAGCTGGGGAATGATACATATACATGATTGTGCAAAGTTATACAAGGAATGGATGAAGAAGGCTCATGACCAGAGTATTTTGAGACGATCTTTTGAACCTGGTCAGAAAGCCTTTTACAATTCATGTTTGCATCTTTTTCTAGGCAAGCTTCGATCTCGATGGACATGCCCATTTATTGTTCGATCAGTTTTTCCTCATGGGGCCATTGAGATTGAGGATCCAAAGAATGGTACTACTTTCAAGGTTAATGGACAAAGGCTAAAACCATTCTTGGAGTTGATGAGTCCAGAGATTGAGACGACACTGTTGGAGGATCCCAATTATTCAAACCGATGGTCGTCGATTGTGGAAAGCATGGCTGAAGACTGAAAACTTAGAGCTTGTGGGAGGCAACCCTCATTATTTTCCTTGTCACTTGATTTTGTTTGTTTGTTTTGTTTTTGTTGTGTTTCTCAGGATAAGTGTCTGCCATTCAAGTTTGGGGAAGCGTTCTTCTACGGTACACCTGATTTGCATTGCCCATTCGGTATTGTATTTCTCGACACATTGGGGACAATGTGCCATTTTAGTTTGGGGGTGGGGTAGACATTTCTGTCTGTTATTGTTGTTGTTACTTTTCCTTTTTTCTAGGCAAGCTCTGATCTCGATGGACATGCCTATTTATTGCTCGATCAGTTTTTCCTCATAGGGCCATTGAGATTAAGGATCCAAAGAATGGTACTACTGTCAAGGTTAATGGACAAAGGCTGAAACTATTCTTGGAGTTGATGAGTCCGGAGATTGAGATGACACTGTTGGAGGATCCTAGTTATTCAAACCGATGGTCGTCGATTGTGGAAAGCATGGCTGAAGACTGAAAACTTAGAGCTTGTGGGAGGCAACCCTCATTATTTTCCTTGTCACTTGATTTTGTTTGTTTGTTTTGTTTTTGTTGTGTTTCTCAGGATAAGTGTCTGCCATTCAAGTTTGGGGAAGCGTTCTTCTACGGTACACCTGATTTGCATTGCCCATTCGGTATTGTATTTCTCGACACATTGGGGACAATGTGCCATTTTAGTTTGGGGGGTGGGGTAGACATTTCTGTCTGTTATTGTTGTTGTTACTTTTCCTTTTTTCTAGGCAAGCTCTGATCTCGATGGACATGCCTATTTATTGCTCGATCAGTTTTTCCTCATAGGGCCATTGAGATTAAGGATCCAAAGAATGGTACTACTGTCAAGGTTAATGAACAAAGGCTAAAACTATTCTTGGAGTTGATGAGTCCGGAGATTGAGATGACACTGTTGGAGGATCCTAGTTATTCAAACCGATGGTCGTCGATTGTGGAAAGCATGGCTGAAGACTGAAAACTTAGAGCTTGTGGGAGGCAACCCTCATTATTTTCCTTGTCACTTGATTTTGTTTGTTTGTTTTGTTTTTGTTGTGTTTCTCAGGATAAGTGTCTGCCATTCAAGTTTGGGGAAGCGTTCTTCTACGGTACACCTGATTTGCATTGCCCATTCAGTATTGTATTTCTCGACACATTGGGGACAATGTGCCATTTTAGTTTGGGGGTGGGGTAGACATTTCTGTCTGTTATTGTTGTTGTTACTTTTCCTTTTTTCTAGGCAAGCTCTGATCTCGATGGACATGCCTATTTATTGCTCGATCAGTTTTTCCTCATAGGGCCATTGAGATTAAGGATCCAAAGAATGGTACTACTGTCAAGGTTAATGGACAAAGGCTGAAACTATTCTTGGAGTTGATGAGTCCGGAGATTGAGATGACACTGTTGGAGGATCCTAGTTATTCAAACCGATGGTCGTCGATTGTGGAAAGCATGGCTGAAGACTGAAAACTTAGAGCTTGTGGGAGGCAACCCTCATTATTTTCCTTGTCACTTGATTTTGTTTGTTTGTTTTGTTTTTGTTGTGTTTCTCAGGATAAGTGTCTGCCATTCAAGTTTGGGGAAGCGTTCTTCTACGGTACACCTGATTTGCATTGCCCATTCGGTATTGTATTTCTCGACACATTGGGGACAATGTGCCATTTTAGTTTGGGGGTGGGGTAGACATTTCTGTCTGTTATTGTTGTTGTTACTTTTCCTTTTTTCTAGGCAAGCTCTGATCTCGATGGACATGCCTATTTATTGCTCGATCAGTTTTTCCTCATAGGGCCATTGAGATTAAGGATCCAAAGAATGGTACTACTGTCAAGGTTAATGGACAAAGGCTGAAACTATTCTTGGAGTTGATGAGTCCGGAGATTGAGATGACACTGTTGGAGGATCCTAGTTATTCAAACCGATGGTCGTCGATTGTGGAAAGCATGGCTGAAGACTGAAAACTTAGAGCTTGTGGGAGGCTACCCTCATTATTTTCCTTGTCACTTGATTTTGTTTGTTTGTTTTGTTTTTGTTGTGTTTTTCAGGATAAGTGTCTGCCATTCAAGATTGGGGGACCGTTCTTCTATGGTACACCCGATTTGCATTGCCCATTTGGTATTGTATTTCTCGACACATTGGGGACAATGTGTCATTTTAGTTTGGGGGTGGGGTAGCCATTTCTGTCTGTTGTTGTTGTTGTTGCTTTTCCTTTTATTTTTATGGTTAAAAAAATAAAAATTGCTATGTTGTTGATTGAGTATGATTACATTGCAACTGTGGTTTGCATGTCATTGGTTTTTTTCACATCGTGAATATTGCATGTCCTTAGAAATTTGAATCTTTTGACTCATTTGTTGGATTACAGAGACCTCACTTGTTTGAATTGTTTTTCACAAGCACATTAGCATTGGTTTCATGAGGTTTGAGATTTGAATTAAGGTATGTGTATCTTGAGATTTATAGGATGATTTGTTAATGAAACCTTGGCTTAAATTAAAAAAAAAAAAAAAAAAAATTATCAGTTTGAATTCTTATTGAGTAATCGGACTTCTTGCCTCACTAAGCATTGAGCGTTTGCATAAAAGGATGAGAAATTCAATTTGGTTGATTGTATGGTTAGTTTGGCTTCGTATATTTTTTTTAACTTGAGTAAGGGTCCGTTTGGGTTTGCGATTTCAAAAAGTGCGATTTAAAATAACGATTTTAAAATGTGCGATTTGAAAAAAGTGATTTTTAAAAACGCAGTTAAGCGTTTGGCAAAATCGCAGTTTAGCCTTTAAAATCGCGAATTTACCTTTAAAATCCTGCGTTTTCAAAAAAGCACCATCTTATCTGCGATTTGAAAAAGCAGATTTTCTGCGTTTTCAAATCGCAATTTTTAAAAACGCAGTTCCCAAACGATCTATGTTCTGCGATTTGGTTTAAAATCGCACTTATTGTCTATGAAATCGCAATCCCAAACGCACCCTAAGTAAGCCCTTATGGTTGTTTCTACATCTAATACTCTAAAACCAGCTTGTTTGGGAGTTCCAACACTCATTACATAGGTCATGAAGGGTAGCACCGAATAAACAGAAGGCAAACCATGATTTCTTTCCAAAAGGAGCTTTTCACGCGTTAATTTCCAAGCTTGGTAGTAGAGATATACGTATAACGTGATTCTTGCCTTGAAAGTTGAATCCTTCGTAACTTAAAAACACAACTGGACGTGCATAGAGGGCAGATCGTACGGCGCCTTAGAGATTGAGAGATATTTATTTATTTATTTTGACCTTGCAACACCCAAAAGAAAAAGCCTAGGACATAGTTATATATTTGTTCTTTTTCTTTTGTAAAATAAAAAAAAATAAAAAAAAAATAAAAAAGTAGAAGAAGAGAGGTGAAGGGAGGCGCAGTTTTTCTTCTTTCACGTTTTTGGATTGGTATAGAAAATTCTTGAGTTTTCTTTACACGTCTATTTGTAATTTTTATTTTAATTATTTTATTTTTTATATACTATATATTTCTTCTTGCATTATTTTCTTTTTGTCTCTCAATGTTTATGATTTCAATTAAGTTAGCATGATTCTTTTAGTCATGAGAGGCTAAATCTTCAACTAAGGTTGAAGATGAAACCTCACAATTGATAACACCCAGGTTCTTGTTATTTTATTTATACAATTTCGATATTTATCAAAACATTGTTCAAGTCCAATATTCAACTAATTGATTTATGTATTTTAATTGAATGATTATTTATTAAAAGTTGAATATTCGATGTGTTTCAACCAATGGATACATCGAATCATTTAATTGAAAGAAGATATTCATTATGATTTGTTTGTCAAAATTGATACATTAGATGATTTAATTTCAATTGGGTATTCGTTGTGATTTCTTGTTGAGTTGGATTAATTGAATGATTCAATATGAATTTTTAAGGAACTTTGAAGAATGAATAAGGCTTAATTATTTATCGGGTTTATAAATAAAAAAAAAGAATGTATTGTTTGATTTGGCGATGTGGATTCTACAACTGTAGTGCCCTTTTTATTTTTATTTTTTTTATTTATCATAGTTTTATTTTAGTTTATTATATTGCATAAAAAAAAAATCTTAAAAATTCAGAACTAGGTTAAAATATGATTAGTTTAAATAGAGATTAATTTTCGCAATGCAATTCCTTGTGGATTTGACCTCGCACTTGCACACACACTATATTACAACTGATTCGTGTGCTTGCGAGTAATTTAAAACTCACAACACTGACACGGAACATGGCGCTTCTCCTACTTGAGAAATTGAAGAATATCACCTACAACGAAGGTCTTGTTGGAAGCCCAGAGGGTGTACGTTGTAGCACTATTGGAAGGCACGACCCACCCCATGGCGTCACCCACCACATGGGTTGTCTGTGCCGCTGAGCTTTGTAGCAACACATGCACAGAGGTGCCAAAAAGCATGCAGCGGCCTCCCAAACAATTCCGTCTCTCTATATTTTAGTTTGTTTCAGTGTTATTGTTCAGAATTTTAGGTTAAAAGAGGGAAGAAGACAACTTCACAACGTTTTTTAGTTATTTTGCCAAATTGACGCATTTAAATTATATATGTCAAACTACGGAAACGATACGTTTAATAGGTGGGCAATTTTGAAACGATTTTTGCTTAAATGGTCATGTGGAATGCACGTAACTGACTTTCCATCCAAACTGACGGATAAGTGGACGGATGGTATGTATTGCCACAAGTTAACTAGTTCGGGGGGGTCATCTACCAACTTTTGTACATTAGGCGCCAAATATCTATAGGGTGGATATATCAGGGAGGGTAAAGTATAATTTCCCCCAAATTAAAAGTATTGTAATCCATACAATATCCTAAAATAAATAGTCCAAATTGAAAGGATTGCACCCCGTGCAAGGAATCTCAATATGAGCAAAAAAGACTTTAGTTAGTTGGAAGTTTGGAGATAAAAAGTCTATAAAGTATATATACCCCCTCCCGAGTTAACATTCAATTTGTAATGACTCTGGACTAAAGATTTTATCAATGCCCTCTTTCCTAAATTATCAAAAATTTGCAATATACCTCTTTTACTTCACAAAAAGACAAAATACCCAATTTTTTTTTTTTCCAATAAGAAAAAAGGACCCTTATAAATTCTAAAATTTTGTTTTATAAAAAACCAAAAACTAAAATAAAATAAAAAATTTAAAATTTAAAACTAAAAATACTACTTTTTTTTTAAAAAAAAAAAAAAATAGTGGAAGAGCTCCTTTGGCCAAATGTAATTTGGCAAAAGTCACAAAAATCACGGCTCACAGACCCAACAGCACTCTCTCTGTCTCTCTCGCTTTATCTATATCAATCGGCATAGTGATATTTGTCTTAGATGCTAGCTAAAGATTATGACTTCATTTATATTTCTATGATTTATGATACCCCAATGAGGAAAAGTTTAGTAATCTGAAAAGGGGTGCATGGAATTCTTAACTGGAAGACACTTGTGGCTCCCTTTGGGAAGCTTATTTGCAGAGATTGAGAAACCATGGGTTCATGCCCTGCTCAGGTTGATAAATGGTGTGCTGTGCTGGGTTTAATTACTTTAAGAACCATTTGGCCCAATGGGGTGGTCACCCTTTTCCAGCCCCCTACAGCCTCCATCTCCCTTCCTATTTATTTATTTATTTTATTATTAAAGGTATTTTTGTCATTTGAAGTAGATCACAAAATTTTTGTAGTTTGAAGAGACATTAGCGTAATCTTTAGTTAGGAAGGACATTGTAAATTGAGTGTTAATTTAAATGAAATATGTGTATTTTTTTCAAGTTTGGGCTTGCAATTTTTTTTAAAAGTATGTTAGAAATTATATTTTTATTATACAACTATTTCACAATATTAATGTTCCAGTCTAAATTAACCCTTTATTTTTTTTTTTACAAAAAATTAATTAAGACTATTACATTAATAATATAAAATAATTACAAGATAAAAATATGATGTATATCATTACTTTTGATTTATTTATTGGATCACGTGGTTTATTGTTGGCTGTGGGCTGTGGGCTGTGGTATTTTAGTCCTCAGCCAAACTTTGAAAAGAAACTTTAATCTTCTAGAAATCTTTATTGTATTTTTCTTAAGAGTCTTACCACTTGAGTTGTCTCATGTCTGGTAAGAATGCTCGTGCACGCCGGCCAGTTGCTCTAGAACGCACTCGACCATCCCAACTTAAAATAATTTTCTGTTCTTTACTCGTTTGACGCAGACTCCCTTAATTGGAGTGTTTTGCTTTTGCTTTCGCTTTTGTTAGTGGTGGGTCTTGTATTTCTTCACCTTTCAGCCTAATTTCTTCACAAACTTTCAAATTTTAGTCGGTCTTGTGTACAAAAATCAAATTTAGGTAATCTAAAGTTGGAAATTAAGAAAAAGAAAAGAAATAGAGGTAAGAGAAAATAAAGAAAGAAAAAGACTAATTCATTACGCAATCAAAGGCTAAAGAGAAGGCAACTTTTCTGCCTCCTCTCCTCCTTACCTTCCCTAATGTGACTAACGTATACTCATGGAATAGTCCTGAGAAACTTCTACTTAAAAGCTAATTATTTTTGGAGAATACGACAATCAAACTGTAGCCATTTTTTTTTTATTTTTTAAACTTTATTTATTTATTTATTTCATTTTTCTTTAAGGTGAATATATAGAAAGTTTGTACCACATCCCATTATATTGCTTACATTTGATTTGAGTATAACCTCAATGGGATGCTACTATCGGAATCAATATTACTATAGAAGCAACAATGTTTATAATGGTAAGAAATCGAAACAGTACGTCCGAACTTAGCTCATATAAACTCGACTTTATTTGGGCTTCTTTAACAAACGAGTTAAACACGAAATCAATATTACTATAGAAGCAACAATGTTTATGATGGCAAGAAATCGAAACAGTACGTCTGAACTTAGCTCATATAAACTCGACTTTATTTGGGCTTCTTTAACAAATGAGTTAAACACGAAATTTGGTTGCGGGCATCACCTACTGGTAAGCAAAGAATTCCATCATGCCAAGGACGTACCCCATTAGCGGACGGTCCATATAAGGAAAAGATTCGTGACCATTTTAAGTAGGATGATACAATATTCTCTTAGATAAAAAAAACTGAGCCTCTTCCTTAGAGCAATAGAGTTTCCCCCGACAACATGTAATTAAGGGATAACACTAGTGGGCTTGTTGGTATAACTGAATAATATAGTTGGGCCCAGTCGTAATAGGCTGCTTTCTGTTAGAGTGGTTTAAAAGGATCCAATAGCTCTTTAGAGTCTATAAAAGGGAAGCCATTTTATATAGATTCTGCTACATTCCATCTCTCAATCCCATTATCCTTTTCAATTTCGTATCCATTATCATCTATAATACCAAAATACAAATACAAATTAAATAAATAAATCACGTTGGATTAATGGTTAACAGGATTAGATGGGAAACTTGATTTCCCAATAAATGGAGGTCCAATTAAGGATCTATGCAGTAGTTTTTAAAGAGTTTAAATTTAATTTAATTTTTTTGTCTCTTTCTCATATAATACTGACAATTAAATTTAAATTCTTAACATAACTATATATTAATAAGACTATTTGTTGCCTTTCAAGTGACACTGCTGGAATTTTCTATGAAGTCAAGATGTGTACAGTTTTGGTGTGTTAATTCTAGAGATTATCAGTGGTAAGAAAAACAATAATTTTTATTAATTAGATGGTGCTGAAGACCTCTTAACCTATGTGAGTAGGAAACAAAAATTGTAATTTCTTTCTCATATCTTTAATGCCAAGTAGAGAGAAGAGAACCTTGACATTAATGGTGTGATAATTTGATGCAAGCTTGGATACGTTGGAGGGATGGTAGGCCCTTGGAATTGTTGGATCAAAGTTTGGGAGATTCTTATTCTCGAGATGAAGTGCTTAGATGCATCCAAATTGGCTTATTATGTACGTGTTCAGGAAGATCCAGCTGACAGACCCAACATGGCTTCCATACTTCTCACACTCAACAGCGACTCCGTTACACTACCATCACCCCAACAGCCAGGATTTTTTCTCTACAGTAAAACAGACACACCCATAAAGAATATGGAGTCTGATCAATCTACAACCAAATCAATGCCATGGTCTGTTAATGAAGCTTCCATTACTGAACTAGACCCTCGATAGTCTGACTTAAGCATCTACCAACCTAGAAATCCAGAACCCAAAACTCAAGACAATATGTTAAGATTTGTTGATATTGAATGCTGATACTACTTGATGTTCCAATATAGACTGAGGAGGAGTAAAGCGTTGTTGATATTGTGAAAGTCTTAATATTTGAGTGGAGATTATATATATACATAGTACTAAGTGAGAGTGTTATATAAATTATTATAGGGAGATTCAGTAATATCACTTGAAAAGTAAATAAATTAAAATTTATAGTGTATGAAAGTAACTATATTGATCACCTTCATACGCATGGTTAGTGGTTCCTAGCTATATCCATGGGGTAGCGCTGGCGAATTGATAATCTGGTGCCTATACTAAGCTTTTCTCTAAGAAATGTGTTTAATATCATTTTTGTGCTTATTTCTTACACATCTCTTTTAAAAATGTATTATTAAATTTGTATAACCCACATGTGATTCCAAAAATTTTACCAGTGAATTTTCACATCTCTTGTATGGAGATGGCCAAAAGATGTGTAAAAAACATGTACACAAAAATAACAGAAACCAACTAATTTTTTCTTTCTTTTTGTTTTTTCAACACGAACACAAAAATGATAGAATAGTCAAGCCCCTTTTCAACAAAAAGATAGCCAAGAATGTTGAATTCCTCTGTGAAGCCCGAAGATAATAATTGGCTCTATTTGGTAAGTCCTTTTTTGACTGAATAGGATCACTTCTATTTCATCTAATGAAATGAATACTATTTATTTCAAATAAAAGTTTAGTATTTGAAGTTGATGTATCTAATAGTGTATATAAAGTTATGTATACTATTAGATGTATTAATTTTAAACCCTGACAAGGGCAAACAAGACGTGAAAACAAGAAATTCTTGAATAAATTTACGATTAGTTCACATCGCTTGCATAATGTTAACTAAACCATCTGCAACCTACGATTAATGTCAATAATATTAGGTAAAATATACTTTCTTGGGTAATATATAATTTCTCTTTGGGGTAATTACCTTTTCTCCCCATGAACTACTGGCATGTGTTATTTTGCCTCCACGAACTACCACTTCGACAAAAAAAGAGCATCAAACTACCATCTTTACATACTTTGCTCCCTTCCGTCAGGGAATCCCGTTAACTTGGATGGAATATGCCATTTTTTATCGTTAAGTTCGATTTAAAGACCAAAATGCCCTCTATAGTAATTAATAAAAAATATTAAAATTAATATATTAAAAAAAAAAACTAAAGGAGCCAACCCCAGAGGTGCCCGGAGCCACCTTTAGGGGTGGCTCGCGGGCCACCCATGGCCTCTGGGGTGGCCGCGCGGCCACCCTAGAAAAGACCTAGGGTGGTCGTGCGGCCAACCCAGGTTCTCGGGAGGCCGTGCGACCACCCCTTAGGCCGGGGTGGGCCGCGAGCCACCCCAAAGGTGGCCGGAGCCACCTCTGGGGGTGGCTCGCAGGCCACCCGGCCACCTCAGGGGGTGGCTGCCGCCACCCCCTTTTCCTTCAGTTTTTTATTCTTTTTTTTTTTTTTTTTTTTTTTTGTTTAAGACGAGGAAATTTAGGTAATTTTCGAAATTGAGTTAAGGCATTTAAGTCTTTGTATGAATTAAACTGACGGAAGGGGGCAAAGTATGTAAAGATTGTTGTTTAATGCTCTTTTTTTGTCGAAGTGGTAGTTCATGGGGGCAAAATGACACAGGCCGGTAGTTTATGGAGGGAAAAAGTAATTACCCCTTTCTCTTATTATATATTAAACCTGTAAATAAAAAACAACTATTATTAGATCGATGTGGACTGAGTGCAACTTAACGTACATGTCGATAGTTCCGACTAAATTCTGGCCATACAGATATAAGTAAAATGTTATTTACATAAAAAAACAAAAAAAGAGTGGTATTACCGTATTAGGGTTTTTATAATTTTGACTATAAAAGTAATTATATAATTAGCAAAATAATTTATTAATTATTTTATCCCATTATGAATTACCACATAAATGACTTTATAAAAAGAATGATCAAATCTAAAGCATCTTGCCATAAAAAATTAAAATAATAATAATAATAATAATTGCTGGACAAAAACAAAAAGGCCGAAGAATACACTGTTTGCAAGATATTTTTAAGAAACGTCAAAGGAAAAAGCTTGCTGCACGATAGGTTATGCACAACCACTCATATGAGTGAGACCCATCAGAGTGAATGAAGAAAATCTGCTTTTTCAAATCACAGGTAAGATGATGCTTTTTTAAAAACGCAGAATTTTAAAGGCTAATTTGCGATTTTAAATACTAAACGGCAATTTTGCCAAACGCTTAACTGCATTTTTAAAAATAACTTTTTTCAAATTGTACATTTTAAAATCGTGATTTTATATCGTACTTTTTGAAATCGCAAATCCAAACGACCCTAAGGATCTATGCAGTAGTTTTTAAAGAGTTTAAATTTAATTTAATTTCTTGTCTCTTTCTCATATAATATTTACAATTAAATTTAAATCTTTAACATAACTATATATTAAGGGATAACTACACCGTTGGTCCTTGAGGTTGACCATAATTATTTTTACTCCTTGTGGTTCAAAAAGTTTATGAGAGGTCCTCGTGATAAACAATAATTATGAATCACTCTTTGGACCAATTTTTCATCCACTAAGTTAATAAATTCTGTTAGTCAGTCACGTCACATCTTATTGGAAGACGACATGTGTCCATTACAATAAAAAAAAATCTAATAAAAATAAAAATATTTTTTTTTTTTTTAAAAATAAAATAAAACAAAGGGGTGGCTGCCCACCAGTAGCCACCCCCGGCAAATGGGGGGTGGCCACCCCCGGCCACCGCATGCCAACCCCGTATACAATCACCACCACACCTCTAAAGCTCTTTGGCTTCAACATCCAAAACGTTTTAAAAGAAAATGACTTAGATTCAAGCAAATCCCCATCTGGGTCTCAGGAATCCGAAACTTTCCAGTCCGTTGAAGGCCGAAAATACGAGTGCCAATACTGTTGCTGCAAGTTCGCCAACTCAAAGGCATTGGGTGGGCATCAAAACGCCCACAAGAAAGAACGGCAGCTACTAAAGCGCACACAAATGCAAGCCAGCCGAAACCAGCTGGCATCTGCTTCGCACATTTGGCGAAACCGAATGATATCAGCGTTCACGCAACAACCACACCTCCTTGCTCAGGGGGCTGCGTCACCTCAAAGCCCTTCATGGTTTAGTTTATTCATTTTTTATTTTTTATTTGTTAAAAACAAATATTTTTATTTTATTTATTTATATTTTTATTATTAATTTTTTTTTTATTATAATGGACACATGTCGGTTTTCTATTGGGTGTGACGTGGCTGACTAATAGAATCTGTTAACTTTTGGATGTAAAATGTGTTTAAGGACTGATTCGTAATTATTTTTTACCACGATGACCTCTAGGGGTGTAAGATGAGCTCGGCCACTCGTCAGCTCGGCTCGATTCGGTTCGGTTAAACTCGATTCGGTCTCGGCTTGAATAATAAATGAGCCGTTCGTGAACACAATAATATATTCGAATATTAAACGAGACATACTCGTATAAACTCGGCTCGATTCGGATAGACTCGGATAAGCTTGTATAAACTCGTATAACTTCATTTTTACAATTTTTTCTTACTATTATTTTAATTTTGTAATAAGAACATCTTAAGTAAAAATGAATCATTATCCAAATATGATAGATATAGCTTGAATTATTGTTGTGAGTTTAATTTTATAGATTTGTGTGTACATAAGTGTGTTTGTGAGTATGTGTGGTTATATGTGTTTGTGTGCACACATGTAATTTGTGTATGTGCATAATAAATTTATATACATACATATAAACTCGAGATTATATTATTTAAGATTCAAGTTAATTTATTTAATGAACTCAGATGATAAAATTTTAATAAGACTTGATTAATTAATGATTAATATGGATTTATGAAAATATAAACAATCATGATATTTACTTTATATAAGAAATGAATAAGTTAATTGAGCAGCTCGTGATAAGATCGAGCTCGACTCGTATCCGAAATAAAATTAAACGAGCCAAGCTTGAACAGAATATTTCGTTCGATGATAAATTCGAATTCGACTCGTGTTCGAAATAAAATTAAATGAGCCGAGCTTGAACATTCAATACTCGATTCGACTCGGCTCGAATACAGCCCTAATGACCTCCCATGAACTTTTGAACCACAATGAACGAAAAATAATTATGGCCAACCATAGGGACTAACGGTACAATTACCCCTTAATTTAATAATGAAATTGTTTTCAATTATTGTGATGATTGGGGGTTACCCAATACGCATATTCATTGTTGGGCTGTTTGGGCAGTATATATATTAATTGGACAAATCTACAGTTTTTTTTTTTTTTTTTTTTTAAAAAAAAAATTTAAAATTTTTTTTTATTAGATTCCCTTATTGTTCCATAAACTAAGGAAACAATAATGAACCAAAAGGTGTACCCTACATCTAGGGAAGCAAAAGTGGTCCCTTAATATTATTTTAATATAAAAAACTATATCTTTTTTTTTTAATATTTATTTGAAACAATATTTAAATGATTTCTCTTTCATCTCTCTTTCTCTTAGCATTTAATTTAAATAATATTTAAAAGATATAAGGAAATAATAAGGGAAACTATTGTAGATTGTATTTAAATATGGAAGCAAAAAGTGGTTTAATTTTCTAAATTATAAAAAAAAAAAAAAATTTATGATATCTGCTTCTAGTATTTTAATGGGTTGAAATTGCTAGTTTATTTAGCTTAAATCACAATCAGCTAGTCAACTTTCCATATATATATATATATATATATATATATATATATATATATATATATATATATATATATATATATATATATACGTCTAATTCATGGTTGGACGTTTCCTGCATCACACGCCTAAGCCCAATAACTAACTCATTTATAAACCAAACCAAAATCTCTCTCCATTTTTTTTTTTTATTTGAATGAAGGAAAGGGATTACAGAGTAAAATCTCTCTGCTTATCAATATGGAAGTTGGACTTTTATCAAAACACTATGAAACTCCCACCATTTCTCATTCAATTAACTAAATTATTGTCATTATTAATAACCCATTTAATCAAATATTACTCATTTAATATTAAAATGCTCCAACATTCCCTCACTTATTTTAATATTTATTTATTTATTTATTTTTTAAAAAATGATTATTGGGCAAAGAAAGATATCATTATGTATAAAAGTAGATAAGTTTTTGTTGGTACTTAACGTGGTTTAGGTTGTTGTATATATAGAACATTCAGTTATACTAGAGTTGGAAGATAACTATAAAGATAAACTATATTTGAATTTACATGATAAGCTTGGAAGATAACTATACAAGATAAACAATATTTGAATTTACATGATAAGCCTTAGCCAATGCTAACTATATTCAACTTCATCTTTGGCTTTATCTTGATCTTTGGAATGGTTTGAATTCATGGTTGTTGAGGCAGAGACTAACACACCCCCTCGAGCTCGACAATAATGCAATGATGTTGAGCTTGCTGCGAATTAGAGTAAATCGAGTGGTGGAGAGCGGCTTGGTGAAGATATCTGCAAGTTGGTCACTACTGTATAAGAATCAGATATCTAGAGACTTGGAGTCAACCATGTCGTGAACAAAATGGAAGTCAATTTCCACATGCTAGGTGTAAGCATGAAAAACAGGGTTGGAGGAGAGATATGTAGCTCCAATATCATCACCCCATAGGAGTGTTGCTTGAAGAGTGGGAACGTCGAGTTCCTTGAGAAGAGATCGGAGCCAAGTAATTTCTAGAGCAACATTAGCAAGAGCTTTGTATTCCGCTCTAGTGTTAGAGCGAGCCATGGTGGCTTGTTTATGATAGCTCCATGAAATTAGATTTTGACCAAAAAATATGCATAAGCCTCTAGTCGAACATCGGTAATCACGACTGCATGCCCAATCTGCATCAGTGAAGGCTTGAAGGGTAGTGGATTTGGACTTTTGAAATTGTAGAACAAAATGGATAGTCTCCTTGAGATAATGTGGAAGTCTTTTGACAGACCGCCAATGAATAACCGTAGGTTTTTGCATGAACTGAGAGAGTTTGTTGATAGTGTAACTAATATCCAGCCGTGTGATACATAAATACTGGAGAGCTCCAACAACGCTTCTGTATAAAGTTGGGTCGGCAAAAGAGGTACCATCAAAGGCAGATAAGCTAGTTGTCGTAGACATAGGAGAAGATACAGGTTTGGCGGCAACCACATTTGCCTGGCGGAGCATATCTAGTATGTTATGTTGCTGAGATAGAAGAAAGCCACTAGTGTTGTTTGATGTGCAAATTTTATTAATTCGCAAGTGCGCGAATCGTTTGCAATAAAGGATTTTGCAAGTGCAAAGTCGATCCCATAAAGAATTTGCATTCTTGAAAACAATTTTATATCTAAATCAATTAAATCCTAACCTAGTTTCGAAAAAGATTTGATTTATGAGAAAAAGAAAACATTAAACTAAATAAAGTAAAAATAACCAAAAGATAAGGTACTAAGGTTTTGGAATCCATACCCACTAAATCATAGCAACATATTCTCATATTCATCAATACATATTTGAAGTTCTCACCATACAAATATTATGTATGTTCTACTATGCTTAAACAATTAATTAAATCATTCACTGAATCCGTTCTTTGCACAAATCACAAAAGATATCCAGTCTAAACCAAATCATCAAATGTATCCGTAGAACGAAACACAATGAATATCCAACGTTTTGATAAATAAAATCTCAAGCAACCAATTAAATGAAACTATCTCAAATTATCACATGTATCCATCAATCACATGTAATAGATATCCAAGAATCATCTTAATAATTGAATTGAAGTAGAACAATAAGAAATAAAAAACTCATAAAATCAGATAGTTTAAACTTACATGAAAATATTGTTGCTCTTCAATGGTGAGGCTTCATCCTCAACCTTAGTTGAGAATTTAGTTACACATGATTATGAAAAATAAAACTTACACTTAAAGAAAAACTAAACTAAAAGGGAGAAAATATGTGAAATTTCGTTTCTGGTCTCCCAACACCTTTTCTTGAGGCTTAGCAGTCTATTTATAGGGAGAAAACAAACCCTAGAAGCCCTAGAGATTCTAGAAAAATCATACTTCAATCTAATAGTCAAATTAAGAAGCAATCTTAGTACAAATCGGAATAGGATTCGTCCAGATTTGTATTCTTATATTGCGGGACACTTTTGGCATAGTAGACGTCAGAATTAGGAAAATCCTATTTCATAATGATTTGTACTATTTTGAGTGAGCTCTCCAATGCTGCTTAATTAACTTTAAACTGATACTTGAGTGGAAAGTTATGGCCAAAATACTATGACATGTGCAGAATCTGAAATTTAATCCAATCCGATTTGACTCCAATTAGAGAAATTATGATTTAATCATTTCATTAATTTGGTTAAACATAACCACATTATCTAGGTCTTCTCAAAGTGTGCTTTCTTCCAATATTTGTATTTTTCATGTTAAAGCTACCATTTTTCTTTAGCAACATACAAAACACTAAAAACACAAATCTAACACAAAACATTAGATTAAGACACAACTAAAGAATTAACTAATGTAAATTAATGGATTTAAATATACAATATTTAGCACTCATCAAATACCTCCAAACTTACATTTTGGTAGTCCCTTAGCAAAACAAATGAAAAAAATAAAATGAAAGCATGAAACATAAATCCTCTTTTGTGGGAGAGACGAATCCATTTAGCATATGCAACAAGCCTTTTAAACCACTAGGACTTCCTAGTGGATGAGTGAAGTCTCGTGAGGGTTTGCCATAAATGATACTCACAAACATTTTAAAGCACTATGTTCTTGATTAATAAGGACTTCCATATAAACACATGGTTCATATATCATGAGCCGGTTTAACAAAGTGAACATCACAATCACATTATTAGGACATCAAAAATCATTCAACTCATATCTCGAAAATGGAGACAACACATACTCTAATAAGTGGAAAGTGAGATTAACATAGACTCATGAGGTTTCAATTTTTCTCAAAGCTCGTGTACCCTAACATTCATAGGAATCCTATCAGATGAAAACTACCAAGGCATAAATCAAAATATGCATTTTTTTTTAAAAAAAAAAAATTAAAAATTTAAAAATTTAAATACTCTAATTTTATTTATTTATTTATTTTTTTTGTATCGGCTATGCAATGGCCGACTCCCTTAAGCTTTCTAATTGACCTATGTAACGAGTATTAGGCTAGTGACTCCCAAACCAGATGGTTTTGGGGTACTAGATGTATAAATATCCCTAAGAGGTTAATTACTCAAGTCAAAAAGGTTACGAAGCCAAACTAGCCATGTAATCAATTAAATTGAATTTCTCATCTTTTTACGCGAACGCTCAATACTTAGTGAGGCAAAAGGTTCGGTTACACAATGAGAACTCAAACTGATGATACTATTATTATTATTATTATTATTATTATTATTATTATTATTATTATTAGTATTATTATTTTTAAAATTTAAGCTAAGGTTTCATCAACAAATCATTTGACAAATCTCAAGACTCACATTCTTCAATTCAAATCTCATACCTCACATAACCAATGCTAATGTGCTTGAGATAAATAATTCAAACAAGTGAAGTTTCTCTAATCCAATAGATGAGTCAAAAGATTTAGATTTCTAATGAGTTGCAATATAATCACACTCAATCAACAACGTAACACATTTTTTTTTTTTACAAATTTTCTAGAACAAAAAGACAAATAAACAAACAAACAAACAACATGTTTTTTCATACCCCCAAACTTGAATTACACATTGCTCTAAATATGTAGTATAGAAATACATTACCAAGAGTAAGGAAACATCAAGGTGTGAAAAAGGTTAGGGCGTCCCCCAAACTTAAATACCAAAACACATGTCAACAAAACTAACAACAATATTTTCTCATAAAAACAAACATCAAAAGGTTAATTGTTGTCAGAAACAAAAATAAAATGACAAGAAATAAAAGGAGAAAGGAAAAAGAACTCAGAAATTAAATGCGGAAAATAAAAAAAGAAAAAGAAAAAAATTACCATACTTTCCCCGATCATTTAGATGCCCAATCAATCCCTTCCACCCTTTTTTCTTTAAACTTTGATAGCACTCTGGATGGATGTTTTGCCATCTTAGGTAACCAACTTGCTTGCTTCGAAAGATTTTCTTAGGACGATGGTTCCTAGATTTGGGTTCATGATGTGTCTCAATTGGGATAATGATGAAGGAAGGAGCTTCAGTACTCACTTCCTTGTCATTGGTCAAACTTGTATCTGCTGGGGGCTCAACTAGCTTTGTGTGCTCAACTTTCTTCTATTTTTTCTTCCTCCTCATTGCTATCCACAATTTCCTCACTCTCAAATATGGTGGTGACAGGGACATGCTTATGATAAAAATTGCTAGCATCATCCTCATTAATCATGCTCGTGTAGTGTCTAATGAATGGACATTTGTTTATATAGTGAGAAGGACTATAACAATATAAACATGACTTAGGTGGTGCATCGGTGTGATAGGGGGCATGGGCAAACCAAGCTGCCATAAGTTGGTTGACTCTCACATCTAAGTCATCGATGTGAGTAGTTGGATAATGTTCCCCACCACTAGTGGAATCATGTTGCACCGAATCTTGTATAGTCTGGCTATTGCTCATAGTGGCATTCTTCAGCACTTGTGTATTCTGGCTAAGCTCTTGTATAGTCTGGATGCATGTTTGTATGAATGCTTTGATTGTATTTTCCAATGATGACTGTGGTGCCGGGTAATTGTAGGATGAAGGATGAGAAGATTGATGATCGAACTGTGGATATTCGGGAAGGTGCAATTCATGGTATTGGGGAGCATAGTTTCTGAAAATAAAATATGACTTCTAATTTAACTCTGTGTGTGTGTGTGTGAACGTGTGTGTGTGTGTGAACAATGTGCAACAAAATATTAAATGCGGAATTTAAATGAGACAAATATTTTGTTGACGAAGTGGAAACTCAGTTAAGAGAAAAACCACTCTGGGGCAGCCAAACCCATTATTTTCACTATTCAGAAGACAAAGCTATTTACAAAGCAGTAGCACTCACATACCCGTGATGCAGTGGTCGTACCTTGAACTCTGACGCATAACCCAATGCGAAAGCCTCCCAACAAAGTTACCTACTTGAAGGGGTCTTCAGTAGAATCCTTTACCTTAGGGCTCCTCCCTAAGATAGACTTGACAGCTGATCAAATTACACACTGGCAACAGCTAGAGAGCTAGCAAATATTCAAATCTCCCTAAACACCCTCTTAGCTATAGAGAATTCAATATTGAATTCTGTAAATAATACATGCCTAGAGGCCTCTATTTAAGGCTACAAAAGACCTAAATCGACTCTGATTCAGTTTTCTCTAGGCGGCGTCCGGACGCAAGATGAGGCCGTCCGAACGGTTAGCTGTGCAACCGGCTTTCCAAAAAGCGTTGAAATTCTTTCCTGAATAAGGCTGCGTCCGGATAGTGTTGCCCTAGCGTCCGGACGGCTGCACTTCTGCTACACGCAATTTTCATAATAAGGATTGAGTGTTTGGACAGTGTAGAATAACGTCCGGACGGTTGTAAATTTGCTTCACATCTTGCCTTATCAAGGATAGCGTCCAGACAGTGTAGACCTGACGTTCAGACGTATGCAGCTGTCTTCCTATATCTGTGTTTGAGAAGGAAAACCTAATTCTCCTCGAGCTCTGGCTGGTGACTGAACGATATAACCACGTCGTCAGGATGGATGCACTAGAACGCTAAAATCTTCTCGAACTCTAAATAGCATCTGGATGTGTTGCCATGACTTCTGGACAGATGTAAGCTTGAGCTGTTCGAAGCTTTTCGACACTGATGGGTGTCTGGACGATATTGCCACGTCGTCCTGAAGGATGTTACTGACTGATGAGACACTTTACTGAGTCATTCGGATGGAAACATGGGATTCGACTTCTATGAGTTGAAATCTGCATAGAATCTTCATTGACGCTTTAAATAGCCTTCTTTGAAGCTTGTGACACTTGGAACTTGTCATAATGAGTTTCTTTCCATATTAGAGACATAAACTCTAATTACTGTGAAGATTCTGGAATATACGGCAACATTACATAATAGTAATTTTGTCAAATAGAATGCAGCCAACACAAAAACTAACAAACTCCCCCTTTGGTCATTCTGGGAAAAAAATCACTTGACTAGTTTAAAAAATACAATCAAGCTCTAAAATCTAACATACTCCCACTTTTTGTCTCAAAAGGACAAAGGGTAAAATAGAGTATGAAAACTATAGCTACAAAATACTCCCTCTTGATGTCTCAACAGGAAAAGGGTAAACAGAGTATATAAAATCTCAAATAGAAAGTTCTAATAATCCAAAAATAACAGGGATAAAGAGAAGTGTCTGCAAGTGGCCTAAATAATTAGAAGTTTGAAGAACAACTGATAGAGGAAGAAAACAAAAATCCTCCCAAGTACCAAATCCTGCTGATCCATTGAAAGCAAGTGACGGAAAGAGATCCGTATAATAAGCCGGATTTGTGCTACTTTAGCTACTAGCTCTTGAAGCCGGGAACCATAGATTGAAAAACTTCAGTCACTTGAGCTTGCAAAGCCTGAACCTGATTATCCACAAATTGAAATCCTCTCGTCAAGTGGTCTGCAAGATAAATGAGAAGATTCGCCACTAATCCTCTAACTGGTATAGATCCGAAGAAGCATGCTATAGAAGGCTTTACATGAGCTGGGGGGAACAAACTCATCTAAATCCTGAGATCTTTGGAAATTTTGAACATATGACCTCAAAAATAATTTTCCAAAGGATCCATCTGTCAGATATTGTGCTGGGAGCTGTTGGACAACATATTCTTGAAAAGTTTTAACATAAATCAATCCAAAAATAACACCACAAAGAAATATTAGTTCTTGTTAGTTCCATAAAGAATGTGGTATTATAATAGCTGTCAATTTGATTCGCAAGAATTACAAAAGAAAATATAGCAATCCAAATAGCACAAATATATCAATATCCACCTAACACATAGACATAAAAGGATTTTCATGCACAATATCTCAAGAAAATATTCCAATCAATAAAATATGCCAATATTCTAAAAAGCACAAGAACTTTAAAAGAACAAAGGATGACACAACAAAAACCATGGAATGAGAAGAGATGTGCAAATAATACCAAAATCTTGGGAGAAATCCACGAGAAAAACTCACAACATGACAAAATAAGAGAACAATGCAGTGTAGTGTGAATGGCAAAGAAAGCAAGCGGCAAAAAGAATACTTGAAAAGAATGCGTCCGGACAATTCACTGCCAGATTAGCAATCGGCAGGTCGCGTGTGGCCGGATGTGTCACTTAACCATTTGGACGTCTGAGCCTCACGTATCTGGACACAAGAGTTGATCCGTCTGGACGCTTCACACTAAAAATTTGAAATTGGAGGAAAGTTTGCAAACAAAATATATTTCCCACTTCAGAACACGCATGTATGTTGTTTCTTGAATTCGCCATACATCTTTAGCAATTTCACAATTTGAAATTCTTGCGAATTCAGATGGTGAAAGTACATGACATAGAACATGGAGGGCTTTTTCATTGGAAAGCTGTGCGCTTGTTTGAGTAACAGAAAGTTATTCTGTATCCTCTGGTTTAATCCAATCAGTTTCAACAATTTTCCAGACGTCAATTGATTTTAAAAGGAAGTGCATGCAGGCTTTCCAATAGCCATATTTCGTCCCATCAAAGGGCTGAACTGAATTAAGATTTTGAGACATGATAACAATAAAAGAAGAGAAGTAGAAGTCAAGAGATCACATTCAAGAAATAAATCTTAACCAGAGTGTACCAAGCTCTGATACCAATTGAAAATAAATAATGACTTCTAAATTACCAAGTGTGTGTTTGTGTGCAACAAAATATCTTAAATGCAGAAAATAAAAGAGACAAGATATTTGTTGACGAACTAGAAACTTTGTGAAGAGAAAAACCACTCCGAGGCAGCCAAACCCAGAATATACACTATACCGAAGACAAAGCTAGTTACAAGACACTCGTATTCATATACCTCTGATGCAGTAGTCATACCTTTAACTCTGACACGAAGCCCATCGTGAACGCTTTCCAACCAAGTCTCCTACTTGAAGGGGTCTTCAATGGAATCTTTTACCTTAGGGCCGACCCCTTAGATAGACTTCACATGAAACAAAGAGCACACACCGGCAACGGTTAGAGAGCTAGCGGATCTTTAATTTTCCATAAACACACTCTCTAAGCAGTATGGAATTCTATACTGAATTCTTACAAATTACAAGTCTAGAGTGTTAGTATTTTATGTTGCCAACATTCTGGATGACAAAAACACTTTATGTAACAGTTGCTTTTTAAACAGGTTTATTGGTTTTTATTCAAAGTCTTCAAGTTATATGAACAGTGTTCGTTTCAAGCCATGTGACTGGTCACAGAGTTCTAGAAGATGTCCATGAAGACTCCATGCATTTTTCAAGTCTCATTAATCGATTCCTGTACAACTGTTTGGACAAGCCTTTGAACGCGTCCGGACACCCCTCAGTGTCTAGAAGCTTTAGCGTTGAAGACGTCTGGATGTCAGAGTAACACCGTTCGGACGCTAGGTCAAACTTCTGCAATTTCTACACGGAGTTGGATTTCGGTCGACGCCATTTGGGAAGTTTCTGCAAGATGATCGAACGACGTAGGAACACGTCCAGAAGCTACCCAGCGTTCTAGAATATTCCAAGTTTCCTTTACTAACGCGGAAAGGAGTTACAATTGATAAGCATTGAATGTTGCACATTCAAGCCCCTTAACATGCATATGTTAATTCCTTGGCATTGTTATTTATTTGATTTTGTATTGTTTTATTGTTTTCAGGTTTTAAATAAAGATGAAATTAATTCCATTGATTTTGGGCTTAAAGCACAGTTTGAGAAGACTTAGAAGATATGTTTAAACTTAACCAATCATAATAGAAGACCTATATGATGTGGTTAAGTTTAATCAAATCAAGTGAAGGATTAAATCGGAATTTCTCCACTAAGAGTCAAAATCGTATTGGATTCAAATTTAGATTCTGCACATGTCTCAGTGTTTTGATCATAACTTTTGACTCAAATATTGGATTGCAATGAAATTAGGTGGCGTTGGAAAGCTAATAAGAAAAGAAACAAATATGTCAGAAATAGCTTTTCCCTAATTCGAACGTTTACTATGCCCAAATCTCCCCATAGTAAATGATCGCAATTCTGAACGAATTTGGAATCATTTTCCTACTTGGATTGAAGTTTCAATGTCCTACTTGGACAAGAAGATTCAAGAGAAAATTTTTCTGGAATTCTAGGAGCTTCTAGGCTTCTCCTAATCTCTATAATTAGGCCTCTAAACATTGAAGAAAGACACACTACTACCTACAGCAAATTCTGAGAAAAACTTCTTGAAGGCTTGAAGAGTTGAAGAGAAGTAATCATGGCAGGAGGCCATTGCAGCAACGTCATGAGCGGCTAAAAACCTTTGTAGGATATTGATGTAGCCCTATCCAAGCACAATGGGTTGATTCTATTTTAATTTAGAGAATTTTAGTTTATGCATGTTGGTTGTATAATTATGAGAATTGCTATAATTTGATATTGTTCTTCATCTTTTAATGCAATTGTTCGTCAATTCATAATCAATATTGGTAGAATTCTTCTCTTGTCTTAGAAAGCTTTTTACCTTTATTGAACTCAAATCATTCTTATTTTCTGTGATTATGAGAATGATGATTATACAACGGGTTTAATTGACATATGATTAAGAGGATTAGATAGGTCATGCCTAAGGAAGACGAATCGTATTACACCCTAGTTTAGTGTAATTTAGGTAGACGATTCGTGCCAACCGAAGATGGGTTATACTTTTTCATTGATTGTATGTATCCTATTAAAGACGTAGCTAATCCATTCCTAGGGAAGATGGGTCGTACCGCATCTTAGTGGTTAGGTGGACGGTCTGTGCCAACCGAAGATGGATTATACTTATTCTTTAATATGGTAACTTTTTGTTTATTTATAGCATGCATAGAATGAATTTCTCTAATTAAATATGATTAATCATTGATGTGTGGATAGCGGTAAAGTCAATACTCTACTCTTTCTCTCTCTTATATTTCAATTCTCTTTTACGTTTATTTTATGCACTTTTAATTACAAATTCAACCATCTTTTCTTTAGTTATTTTTAATCTTCACAAACTTGATAGCAATATCCTTGCAGTCCTTGAGGTTCGACACCCTCTCTGTAGCCTTATCCTACAAGGATTCGTCCTATTGCGAGTTGTTATTTATTATTGATATATTTTGGTAAACAAAAGACCACATCAACAGTGAAGACCATCTGGACACTCAACCAAGCCGTTCGGGCGTGGTCCTGTTTTGGGAAGAATTGTACTATTCTGGAAAGGCAGTCGTAGAAGACCGTCCGGACTCTCCACAGCCAGAGTAAAAATTTGTCTAGAATTAGGTTTTCTGAAGCATATAAATAAATGGCTCTAGGTTTGTTATTTGTAAGAATTCAATATAGAATTCCATAAGGATAGTTAAAAATCCGCTAGCTTTGTCAGTGTGTGTTCAACAGTTCGTGTGAAGTCTATCTTAGGGGTCGGCCCTAAGGTAAAGGATTCCATCAAAGACCCCTTCAAGAAGGAGACTTGGTTGGGAAGTGTTCATGATGGGCTTCGTGTTATAGATAAAGGTATGACTACTGCAATAGGTTTTGGGAGTACGAGTGCTTTGTAACTTGCTTTGTCTTTGGATAGTGGATTTCCTAGGTTTAGCTGCCCCGGAGTGGTTTTTCGCTTCATAGATTTTCCACTTTGTCAACAAATATCTTTTCTCTTTTATTTTCAACATTTAAGATATTTTGTTGCACACGAACACACACTTGGTTGTTTAGAAGTCATTATTTATTTTCAATTGGTATGAAAGCTTGGTACACTCTGGTTAAGATTTATTTCTTGAGTGTGATTTCTTGAATTCTATTTCTCTTCTTTTATTTTTATTAAGTCTCAAAATCTTAATTCAGTTCCTCCCTTTAATTGGACGAACTATGACTATTGGAAAGCCCGCATGCGCTTCTTTTTAAAATCTATTGACGTCTGGAAAATTGTTGAAACTGATTAGATTAAACCAGAAGAAACAGACAAAATTACTATTACTCAAACAAGCGCACGACTTTCCAATGATAACGCCCTCCATGCCCTATGTCAAGCACTTTCACCATCTTAATTCGCAAGAATTTCAAATTGTGAAGTTGCTAAAGATGCATGGCAAATTCTAAAAACAACATATGAAGGCATGAAACTGGTTAAATCTACCAAGCTTCAAATGTTGATTTCTAAGTTTGAAGAAATTAAGATGCTCGAAGAAGAGACATTTAGAGAGTTTTACACCAAGATTAGCGATCTAAGAAACTCGATGGCGAGTCTTGGGAAGTCAATCTCAGATGTAAAACTCATCTGAAAAATACTAAGATCTTTGCCTGAACGTTTCAAGATTAAGATGGCCACTACAGAAGAAAGCAAAGATCTGGAGGATGAAGATTGAAGAGCTGGTAGGATCTCTTCAAACATATGAATATTCCTTACCTTCGGTCAAAAAGGCAAAGACCATTACCCTCAAGGCATCTAAGAAGAAAACCCTAGAGTCTCATCTGACGAAGACTCGGATATTGATGAAGATACAGTGGCAATGTTAGCCAAGAACTTCGAGCAATTCATGAAGAATAATAAGTTCAAGAAGAAGTTCTCTGACAGATGGTGTGTTTTTTAATGAGTACTTGCAAGCGCACGAATCGTTCGCAATATAGTGTGTGGAAGTGCGAGGTCGAATCCACAGGGAAATGGTCAAATGTTGGTGTCTTGTTTAATCAACCTCATTTTAACCTAGTTCCAAAGGTTTGAGGATTGATTCAAGAGCAAAAGACTAAATAAAAGAGATGAAACTAAATATGCAAATTAAAAGGAACTAAGGCTAAGGAATCTACCAAACCAAATCCAACAACTCACATTCTTGGTTTCTACTTGAACACCCAAAGAACATTAAGCTTTGGATGTCATTCAAGTGTATTAACCACAAATGCTAGAACCATTAAATGAATCCAACTCAAAGATAAATCACAAAGAGTACCCATTTGAATTCAAATCCTCCAATGTTTCCATTCAATGAACAAATCACAATGGATATCATCATTCAAATCGATAAAACAATGTATCCATCGGTTGAAACACATTAAATGTCCTATATCTACTAACAACCACATTCATTGCAAAAGATAAAGCATTTAAATGAATGGAACTTGAACAACAAATATGATATATCATCAAATGTGCAAGTAGTATAACAAGAGTGTGAGTGTCATCAATGGAAAGATTTCATCCTCAACCTTAGTTGAGGTTACTAGCCTTCCATGATTAAGAACACCATAAGAAAATGAAGAACAAACATAGAAATAAAAGAAAAGCTTTACAAAGAGAAATGGTCTAAGAACAAAAGCTACTGAAATACACTATGAAATGAACGAAATTAAACCTAGCTACTGTTCTCTGAACTCTCTAACAAGGAGGCATGGCTATGGCTTTTATAGAAGGAAATTAGGGCTAGAAACCCATGTAAAATGACTCCTTTAGCCCCCTCTAGGGTTCCTCTCTTGCTAGAGACAACCAAGAACACGAAACCAGCGTGTTCTGCTGCGAAAATCAAAGGGAGAACTGCTTTTTGTCATGGAGAAGCTCCTGATTGGGTGTTCTGGCGCGCTTCTGCAAAAGTAAGTTCTGGGAAATTTCGATCGATCGATTAATATTCGATTGATCGACTTCGGGCAAAATTCGATCGATCGAATTTAAGTTCGATCGATCGAGTTCTTCAGAACTTCCGAATTTTCCAAGCAATTCCACATGAATTTTGCCATTTCTCACTTATTGACCTACAAAACATAAAAAACACAAAAACTAACCAAAGCATCAGAAAATAACAAGGCTAAAGGTCTAACTAATGTAAATCAAGGGGTCCAAATACACAATATTTGGCACTCATCAAATACCCCCAACTTACATTTTGCTAGTCCCTTAGCAAAAACAAAATGGAAAACAAAATCAAAGCATGAAACATAAGTCCTCTTTCGTGGGAGAAACGATTGCATTTAGCATATGCAACAAGCCTTTTAAACCCCTAGGGCTCCCTAGTGGACGAGTGAAGTCTCGTGAGGGTTTGCCAGAAATGATACCCACAAACATTGAAGTACTGAATTATCAATTGAGCAAAAATCATCATTCAAACACATGGTTCACACATTATGAGTGTTTTTAACAAAATGAATATCATATTATCATGTTATCAAAAATCGATCAACTCATAGATGGAAAATTGAGACAACATATGTTCAAAAGTGTAAGGTGTGAATAACATAGAGTCATGGGGTTTCGATTTTCCTCAAAGTACATATATCCAAAAATTCGCAGGACTTCCATCAAATAACCAAGGCTTATCTTACATTTATTATTATTTATTTATTATTTTTGTGTCGGCTGTGCAATGCTTGACTCCATTAAGCTTTCTAATTGACCCATGTAACGAGTGTTGGGCCAGTGACTCCCAAACCAGATGGTTTTAGGGCACTAGATGTAAAAACATCCCTAAAGGCTTAATTACTCAAGTCAAAAAGGTTACGAAGTCAAACTAGCCAAACAAACACCCAAGCTGAAATTCTCATCTTTTTACGCGAACACCCAATGCTTAATGAGGCAAGGGGCCCGGTTACTCAATGAGAAGTCAAATTGGTGATATTATTCTAAACATATTATATATATATATATATATATATATATATATATATATATATATATATATATATATATATATATAACAATAAGCCAAGGTTTCATCAACAAGTCATCCTACAAATCTCAAGATACATTATTTTTAATTCAAATCTCATACCCCACAAAAACAATGTTAATGTGCTTGTGATAAACAATTTAAACATGTCAAGTCTCTCTAATCCAAAGATGAGTCAAAAGATCTCTGATTTTAATGATATGCAAAATTCAGCATGTTAAACAAACCAATGAGATGCAAACCATAGTAAGATGTAACCATGCTCAACTAACAATAAGGTATATACATTAACAAGTATTAACAAAGCAAACATTAAATGCAAATAGACAGAAATGTCTACCCCACCCCCAAACTAGAATGACACATTGTCCCCAATGTGGCTAGAGATACAATACCGAAATGGTGATGCAAGCTGGGCACACTGCAAGAGAAGCGCTCCCCCAAACTTGAACAGCAGACACTGTCCTGAAAATCACAACTAAAACACAAGAAATAAAATCAAATGATAAGGAAAAATGATGAGGGTTGCCTCCCACAAACGCTAAGTTTTTAGTCTTCAACCAGACTTTCCATCCTGACGACAATTACTCCGAGTAACTCGGATCCTCTAAAAGGGTCGTCTCAACCTCCGAGCTCTGTAACTCCAAAAATGGCTTCACTCGTTGCCCGTTCACCTTGAACGTGCTGCCATTTTTTGGATCCTCAATCTCAATAGCCCCATAAGAAAACACTGATCGAACTATGAAAGGGCCTGTCCATCGAGATCGAAGCTTCCCTGGAAACAGATGCAGACGTGAATTGTAAAGAAGGACTTTTTGACCGGGCTCAAAGAATCGCCTCAATATGTTCTGGCCGTGAACCTTCTTCAAACGTGCTTTGTACATCCTAGCACAATCATAAGCATCGTTCCTCAGCTCTTCCAATTCATTGAGTTGGAGCTTCCTCTGTGAGCCAGCCTTTGTGAGATCGAAATTCAGCTGCTTAATGGCCCAGTAGGCTCTGTGCTCCAACTCCACAGGCAGATGGCATGCTTTCTCGTACACTATACGGTAAGGTGACATGCCAATCGGTGTCTTGAAAGCTGTCCGGTACGCCCATAATGCATTGTTCAACCGGAGAGACCAATCTTTCCTTGACGGGTTCACCATCTTCTCTAAAATCCTCTCGATCTCTCTGTTTGAAACCTCCACTTGTCCACTCGTCTGAGGGTGATAGGGAGTGGCAACCTTGTGCGTGATGCAATATTTCTTCATCAGCTGCTCGAAGACCTGGTTGCAGAAATGCTTTCCACCATCACTAATAATTGCTCGAGGAGTACCAAAACGAGCAAATATAGTGTCTTTTAAAAACTGAACCACAACTCTGTGGTCATTGGTCTTGCAGGCAACCGCCTCCACTCATTTGGACACGTAGTCCACTGCAACCAGAATGTATAGATAGCCGAAGGAGTTTGGGAAAGGTCCCATGAAATCGATGCCCCACACATCAAAGATCTCGACAATAAGAATCGGGTTGAGGGGCATCATATTTCGGCGTGAAATACTCCCTACCTTCTGACAGCGCTCGCATGAAACACAATAAGTGTGAGCGTCTTGAAAGATGGTAGGCCAATAAAAACCGCATTGCAAAATCTTTGCAGCGGTCTTCTTTGCATTGAAGTGGCCTCCACAGGCATGATCATGACAGAAGGAGATGACACTGGATTGGTCAGGCTCGAGAATGCATCTCCTAATGATCTGATCGGGACAATACTTGAACAAGTAAGGATCGTCCCAGAAAAAATTCTTCACCACGGACATGAATTTGGACTTATCTTGCCGCCCCCAATGCAAAGGCATTTGACCGGTGACAAGATAGTTCACTATGTCAGCAAACCATGGTGAGTGAGCATGAGCAATATGCATCAACTGCTCATCGGGGAAGGTCTCAGAAATGGGGACGGCTTCTTCCGTGAAGTCCACGGTAATCCTCGAGAGATGATTAGCCACCACGTTTTCGGAGCTCTTCTTGTCCCGAATCTCAATGTCGTACTCTTGTAAGAGCAAAATCCACCGGATAAGACGATATTTAGCATCCTTTTTGGAGAAAAGATACTTCAATGCCGCGTGATCTGAGTAGATGATGACTTTTGATCCTAGTAGGTAGGATCGAAACTTGTCCAGAGCAAATACGACTGCCAGTAGCTCCTTCTCAGTGGTCGAATAATTCAGCTGGGCTTCGTTCAGAGTTCGACTTGCATAATAAATGACGTGGGGAAGTTTGTCAATGCGCTGCCCCAACACAGCTCCAACGGCATAATCGGACGCGTCACACATGATCTCGAAAGGTGTACCCCAGCTCGGGGGCCGAATGATGGGTGTGGACATCAGAATTGCCTTCAAGGCCCCAAATGCCTTCTTGCAGTCCTCGTAAAAAATGAAAGGGGCCTCCTTCACAATAGTTTGCACAAAGGCCGGGCGATCTTGCTGAAGTCCTGGATGAATCGCAGATAAAATCCCGTGTGACCCAGAAAAGAGCGAACCTCTTTCACCGTCCATGGGGGCGGAAGGTTGGATATCAGGTCTACCTTCGCCTTGTCTACCTCTATCCCCCGATGAGAGATGACGTGGCCGAGCACAATTCCTTGCTGTACCATAAAGTGGCACTTCTCCCAATTAAGTACCAGGTTCTTCTCTTTACAACTCACCAAGACTAACGTGAGGTGGTACAAACACTCCTCAAAAGATGACCCGAAAATCGAGAAGTCGTCCATAAATACCTCCAAGAAATGCTCCACCATGTCAGAAAAGATGCTGATCATGCACCGCTGAAAAGTAACGGGTGCATTGCATAAGCCAAAGGGCATGCGTCGGTAGGCGAACGTCTCGAACGGACAAGTGAAGGTCGTCTTCTCTTGGTCTTCAGGGTCCACAGGGACCTGGTTATATCCAGAATAACCATCCAAAAAACAGTAATACTCATGCCCGGCCAACCGCTCCACCATTTGATCAATGAATGGAAGAGGAAAGTGATCTTTCCTGGTGGCGGTGTTCAGCTTGCGGTAGTCGATGCAGACTCTCCATCCAGACTGTACTCGAGTTGGGACCAACTCGCCTTCCTTGTTCTGCACGACCGTTACTCCAGCTCGCTTGGGCACGACATGAATGGGGCTCACCCATTTGCTGTCAGAGATTGGGTAGATGACTCCTACATCCAATAACTTGATTACTTCTCCTTTGACGACTTCCTGCATGGTCGGGTTGAGCCTTTTCTGTGGCTCCCTCGATGGTTTGGTGTCTTCCTCCAGATGTATCTTGTGCATAACCACCGAGGGGCTGATTCCCTTAATGTCCTCTATGGTCTAGCCTATAGCTTCTTTGTGCTCTCTCAACACATCTAACAATTTCTCCTCCTGAGAAGCATGTAGATCCGAAGCTATGATTACAGGAAAAGTTTCGGCTGGACCTAGGAACTTATACTTAAGATTGTTCGGCAGGGGCTTAAGTTCCTTCTTAAGAGGCTCAGGTACTGTTCCTTCCTCTTCTTCCTTGCTCACCTGAGGACCAAACTCTAAAAGGGCATTTGCTTGCTCAAGTAACTCATCCAAGTCCAGATCCTCTCCGAATTGAGCAAAGCATGCCTCCAGGGGGTCTTTGGTGCTTGATTCTTCTTTTATGATTTCCTCAATCAAGCAGGCACTTCCAATTTCATCGCACTCCCTCGGCCTCTTGCTGATGTCAAAGATGTTCATCTCCACTGTCATATTGCCGAAGGAGATCTTCATTACCCCCGTCCTACAGTTGATTAGGGCATTAGCCGTAGCTAAGAATGGTCACCCGAGGATCACCGGTATTTGAACTCCAACGTTCTATACCGGCCCGGTGTCAAGCACTATAAAATCCACATGGAAATAAAACTTGTCCACCTTAATCAAAACATCCTCCACTATTCCCCGTGGTATCTTAACTGACCGATCAGGCAGCTGTAGTGTCATGGAGGTGGGCTTCAATTCTCCTAACCCCAATTGCAGGTAAACTGAATAGGGCAAGAGATTGACACTGGCTCCAAGGTCTAGCAGTGCCTTTTCAATGTTGCTGATGCCTATTGTGCAGGAAATAGTAGGACATCCGGGGTCCTTATACTTGATAGGCAGCCTACACTGGAGGATTGAGCTGACTTGCTCGGACAAACAAACTTTTTTCGGGACATTGGTTTTCCGCTTTATAGTTACCAAATCCTTCAAGAACTTAGAGTAAGACGGCACTTGCTGAATGGCATCCAAGAACGGGATGTTGATTTGCACTTGTTTGAACACCTCCAGAATGTCCTCGAACTTTCCTCCCTTCTTTTGCACGAGAAGTCTATCAGGGAATGGCGCCTTAGGTATGAACGACCTAGGATGAGTCTCTATGGTTGGAGCTAATGTAGATGGCTTGGCATCTCTCTTCTCTACGCTCTTACTTCCTTGTCCTTCTTGTGCAGCAGGGTTTTCTCAGGGTGAACCACTTGGTTGTCCACTTGTTTCCCTGACCTCAGTGTGACAACAGCTTGTACATGCTCCAGCCCATGCACTGCATTGGATGAATTTCCCTTATGGAACTGCAACTTTGGATTTGGTACAGGCTGACTAGGGAGCTTTCCCATCTCTCTCGCCCCCAGGTGACTAGCAATTTGCCCTATCTGGGTCTCCATCTTGGCAATAGCTTGAGTGTTCACCATGGTAGCATTCTTCACGTCATTGATGGATTGGCCTGTAAGCTGGATGAAAGCCTTAAGAGTGTCTTCCAAAGAAGACTATGAAGAAGAGGCAAGGGCTTTAGTAGGGGGTTGGTATGATGGTGCTGGCTGGGATGGACGGCTTTGATGGTGAATCGGCTGATGAAATCCAGGGGGTATTGAGTATGGGATTGGTGAGGAACTCCCCCTTCAGTCATAGGCTGGTTCTGCTTCCAAGAAAAGTTGGGGTGGTTCCGCCACCCTGGATTGTATGATTCTAAGAAAGGTCCAATGGCTTGCTTCCTATAGTCGTTGAAAGCATTAACTTGCTCCATTGGTGACTCGACAAAAGCCGGCAATGATGGGCAAGTCTGTGCTAAGTGCATGGGACTAGCACAGATGGAACAGCAGTCAACATGGAATGGATTGGCAGCATTCATGGATTTGCTAACAACTAGGGCTTCGACCTTTTTGGTGAGGGCATCTATCTTCATTTTTAATTCTATATCCTCCTTAACCTCGTAGATGCCTCCCTTCTTCTGAATGCAAGCAGCCTTATCTCGACAGCTTGAAAAATTCCACTGTTGGGAATTGTCGGATAACTGATCTAAGGTCCTATATGCCTCTTCTCCCGTCAAACTCAGAAATGCGCCTTCATTCATCAACTCGATCATGCTACGGTTGGATAGAGTTAATCCTTGATAGAAGAATTGCACGAGTCTCCACTTCTCGTATCCATGTGGAGGGCACTTAATCAGCATATCTTGAAATCTCTCCCAACTCTCAGAAAATTTCTCATCTTCTTCTTGAGTAAATGAGCTTATCTCCTTTCTACACTCATTGACTTTGGACATGGGTAAGAATTTGTTGTAAAACTTGTTTAGCAAGTTTTCCCAAGAAGTGATGGAACCAGGCATGTTTGAATCCAACCATGCCTTGGCTCTATCATGGAGTGAGAAAGGAAAAAGCCTAAGATGCACAGACTCTTCAGAAAATTTTTGAAATTTGAAGGTGGCACAGATGTCTTTGAATTTCTTCACATGGCTATAAGGATTTTTGAGGTCCAAGCCATGGAATGCGGGTAGGAGTTGGATGACATGAGGCTTCAAGTCAAAGTGAGTGGCATTGGTTGGGGGTAACACTATACATGAAGGAGAATTTGTTGCAACGGGTGCAAACAAATCCTTAAGTGTCCTAGTATGATCAACGTTTTCTCCCTGATTCCTCTCATTCTCATTTGCATGCATCTTATCTCCCATCTCAACAGAATTTCTAAGACTTCTCCTATGGGTTCTTTCAATTTCGGGATCTAAAGATGTCAAGTCTAGGTTCAATGATCTTCTACCAAGCATACACCAAGCATACACAAATGTTTAACCAAAAGACAAACAAAAGAAAAGAATTTGCTAATGGGGAACAAAGTTCTCCAAAGTACAATCTAGGCTAGTTCCCAGGTAGGTGTGGGGGGTCACATTGGACACACTTAAATCCCAAGACCTTTCCTTGCCAGAATTCACTTTGTTATTGCCCTTAGATAGCTAAGTAGACCCACACTAGCAAATTTTTTTTTTTTTTTTTAAATCAAAGAAAAATAACACAACTAAGACAAAATGTAAAGACTAACAAAAATGCATACAATTTACATAAAGATAGCAGCAAAAGTAAAAATAAGAATACTTACAAATTGGTACCAAAAAGAATTTTTTTGGTAAAAATTTCTGCTACTGATTTTATCCAGGAGCTGCCTTCTGAGTTGAGGTCGATCGATCGATCGAATTTTTGAAATGATGCAGGAACAGAAACAGGAACAAAAACTCATTTTTTTTTTTTTTTTTGTTATCTTTTGTTAGAACAAAATAAAACAAATTGAGGGTAATATGAAACACAAAGTACACAGACTTTGAACTAAATTATAATGAGGGGTAAATACCTTTTCCCCCCATCAATTACCAGCCATTGTCAACATGCCCCCATGAACTGACACCTCGACCAAAAGAGAGCATCCAACTACCAACTTTACATACTTTGCCTCCCTCGGTCAGGGAATCCCGTTAATTTGGACGGAATATTCCATTTTTGGGCGTTAATTTTGGTTTAAAGACCAAAATGCCCTCCAATAGTACTTAATAAAAAAAATATTAAAATTAATATGTTTAAAAAAGTTGAGGGCATTTATGTCATTTTTGAATTTGAGTTAGGGTATCTCGGTCTTTTTACGAATTAAACTGACGGAAGGGGGCAAAGTATGTAAAGTTGGTAGTTAGATGCTCTCTTTTGGTCGAGGTGTCAGTTCATGGGGGCATGTTGACAATGGCTGGTAGTTGATGGGGAAAAAAGGTAAATACGCTTTATAATGAACTAAAAGAAAATTAAACAAACAGCAAAATACTATTAAAAAGAAACAAATTATGAACAAAATGAACAAAATGGACTAAAAAAAGGTACTGGAACAGAGATACTCACCTAGTTGCGAGCTGCTGCTGTGCAGAAATTCGTTCAATCAAAGTATATTTCGATCGATCGAATATATTTTCAATCGATCGATTTTATATTAGGCGGATGCTAACTCGCTCGATCGAAACTCGATCGATCGAATTTATTTTCGATCGATCGATTCTTCAAGGCACCCAGTAAGTTGCAAATGCTGCAGAACAGATCCGGGAGGAACAAAGAAAGAACTTAGAATGCAAAACAGAAGCTAAACAACAGAAAAATGAAACAAAAATCTATCTAACTAGTAGAAAAACAAAATCAATCAAACAAAAACCAATTATTGAACTGATTTCCCCGGCAACGGCGCCAAAAACTTGGTGTGTGTTTTAATGAGTACTCGCAAGCGCACGAATCATTTGCAATATAGTGTGTGCAAGTGCAAGGTCGAACCCATAGGGAAATGGTCAAATGTTGGTGTCTTGTTTAATCAACCTCATTTTAACCTAGTTCCAAAGGTTTGATGATTGATTCAAGAGCAAAAGACTAAATAAAAGAGATGAAACTAAATATGCAAATTAAAAGGAACTAAGGCTAAGGAATCTACCAAATCAAATCCAACAACTCACACTCTTGGTTTCTACTTGAACACCCAAAGAACATTAAGCTTTGGATGTCATTCAAGTGTCTTAACCACAAACTCTAGAACCATTAAATGAATCCAACTCAAAGATAAATCACAAAGAGTACCCATTTGAATTCAAATCCTCCAATGTATCCATTCAATGAACAAATCACAATGGATATCATCATTCAAATCGATAAAACAATGTATCCATCGGTTGAAACACATTAAATGTCCTATATCTACTAACAACCACATTCATTGCAAAAGATAAAGCATTTAAATGAATGGAACTTGAACAACAAATATAATATATCATCAAATGTGCAAGTAGTATAACAAGAGTGTGAGTGTCATCAATGAAAAGGTTTCATCCTCAACCTTAGTTGAGGTTACTAGCCTTCCATGACTAAGAACACCACAAGAAAATGAAGAACAAACATAGAAATAAAAGAAAAGCTTTACAAAGAGAAAGTGTCTAAGAACAAAAGCTACTGAAATACACTATGAAATGAACTAAATTAAACCTAGCTACTATTCTCTGAACTCTCTAACAAGGAGGCATGGCTATGGCTTTTATAGAAGAAAATTAGGGCTAAGCCATGTAAAATGACTCCTCTAGCCCCCTCTAGGGTTCCTCTCTTGCTAGAGACAACCAAGAACACGAAACCAGCGTGTTCTGCTGCGAAAATCAGAGGGAGAACTGCTTTTTGTCATGGAGAAGCTCCTGATTGGGTGTTCTGGCGCGCTTCTGCAAAAGTAAGTTCTGGGAAATTTCAATCGATTGATTAATATTCGATCGATCGACTTTGGGCAAAATTCGATCGATCGAATTTAAGTTCGATCGATCGAGTTGTTCAGAACTTCAGAATTTTCCAAGCAATTCCACATGAATTTTGCCATTTCTCACTTATTGACCTATAAAACATAAAAAAACACAAAAACTAACCAAAGCATCAGAAAATAACAAGGCTAAATGTCTAACTAATATAAATCAAGGGGTCTAAATACACAATATTTGGCACTCATCAACAGACTAAAGAAGGCTCCCCACACAGCTGAGCCAGAAGAAGCTGAGAAGAAGGATCCAAGGGGTCCTCAATGCTTTGAATGCTTAGGCTTCGGGCACATCAAAACTGAGTATGCAAATCTGAAGAAACTAAAAGGGAAATCCATTACTGCTACTCTTAGCAATGAGTCTAAGAAGTAAGAAGAAACTTTTGAGGAAGAAAAGTTCCTTGCCTTAGTGGCCTCATATGATGAAAATGAGGATTCTTAGTCCTACTACTCTGAGAATAGTGATGAAGAAGATATGTAGACTGCCTGTCAGCTTCAAAATGTAGAGTTCTTAAAGCTAAGAGAGAAGTACAAACAGCAAGTGCTAGAGCTAAACAGCCTAAGGACTGAGAAGACCACTATGTTGATAAAGATCAATGATCTAGAAGAGAGGCTTCTAGAGACACGGTTACAACTAGAGAGAGTCTTTGACGAGAAGCTGACTCACATGCTCTCCATTCAGAAGTGCCCTATTGACAAGATCAGACTCGGGTATGTTCCTCCTTCTACTTTTGATACTCCTTCTACTTCCCAGACTTTTTTTGTTATGGAAGGAGAAGTTCCAGCTATTCCTTAGCCTCTAGCCAAGCTTCCTATCAGAAGAAAGCCTCCCACATGCCATCATCGTGGTGAGCTCGGGCACATTAGACCTAAGTGCCCACATCGGCAAGCTCTGAGGAAGACATATCGGCAGGCTTTTAAAACTCCCATGTGTCACCAATGTGGAGTTAGCAATCATGTTCAGCCCAGGGGTCCTCCACCTCAAAAGAAGCCACCCAAGCATCATGGACCTCCTCCCAGAAATCCTATTCCAAGGCATTAGCAGCAGCATAATCCTCCTCCAGCAAACAAGACTTGGGTCCCCAAGAAGACTTATGTGGAGAAACAGAAGACTCCAAAAAAGGAAGCCTTCTATGAAGGAACACTCTCTGTTAGCTCTTTCATGCAATATTTGATCAGATATATGGAGCTGCAGGTAAAAAAGGGAGGACAGGACAAGGAAGAGTGGTAGCGGGCTAACCGGCTACGTGGATTTTAAATTTATAAGTTTACCACTCGCAACAGTACGAATCAATTGTACTATAGTAAGAGTGATCGAACCACAGAGATTATTGGTTGTTTTGCGTAATAGGATATCTACAGGAATGTATCTAACTTAACTTAAAGATAAAAATAAAAGCAAGGGTTGTAGAATTGAAGCTACAACAATAAAGTGAAGGAATGAAAGCGGAAAATGAAAACAAACTAAGAGAAAACTTAGGGTATTGATCTTGTCCAATCCTCAACCAATGAAATGCTTAAAGTCTATATGGATCTTCCTAACATACATGATATGAGTGCGTAATGGGCGTCAACCATTACGACGACCTCGACATGAAAACACTTTTGTTAAGACGTAGTTATAAAGAACCTAGTTTTACATTAATCAACTCCACATAAAGATTAGTCTATAATTGAAAAACGTTTACGATACGAAAGGTGTGGAGTGATTAATGCTCCCTAACTTACTACTCTACAACACATCCTAATAAGCATACACAATATATGGAAATCCTAGTTAGGCCGCAATGATAAGGTATCTAGTTTTACACCGAACGCATCACGTAAAAGTTACACTATAATTGAAAAACGGTTTAAACTACCAAAGGTGTGAAACGACCGGTATTCCCTAGTATACCCTATAAGGTGACTCTAATGAGAAAACACACATTATGTCAAAAAGCATCATTGCACAAGACATCATTCTCTTTCAAAAATGTTGATTTTACTCATGAATCCAAGAAAACTCATAGACAAGCATAACTCTTTTTCATGGATAAATGGATTGAAATATTGAAAACAAAACCTTTTAGCATGGGTTTTACAATCCTCTAGCCTTACACAATCATCAAACATATTAAGAAAATCTCAAGAACATCAAGAACACTTCATGGTTTTTGGAGAGGATTTTGATCAAACCCTAAGAACTAAATTAGCTAGACATAATTGAATCTAATCTACGCATGAAAATTAACCAAAAACAGGAAAGAAAACAAAATTTGAATAAACTAATAACACTATATTAACATAAGAAGATTCAGATTACAAACGGAAATGAAAATCATTAAAATTAACTAAGAAGATACACCTGAGAAAATGGAAGTCCCAAGAAGATGCATGATAAACTATTGATGCTCTGGAAAATAAAGTCAGGAAAGCAGACATCTCTCTCTCACTCATGCCTCATATATATAGAGGAAGATATTTACAAATATCTAAGAAAGAGATAAGATAAGAGATATTTCTGAAATATCTGAAAATATCTAAAAAAATCTAAAAAAATCTAGAAAATATCTAACAAATATCTAGAAATATCTAACAAATATCTAAAAATATCTAGAAATATCTAACAAATATCTAACAAATATCTAGAAATATCTAGAAAATATCTAGAAATATCTAGAAAATATCTAACAAATATCTAGAAATATCTAGAAAATATCTAACAAATATCTAAGATACTAAAAATATCAAGGAAGAGTGACATGTCAACATTGTTCCAGATTGTTCCGAAAATATCCAAATTCGATCGATCGATTATAAAGTCGATCGATCGCATTCGTGGTTGCTTTGTCTCGATCGATCGCATCTCGCACGATCAATTTTTCTTCGACTGATGATTCGATCGATCGATTATAAAGTCGGTCAATCGATTTGCCTTAGCCGATTCTTCACTTGGCAGGAGCAACTTTGAACTCTGGAAATGACCAAATCGCCTTTGATGTATTTCAGGTCTAATTCAGGTGTTTTGAACTAGATTTCAACTAAGACCTGAAAATAAGACAAAACACTAAAACAGAACAAAATATTATATTTACAACACAAACTAGGTATAACAAATGTAAATTAAGGGGTCTTGAATCGAATAATTCAAGACTTATCAAAGAGGACACCCACTCCCTGAGGGAGAGCGGATCTACCTATTAGATGAGGTCACACATGCCTAGGATTTTGGTTCCTAAATCCTAGAGCATGACAGGTACACTTGCATTGCATTGTTATGTGATCTGATCTTATGAATTCTTTGCATGATTGTGTGGAACCATCTTTTTCTATCCCTATATACCCTATTGTTTGTCTTGAGTTATTTCTACAAGTATTAAATAGGTATGATAGAAAAAGCACGTCGAGCGGCTGCCTTTCTATCTTGGTATAGTCAAACCCCTCTCCTTGAAGTCAGGTTTGTCCTTACTGTACATGCTTGGACTAGATTTTTTCCTTTTCCTGTGTAGCATGGTGCAAGTAAAAATCAAAATAGTGCTGCTTCTTAGGAGGAGAGTATCAGATGAGGGTGACTAGGCCCTAGTATGATAAGGTTTGACTTTTGACTAATCAAATTGTGAAAATTCTCTCTTTAGAAAATTTAGTTACTTTAAATCATATTAGCGAAGATCAGACCTTAATGAGAAAGTCTTCACACACACAAGCATTGCATGAGTTAAGTAGATTGTTTAAAAAATTCTTCTGTAAGAAAATCTTTTGCTAGCTAATTACTTAACTCTCTGTTATATTTTAGCATCAATGTTAAAATGTTATTGAAATGCATTATCAGCTTTTTATACATGCGTGTTCTGAAAATTATTTTCGGAAAATATTTTTCTACTCTCTTTCCCTCTATTTTTCATCTTTTTGTGTAAAGCGTCCGGACAGTGGCTCTGTATGTTCGGACGGTGCGGCAGGTTTGTCCGGACATTCCTAATTTAGGTCAGGACATGCGCTTTTGTGCGATATCTTAAGTGGCACTACGTCCGGATGACATTAGTGATACGTTCGGACAGTGAACCCTTGAGGGTTAAATCGCATTCCCCCTGCGCTATACATCATTTTTATCCTTTCTTTTTGAATTTTTGTCATTTTGTGCATTTTTCTTTGCCCTTTTAATGTGTCTTTCTCACGTGTTCTTGTCCTTTTGCAATTTCTCTCCACCCTAGGTACGATTCTCTCCCTTTTTACTAATTTCTTTTAAGTTTTTTTTGCTTAAAATAGTGGCTTTTTAGGGATTATTATGTTAGTATTTTGGCCTCATTCTGTGTTTTGGACAAAATCACTTGTATGTGAAAAGATGCTGTAAACAGGGATTTCACTATTCAGAGCTCTCTCAGAAGACTTTGCATTGCAAAGATTTCGGTTCCCTGTCAGCCGTCCGAACGATCGAGCCATCCCGTCCGGACGCCCATCTGACCACTGTTCCATCCGTCCGTACGACGTGTCATACCGTCCGAACGCCAGTCAGACCAAGCATCATCCGTCCGGACGACGTACATTTCCGTCTAAACCTCCACTATGTCGAGAATGTTCTATCCAGCTTGCATCCATCCGGACGTCTCAGCAGCACGTCCGGACGCCTCTCGGTACTCGACTAGTCTCAGATTCTTTCCAAGTTCCAATAAAGGAAAGATCATCCAACCGTCCAGACGATGTGGTATCCCGTCCGGACGCGCCTCTCCGAAAGGCAAGAATCGCAATTCAAATATCACCGTCTGGACGTCTGTCAGTCTTGGTCCAGACGCGAGTGCAACTAATATGGAAATTGCCGATTCGACTTCAACCGTCCAGACGACTACCTCTCATGGTCCGGACACGCGCATAGCAGATATGGAAATTGCGTGTTGAAGTTCAACCGTCCGGACGCTCATCCCCCATGGTCCTGACGCGCAAAGTCGTATAAGGAAATTACTTGCAGTGGACGTGCGACCGTCCGGACGATGTGCCATCCCGTCTGGACGTGGCTCTTAAACAGGAAAGATTTCTCAGCGAAATTTTTGGAAAATCCTGTCGCACAGTTGTCCGTCCGGACGGTCCATGTCCACCATCCGGACGGCGCCCAGCTATATTTTGCCTGACGCTCGTTTGAGCCCCCAGCCTATAAATAGAGCCCCCTGGGCATTGAGAACTACAAGAATTCGGTATTTAATTCAACAACGGCTCATAGACGTGATATTTCCTCTGAAGCCATTGCAAGTGTGCTGTTGCTGCGCTACATCTGAAGTCTATCTTAGGGGTTGGCCCTAAGGTAAAGGATTCCATTGAAGACCCCTTCAAGTAGGAGACCTGGTTGAGAAGCGTTCATGTTGGGTTACACGTCAGAGAGCAAGGTACGACCACTGCATCGAGTATATGTGAGTGTTACTATCTTTTATCTAGCTTTGTCTTCTAAATAGTGGAATTCCTGGGTTTGGCTGCCCCGGAGTGGTTTTTCTCTTGATTGAGTTTTCACTTCGTCAACAAAAATCTCTGTGTCTTTTACTTTCCGCTGTGCTTATTTTCGTTGACACTTTACGCACACACTTGTTATTTTAGAAGTCAAATTCAATTTTCATATTATATTTTGAGTTTTTGTGAATTATAATGTGGATTATTGCTCATATTCTCTGTGTTGGGTTGAGATAGTGCCTATTATCTGATTTGTGATATTTTTTGTTATTTATGTGTTTGTAATTTTTGGGATAGTCCATTTTACATCTGTCATAATGCCCAATTTTTTTTTTTTTTTGAACTGACAGGACTTAATGTTTTCTTGATTTATTTATTTATTTATTTATTTTTTTTTTTGTGGAATATTTTTTGTTTTTAGTTAAGGAAATATGTCTTTAGACGACTCTCCACCCCGAGTCAGGCAAAGGGTTGAAGAATCTATTGCTAACAGGTGCCTCCGCATGGAAAAACGGCAAGTCCTTTCAGAGTAGAATCTTCTCCGCGTTGATCTGAGGGATCCGGTCCTACTCCTTATTGGCCAGATGCTTTTGGGAAATCAGTGGGAGTATCTCTACAACTGTGCCTGCTCGACTTTTCCTAGACTGGTGCAGGAATTATATGGCCATATGATTATCATTCAGGATGATGACAAAGGCCTGATCATGCATACTATGTTCAGAGGGCACACCATTCAGATTGATCCCTAGCTTATCAGTGCTATGCTCGGGGTCCCAGCTCTGCCAGTTTCAGGTGTTCCATTCCTTGCCGGTGTTGAGGCTCCCAGCATGGATTATCTCCATGATTTCTTTGGTACTAGACCACAAGGGGAGGAGAAGTCCCACTCTCAGATCAGGATTGGTGCCTTTGCTCCCATGCACCGGTTTTTGGTGAAGGTAGTTGTGACCAACTTCTGGCTTCAAGCTCATCGGAGTGAGCTTACTCTTAAGAAGGCCACCCTTCTTTATGCCATTGTGATGAGAACACCCTTTTGTCTATGCAAGCACATTTTGCACACTATGTTCAAGGTTCGTGATGAGACGAACACCAGTCTATCCTTTGTGTGTTTGATCACTCAAATCTGTCTTTAGGTTGTGATAGACATTTCAGATTTTGAGCCGAAATCGAGGATTCCAAATCCTCTTGGAAAATAGACTTTCATGAAGTCTAATCCTCAGCTGCAGCACGAGGGTCAAGGCGAAATTCCTCAGCCTCCACTAGTTCATGTTGATACCTCAGCTACTGCATCATCATCACAAGCTGTGCCTCCTTCCTTCAATATTGAAGCTGCTTTTGCTTAGCTTATGTCTTCCATGGGATCTCTCCAGTGGGAAGTTAATCTTATTGGAGAGCGTGTCGAGCAGAGTCAGATCAACATTCGGGAGTGCCTGAAGTATCATCACCCGAAGACTGATGATGATGAAGATTGAGAGTTTTTATAACTCTCTTTATTTGTTCTTCTTTATTGTTGCCTTGAGAACAATTTACTTTTCTGAGACTTTGTGTATTTTGTTAACAATACTAATGGCTTTTCTCTTTGAAAAATAAATGGACTTCTAATTTATACAAGTGTGTGTGAACAGTGTGCAATAAAATATTAAATGCGGAATTTAAAGGAGACAAATATTTTGTTGACGAAGTGGAAGCTCAATTAAGAGAAAAACCACTCTGGGGCAGCCAAACCCAAGATATCCACTATTCAGAAGACAAGACTAGATACAAGATAGTAACACTCACATACCCCTGATGCAGTGGTCGTACCTTGCTCTCTAACGTGTAACCAGACATGAACGCCTCCCAACCAGGTCTTCTACCAAAAGGGGTCTTCAATGGAATCATTTACCTTAGGGCCAACCCTTAAGATAGACTTCATAGCTGATCAACTTACACACTTGGCAAGAGCTAGAGAGCTAGCAGATCTTCAATATCTCCCTAAACACTCTCTCTAAGCTATAGAGAATTCACTACCGAATTCTGTGTTGAAAGCAAGCCCCAAGCCTCTTATTTATAGGCTTTGGAAATCCAAAATCGAATCAAAAATGGAGTCTGAGGCACGCGCGTCCGGACCGGAGCCAGGGCCATCCGGACGGGCAACGTTTTCCTTGTCTGAAAAGTAATTCTGGAATTTTCCTCAAGGCCGTCCGGACAGGCAAATGTTTCCATCCGGACGAGGTCCTTCCGGACGCTTCTACTAGCCGTCCGGACTCTCAATTTGCATTATTTTTCTTAGCTTTCCAACGATGCCAATTTCGTCCCAATCCGATATTTGAGTAAAATGTTATGACCAAAATACCCGAGGGTGTCTGGACGGCTTGATCGAGCGTCCAGACGGTCAACTGCAACCACCTTTGCAAAATAGCACCGAAAGCTTCCATAACAAGGCCGTGTCCGGACGGTGTTGCCCTAGCGTCCAGACGGTTGCACTTCGGCTGCACGAAATTACCATAATAAGGCTTGGAGCGTCCGGACCTTGAAGGTTGACGTCTAGACGGTAGCTGCCGTCTTCCCATAACTGTGTCTTGAGGCAGAAACCCTAATGCTTGCCAAACACTGAATGGCGTCCGGACGGTATAGCCACATCGTCCGGAGGGATGCACTGGAACACTGGGATCTTCTCGAACTTTGAAGAGCATCCGGACAATTTGCCATTACGTCCGGACGGATGCAAACTTGAACTGTTCGAAGCTTCTAGACATTGATGGGCGTCCGAACGGAAAGTTCTTGTCGTCCGGACGGATGATGCTTTGACAGATGAGGGTCCGGACGGTATGACACGTCGTCTGGGCGGCTGGCAGGGAACCGAATTTTCTGACTTGCATACTGTGCAGAATCTTCTGGAAGCTCTTCTGAATAGCTGAATCCCTGTTAAACAGCATCATTACAATGAAGTGATTTTGTCCAACAAAATGTGGCCAATTACAAACCAACAAACTCCCCCTTTGGCCATTCTGGGACAAAAATCACTTGACTGGTTAAAAATACAATGCCGGTCCAAATCAAAAATTACTCCCCTTTTTTGTCATAAAAGGACAAAGGGTAAAACAGAGTAATGAGAAAAACCACACAACAATTACTCCCCCTCAAAGTCTCAGAAGTATAAGGGTAAACAGAGTAATAATATCTATAGACAAAAACTTTCTAAAATCCAAAACGATAGGAAAATAGAGAAAAGTCTGCAAGTGGCCCAAAAGAGAGGAACATAAGTCCTCCAAGTATCAAATCCTGCTTATCCACTGAAATCAAGTAATGGAGAGAAATTCGTATAAAAGGCTGGATTTGTACCAATTGAAAAATAAATGGACTTCTAATTTATACAAGTGTGTGTGAATAGTGTGCAACAAAATATTAAATGCGGAATTTAAAGGAGACAAATATTTTGTTGACGAAGTGGAAACTCAATTAAGAGAAAAACCACTCAACAATTACTCCCCCTCAATGTCTCAGAAGTACAAGGGTAAATAGAGTAATAATATCCACGGACAAAAACTTTCTAAAATCCAAAACAATAGGAGAATAGAGAAAAGTCTACAAGTGGCCCAAAAGAGAGGAACATAAATCCTCCAAGTATCAAATCCTGCTGATCCACTGAAATCAAGTAACAGAGAGAAATCCGTAAAAGCTGGATTTATACTACATCGGCTTTTAGCTCAGGGAGCCGGGAACCACGGACTGAAAATCCTTTAATCTCTTGATTTTGCAAAGCCTAAAACTGGTTATCCGCAGATTGACATCCTCTAAGCAACTGGTCTGCAAGATAACTGAGGAGAGTCACCACTGAACCTCAAACTGATGCAGATCTGAGGGAATGCTACGGAAGGCTCTGCATGAGCTAGGGGGACAAGCTCATCTTAATCCTGAGACCTTTGGAATTTGAACATCCAATCTTCAACAACAGTCAGTTTTCCAAAGGATCCATCTGTCAAACATTGTGCTGGGAGTCGCTGGATGTCATATTCCTAAATCAAAACCAACTAGAAATACTTCCAAAAATACCATTAGATCCTGTTAGTTCCAAAAATAATGTGGTATTTAAGACGGCTGTCAAATGGATGCCAAAGAGAAATATAAGCAATGCAGCTACTCATAAGGCATAAATATATCAAGATCAGCCCAACACACAGACAGAGAAGGATTTTCATGCACACTATCTCAAGAAAATATCCCAACATAAGAATAGGTCCGTCCGGATGCTTCACACTGAAAAATAGAAAACTGAAGAAAAATTTGCAGAATTTAATTTTTCTCAAGTCAGTTTCAAAACACGCATGTATAATCCATTGATAACACAATCAGAGAGCATCTCAAAACTAAGCAGAGATATAAAAAAGAGTTTGAGATTTTAATTAGCACAAATATTTTCTTGGACATAGAAAATTCAAATAGACAACTCAACTCATGCAATGTGTGTGTGTGTGAAGACTTAACCCACAAGGTATGACTATCACAGATATGACAAAGAACAACTAGATTTTCTAGGCAAGAGAGAAAATCAGTGATAGATAAGTCAAAAGTCAAACCTTATAACTTACTAGGGTCTAGCCACCCTCATCTGATACACTCCCCCTAAGATGCAGCACACAATTGTTTTACTTGTATCATGAAGGACAAGGTAAATTTTTTACTTGCACGTAGAGGGCAAGGCATAATGCAAATCCAGCACATAAGTAGGTGATTATACAACTAAAGAACATAAATCATATGTTTTACTGCTTGATTCTTATGGTGCTGCAACCTAGAGAGAATGCCAGAGTGTTTAGGTTCTAGGTTCAACTAGCATGTGGTCAATTTAACCATCTTATAAAAAACCTCTTCTCTTATCCAGAATTTCTAGAAACAAAAAGTCAGAGAAGGAAAGATGTACCTTTAGGGGAGTCTTGGATAATGCACATTTTTATCACATGAGGAAATAAGCTATCCTACTTTTGTATATACAAGAAAACACTTGGCAAATTATAGTCATAAACTCTCAATTATATCTAAGCAAAGTAAATTAATACACAAAGAATTGAGAGATCAGGTGAAAATACATGCAATATCTGATATGCCAAGAGAAAAAAAAAAAAAAAAATCCTACAAATTCTCCCCAGTTTTTTTTTTTTTTTTTTTTTAATAAAAAAAATAATGCAATATGGAAATGACATCATATGCAAGGCAAGATCAAACCTGATGATGACAATACAGAAAAACAGTCGCTCGACCTGCTTTTTTTGCCTTCCCCAAAAAATGCTTGCAATGCTCTCTAAAGAGAATAGGGGGCACAACAAACTGTTTCCTAGATTGCATAGTAAGCACACAAATATAACAAGTAATTGTGCAAGCAATCAAACCTGATGCCTTAGGATTAGGAACCGAATCCTAGGCATGAACACCTTCTCCTGCTAGGTGCGTTCATTCCCCCTCACGGGGTGAATGGTCTCATCACACTTGACCCATACCTGCTTGACCCGAGGCGGTGGCTTGCAAGTCTTGTCCATCTTGTCCATTCTCCTTAGCATACCTTGCATTAGGCTCAGCAATCCTTCATAGGCATGGCTGTCATTAGGCTTCTGCGGCTTTCTCTTATAGCGCCTTCATTTGTTTTTCTTTGTTTTGCCACTCTGATTGGCAGGAACAAACTTTTACTGATGCCGTGGAGCTTGAAGAGCCGTAGGAGATAGAGTGCTCCCTGATGTAGCTCTTGTTGGTAGCTTATTTGGCTTTTGATCCTGGAGCTGTGGACACTTGAGTCGGATGTGATCGATGATGCTGTAGTGATGGCAGGTGTGCAAGCTTCTTTTGCTTGAATGCTTCTTAACATTCTCTGCAGAATTATAGTTAGCATTCTTACAAATAACATTGCGCTTACCTTTTATATGTCTCCTATGCGGAGGGACATATTTTGATGATGAAGAATCATCAACTTCACTTTTCCTCATAGCATCCTGCTTAATCCAAGGCCTGTGGGATTTCAACAAATAACAATTTGACCTAATATGACCAATTTTCCCACAATTATGACAAGTAGGAACAAACTTACCTCGTGTTCCTGATTCCTTGGGCTTGGGCATCACACAATTATTGAAGCAAGAATTATCCAAACAAGCAGTGTCTACTATCACAGGCTTAATAATAATGGAATCTAATTCAGAATCAGAAGCATGTGAAGTAGAAGCACTCAAATCATCAACAATTAAACTAGGCTTGTTAGGAACATCTGAATGAATACAAAGCATGCTCTTCAAATTATCACTTGAGAAATTTTTCAAGAGATTATCAGATTCTTTTAATTTATTCTCAAGTGTATCAATAATGTTAAACAGCATTGTGATTTAGACAATTGCATAATTAATGACTCTTTTTCTTGCTTCACCTTTTTAAGCTCTTTATGTGAAATTTTAGAATGTTGAGCATTCTTTAATTTATTAAAAACCTTAAAGAGCTTAATATCAGAACCCTCATTAGATAACTGAGAAGAATTCATGATAAAAGGTGTAATAAAAAAATAGAAGTCACAAAGAGATGAGGATCACACTCAGGAAATAAATCCTAAACAGAGTGTACCTGCTCTGATACCAATTGAAAAATTAAATGGACTTCTGATTAACAAAGCAAGTGTGTGTGAACAGTGTGCAATAAAATATTAAATGCAGAATTAAAGGAGACAAATATTTTATTGACGAAGTGGAAAATCAATTAAGAGAAAAATCACTTTAGGGCAGTCAAACCCAGGATATCCACTATTCAGAAGACAAAGCTAGATACAAAGTAGTAACACTCACATACCCCTGATGCAGTGGTCGCACCTTGCTCTCTAATGTGTAACCCAAAACGAACGCCTCCCAACCAGGTCTCTTACCTGAAGGGGTCTTCAATGGAAACCTTTACCTTAGGGCAAACTCCTAAGATAGACTTCACAGCTGATCAAATCATACACTTGGCAAGAGCTAGAGAGCTAGCAGATCTTCAATATCTCCCTAAACACCCTCTCTAAGCTGTAGAGAATTCACCACCAAATTCTGTGTTGAAAGCATGCCTCAAGCCTCTTATTTATAGGCTTTGGAAACCCAAAATCGAGTTAAAAACGAAGTCTGAGGCAAGTGTGTCCAGATGGGCAACGTTTTCCTTGTCCGAAAAGTAATTCTGGAATTTTTCGTAGGGCCTTCCGGACGGGAAAATGTTTCCTTCCAGACGCTTCTACTGGCCTTCCAGATGCTCAGTTTGCATAATTTTTTCTTAGCTTTCCAACGACGCCAATTTCGTCTCAATCTGATATTTGAGTAAATATTTGTGACCAAAATACCCGAGGGTGTCTGGACGACTTGACTGAGCGTCCGGACGGTCAATTGCAACCGCCTTTCCAAAATAGCACCGAAAGCTTTCATAACAAGGCCGTGTCCGGACAGTGTTGCCCTAGCGTCCGGATGGTTGCACTTCGGCTGTACGAAATTACCATAATAAGGCTTGGAGCGTCCGGACCTTGAAGGCTGACGTCCGAATGGTTGAACTGGTGCACGCAATTTCCATATATGAAGCTTGATCGTCCGGACAATGAAGTCTGACGTCCGGACGATTGAACTTTGTATGCACGTCTGGACGGGATCACACATCGTCCGGATGGTAGAGGCCGTCTTCCCATAACTGTGTCTTGAGGCAGAAACCTTAATGCTTGTTAAACACTGAATGGCGTCCGGACGAGCCGGACAGTAAAGCCACGTCGTCCAGACGGATGCACTGGAACACTGGGATCTTCTCAAACTCTGAAGAGCGTCTGGACGATTTGTCATTACGTCCAGACGGATGCAAACTTGAACTGTTCGAAGCTTGTAGACACTGATGGGCGTTCGTACGGAAAGTTCTTGTCGTCCGGACGGATGAGGCTTTGACAGATGAGCATCAGGACGGTATGACACGTCGTCCGGACGGCTGGCAGGGAACCGAATTTTCTGACTTGCAAACTGTGCAGAATCATCTGGAAGCTCTTCTAAATAGCGGAATCCCTGTTAAACAGTATCATTACAATGAAGTGATTTTGTCCAACAGAATGTGGCCAATTACAAACCAATACTCTTATATTTTGTTTACCCTTTGTCCTTTTGTGACAAAAAATGGGAGTATTTTTTGTTTTTGAACCAGGAATGTATTTCCAAACTGGTCAAGTTTGTTTTTGTCCCAGAATGGCCAAATGGGGTGTTTGTTAGTATTTTATGTTGGCAACATTCTAGATGACAAAAACACTTTATGTAACTGTTGCTTTTTAAACAGGTTTATTGGTTTTTTTTTCAAAGTCTTCAAGTTATATGGACAATGTTTTTTTCAAGCCGTGTGACTGGTCACAAAGTTCTAGAAGATGTCCATGAAGACTCCATGAATTCAAGTCTGATCAACCGGTTCCTGTGAAACCGTCTAGACAGGCCTTTGAAGGCGTCCGAATGCCCCTTAATGTCTAGAACCTTCGGCGTTGAAGACGTCAGGATGTCAGAGCAACACTATTCGGATGCTAGGTCAAGCTTCTCCGATTTCTACACAGAGTTGGATTTCAGTCGACACTATTTGGGAAGTTTCTGCAAGATGTCCGGACGACCTGGCAACACGTCCGGATGCTACCTAGCATTCCATAATATTCTGGGTTTCTTTTACGAAAGTGGAAAGGAGTTATAGTGAAGACCGTCTGGACACTCTGCCAAGCCATCCGGACGTGGTCTTGTTTTGGGAAGAATCTCGCTATTCTGGAAAGGCGGTCGCAGAAGACCGTCTGGATGAGGCTAACTTCCGTCCGGACGCTCCGCAGCCAGAGTATGAATTTGTCTAGAATTAGGTTTTCTGAAGCCTATAAACAGATGGCTCAAGGCTTGTTATTTGTAAGAATTCAGTATAGAATTTCATAGTTATTAGAGAGGGTGTTTAGGGAGACTTGAAGATCCACTAGCTCTCTAGCCGTTGCCGGTGTGTGCTCAATAGTTCGTGTGAAGTCCATCTTAAGGGCCAGCTCTAAGGTAAAGGATTCCATCAAAGACCCCTTGAAGTAGGAGACTTAGTTGGGAAGCGTTCACGATGGGCTTCGTGTTATAGTTAATGGTATGACTACAAATGAGTGTCAAATTGCATATGTGGACCCCTTAATTTGTATTTGTTAAACCTTTAGTTTTGTTATTTTCTAATGTTTTTGTTAGTGTTTTGTGTTTTAGTGTTTGTCAGATCATTGAAAGAAAATAATAGTATTTATGTGGAATTGCAAAGAAGTGGGAAAGCCGGTCACATAAATGTTTGTGCGGGACAAGATTTGAAGACAATTTTTGTCTTGAGCTGAAACTCATGTGGAGTGCGCCAGTATGTGTATTATTATTAGCACAAGCTAAGGCACGTTTTTGTTCTCCTACAAAGCACCAAACAATCAAGCACCGATTTTTTCTATGCATGCGCATGAAGACCAAGGTAGCACATGAAGACCTGGAGTGAACTAAGAGCACACACGTTTTTTCCAAGACGTAATTTGGCAGCAAGAGGGATCAAGAGACTTGTTTTTTCCAAAATAAGTCCAGCAGCTCAACCAATCAAGGAGTAGTTGAACACATGTTATTTTGTAAGGCTTGGGCAACATTTGGATTTCCTTTCCAAAAGAGGACATGCAAGCACACTACAAGAAATTCGCCCATTAAGGGCGACACTAATAGTAAACTTTCAGTTGTCAACTATCAGCGTCGGCATCGGAAACTATTAGCGTCGACAAAATAGTCGACGCTAATGTGTCGTTGCTAATAACCTAACGGGAAATTTTGCCTCACGCGGGTGGAGAAATAGCAGTGACATTTTTGGTATTAGCGTCCACGTTAGTTGATGCTAATAAATAACTATCAGCGTCGACAATGTGGTCAACGCTGATGTGGTAACTTAAGAACCACATCAGCGTCAACATTTTGTGTTGATGCTGATAATGGGTTATCATTGTCGACTTTGGGGTTGACGCTAATGACCCATGTATAAAAAAAATTATTTTTCTTAAAAAATAAGTATCAGCATCGACATGCAGGAGTGGACGCTGATAACCTATTATCAACGTCCACTCTATGTGGACGCTAATGAGCCTGTATAACAAAAAAAATAAAATTGAAACCTATAAAAAAAAAATCTTCTTTTTATATTCTCACTTAAGTTTTTCTATTTTTTTAATTTTTAATTTTTGTGTTAAATGTCATTTCAATCTATGGGTTTTTAACGACTTTTTTTTTTTTTTTTAATTGTTAGGTTTTTTTTTGTATCATAAATAGAATTTTATGTCAAACCAATCAAAACCTACCACGTGGTCATATGTCTCCTAAAAAAACATAAAAAAAAAAAAAAAAAAAAAAAAGAAAAGAAAAGAAAAGAAAAAGGAAATACATATACATATATACAAAGGAATTAAAAAAATAAGTAAGGGGTGGAAAAAAAAATCTACAAAAAATTAATTTTGATTTTCATGCTATGAGAAAAGTTTTATGTTTTTTTATGTTTTATTTTTTTTTTCTATTTTCTAATCTTATGAATTAATATTTTCTATTTCTTTTTTAATTTATCCTTGTGTATTAGTACAATCAATAATGATAAGATCAATCTGATCGATTCTCACGCATCGATTTGATCTATCAAACTTGACACAATTGAAAGTTCAATTGAACATCCTATCTATCATAGTACATTAATTTGATCAATCGAATTATATGGATTTTGTATTATTTATGCTTGTGTATTAGTCCGATTAATCATTTTAAGATCAATTTGATTGATCGTGATCGAATTGAATGATCAATCGAACTTGACACGATTAAAGGTTTGATTGAACATCCAATCGATACTAATTCATTAATCCGATCCTTGTAAGATCGAATAAACTATGATCTTATTTAGCATTGATCGAACTTGACATAATTCAAGATTCGATCGAACGTCTGATTGATCCTAGTACATTAGTCTGATCGATCATACTAATGCATAATGATAATACAAAATCCTAAGAGTTTGATCGATCAGACTAATGCACTAAGATCGATCAGACTTTTGATCGAATCTTGAATTATATCAAGTTTGATTAAACTATATGGATTATGATAATCCATCAATACAGGTGCTCAATACTCAAATTACCTAAGTCACTGACTAATCGATGGCTTCTCAAAATACACTTTTATAGACATGTGATTTAATTGATATAGTTGAAGGTTTGATCAAATGTCTTATCAACCATAGTGTATTAGTATGACTGGTTGAATTGTAAGGAGTTTGTACTATCCTAGTGTATTAGTCTGATCGACTGTAATACGATCAATGATTGATATAACCTTACACAATTCAATATTTATTAGAACACCTCATCAATTTTAATGTATTAATCTGATCGATCGTGATAAGATCAATGGGTCGATCAAGCTTGATATGATTGAAGGTTCGATTAAACATTTGATCGATCTTAACGCATTTTTCGATCGATCGAACTAGTTCACAAGGATAATGCAATATCTATAGAGTTTGATCGAAATATTAATTAAATATAATTTTTAATTAAATATGATTAATTTCTTTAATTAAATATGATTTTATTTTATAGGTTTTATTTTTCGAAAATGTTAATAAGATTCTATTATTATATATGTATTATTATTTTTTTAAAAAAATTAATAGGTTTAAACAATTATTAAATTACATAAATTAAAAAATATAAAAATTAATATTAGTGTCGACTTATTCTTGTTGACGCTGATAGTATGAGTATCAGCATCGACTTTTATGTATTGACGCTGATAAGTTTATATCAGTGTCGACTAAAGCCGACGTTGATACATAAAACAATCCATTTTGTCAAAAATTTAGGCGGGATCCATTAATAATGGTGCTACTTTATTTTTCACTAAAATTTTGTCTGACTTCTTTTAGTTGTCTCACTCAACAATCTCTCTCCCACCCTCTCTCTGTGTCGACTCATCTCCGGTGCCGGTTCAGCAACCCAGGTAAGTTGCTCTCTCTCTCTCTCTCCTCTCTCTCTCTCTCTCACGTCTCTGTCTCTCTCTTACACTCTCTCTTTTCCCCTCAATAGTTGTATTGCCCCTCACCAGAGATCTCTGGCGCCATTTCTAGCTCCGTTAAACACTTGTCCGGCAAGCGAAAGAGTGGGCTTTGAGGTGATTCGGTTAGCTGGGTGTTTGATTTGATTGTCTCTATCTGTCTGTGTTTGTGTGTGGTTTTTTCTGCAAAATTAGCTTGTTGTTTGGGTAAAATTTGTTCTTTTTCTTCAACTTGTTGTTGGGTTCCACGCACTTCGGTTTGTTTAAGAAATTATTGTGAATTGTCATTGGGTACAGTGAGGGAACATTGATTTACTTATGGTTTAGCGATCACATCATGAATCTGACCCTCTTGTCCGAAGAATGGGCTCTTACACTTGATAAGTGGATGCAGTTTGTTTATATGGTGGTTAAAAAGTGGCCAATTTTTGTATGGGAACCCTATGGGGAATGCGAGAATATCATGGTGAGATGATTATCTCCAGTTGTTTATTAAATTAGATTGTAGTGTCTTCTAATTACGTGTGAGTTTGGCGGTCGGAGTTTCATCGGGTTATGGAGATAGGATTAGGCCTAGGTGCTATAAAAAAATTACAGCATAGAGTTTGATTTGATTGTCTTTATCTGTCTGTGTAAGTACTGGGACCGTAGTCTATTGGGTTTTGAGGGGATTCAGTTACCTGGGTGTTTGAAGGACCTGATTGTTGAAAAATTGTTTGTTCAACAATTTTGCCAATTATTTTTTATATGCAATAATAGGCACTTTCCTGTGTTCATATTCAACAATTGATTTGAAGGACCTGATTGTTGAAAATGATCTTTCAACAATAAAAAAATAATGTTCATATTCATCGTGGATATGAATATGGGCGGACACATAACTAGCAGAATGTAATGAATGAAGCGCCTGCTAGGCGAGAGGATGTTGGAGTCCATGTCCCTGCGCGACCAATTCTTTATCACTTTGCCTCTCTGTCATTTGATTATGAAGGATTAGAGTATGAAGGATTCAACAACCCCTACCAAGTACATTGGAGGAATTTTCTATGAGCGTTTGAGCTAATGATTGGGCGCATAAAAAGTCACAAATTTTATCATTTGATTTGAATTTGGCCTTGTGACTCACTCTTTTGAATTCTTTATCTCCGTCTTCCAGAAAATCAGATATTTCCAGATCTTTTGAATTCTTTATGTAATTCAAATCATAAGTTGGATTTTGTGGACAGAAATGGACGCCGACCAACTCTATTTGTGCGGCTAGAATTAACTCTTGATGGACTTTTGTAAATCCAATTCTCTATATATATGAGATTAGGGATTTAGGTTTAGACATGCATCTTTTGGGGATTTCGGATTTGCTCAGATGTATCACTTAATTTCTAGTATTTTTCATTTCCTTTAATGTACGTTTTTTGGCCTTAGTTCCAGAGAGCTTGTCTCCTTTCTTTTTCTTCCTTGTTCTTCATGTTCTAGCTTAGGTTTTATTTTCTTTTGTAATTCAAATTTTATGATTTTAATCTAGTTGTTTTTAGTTCATTTTCTTCTTGTTCCTTTACTGTTTTCCTTAGATTTCATGCATAAATTAGTTTACTTTATGCATAGCTAATTTAGTTCTTAGGGTTTAATCAAAATCCTATCCAAAAACCATGAAGTGTTCTTGATGTTCTTGAGATTTTCTTAATATGTTTGATGATTGTGTAAGGCTAGAGGATTGCAAAACCCATGCTAAAAGGTTTTGCCTTCAATATTTCAATTTAATTATTCATGAAAAAGAGTTATGCTTGTCTATGAGTTTGCTTAGATTCATGAATAAAACCAACATTTTTGAAAGAGAATGATGTCTTGTGCAATGATGCTTTTTGACATGATATGTGTTTTCTCATTAGAGTCACCTTATAGGGTATGCTAGGGAGCACCAATCATTTCACACCTTTGGTAGTCTAAAATGTTTTTCAATTGTAGTTTAAACTTTATGTGAAATGGATTGGTGTGAAACTAAATACCTTATCATTGTGGCCTAGTTATGGTTGCATGTATTGTGTATGCTTATTAGGATGTGCTGTAGAGTAGTAAGCTAGGGAGCATTAATCACTCCACACCTTTCATAGTGTAAACGTTTCTCAATTATAGACTAATCTTTACATGGAGTTGATTAATGTAAAACTAGGTGCTTTATAACTACGTCCTAACGAAAGTGTTTTCACGTCGAGGTTGTCGTAATGGTTGACGCCCATTACGTGCTCATATCATGCATGTTAGGAAGATCCATATAGACTTTAAGCATTTCATTGGTTGAGGATTAGATGAGATGAATACCATAAGTTTCTTTTAAATTTGTTTCAATTTCCGCTTTTCTTACCTTACTTGTTGTAGCTTCAATTCTACAACCCTTGCTTTTATTTTTACCTTTAAGTTAAGTTAAATACACTCTTTAGATATCCCGTTTCGCAAAACAACCCAGGATCTCTGTGGTTCGATCACCCTTACTATAGTACAATCGATACGTACTATTGCGAGTGGTAAACTTATAAATTTAAAATCCACGTAGCCATTTAGGCGGCTACCAGATACTGTCAAGTCTCAACAACAATTGATTGATGGTGATGCTCATTTGTTCTATATAATAATCAAGATTGTGATTTGAACTGTGTTCAAGTATTGTTGGGTGAAAAATGAAGTTGTTGAAGACTGAATTTGGGATTGGGTACAACCGTACAAGAAATATATGGCCTTGTCTTTCAAGTTTGGTGGGTTTTGGCATGAGAATAAGTAGCAATGGATGTGTAACGTCAAACCCTTCATTATTTTCCAAATCTGACCATCATTGATGTCTTTTTTTCTTGTCTAACACCATTTATTTATTGATTTCAAAAAAAAAAAAAACACCGTTTATTTACATGTTCAGCTAATTATTTGAGGTGCCAAAATTCAATCTTTTCCTTTTTTTTGTGGTGTATGTATGATATCATGAAATGAAACGACCAGGAAATGATATCATTTTTTTGTTTTTGACGATGAATGACTGTAGAATCAAATGTATAAATGTTTGTGTTTAGATCGAATGCAGTTTGAATTTTTGGCTGATTTCACTTTTGTGTGATTGTGAAGATTGACGTCCTTTGAATTGGAATTCTTCTTTTGTTGGAGGGTTGACTTTGTTTTATTGAATCGGTTAAAAACCAACAGGATTTGACTTAGTTCTACAATTTGATTTTTGGGACAAAAAGAAAATAAAGAAGGATTTAACATAGTATATGTGAAAATCATAGACATGGGATAGGTTGGATACAATCAGATTTGTTGGAAAAGATAATGGGAGGAGAAAATTTGACTTAATTTTGTGGGTTGCTCTTGTTTTTATAATATGGGCTTTTCCTTAAAAGAGCCAAAAAGTGCTCAAATTCTTTTGAGGTTTACACCTCAGAGCATGAATAATCTTTGTAATTAACATGTTATCCTTTTTCTGACAGAAATGTTTGTCATTCTTATGTGCATATCATCCTCTCAACTGTGGATCTAACAATGGATTTTGAAAATAATTTGATACGTGTGGCATTCAATTTAGCTTTTAGTTATATTTGATTATTTTTTTGCTAGATTAATGTAGGTTAAGTAATTCCATGAATCACACGGGATTGTAGGTGTTAAGTTAATTAGGAAAAGATTCTACGTATTCAATTATGAGATTGCTACATCCACTAATTTGCCACTTCTATTTAATTATTTGTTTTGGATGACTTTCAAGCTACTTTTTATGTTGAGCTTATTCGTAAGATTGTTTTGCTGTTTTGCAGATACCCCCAAGGAAAAGTGTAGCTTCCTACAGGTATTTTTTTCAACTTATTATATCTCTGTAGATTACCTTTCAAATATGGACATTTCTACTGTTTTCTATGCTCAATAAGAAGCCAAGTCACTTATTATATATGTTAATATTATTGGCCTCATTCTATTTGGACAAAAATCACTTGTATGTAAAAGATGATGTTTTACAAGGGATTCCGCTATTCAGAAGAGTTTCAGAAGATTTTGCTTGCAAGACAAAAAATCTCCGGTTCCCTGTCAGCCGTCCGGACTATCGTGCCATCCCGTCCGGATGCCCATCTATCTACTATTCCATCCATCTGGACGACGTACCTTACAGTCTGGACGCCAGACAGACCAAGCATCATCCATCCGGATTACGTGCCATACTGTCCGGACCTTCACTGTTTCGAGAAGGCTACTGTTCCAGCATTGCATCCATTTGGACGTCTTAGCAGCCCGTCCGAACGCCTCTTAGTGATAGATCAACTTCAGATTCTTTCCAAGTTCGATTTAAGGGAAGTTTGTTTCAACCGTCCGGATGACGTGGATTCCCGTCCGGACGCGCTCATACATAAGGCAAGAATCACAATTCAAATATCACCATCCAAACGACAGTCAGCCTTGGTCCGGACACATGTTCATCAGTTAAGGAAATTGCCGATTCGACTTCAACCGTCCGAACGACTGCCTTTCATGGTCCAGACGCACGCATAGCAGATATGGAAATTGCGTGTTGAAGTTCAGCTGTCCAGATGGTCATCCCCCATGGTCCGAAAGCGTGAAGCCTTAAATGGAAGTTACTTGCAGCGGACGTTTGACCGTCCGGACGACAGTGTCTCACCATCCGGACGCGGCTCTTAAACAGGAAAGATTTCTCAGCGAAATTTTTGGAAAAATCTGTCGCATAGTTGTCCGTCTGGACGAACCATGTCCACCGTCCGGATGGCGCACGCATATATCACTGCAGTCGCCCATTCTGCACCTCAGCCTATAAATAGAGGCCCCTGGTCATTGAGAATTGAAAGAATTCGGTATTGAATTCCACAAGTGCTCAGAGAAGTTATTTTGAGAGATTGTTGAGCTGATTAAGTTTCCTCTGAAGCCATTGCAAGTGTGTTGTTGCTGCGCTACAATTGAAGTCTATCTTAGGGGTTGGCCCTAAGGTAAATGATTCCATTAAAGACCCCTTCAGGTAGGAGACCTAGCTGGGAAGCGTTCGTGTTGGGTTACACGTTAGAGAGCAAGGTACGACCACTGCATCGGGTGTATGTGAGTGTTACTATCTTGTATCTAGCTTTGTCTTCTGAATAGTGGATTTCCTGGGTTTGGCTGCCCCGGAGTGGTTTTTCTCTTAACTGAGTTTCCACTTCGTTAACAAAAATCCTTGTGTCATTTATTTTCCGCATTGTTATTTTTGTTGACACGTTAAGCACACATTTGCCATTTATTTTAGAAGTCAATTCTAATTTTTTAATATATATATATATATATATATATATATATATATATATATATATATATATATATATATATATATATATATATTGAGATGGGTTTTGATAGAATTATTTTGAATTAGATTTCTGGTAGACTACTCCACATATATATATAGTATAATTAGTCTATTATATATGATTGCATCACTTCCTTGGTTGTAGCATTCGAATTTGTTCAATTTTTAATCAAGTTGAAGTTGTAGTTTGTCCCGTCATTATTAACATCTTATATAAAACATGGATATTTTAAATTTTTTTATAAGGAAAAAGAGTGTACTATCAAGAACTGAACTTAGTACCCTAATTTACATCATGATTAGCTGACTCACTCTCATCTTGCCACATCAATATCTAGTAAATATTATGGGGACTAGACATATAATGTCAACCATATAAAATTCACCTTGATTAAATGCATTTACTAACAACTTGTGTATCGTTAACATGATGAAGGGATAGAAGTTGGATGCGGGATACTACCCGCTGTTCAAATCGATTTCAAGAAGGTATTCAAGAATTCATGAGAATGGCAGTTAAATGTATTGATGTACGTGGTATGATATTGTGTCCATGTAAAGATTGTGCAAATCGATGCTATCGTCCTATTAACATGGTGGAGGGTCACATGTTTATGTACGGATTTAATCCGACATACACTCAATGGATTTTTTCACGGTGAAGAAGATCAGTTTAGGGTAAATACTTATGCAAATGTGCACACTAATGCAAGTGAAACGATAGAGGAGGTTGATGCAGTTGAAGAATTGTATGGCGATGTTTGTATGGGGACATTTCTAGATGCTAACATAGGAGAATCCTCTACTTCACAAGGTCCCACAACCGGCGCTAATCGAGATATCAACTCCTTTTATCGAAGGTTGGAAGATGGGCTTCGTAAACTTTATCCAAGGTGTAAGAAATTCACAAAAATTGCTTTCATTCTAAAGATGCTTCATATAAAGGTGATCTACAATATAAGTAACAAGGCGTTTGATATGATGATTGACTTGATAAAGAAGACCCTCCTAGATGGAGAGACATTGCCAACCTCGTACAAAGAAGCAATGCGATTAAGGCGAGACTTGGGCTTTAATTACGAAAATATACATGCTTGTAAGAATGAATGTGTGCTTTTTTTTTGAAGGAACATGCAGATATAGTGGAATGCCCAAAATGCAAAACTTCTAGATGGCGTAGTGACAAACGCGGAAAAAAGAAAATACCTCAAAAAGTCTTACGGTACTTCCCAATAAAACCACAGCTACAACGGTTTTTTTATGATGAAAGAGATACCCTAAGAAATGAGATGATACAAAGATAAATGAAAAGACGATGGCAACACTTTAAGACACCCAACAGATTCTATCGTGTGGAAAGATTTTGATAAAAGATATTACCGATTTGCTAGTGATTCCCGTAATGTGCGACTTGGTTTAGCAAGTGATGGTTTCAACCCATTTGGTAATATGAGTACAACATATAGCATATGGCCAGTAATATTAACGGTATACAATTTACCTCCATGGAAGTGTATGAAGTCTCCAAATTTGTTGTTGTCCCTACTTATCCCTGGGCCCACATCACTCGGAAACAAAATTGATGTGTATTTGCAGCTGTTGGTTGATGATTTGAAAGAATTGTGGAATGAAAGAGACATTTCAATTACGTACGGCATTACTATGGACTATAAACGATTTTCCTGCGTATCCAAACTTATCTGGGTGGTCTACCAAGGGAAAGCTTGCGTGTCCAATCTATAACAAGTGTTAGTTTGTTATTGGCCACATTCTGTTGGACAAAATCACTTCTTTGTAAAGATGCTTTTCAATAGGGATTCCGCTATTCAGAAGTGCTTCCAGAAGATTCTGCACAGTTTGCAAGTTAGAAAATTCGGTTCCCTGCCAGCCATCTAGACGATGTGTCATACCATTCGAATTCCCATTTGTCCAAAGCATCATCCGTCCGGATGACGAGAACTTTCTGATCGGACCTTCCTCTATGTCGAGAAGCTTCGAAACTGCTCCAGCTTGCATCCGTCCGGACGTTTCAGCAGCTTGTCCGGAAGACTTTCTGTGTTCAACAAGCTTCAGGATTTCTTTCCAAAACACAGTTATGGGAAGATCGCTGTAACCGTCTAGAAGACGTGGATTCCCGTCCGGACGCGTTCATCCATAAGGCAAGTATCGCATTCAAAGTCCAGACGTCCAGACGCCAGTCATCATGTTCCGGACACGCGAGCATCAGATATGGAAATTGCGTGCATCAGATCAACCGTCTGGAAAACCATCCTCTTGGTCCGGACTCGCGAAGCCTTGGTATGGAAATTACTTACAGCGGAAGTGTGACCGTCTGGATGACAGGACACCATTGTCCGGACGCGGCTTAAAACAGGAAAGAATTTCAAAGAAATTTTCGGAAAGCCGATCACATAGTTGTCCGTCCGGACGCCCTATGACCACCGTCCGAACGACGCCTAGTTTTTATCAAGCTAGATGGTCATTTGAACCCTGAGCCTATAAATAGAGGTCTCTAGGTTTGAGAACTGCAAGAATTCTGTATTGAATTCCCTTTGGGGTTAGCCGTAAGGTAAAGGATTCCATTGAAGACCCCTTAGGTAGGAGACCTGGTTGGGAGGCGTTCGTGTTGGGTTACACGTTAGAGTTCAAGGTACGACCACTGCATCAGGGGTATGTGAGTGCTACTACTTTGTAACTAGTCTTGTCTTCTGAATAGTGGATATCCTGGATTTAGCTGCCCCAAACTGGTTTTTCTCATATTGAGTTTACTTCATTAAAAAAAATTCTTGTGTCTTTTAATTTCCGCATTGTTATTTTGTTAACACTTTGTGCACACACACACTTACTTTGTTTTTAGAAGTCATTTTAATTTTTCATTTGGTATCAGAGCTTGGTACACTCTATTGAGATTCGTTTCTTGAGTGTTATTTTTTTGACTTCTATCTAAAATGTCTCAAACACTTAATACTGTTCCTGCTTTTGACGGTACAAACTATGGCTATTTGAAGGCTCGTATGCGGTTCTTTTTAAAATCTATTAATTGTTGGAGTATTGTTGTGAAAAATAAAGAGACTTCTAATTTATACAAGTGTGTGTGAACAGTGTGCAACAAAATAATAAATACAGAAATTAAAGGAGACAAATATTTTGTTGACGAAGCAGAAACTCAATTAAGAGAAAAACCACTCCGGGGCAGCCAAACACAGGATATCCACTATTCAGAAGACAAAGCTAGTTACAAAGTAGTAGCACTCATACTCCTGATGCAGTGGTCGTACCTTGAACTCTAACGTGTAACCCAACACGAACGCCTCCCAACCAGGTCTCCTACCTGAAGGGGTCTTCAATGGAATCCTTTACCTTAGGGCCAACCCCTAAGATAGACTTCACAGCTGATCAAATCACACACTGGCAAAAGTTAGAGAGCTAGTAGATCTTCAATATCTCCCTAAACACCCTCTCTAAGCTGTAAGGAATTCACCACTGAATTCTATGTCGAATGCATGCCTAGAACCTCTTATTTATAGGCTTTATAAGCCCTAATTCGAGTAAAAAATGGAGTCCCTGGCATGCGTGATGTGTGTTTTAAATTGTACTCGCAAGTGCACGAATCGTTTTGCAATATAGTGTTATGCAAGTGCGAGGTCGATCCCACAGGGAAATGGTCAAATAGTAGTGTCTTGCTTGATTAACCCCATTTTAACCTAGTTCCAAAGGTTTGAGAAATGATTGAAGAACAAAAGACTAATGGAAAGAGATGTAATGAAATATGCAAATTAAAAGGAACTAAGGCTAAGGAATCCACCAAACCAAATCATTCAACTCACACTCTTGGTTTCTACTTGAACACCCAAAGAACATTAAGCTTAGGGTGTTATCCAAGGTTCTTAACCATAAACCCAAGGACCATTAACTGAATCCAACTCATTGACAAATCACAAAGAGTACCGATTGAAATCAAAACATCCAATGTATCATTCAATCACAATGGATATCATCATTCAAACCGATAAAACAATGTACTAGTCGGTTGAAACACATAAAATGTCCTCTCTCCACCACTAACCACATTCATTGCAAAAGATAAAGCTTTAAATGAATGGAACTTGAACAACTAAAATGATATATCATTAAATGTGCAAGTGGTACAGCAAGGTTGTGAGTGTCATCAATGGAAAGGTTTCATCCTCAACCCTAGTTGAGGTTACTAGCCTTCCATGACTAAGAACACCACAAGAAAATGATGAACAACCATGGAAATGAAAGAAAAACTCTACAAAGAGAAAGTATATGAAAATAAACTACTGAATTACACTACAAGAAGCACGAAAATAAAACTAACTACAGAGTTTCTGCTCTATCCTACTCTCCATTCTAGTCTTCCAACAAGGGGGGGGCTATGGCTTTTATAGAAGCAAGCCATGGCAAGAAATGACTCATCTACCCTCCTCTAGGGTTCTTCTGCAGCTAGAGACAACCACAAACACGAAACCAGCGTGTTCTGCAGCGGAAATCAGAGGGAGGACTGCTTTTTGGCTTCTGATTGGGCGTTCTGGCGCGCTCTGCAAAAGCAGTTTCTGGGAAAATTCGATCGATCGACTTCGGGCAAATATTCGATCGATCGAATTTTAAGTTCGATCGATCGACTTGTCAGGGTCTCCGAATTTCTAGCTATTTCCTTATGAAATTTGTCATTCCTCTCTTATTGTCCTACAGAAACAGAAAACACAAAAACTAACCAAAACATTATAAAATAACAAGGCTAAAGGTCTAACTAGTGCAAATCAAGGGGTCCAAATACACCATATTTGGTACTCATCAATGCGCGTCTGGACGGTAATCCTCGAGAGATGATCAGTCACCACGTTTTCGGAACCCTTCTTGTCCCGAATCTCAATGTCGAACTCTTGTAAGAGCAAAATCCACCGGATGAGGCGAGATTTAGCATCCTTTTTGGAAAAAAGATACTTCAATGCCGCGTGATCTGAGTAGATGATGACTTTCGATCCTAATAGGTAGGATCGAAACTTATCCAGAGCAAAAACGACTGCCAGCAGCTCCTTCTCAGTGGTCGAATAATTCAGCTGGGCGTCATTTAGAGTCCGACTAGCGTAATAAATGACGTGGGGAAGTTTGTCAATGCGCTGCCCCAACACAGCTCCAACGGCGTAATCGGACGCATCACACATGATCTCGAAAGGTGTACCCCAGCTTGGGGGCCAAATGATGGGTGTGGACGTCAGAATTGCCTTTAAGGCCCCAAATGCCTTCTTACAATCTTCATCAAAAATGAAAGGGGCCTCCTTCACCAACAATTTGCACAAGGGCCGGGCGATCTTGCTGAAATCCTGGATGAATCGCCGATAGAATCCTGCATGGCCCAGAAAAGAGCGAACTTCTTTCACCGTCCGTGGGGGCGGAAGGTTGGATATCAGATCTACCTTCGCCTTGTCTACCTCTATCCCCCGACGAGAAATGACGTGCCCGAGCACGATTCCTTGTTGTACCATAAAATGGCACTTCTCCCAATTGAGCACCAGGTTCTTCTCTTTACACCTCTCCAAAACCAACGTGAGGTGGTGCAAACACTCCTCAAAAGATGACCCGAAAACTGAGAAGTCGTCCATAAACACCTCCAGAAAACGCTCCACCATATCAGAAAAGATGCTAATCATGCACCGCTGAAACGTAGCGAGTGCATTGCATAAGCCAAAGGGCATGCGTCGGTAGGCGAACGTTCCGAACGGACAAGTGAAGGTCGTCTTCTCTTGGTCTTCAGGGTCCACAGGGACCTGGTTATATCCAGAAAAACCGTCCAAAAAGCAAAAATACTTGTGCCCGGCCAACCGCTCCACCATTTGAACGATGAACGGAAGAGGAAAGTGATCTTTCCTAGTGGCGGTGTTCAGCTTACGGTAGTCGATGCAGACTCTCCATCCAGACTGTACTCGAGTTGGAACCAACTCGCCTTCCTTGTTCTGCACGACTGTAACTCCAGCTCGCTTGGGCACGACATGAATGGGGCTCACCCATTTGCTGTCAGAGATAGGGTAGATGATGCCAGCATCCAACAACTTGATGACTTCCCCTCTGACGACTTCTTGCATGGTCGGGTTGAGCCTTCTCTGTGGCTCCCTCGATGGTTTGGTGTCTTCCTCCAAGTGTATCCTATGCATCACCACCGAGGGGCTGATTCCCTTAATGTCTTCAATGGTCCAGCCTATAGCTTCCTTATGCTCCCTCAAGACATCTAACAACCTCTCCTCCTGAGTGGTGTGAAGATCTGAAGCTATGATTACAGGCAAAGTCTCTGCTGGACCGAGGAACTTATACTTGAGATTGTCTGGTAAGGGCTTAAGTTCCTTCTTTGGAGGCTCAGGTACTGCTGCCTCCTCTTCCTTCTTGCTCTCCAGAGGAGCAAACTCCAAAACAGCATTTACTTGCTCAAGCAGTACATCCAGGTCCAGATCCTCTCCAAATTGAGCAAGGCATGCTTCCAGGGGCTCTTGTATGCTTGATTCTTCAATGCTTTCCTCCAAGATTTCCTCTATCAAGCAGACATTGTTGATCTCATCGCACTCCCTCGGCTGTTTGCTGATGGTGAAAATGTTCAGCTCTATCGTCATGTTGCCGAATGAGATCTTCATGACCCCCGTCCTACAGTTGATCAGGGCGTTAGCCGTAGCTAAGAATGGTCGCCCTAGGATTACTGGTATCTGAACTCCAACGTTCTGTACCGGCAACGGCGCCAAAAACTTGATGTGTGTTTTAAATAGTACTCGCAAGTGCACGAATCGTTTTGCAATATAGTGTTATGCAAGTGCGAGGTCGATCCCACAGGGAAATGGTCAAATAATAGTGTCTTGCTTGATTAACCCCATTTTAACCTAGTTCCAAAGGTTTGAGAAATGATTGAAGAACAAAAGACTAATGGAAAGAGATGTAATGAAATATGCAAATTAAAATGAACTAAGGCTAAGGAATCCACCAAACCAAATCCTACAACTCACACTCTTGGTTTCCACTTGAACACCCAAAGAACATTAAGCTTAGGGTGTTATCCAAGTTTCTTAACCATAAACCCAAGGACCATTAACTGAATCCAACTCATTGACAAATCACAAAGAGTACCGATTGAAATCAAAACAGCCAATGTATCATTCAATCACAATGGATATCATCATTCAAACCGATAAAACAATGTATTAGTCGGTTGAAACACATAAAATGTCCTCTCTCCACCACTAACCACATTCATTGCAAAAGATAAAGCTTTAAATGAATGGAACTTGAACAACTAAAATGATATATCATTAAATGTGCAAGTGGTACAGCAAGGTTGTGAGTGTCATCAATGGAAAGGTTTCATCCTCAACCCTAGTTGAGGTTACTAGCCTTCCATGACTAAGAATACCACAAGAAAATGATGAACAACCAAGGAAATGAAAGAAAAACTCTACAAAGAGAAAGTATATGAAAATAAACTAGTGAATTACACTACAAGAAGCACGAAATTAAAACTAACTACAGAGTTTCTGCTCTATCCTACTCTCCATTCTAGTCTTCCAACAAGGGGGGGCTATGGCTTTTATAGAAGCAAGCCATGGCAAGAAATGACTCATCTACCATCCTCTTGGGTTCTTCTGCAGCTAGAGACAACCACAAACACGAAACCAGCGTGTTCTGCAGCGAAAATCAGAGGGAGGACTGCTTTTTGGCTTCTGATTGGGCGTTCTGGCGCGCTCTGCAAAAGCAGTTTCTGGGAAAATTCGATCGATCGACTTTTATTTTGATCAATCGGCTTCGGGCAAATATTCGATCGATCGAATTTTAAGTTCGATCGATCGACTTGTCAGGGTCTCCGAATTTCTAGCTATTTCCTTATGAAATTTGTCATTCCTCTTTTATTGTCCTACAGAAACAGAAAACACAAAAACTAACCAAAACATTAGAAAATAACAAGGCTAAAGGTCTAACTAGTGCAAATCAAGGGGTCCAAATACACCATATTTGGTACTCATCAATGCACGTCTGGACGGTAGCCTTGGCCGTCTGGACGGGGTACTATTTTCGTGTCCGAAAAGCAATTCTGGAAAATTCTGCAAGGCCGTCCGGACCCTTGATGTTTCCTTCCACACGGGGGCTGTCCAGACAATTTTAATGGCCTTTTGGACCATAAATTTATATCATTTTTTGTTAGCTTTCCAACGACGCCAATTTTGTTCCAATCCGATATTTGAGTAAAAATTTATGACTAAAATACCGGAGGGTGTCCGAACGGCTTGACTGAGCGTCTGGACGGTCAACTACAACAGCCTTTCAAAAGTAGCACTGGACGGTGTTACCCTAGTGTCCGGTAGGTTGCACTTCAGCTGCACGTAATTACCATAATAAGGCTTTGAGCGTCCAGACCCTGAAGGTTGATGTCCGGACGATTGAACTGATGCACGCAATTTCCATATATGATGCTTGATCGTCCGGACCATGAAGACTGAAGTCCGGACGGTTGAACTTTGTTTGCACGACTTGCCTTATGGAGGACATCATCCGGACGGGATCATACATCGTCTGGACAGTTTCAGCCGTCTTCCCATAAATGTGTCTTTAGGTAGAAACCCTAATGCATGTCAAACATTGAATGGCATTCGGATGGTATAGCCATGTTGTCCGGACGAATTTACTAGAACACTGGGAACTTCTCGAACTCTGAAGAGCGTCCGGATGATTTGCCATTACATCTGGACGGATGCAACCTTAAACAGTTCGAAGCTTCTAGACACGGATGGTCGTCCGGACAGAAAATTCTCGTCGTTCGGACGGACGTTGTTGACTGATGAGCATCCGAACGGAATACCATGTAGTCCGGATGGATGCAAGGGAACTAAACTGACTGATTTGAATTCTTCACAGTGTCTTTTTGAAGCTCATAACTGAAGTGTAGACTCTGAATAAAACAGCATCCCTGTGAAAGCAGCAACATTACATAGAAGTGATTTTGTCCAACAGAATGCAGCCAACATAAAAACTAACAGGTTGAAACTGGTTGGACTAAACCAGCGGATGCAGCACTCGAACTAGTCCCTCAGAAAAACGCACGACTTTCTAATGATAAAGCCTTCCATGCTCTATGTCAAGCACTTTCACCGTCTGAATTTGCAAAAATTTCAAACTGTGAATCTGCTGAAGAAGTGTGGCAAATCTTGGAAACAACATATCAAGGCACCAAACTTGTAAAATCTGCCAAACTTCAAATGTTGATGTCCAGATTTGAAGAAATTAAGATGTTTAAAGAAGAGACATTTGGAGAGTTTTATGCCAAAATGAGTGACCTAAGAAACTCCATGGTGAGTCTTGGGAAGCCAGTCTCGGATGTAAAACTTATCCGAAAAATTCTAAGATCTTTGCCTGAGCATTTCAGGATCAAGGTGACTACAATTGAAGAGAGCAAAGATCTGGAAAAAATGAAGATTGAAGAGTTAGTGGGTTCTCTTCAAACTTATGAGCTATCCCTGCCCCCGGTCAAAAAGTTGAAGGCCATTGCCTTGTAAGCTTCCAAGAAAAAGATAGAAGCCTCATCTAAAGATGACTCAGAGGAGGAAGAAAAAGTTGTGGCTATGTTGGCTAAAAATTTCAGAAGACTAAAGAGAGATGACCGATTCAAGAAGAATTTTTTTGAAAAGGTAAAGAATACTCCCAGAGAAGCTGAACCAGAGGAAGCAGAGAAGAAAGATCCCAAAGGTCTGAAATGTTTTGAGTGCTCAGGATTTGGGCATATACGAGTTGATTGTGGGAACCTCAAGAAGGGCAAAGGGAAGGCATACAATGTGACTCTTAGTGATGAGTCAGAAGAAGAAGAAGCTCCTGAGTCAGAAAAATTTCTAGCCTTTGTGGCTCTTCTTGTAGAAGAGGAGGATTCTTATTGCTCAAATCACAGTGATAATGGGGATGAACTCAAAGAGGTGTACAAAACTCTCTATGTAGAGTATGAAAAACTGAGGGAAGGTCGTAAGTAGCACCTTTATGATCTGAACAGCTTGCAAACTGAGAAGAGTTCAATGCTGCGCAAAATAAAAGAGCTAGAGGAGAAGCTACTAAAGACTCAGCTCCAATTAGAGAGTCACGGACAAAAAGATGACTCATATGCTATCCATCCAGAAGAGTTCTACCGACAAGACTGGTCTCGGGTATGTAGCTCCTCCCTCTAACACTCCCTCTACCTCCAGGACTATTTTTGTTAAGCCTGCAGTCCCAGATCCTCCCCCCTCTGTTGAAGATAAAGGGAAGGACAAGCTTAATGGAGCTGTTCCGGGGACTCAGAAGCCCCCTTCCATCAGAAGATCTCCTATATGCCACCACTGCGGTCTTAGTGGGCATGTCCGACCCCAATGCTCCCTACTCAAAGCCCAGAAAGCAAAAGTCAAGAAAGAAGTGCCGTGGCAAGCAAATTATGGCACAAGCCCTCTGACCCAGTATCAGGCTCCATGGCATCAGGATCATTACCAAGCTCATTGGAGGCAAGCACCAAGGCATCAGGCTCCTCAATATCAAGCTCTTCGGTCATGCCCCTTGGCACCAGGCATCTCAGCATCAGCGACCTCAGCAGCGATTTGTACCTGCCAATCATAGTGGCAAATCCAAGCACTCTAAAAGGTCACAGAAGGTGGAAGATGATCAATACTACAGAGAGCCACTTATTTGGATGCAAAGCATGATGGAGTGGATGGGTCAACAGATGAAGTCCTGCCATCAACCACCCACAGGAAGGCAGGCTTAGACAACGAAATGAGATGTTCACCCTAAGAGGGGTAATGTACGCAACTAGCAGGAAAAGGTGTTCATGCCTAGGTTTTGGTCCCTAATCCTGAGGCCTCAGGTTTGATTGCTTGGACTTTTACTTGTTATATTTTGTGCTTACTATGCAAACTAGGAACAAGTTTTGTTTTGGCCCCCTATTTCTCTTGAGAGAATACTGTAGGTACTATTTGGGGAAGACAAAAAAACAGGTCGAGCGATTGTTTTTCTATATTGGCAACATCGTGCTTACACAGGTTTGATTATGCCTTGCATGTTATATGATGTCATTTCCATATAGCATTTTGTTAAATAAAAAAAAATGGGGAGAAATTACAGGGAATTTTTTTTCTATTCTTGGCATATTAGATATTGCATGTAGTTTCACCTGATATCTCAATTCTTATGCATTAATCTACTTTGCTTAGATATGATTGAGAGTTTTATGACAATATCTGCCAAGTGTTTTCCTGTATATGCAATAATGGGATAGTTTCTTTTCTCATGCGATGAAAATGTACACTATCCAAGACTCCCCTAAAGGTACATCTTTCCTTCTCTGACTTTTTGCTTCTAGAAAGTATGGATAAGAAAAGAAGTTCTTGATAAGATGACCAAATTGACCAAATGCTAGTTGAACCTAAAACCTAAAAATTCTGGCATTTTCTCTAGATTGCAGCATCAAAAGAATCAAGCAGTTACTCTTATGAATTCTGCACTAAATATGTATATTTTCTACTTATGTGCTAAAATATGCCTTGTCCTTCATGGTGCAAGTAAAATATTTACCTTGTCCTTCATGGTAGAAGTAAAACAATTGGATGCTGCATCTTAGGAGGAGTGTATCAGATGAGGGTGGCTAGGCCCTAGTACTGAATAAGGTTTGACTTTTGACTAATCTTTCATTCATTTTCTCTGTTGTCTAGAAAATCTGGTTGCTTTTTGTCATATCAGTTAAAGTCATACCTCGTGGGAAAAGTCTTCACATACACACACACTCATTGCATGAGTTGAGTCGTCTAGTTAAATATTCTGTCTACAGGAAAATATTTGTGTTGATTGAACTCTCAACTCTCTTTTATATCTCTACATAGTTTTGAGATGCTATCTGATTGCTTTATCAGTTGATTATACATGCATGTTCTAAGGCTAATATTAGGAAAAATATTTTATGCTAATTTTTCCCTTAGTTTCTGCCTTTTCAGTGTGAAGCGTCCGGACGGCCTCTCTTGGCGTCTGGACGGGCGTGGCTCAGTTGGCCGGACGGTTATGTTACACGTCCGGACGCGCGCGGCTCTGACGGTCGGACGGTAAGGTTACACGTCCGGACTCGCATGGCCTGTCTGCATGTTTATGATTTAACGCGGGTCCGGATGAGGTTAATGAGCCGTCCAGACGGGGACCCCACAGCCTTTATAAAACCTGGCCGCCACATTTTCAACCTACCCCACTCATTCTCTCACTCTCTTTTGGCTTCTTGTGAGTGACTTCTCGCGAGTTTTTCCTTTTGCTCGCCCTCTTTTGTCCGGTTGTGCACTTCTTACTACATTCTAGGTTTTTTTTTTTGTTAACGTTATTCTTTTCAGTTTCTTTTAAAACTGTTAGAATAGTGATAATGTTGGGAATGTTATTGAGTTTCTTTAGGGAATGTTAGAATTTCCTTTTTGTGATATCTGTTGCGTTGGGATTATCTAGTTCGGTATTATTGAGGACTATTTTGTGATATCTCCTGTTTGTAATTTTTAGAAAAGTCCCTTTTACTGCCGTTATAATGCTGGATTTTCTATGTGCACTAACAAGAATATTTTTTTTGGATTATTCTTGGCAAATCTTGTTGGTTTCTTTTGTAGAATCATGTATACAGGTAGTCCACAGTGTAGAGTTCGACAAAGGACAAAGGGAGGTAGGGCAGCCCTTCGAGCCAAAATTATAGACCGACCAGTAATTGCTGAGAGAAACGTTGTTCGGTCAGACATCTTGGTGGCTCCTCTGGATAGTATCCAGGACACTATCCAGACCTATCATTGGGGGTATCTACACATCTTTGCTTGTGTTGTGTACACCAGGCTGGTCAAGCTATTCTATGCCAACCTCGAGGTGGTTCAGGATGATGACTGCAGGTTGGTGCTTCAGTCTACTGTTGGAGGGCAAACTATCACTGTTGATCCCCAGATCATCAGTCAGTTCATAGGAGTACCTATTCTCCAGATTCCTGGCAGCCCTTATAATGAGGTGGTGATCTCATTCTCTGGATGATCTCAGAGAATTCTTTCATGCTGTTCCCCAAGAAGAGGAACGTGCCACCACCATCAGGATCGGTCCCTTATCTGCCCCTCACCGCATGCTAGCCAAGATTGTCCAGCACAACCATTGGCCTGTTCTCAGGTGCAGTGACTTGATTTTGAAAAGGGCCCAGTTTGTCCATGCTATCAGTCTTCACTTGTCATTCTGCCTATGCAAGCATATTTTGGGCGTTATTCTGGAGGCTCGTGATGAGAGGAATACCGGTCTTCCATTTGGCTGCCTGCTCACACAGATTATTCTGTAGTCAGGTATCAACATTGCTGGCGAGCGGAAGATGAAGATCCAGGACCCTATCAGCAAGAAGACTCTGATGAAGTCCAATGCTCAGCTGTGGAGAGATGATCAGGATGATGATGTGCCCCCGCCTCCTCCTATTCCTGTCGGCATACCAGATGTGGCATCCTCTTCTCAGACAGTTCCACCACCACAGCCGGATGTCAGCAATTCTCAGATTATGGAGGTGTTGGCAGCTATTCAGGGAGGCATGAGTTCTATGCAACTCTCCATGTCATCCATGCAGCAGTCCATCTCGGCCATGCAGCAGGAAGTCCACTCAATCGACCTCCGTGTGGAGCAAAATCAGATTGATCTCCGGGAGTATCTCAAGTTCCACCACCCATCCAGCAGTGTTGACGAGGACGATGCACCGATGGCAGATGCATCCTAATTTTTGTAGTTGTACCTTTTGATATTTGTTGAGACATTTGTGTTTTCTTTTTGATAATTTGGTACATTTGTTTAAACTCCTAGATATTTTATTACTCTGTTTACCCTGGTCCTTCTGAGACCGTTAGAGGGAGTAATTTTTGTGTGTTTTATTTTTACTCTGTTTTACCCTTTGCCGTTTTTTGACAAAAAGGGAAAGTAATTTTTAATTGGACCGGGATTGTATTTTTAACCGGTCAAGTGATTTTTGTCCCAGAATGGCCAAAGGGGGAGTTTGTTAGTTGTAATTGGCCACATTTTGTTGGACAAAATCACTTCTTTGTAAAGATGCTTTTTAACAGGGATTCGCTATTCAGAAGTGCTTCCAAAAGATTCTGCACAGTTTGTAAGTCAGAAAATTCGGTTCCCTGCCAACCGTCTGGATGACGTGTCATACCGTCTGGATGCCCATTTGTCCAAATCATCATCCATCCGGACGACGAGAACTTTCTGTCCGGTCCTTCTTCTGTGTCGAGAAGCTTCGAAACTGCTCCAGCTTGCATCCGTCCGGACGTTTCAGCAGCACGTCCGGACGACTCTCAGTGTTCGACAAGCTTCAAGATTTCTTTCCAAAACACAGTTATGGGAAGATCGTAGCAACCGTCCAGACGACGTGGATTCCCGTCCGGACGCGCTTATCCGTAAGGCAAGTATCGCATTCAAAATCCAGACGTCTGGACGCCAGTCATCATGGTTCGGACGCGCGAGCATCAGACATGGAAATTGCGTGCATCAGATCGACCGTCCAGACGATCATCCTCTTGGTCTGGACACGTGAAGCCTTGGTATGGAAATTGCTTGCAGCAGAAGTGCGATCGTCAGGACGCAGCTCAAAACAAGAAAGAATTTCAGCGAAATTTTTGGAAAGCCGATCACACAGTTGTCCGTCCGGTCGCCCTATGACCACCGTCTGAACGACGTGTAGCGCCCCAAATTTTTAGGACATAAATTATAATGGTTTAAATTAATTTTAAAACATTTTTATAAGGAGAAAGAATAACTATGATTATTTATGAAAATAAATATGTATTTTGTTTGCAATTTGATAAAAACTTAAAACAGACCTTAAACTTTGGAATAACGAAAACAGGGTCAAACGAACTCCGTTTTGGTCGATTCAAAATTCTGGACGCTCGTCTTAAAGTCCTCTAGCTACCCTCCAAATTTCATAATTTTTGGACTTTATTTGGTACCCGAAAGCATCCTTGAAAAATAGGACCCCTGTTCTGGACGGAAATTCATATTATTCTTTAATGGGCTATCTTTGGACTTAACCCAACCCATTCCAATTTCTATCTACAAACCCAACCCACATTTCACATGTTAAATTCACATTATTCATTATTGGGCCATCTTTGAACTTAACCCAACCCATTTCATTTGCTATCTACAAACCCAACCCATCTTTGAGATAATAGTAATTTCCTTGAGTGAGAAACTAGGCATAGTAAATTGGTCTAGCAATGAGAATGGTTAAATAATAATAATAATAATAATGTTAGAATAATATATTAAAGTTGAGTGCATTGTGATAGGTAAATTTGAGTGCATTGTGGTAGGTAAGGTTGAGTGCATTATGGTAGGTAAGTTTGAGTGCATTTTTGAGTGCATTGTGGTAGGTAAGTTTGAGTGCATTTTTGAGTGCATTGTGGTAGGTAATTTTGAGTGCATTTTTGAGTGCATTGAGGTAGGTAAGGTTAATTCCCATCCATTGGATCAAAATGTGTCTACTTGATCCTAACCATTTATTCTCTTATAAATAGAACCCAAAATGGAACACAATACCCATCAAGCTTCACTCACACACACACCTAAGGCCAAGAGAGAAAATTGTGAGATTTGTGTAGTTTTGTGTGGTTTAAGGCTTGAAGTGTGAGCTAGGAAGTATTTTGGTAAAAGCTCGATCCCGATGCTAAGGGAAAGTCCAAGTAAGGGAACCCTTTACCCCTTCTCAAATTATTATATTATTTTAATTATTCCTTTATTTGCAAAATTTCGATTAACTATTTTGATTCGGTATTTCAAATTATTTTATTTATATAAATGATTTGTTGGTTTTGATATGAAAGTTTTGAGTATAAAAATGATATTCTTGAAATCGTGATTTTGAGTAAAAAACCCTCCAACACGTTGCCCTATATATACTAGTAAAGAATGAGAAAGTTTTGTGAGAAGATATACAAGAAAAGAATGAGAAAGTTTTGGGAGAAAAACTCTTTGAGTTATATATAAAGGAGAAATATTTTTGAAAAGGGCACGTGTGTGGAGGAGACTATTATTTGGGCCCTAGACCCGCAGAGATTCGAGACCCTTCAAGATTTAGCTCGGTACCGTAGCTCGAGATGGAAGCGCACCCGCTGGTTCGCTTAGTGACAGCGGTATCTGTCTCTATGTCAGTCTAAGTGCACTTCAATTAATTAGCTGATGGGGGTGGGGCCTGTGGCCACAGGTAAACCGCGTTACTCACCCAAGGTCACAGCAATGACCGCGCAACCCTACGTACACAGGGCGTAATAGTGTATTGGGCATACTATGAGTAATGATTATTTCAAATATATATATATATTATCTTGTGTATAAAAAGGGAGTTTTTGACAAATGTTTTGGGAGATATTTAAAGTGAGTTTTTGACAAATGTTTTGGAGATTTATAAAAGGGAGTTTTTGACAAATGTTTTGGAGATTTTCAAAAGAATTTAACTCAACTGTTTTATGGTTGAGGATTCCTTACTGAGCATGTTTTTTTGTGCTCACCCCTTATTTTGTTTTTGTTTTCAGGTTATGAACAGAGAGACGTAGGTGGCCGGGATGGGATCTAGGAATGCATTAGGACATTTCATTTATATTACCCCATAATTTTCAGTTATTGTATTTTTACAATTAAATGACCGTTTCCGCATTTATTAAAAACTCTGAGATTTTGAAACCATTATTATTTTTATTTATTTAAATCAGCATACTAGTTAAGATATTTGGCAGACCTTACGAATCTTTGCAGTTTAAAGAGAAAAGTGACGAACCTAACCCATAGCGGTTTGGGGGCGTTACACGACGCCTAGTTTTTATCAAGCTAGACAGTCATTTGAACTCTGAGCCTATAAATAGAGGTCCCTAGGTTTGAGAACTGCAAGAATTCGGTATTGAATTCCCTTAGTGCTTAGAGAGTTATATTGTGAGATTATTGAGCTGAGTTGTCTCTCTAAAGCCATTATTGTGTGTATTGTTGCTGCGCTTACTTGAAGTCTATCTTAGGGGTTGGCCCTAAGGTAAAGGATTCCATTGAAGATCCCTTAAGGTAGGAAACCTGGTTGGAAGCGTTCGTGTTGGGTTACACATTAAAGTTCAAGGTACGACCATTGCATCAGGGGTATGTGAGTGTTACTACTTTGTAACTAGTCTTGTCTTCTAAATAGTGGATATCTTGGGTTTGGCTGCCCCGGAGTGGTTTTTCTCATATTGAGTTTCCACTTCATTAACAAAAATTCTTGTGTCTTTTAATTTCCGCATTGTTATTTTGTTAACACTTTGTGCACACACACACTTACTTTGTTTTTAGAAGTCATTTTAATTTTTCAACAAGGATACAGATTTTAGGAGATTGACGCATGGGCATGAGACGTGTTACATGGGTCATCGTCGATGGCTTCCTTAGGGGCATGTATGGCGCATAAGAAAAGAACTGTTCAACGGTACTGAGGAGCATAGATTGGAACCTGAAGAACTATCTAGAGATTAGCTATTGCAACAAGTCATGGATTTTACAGGAGTGCAGTTTGAACAAGATACTAACTCAGATATTCCTTTGAATTGGAGGAAGAAGAGTATTTTTTCGGGTTGCCTACTGGTCAAAACTGAAACTTCGACATAATTTAGATGTCATACATATTGAGAAGAATATTTGTGAAAGTGTCTTAGGTATGCTGATGAATATTGATGGGAAGACCAAGGACACAGCCAATACATGAAAAGACTTTATGCTTATGGGTATACGTAAAGAATTGCACTTGCAAAAAAAAGTTGCAACTTATTTGTTGCCGATTGCGAAGTACACCTTGACAAGAGACGAGAGGAAAAGTTTATGTGAATGGGTCAAAGTTGTTAAGTTTCCCGATGGGTATGCATCTAACATTGGTCTGTGTGTGAACAAGGTGCCTAGTAAAATTTCCGGTATGAAAAGTCACGATTATCATGTCTTCTTACAACACTTACTTCCTGTTGCAATCCGAAAATTTTTAACACTTGATATACAGACAACTTTGACAGAGTTGAGTACTTTTTTTAACCAGTTGTGCGCACGAACATTGAAAGTAGATGTGTTGTAACAAATGAAAGAAGACATTATTATGATTCTATGCAAGTTGGAAAAGATATTTCCGCCATCATTTTTTGATGTTATGATCCATCTAGCAATTCATTTACCTCGGGAGGCTGAGCTTATTGGTCCAATACAATTTTGTTGGATGTATCCGATTTAAAGGACACTCGGAAAATATAAGAAGTATGTGAGGAACAGAGCCCGTCCGAAGGGGTGCATGTTGTGCAAATATCTACCTAAATAAATAGGCAAATACTTGTACGTTTTACTCGCAAGTGAACAAGATCAAAACAATAGTATAGCAGGCAAATACGAGATCATTCCCACGAGGATTGGTATAAATTGTATTTAAAGAGAAATTCCTAAAAGCGATATGTTGAATAAGACGAGATAAAAGATTGAATTAAAAATACTATGAAGAAAAGGTAGGGCTTCGATATCCGCCGCTAATCATACTCAAATAAGATTCACAATATGCACAATACTACAATCATAACATGATGCTTAATGCTTACCAGCCACAAGGGAATGGTATCTTCTCCTAAAGCTATTGATTTCCCTAAACAACGAGTTAGGCATGGTATCTACTCTAACTCTTTTCTTCCTTGAAGGATTTAGCATGGTATCTACTAAGTTGTTCTTCAAGGAAGCATAAATCTATGGAAATCGGTAAACACACTCAGATTGGAATATGGTATCTATTCCAGTTGTCTTTATGTTGATTAATCCAAGAACTTGTGTCGGGGTTCTTTTGTTACTCTATTATGCCCAGGACTCAGTCATCCAAATTGACATAAATAACAAATCCATACCACATGCATATGATGGCCAAACATAAACATGCGAGGAATTCAAGAAACTAGAATTAATCAAGTTAAACATCAATATATAAATTGTAGCAAAGCAAATTGAAAAACTTAAAAAGACATGATTAGGGCTTCAATCGAGCCCTAACTAAAGTATTAGTTACAACTAATATAAACTAAAATTATATACATACATAAAATAAATAAATAAAGAAAATAAAAATTAAAAAGAACCTCCTTCTTGATGTAGCTTTTAATTCTTCCTCAAAGCTTGTATGTCTTTTCTTCAGAGGCTAGAGGCCTATTTATAGGGATTATAAGCTCTAGAAGCTCTAGAATTCCTATTACAATTCTAAGTAGGTCTTCTAGTCCAAATAGAGTAATTACAAGTCTTTTCCTTTTCTGAAATTTCTATCCAAGTAGGAAAAGGATTCCAAAATTCGTACAGATTTGCGGTCTTTTATTACAGGGCGATTTTGGCATGGAAAACATCCGAATTAGGAAAAACCTATTTCTGACATATTTGTTTCCTTTATTATTAGCTTTCCAACGCCACCAATTTTGTTGCAATCTAATACTTGAGCCGAAAGTTATGATTAAATTACTGAGACATGCTCATTCTGGATTCTTTCCAAAGATAACGAATTTTTGCCAACTTCTCTTTCCTTAAATTCAAAATTGATTTGCAGTTTGAATCTATCCAAAAGTGAGTTTCCTGAATTCATTATAATCTTGGAATTTAATCAGTTTTTCTTCTAAAACCTGTAAAATATAAAAAAACACAAAAACAACACAAAACATCAAATTATAACAAAACTAAGAGCATAACATATGTAAATTAAGGGGCTTAAATGTGTAACATTCAGCACTTATCAGTGCATTGTAGAGGGTTACATAGCTTATGAGTGCTCAAACTTTTGCTCAATGTATCTTAGGGGGATTGAGACAAAATGGAACCATGGAGAGAGAAATGTTGACAGTGGGGTGGAAGGAACAGAACAATGCTTGGATGTGTTCTCTCAACGAGTTCGGCCATTTGGAGCAGCATCAACTGTAACACTAGATCATAATGAGTTTGCTAAGGCATGATGGTATGTACTTAGCAACCGTAATGATATGGCTTCATACATGAAGTAAGTTTAGTTTTGACCTTCTTCTTTTACCTTTATGTTATGTCCAATTCATAGTGTTGATGATTACCAATACATTTATTTTATTTTTTTAAGTAGTGAACATTATCATATGATCGAAAGAGAAGGTGGCCCTGACATTGAAAAAAAGCATGAGGCAAACTTTGAACGTTGATTTCATAAGCATTTATACAATTGTAGGCGTAATACAGAGAATGTCTCAAAACAATTATATCATCTTGCATGAGGGCCTGATCAGCAGGTTAGATTGTATAGAGGTTGCATTGTGAATGGGGTTAGGTACCAAACGAAAGAATGTGCACAGACTCGTACTACCTAGAATTGTGGTGTTGCAGTAAAAGGTGAGCATGGCACATCGACGATTGAGTACTACGGTGAGTTAAAGAGAATTTTGGAGTTGTGTTACCCCAGCCCCAATACCGTGTATTTATTTGAGTGTGATTGGTGTAACATTGGGAATTCATCAGGAATACGAACGAACCAAGGCTTCACGAGTGTGAATACGGGTCATAAATGGTATGAGTCCGACTCTTTCATCTTAGGATGCCAAGCTGTGCAAGTGTTTTACTTGGATGATCCCAAACTTGGTGGTAATTGGAAAGTGGTGCAAAGGATGATCAATAGAAACATATACAACATTCCAACAGTACAAGAGGGAGATAACCAAGAAGATGACCAAGGTTGTTGTGAGTTTAAAAGAGTACTCGCAAGTGCACGAACCGTTTGCAATATAATGTGTGCAAGTGCGAGGTCGAATCCACAGGGAAATGGTCAAAAATCAGTGTTTTGTTTAATTAACCTCATTTTAACCTAGTTCCAAATGTTTGAGGTTTAAACACGCAAAATGACACTAAGTTAAAGATGATGAAGTGAAATATGTTAAAAAGGAGCTAAGGCTAAGGAATCCACCAAACCAAATCCAACACCTCACACTCTTGGTTTCTACTTGAACACCCAAAGAACATTAAGCTTGAGGTGTCATTCAATTTTCTTAACCGCAAATCTTAGAACCAATGAATGAATCCAACTCAAAGATAAATCACAAAGAGTACCCGTTTGAAATCAAATCATCCATTGTATCCATTCAAAGAATAAATCACAATGGATATCCACTTTCAAACCGATAAAACAATGTATCCATCGGTTGAAACACATTAAATGTCCTACTTCAATCACCAACCACATTCATTGCAAAAGATAAAGCATTAAATTGAATGGGACTTGAACAACATAATGATATAGCATTAAATATGCAAGTAGTACAACAAGAGTGTGAGTGTCATCAATGGAGAGGTTTCATCCTCAACCTTAGTTGAGAGTTCTAGCCTCCCATGACTAAGAACACCACAAGAACTTGATGAACAAACATGAAAATAGAAGAAAAACTTTACAAAGAGAAGTATCTAAAGAAAAGAGCTACTGAAATAAACTAGAAAATGCACGAAATTAAACCTAGCTACTGTTCTGAGATTGTTGCCAATAAGAAGGCATAGTTATGGCTTTATAAAAGGAAGTTAGGGTTAGAAACCCATGTAAAATGACTCCTCTAACCCCATCTAGGGTTCCTCTCTTGCTAGAGACAACCAATGTCACGAAACCAGCGTGTTCTGCTGCGAAAATCAGAGGGAGAACTGCTTTTTGTCATGGAGAAGCTCCTGATTGGGCGTTCTAGCGCGCTTCTGCAACAGTCAGTTCTGGGAAAAATTGATCGATCGACTTTTATTCAATCGATCGACATCGGGCAAAATTCGATTGATCGACTTTTAAGTTCGATCGATCGAATTCCCAGGACTTCCGAATCTCCAAGCATTTCCTCATAAAATTTTCCATTCCTCTCTTATTGACCTACAAAACACAAAAACACAAAATCTAACCAAAACATTAGAAAACAACAAGGCCAAAGGTTTAACTAACGCAAATCAAGGGGTCCAAATACACAATATTTGGCACTCATCAAAGGTATTAGAGATGATGCATACCAGGAAGATGAATGTGTTGGGGGTAATGTTGTCCATGTTGAAGATGCAAATAATGAAGAATCAATAGCAATTGATGGATTATATGTGCAACTTGATGGATTAGAGTTCATCAATGATAACATGTTGAATAAGGACCATGGTACAAACTCGGATGATAAAGAAAAGTTATCTAGCCACGACGATACAGACTCTGAACACAAACAATCATTTTCAAGCAACACTGATGATACAAACTCGGTCTTCGATGATGATATGTGTTGAATGCAAGCACCATTTTGGTATAAGTAAAAAGTCCATTAACATATTTAGTGAACAATTACTATATATATATATTCCTTTATTTTTGGTGTTTTGTCTTTTGTAAATTACCTTATGTGGTTAGTAAAACACCAGTATATTTGATTGTTAAAATTTATTGTAATGAATTATATCATGGTTATAATTTTCTCGATCTAACTTTTTGGTTTTTGATTTATGACCAGATTGACCATAGTTAGGGAGGCGGGACAATGCAATCGAAGCCGTGGCCGAGTTCAGGGCCAACGGTCTTCTGACCATGTAGTTGATGCTACGGATACGCAAACAATGGTTCCCCATTCGACGGAGTCTTCTGATCACATTCAGTCAGTTACAAGGTTGGATTCATTAGTAGCCGCCCATGCTGCGTCTTGTAAGTGCATATGGATTATATGTGTATTAGATTGTATCTTTTTTGTTCCTGTTATGTTTGTTTTGTTATGGACATTTTACATAGTTCTTTGTCCGATAGAACTGACTACATTATCATGTTTTGAGATAACAGCTAGCAGGCTTGTTAGACGAGGTAGGGGTAAGGCCAAGTGTAAGAAGTTGAATGACATTGTAGCTGTGCATGGTCCCATGCCAATAGAAATTCCTAACGGCCACCAAGCTCCTGTAGGCGATAATGCATCGATGTTCATATCGAAAGTCGATGCGAATGTTCGTTGCATGTGTGAACTGCATCATGATTGGTTGACCATGGTGCCACCTAAACAAAAGGATAGGGCATCTGAGCATATTCAGGTATAAGGGATAATGTTTGAGGTAATGTTACTATAAATAACGTGACAAAGAAAATAACCATTTTTCTCTTAATTATTGTCACAGAGATTCTTCAAGCTCTCATATGGTCACAACGACGACGTAACCACCGTATACCATAAAATGAGTCGTGCCTATTCTATGAATTAGTCTAGAATGTACAAGAATGAGTAAAAAATACATTTTCAAGGTGTTGATAAAAATGATGCTGAAGCGATGGCCAATGCTAAGGTTGCTGTGAGGGAACTACACCCGAGCGATATCCATCCCGATGCTTGGAAATCAATATGTGACTTATTTGAGACGCATTCATGGGTGATAAATAAATCTTATTAAAATGACTATACAATTAAATTTTATACGATTTGCACATATTGATATGAAATCTTATGAATAATGTAATTTTTTTTGTTGGTTGAAATTCATCAGAAACAGTCAGAAAGGAACAAAAAGAATAGAAGAAAACTTTATAAGGCTCACTCGGCGGGCGCGCGCTCATTCGTTCAAGTGATATACAAAAATGTAAGAAATTTATAGCATAATGTTTAGTGTATACATTATTTAGTGTATGCGTTAATTATTTGTATTATGTGTAGGAACAAGAAACTGGAGAGCCTCTCAAACCTATTGATGTTTATAGGGATACCCATACAAGAAAAAATGGTTCTTTTGTGAACCCAAGTTGAAGGTTTTATATGTGAGTAAATGAAATGTTTTGTATGTGATTGTTATTTTTATTAATGAAGAATATTAATGGTATGTTTTGATACATGAATTCTGCAGAATAAGATGCATGAATTAGTGAATAACAGAGGCGAGGATAACTCTATGCAAGAGGAAATTCCTGACGAAGAAAGGCAAATGGAGATAATGACAAAAGTGCTAGGGGGCCGACGCTCCGGTCACGTGTGTGGTGTCATACCTACTCCTTTAAGTTCATCTCAGACGTGTTTATTCACACAATCTCACAACCGTGAATACATACTAACATAGCAGGCGACAGAGAAGAAGCTAGAAGAAATAGAGAAGAAGCGAGAAGAAACAAAGAAGAAGCTAGAAGGAACCCAAAGTGATCTCCAAGAGACGAACATTAAGTTGGCTGAAACAAGAATTGATCAAATTAAGCTGGTGGACATAACAAAAAATTTCTAGGCCACTATTGACATGATACTGTCACGTTTTGGGGGGTTAGACAATATTTCTCTACGCTTTACTTTTTCAACGCACACACACACACATATGAAGTAATTGTTTGAAATCTTATTTTCAAAACACACACACATGTTAAATAATAGTTAGAAATCTTATTGATCATGATATAAAAATATATTCTTGGTAGGTCGTCTGAATGTAGCGTCACTGCGGGTAAATCAAGCTAAGACAACACTTGAAGGAGATTTGGAACAACTGTGTAGTTGGGTATTTTTTTGGTGGTGTCCATTTGGGTTGTATTTCTACTCACCTAATCGAACAAATTTGGTTTGTATTATATTATGATATTCGGACAATTTTCGGTTGAACAACTTTAAGTTAGTAAACCTACTTTGTATTACATTAAGACCTTCAAACAATTTTCAGTTTTGGAACTTTGAGTTAGTAAACCTCCATTGACATGTTTATGAAGGTTAAAGAACTTTGAGTAAACAATGCAAGGGAGTATATATATATCTTAATCAGTCTTTTTAAAGTGTTTGCAGGACGACAAGAGATATAGATAGGCAATATTTCCGGTTGATTGGCTATGGTGACTAGGCCATTGGTGTCGATTGTGAAGGGTACTGACCTGTTCTACACGTTTGAGGAGATACTTACAGACAGATTTGTTGAGAGTAGGTAGCTGTTTTTGCCTTCTCTCATTGCAAACATATATTATTTGTATGATTAAACTGTTAATTTGCACTTGTCATAAGAGGTTGCGCACTTGTACCTTTATATGGTCATTTTGAAGTTGAATTTTTTGTCAACACAAGGACTGAGGTGGTACATGAATTCTTTGTCAAAACATATTTGAATAATTCTAAATGGTGGATGGGGTACACCAGATGCAAAGGATCCATCTGAATTTATATAGGGTATAATTCAATGTCTTTACCTTGATTTATTCAGAGTTTGTGTCACTCTTGTTGAGAAACATATAGGGAATGTTCTTGATCTATTTCTAAGCTATTCTTCACTTTCATGACAGTGAAGACATCTGATCTGCAATCTTATACATGGTCAACATTAAAGACTTATGGCAAAGCACTGGTCCGGTATGTATCTGCTTTTCATTTCTAATCTTTTTAGTGAATCTCTGAAAATCAACATTATGAGATCCTTTATGTAGTTAAAAATATTAAATCAGAAGTGTACATATGTTTTTTGAATATTCCCAAGACAGATGGACATTCAAGGCTTTGGTGTCTTTTTTAGAATTGATATCTATAGTCTGCTATAGAGAAGCTAGGAAAATCATATCATTAATTCCCATTTTTCCATTATTTTGGAGCTCGCTTAGTAATTTTTAGCTAAGATTGGTTTGCATAGTTTACCTTCTCCCAACTGGTCTCTAGATTGGTATAGAGTATACAAGTGGATATTTATTGAGATAAATTTTTGAGCTTATCAGATTTTTATTACTTTGCAGGGGGGTGGCATGTTACCTTTGTATATGGCATGGTGGTTAAGTCTTGTTGTTTTAGGTCTCTGAGACAAGTTTCTTTACTAGACAGATGTCTAACATGTGGACCTCTGGATTGTATGGCATTGGAACATGGCCATAACATGGCTTTTCTTGATCCCTGTGCACCCCACTTATTTTAAGGCCTATAGAAGTACATAATTGGGTCCATGGGAAAAAAGTCAAGACACCTCTACAACAATGATTGCAATTGTTCTAATTGATCTTTTACTTTTGGATTTTGAGTTTGCACTATATAGGCAATTTTTTCTCTCTCAAATGTGACAATTTCTTCAAGCGTCCTTTAGAAGAAATTTTGAAGTTGCTACCCGGACCACATTCAGAAACAAAAAGAGTAAGTCCCTCTCAATTTATTCAATTTCTCTCTCCCCCCTTGCAATCGAAGTTATTGTAATCATGTTGTACTATTTTATAAGGCAGATTCTCAAGCAGCCCATCATTTGACACCTTGCAAGGAGCTTCAGCCAATATGGACAAGTATGTTTCATTCCTTCTATCTAGGATTTTCTTTCCCAATTGGCATTCTTCTGTGGGGTCATGTTTTCTGAAATAGTACCAACTCTTTTAATTGCAAGAGATATAGATAGGCATGTTGTCCAAGAGAAAAAAATTGATGATAACCTACAAATACTTCTTGGAAGAAAAGCTAAGGTGACCCTTGTTGTTGTGGTTGCTTCACTTTTTTTGTTTCTAATTTTACTTGTGTATGATTCTGGCTAGAGAGAAAGAAATATGAGTTTTAGTCAATATTTGCAACACTTGTTAGAAGTGTATGAATGTTGAATGCTATATTATGATTTCATTATTCTACTATGAAGTGAATGCTGATTTTACTGATTCACCAATTGTTCAAGTGAAACCTTAATGATTTAATTTAAATTGGATTTCTTTTGTGATTTGTATAAAGAATGGATACATAGGATGATTTTGATTAAATTATTTGAAGCAAAAGTAAAACATACATTAGATTTTATTGTGAGAACTTTGGGAAATATTATTGATCATGGGAATATTTTGCTATGAGTTTGTGAGTGAGGATTCCGATACCTTAGTACTTTTTATTTGATTACATTCACTCTCGTTAAATTTGTTTATGCTTTTGATTTTTATTCACAAAAACAATCTCTTAATTTTTGGAACTAGGTTAGGATTAGATTAATTTAGTCATAAATTTGTTTTCAAAAGCACAATTCCCTATGGGATTGACCACTCACTTGCAATTCATTAATTGCAAACAATTCGTGCACTTGTGAGTACAATAAAAATTCACATCAACTACTGCAATAGGTTTTGTGAGTACGAGTAATTTGTAACTTGCTTTGTCTTTGGATAGTGGATTTCTTGGGTTTGGCTGCCCCGAAGTGGTTTTTCTCTTCACAGAGTTTCCACTTCGTCAACAAATATCTTGTCTCTTTTATTTTTCGCATTTAAAATATTTTGTTGCACACAAACACACACTTGGTTATTTAGAAGTCATTATTTATTTTCGTAGAGCCATCTATTTATAGGCTTACAGAAAATTTAATTCTGCTCAAAATCGGACTCTGGCAAGTAGCATCTGGATGGTAACTTACCCTCGTCTGAACGGTCTTCTGCGACCGCCGTTCTAGAATAGCGCAATTCTTCCCAAAATAAGACCACATCCGAATGGCTTGGCCTAGCGTCCGGACGGTCTTCACTGTCAATCCTTTTGCGTCCGTAAAGGAAACCCAGAATATTCAGAAACGCTGGGTAGCGTCCGAATGTGTTGCCACGTCGTCCGGACTTCTGGCAAAAACTTCCTAAATAATGTCGACTGAAATCCAACTCTGTGTCGAACTCAGAGTAGCTTGACCTAGCATCCAGACGGTGTTGCTCGGTCGTTCGAACGGCTGCAACACCGAAGCTTCAAGACACCAAGGGGCGTCCGGATGCCTTCAAAGGCCCGTCCAGACAATTGCACAAGAACCGGCTATTCTGATTTGAAAACAACATGGAATCTTAATGGACATCTTCTAGAACCTTGTGACCAACACATGGCATGAAATGAGACACTGTCCATATTACATGAAGATTCTGCATATAACTGATAATCCTGTTAAAAAGCAACCGTTACATACCTTAGTATTAAACATAATACATCAAAAGTTCCAACCCATGCATGTAAAAACCCTAAGAATGCACTAGGTACTCTAATATATCATTAAAACCCTAATATCCATTTCTAGTCACTATCGAATGTTTGGTTTTGAGGTCGAACATTCGACCAACAAGGGTCGAATGTTCGGTCAAATGCAATGAACGTTCGGTGGGTACCAGGATGCATAAAAGACTCAAAACTTCTACTTAGACCACATTCTAGCTTAACCAAAGCTTATAATAACTCTATAAAAACATATTAAACCATAGCAACGTGATAAAATATGAAAAACATGAATAATTTCATAATATTTTTTTGTTTAAAATAATCATTACCCCTTGTGATAAATCATAAGCTCAACATAGCATGCTAGAAATTCACAAAATGCTTGATAAACAATAAGGTCAGTGTATTATCATTGTGAAAAAATGGACTTGAGGTTTAAAGGTTACCTTATGGAGGATGTAATCACTCTCAATGACCTCTCTCTCACTGGGTCTAGGGTTTGCTGAAATGCAAGAATGAAGGATGAAGGATGAGAGTCATGGTGCACTATCTTTAGATGTGGGGAAGAGATAAGGTTGGTTGATGTGACGACCCTTTTTTTTTTTTACAAACATAAAACGAGTCATAACAGTGGCACGACGATATGTCGCAAAGCCAACAAATGGTACATACCCCATAATATGTACCTGATAATCAGAGTAACACATCTAATAACGTCTATGCAGCGGAAAACATAATCTAAACAGCAGAAATCACATCTATAAACATAAACTAATATTTATACAAAATTGAGCCATAATGTCTATCTATTTAAGGCTTATCAAAATAATAATTGCATCAAAGAATGACTTTACAAATAATATGTGACACAAGTGTCACAAGCCATAAAGAAAACCCATAAAAAAGAGGATGCCCATGGTCCCGCAATTACGACCGTCGCGGCGAGCTTCAATCATAATATCCCAAGTATACTTCTACAATACCATCAACTACGACCGAAATACCTGCAGCAAAAGGAACATCATCTATACGGTTGTGGGGGTTTGCCACATCCGTATAGGTAGAATTATGAGCCCATCGCCTTAGCATAAATAAATACACTAAGACCTCAGAGGTATACTATTCACTGAGTTTTCGCAAAGAACCAACTTTTCATTTTTAGTCATGCCTACACTATAACAACTACCAATTTTATAAATTTTTGTTTTAAAACCCCCATAGCTGATATAGCGGACACTGGCTAATAGAAAACATTTAAAGCATACTACGCAATTGAGCTTATATGTAGAAGTTTCATTGTTGGAAAACAACTACATACATCCTCACCTACTATATTACTTTTGATTCAGTGAAACTTAGAAAATAATGGCAATTAAATCATGCAACCATCCGATAGAAATATACATAAGTTCTTTCCCATTTAAGACTCTTATGCACACTAATACATCTAGCAAAACTACAATATACATAACATGGAAACAACACACAATTTAAACAATGCTATGCATGCTCAAGGTAGTCTTTTTATTCATTGTGAGGCCTACCCTCTCTTCGTTATTATGAGGCTTACCCTCTCTTCGTTAATGTGTTCATGCTTCATGCTATACAATTCAAACTCTATACTCATATTCTTTGCAAATCATGCTTTCTTCAAATATGATAAACCAATCAACATGTAATTTTATCATTCTTCTTTGCATAATTTAAATCCCAATAACAACTCACAATCAAATCCTTCAAATCAGTTCAAATCACACTTTTCGGTCACACATCATTTCTCATAAACATCATTGGTACTTCAACATAATTGAAACTACTTAAAACATCCAGAAAGCATATAATCAACATAACGTTGGTTTAGTTATGTAAAACAATATATCATTTGCAATTCTAAAAATATATAAAAGTATAGTTTTCTTAGTGAGTAGAATACTCACCTGGGCTGCATTGGACTCATGACTCGAATTCTATATTGGAGAACCCATTGAAGTCTCCAATCCGAACACTATCCTGCAAACATTGGTATCGTTAGACCACGCTATTGAACTCTACACTCTATGACACATAGACTACTTGCGTGCTCACACGTCGCATTATCCATGTCTAAGTCCAATTAAGTATCTTAAGCTATTATTATGTTAATCGTTGGTTTTAGGTTTGTTTCTTATCTTGTTTATTTATTGTTACTTTACCTAATTTTCATAGTTAAACCATTAATGGCTTGTTACTTATTTACTGAATTATCAATATATATTTAACCCACATATATATATATACACACACACACACAATGCTTAACAAGATCAAGCTTAGTTCAGTGGTATACTTAAGTACTTTATTCTAATATTAGGTTGTAGGATCTTAATGAATCCATTGGTTAATAACTAAAATGGACTAAGTATAATTCCATTTATTTACTATATTCTTACATTTACTTTATTTACTCATTCCCTTAATTTATTTATAGTTAGGTAAATATTTCCATAACTAACTCATAGAACCTAACGTTTGACACTTTACTTTAATTATTCTTTCTTTAACTATTACATATTCATTTTATTCTATTAGACACAACGATAATCTATTCTTTATTTTAACCGTATTTGCTATTCACACAAAGGATCTAAATAAATTAACTTCCATATCAAAGCTAGCTAATTGACTCCCTTTAAATGATTATGAACCTATAGCAAAAGAATCGAACAATTCAATTCCAAAATTACATCCTTCTCACCTAAGCATCTCTAATAAACCTCAAAGTCTAACTATCCTTAGGCATCAACCAACATGAAAACCACCTAAACTTCCAACAACAACAATACCCATTTGGTCAAGCTTCATAAAATCCAATCGGAATTCCAACATCACCAAAATCCATAACTTAACCAATCAACCAATGTCCCATACCAATTCATCAATATTCAATGAAAACCAAAGTACCTACATACCACAAAATCACTATTCAAACACAATACCATACGGCCATACATTTAGGAATTGTTCCACAAATCCGTCAAAACTCAAACTCAACCGGTTGTTACAAAAACCCAAGGAACAACAACAACAACAACCGGTTCCAAAATCAGTCAACAAAATACTAATTAAAAGCCATTAATCTATAATAACAAATCATCTAGAACATCACCACATAATCCTCAACCCAATCGTCCATAGACAACAAAAGCCACCAAAATCAACATCACCAATGCAAATCAACCAACTAAAGCTACCAAAACCGAAATCTATTTAAGGAGAAAACATCATTTCTCATCCATGATCCGTTAGTATTAACTCTAAAACACAAGTCCAAATAATAACCAAACATTACCTAAACAGAAAATCCACAATTAAAACCCAAGCCACAAGTATCGATCACTGAAAATCAACCCAAATGACTTTTAACCAAACACTCATGCATCAAGAATAATCATAACAGAAAATCCACACCCTGCCAACCAACCATCAAAGCCAACGAGAAATCTAACACCATCAAAGCCCGAAACCTCAAACACCCATCCAGGATAACATCAATAACCATTCGGTTATTCCAAAAATATAGACAAATCACAATAAAACCCTAAGTTTCTCAACAACACCCAAATCAATTTCTATTTTTGTTTATCATAACCCTAAAATTATAACCACAAACAATAACCCATAAAAACCCTAAGATTCCAATCTGTTAGTATTTTGGCCTCATTCTGGACAAAATCACTTGTGTGTAAAGATGCGGTAAACAGGGATTCCACTATTCAGAGCACTCTCAGAAGACTCTACACTGCGTGAAAGATCGAAGATTACGGTTCCCTGTCAGCCGTCCGGATGATCGAGCCATCCCGTCTGGACGCCCATCTGACCACTGTTCAATCCATCTGGACCCTCCACTATGTCGAGAAGTTTCTATCTAGCTTGCATCCGTCCGGACACCTCAGCAGCACGTCCGAACGCCTATCAGTACTCAACCAGCTTCAGATTCTTTCCAAGTTCAAATATGGGAAGACTGATTCAACCGTCCAGACGATGTGGTATCCCGTTCAGACACGCATCTCCTTAAGGCAAGAATCGCAATTTAAATATCACCGTCTAGACGTCAGTCAGCCTTGGTCCGGACGCGCGTGCAACTAATATGGAAATTGCCTATTCGACTTCAACCGTCCGGACGACTGCCTCTCATGTTCCGGACGAGCACATAGCAGATATGGAAATTGCGTGTAGAAGTTCAACTGTCCGGACGCTCATCCCCCATGGTCCGGACGCGTGAAGCCTTATAAGGAAATTACTTGCAACGGACGTGCGACCATCCGGACGATGTGACATCCCGTCCGGATGCGGCTCTTAAACAGGAAAGATTTCTCAGCGAAATATTTAGAAACTCTTGTTGCACAGTTGTCCGTCCGGACGGCAACCAGCTATATTTTGCCTGACGTTCATTTGAGCTCCCAACCTATAAATAGAGGCCCCTGGGCATTGAGAACTGCAAGAATTTGGTATTGAATTCCACAACTGCTCAGAGACGTGATTTTTCGTCTGAAGCCATTGCAAGTGTATTGTTGTTGCGCTACATCTGAAGTCTATCTTAGGGGTTGGCCCTAAGGTAAAGGATTCCATTGAAGACCCTTTCAGGTAAGAGACCTAGTTGGGAAGCGTTCGTGTTGGGTTACACGTCAAAGAGCAAGGTACGACCACTGCATCGGGTATATGTGAGTGTTACCATCTTGTATCTAGCTTTGTCTTCTGAATAGTGGAATTCCTGGGTTTGGCTGCCCCGGAGTGGTTTTTCTCTTGATTGAGTTTCCACTTCGTCAACAAAAATCTCTATGTCATTTACTTTCCGCTGTGCTTATTTTTGTTGACACTTTGTGCACACACTTGTTATTTATTTAAGAAGTCAATTTCAATTTTCACAATCTATAAATCCAACCAAAGAAAGACCCATTCGGTCAATCAGAAAATAACCCAAATATGAAATCCAAAACACTTAGAATAATCCAAGAATTTGCTTAAAAATTACCTACTAAAATAGAGCTTAGGAACCACCGGAAATTTCACTGGAATTCGCACCTTCAAACCACCGGAATTAGCCCCTGATTCCACAAGATTTCGCACCCATTGACGACCCATCGGAAGACAGGCTCCTCCGGCAACGATCCACCGGACCCAGCTCTCCCATCTGTTTCTCTGGCTCACCGATGAAAACCCATCGAAGGATCGGCCGGAAATCGAGCCTCCTCCAGGGTTCACGTTCTCAGCTTCTCTAGGCCTTCCAATCATCTCTCTCGGTGTTTCCGTCACTATCGACGAAAGAGAAAGGAAGAGAAGAGATGAAGGAATATGTAATAGTACCGAATAGCTGTTACTGATTTTATGAGAGAAATGAGAAAGATTGAGAAAGATTTGGGAGGGAAAAAGATTAAAGGAGAAAGATGAAGAACAATTGTATTCAAACCCTTCGCAATTCGAAGAGCCAAATGCCTCCAAGTTCACAATTGAACATCTGATTCTAACTTCCAGAATGAATTAACAGAATATAAGTGTCCTTATTTATACACCCGCCAACTAACAGAAGCTAAGAGAAATACAACTAACAGAAGCTTGCATGACGCATGGCCTTGAGCAGCTGCCAAGTAACTCCCTCAAGTCCACTTGCCATACCACGTGTCTATAGTAAGGTTTAGGCTCCTTACATTACCTTCCCCTTTTTGAGCACCTTGCCCTCAAGGTGCTAATTTCAAGAAATGTAAGCTAGCCTCCTGAAATCATCACGTGAGCTTTGAACTTCCTATCTTACACATCAGAAGCTAAAAGCTAGCTGACCAGTGCAACTTCTAGGAACTGTTACAAGGACACCTCTACTTGGAAAGAAGATGTACTAAAATTATTGGAATTCAGAAAAAATAAAGCCTCCACATTGAGCCAAGCAACCCAAGTTTATTTATATTGCTTCCACGTGGACTCAAATTCTGCACGTTATTTACAATTGGCAGCAAGGCACCAGCTGGTCCTCACCAATCTACAACTTCAACCACAAATGGACACGTAGGAGCTTATCTACCTTCTTCTAATACGTTCCCTCTTACAAAGAATAAGGTAGACATGGCCAGCAAAACTTAATCCACTGCTCTAGCGTCTTGGCCCTCAGTGTCAATTTCATGCTTCCACACTTCATGCGTTAGGCTTAACTAAGAGTGTAACAGAATGGCTTCTCTATTCAATGCCATTCTCATTTCGTCTTCTTCTTCCACTTGTTTCCAACGCCACCTACGCTTAAGGACAACAAAATCCACTACGTCCTCACGCAAGTAGGGAGACACAAAGGAATACAAGGTGTGATTAGAGATGTTCAACACATTCATACAAGGTCCTGCACAAAGTCCACGTTGATGTGGCGCTTTCCAATTTTGCTTTCCACATTTCATGTCTCTGAATTCTAACTTCAGATTCTCCCTTTCCGTTCACAAGTTTTATTCTTCTTGAGAAGGCTCCACCAATTCTTGAAGGTGCATCACCACGAGAGACTCACTTATGTGTGGTTGAGGAATTTTGTCAAACAGGAAGGTATCCTCAACCTGATCTGCTGCTGGATGAATTTTTGTCTCTCTTTTCTTCTTCTCCTTTCTTGATTTGGCCTAGGTCTTCTACTTTCTCAAGAACTGGAGGTAGCTCTTCAACCTCCATGGAGTTAATTGCTAGAGGAACGATCTCCGTAACTTCAAGCGTTTCTTTCCCGTACAAGGCCAAATGTTCCTCCTCCGGAGAAAATTTGCTGAAGAGGTTAGCCTGATTCTTTCAAGTGTTTGCCATAATTGCAACTGTCAAATTGTCGGATCGTTGCTGAGCAGATTCTTGAGACTTCCGCTCGGCTTCTTGAGTCTTCCACTCGGCTTCTTGAGTCTTCCACGAATACTCTTGCTGCAACTCCTAGAGCTTTCTGGCGTACGTAGCATTCTGCTCAAGAAATTCATCAAGTGGTGTGATAACTGTAGCTTTTCGTTGCTGCTCGGCTTGTTGAAATTTCTACTCAGCTTCTTGCTTCTTCCACACATGCTTTGGAACTCCAAGAACGAGATAAAATCCAGAAAATCCGTCGTACCATCCACATCCATCGACAGAATATTTCAGCGCCGATCGATTCATTGGAGTCAACTAGATTGATCAATCAACAGAGTGGAAGTATAGATCGGTGCTCTGATACCAATTGTAATAGTACCGAATAGCTGTTACTGATTTTATGAGAGAAATGAGAAAGATTGAGAGAGATTTGAGAGGGAAAGATTAAAGGAGAAAGATGAAGAACAATTGTATTCAAACCCTTCGCAATTCGAGGAGATGGGAGGAACAGAGAAATGAGAGGGAGAAGATGATTGTAACGCCCCTCTTTTAAAAAAAGCGTAAGTGAAAATTTTTCGATTTTCACGTGACATTACTAACTCATCAGAGTTATAAATTAGCAGCGGAATATAATTTTTCTTTAACAATGACACATTAGAGCTGACTAAATAACCACATTATAAAAATAATAACATTTTGTTCTGATATAATAATTACATCCAAAATAATAACATTTGTGCCACATGCGGCACTTAATAAACACATAACTACTGTGTTAGTTTTAGTGTTGGTTGCATTCTGTTGGACAAAATCACTTCTTTGTAATGATGCTTTTGAACAGGGATTCCTCTATTCACAAGTGCTTCCAGAAGATTCAGCACAGTTTGCAAGTCAGAAAATCAGGTTCCCTGCCAGCCGTCCGAACGACGTGATATACCATCCGGACGACATGACATACCGTCCGGACGACCGAGTGTCCATAGCATCATCCATCAGGACGCCCACCAGTGTCTAGAAGCTTCGAACAGTTCAAGGTTGCATCTGTCCGGACGTAATGGCAAATCGTTCAGACGCTCTTCAGAGTTTGAGAAGATCCCAGTGTTCAAGCGCATCCGTCCGGATGACGTGGCAATACCATGAGGACACCATTCAGTGTTTGACAAGCATTAGGGTTTCTGACTCAAGACACAGTTATGAGAAGACGGCTGAAACCGTCCGGACGATGTGTGATCCCGTCCGGACGATGTTCTCTATAAGGCAAGACGTGCATACAAAGTTCAACCGTCCGGACGAAAGTCTTCATTGTCCGGACGATCAAGCTTCATATATGGAAATTGCGTGCACCAGCTCAACCATCCGGACATCAGCCTTCAGGGTCCAGACGCTCCAAAGCCTTATTATGGTAATTACGTGCAGCCAAAATGCAACTGTCCGGACGCTAGGGCAACACCGTCCGGACGCGGCCTTGTTAGGGAAGCTTTCAGTGCTACTTTGGAAAGGCGGTTGCAGTTGACCGTCCGGACGCTCGGTCAAGCCGTGCGGATGCCCTCCGGTATTTTGATCACAACGTTTTATTCCAATATCGGATTGGGACGAAATAGGTGTCGTTGGAAAGCTAACAAAATTTTCTGTGAATTGACTACCCGGATGGCCAATAGAAGAGTCCAGAAGGCCCCCGTCAGGACGGAAACATCTTGCGTCCGGACGGCCCTGCGAAAATTTCAGAATTACTTTTCGGACAAGGAAAAAGTTGCCCGTCCGGACGGCCAAGGCTCTCGTTCGGACACGCGTGCCACAGAATCCGTTTTTGACCCGATTTAGAGCTTCTAAAGCCTATAAATAAGGGGTTCTAGGCATGCATTTAACACAAAATTCGGTGGTGAATTATCTACAGCTTAGAGAGGGTGTTTAGGGAGATATTGAAGATCTGCTAGCTCTCTAGCTTTGCCAAGTGTGTAATTTGATCAGCTATGAAGTCTATCTTAGGAGTTAGCCTCAAGGTAAAGGATTCCATTAAAGACCCCATCAGGTAGGAGACCTGGTTGGGAGGCGTTCATGTTGGGTTACATGTTAGAGAGCAAGGTACGACCACTGCATCAGGGGTATGTGAGTGTTACTACTTTGTATCTAGTCTTGGCTTCTAAATAGTGGATATCCTGGGTTTGGCTGCCCCGGAGTGGTTTTTCTCTTAATTGAGTTTCCACTTCGTCAACAAAATATTTGTCTCCTTTAATTCCGCATTTAATATTTTGTTGCACACTGTTCACACACACTTGTTAAAATTAGAAGTCCAATAATTTTTTCATACTGTTTTCTCTAAATAACGATTATATGCTAAAAGTCTCGTCCTTAAGCTGCTTCCTTTATTCCTGCAAAAACTCTCATGTTATTGTGGTTAACACCACAATCTCATGTTGTGGCTGAGTGAGTCAACAGTCCTCAACCACAGTGATACCCTGATTTATTTAATCATAGGCAATGTAATCAAATGATGACAGTTATATTCACATACATTTAATCACATTCATTTATCTGCTTTAACTCTTTATTTACTTAAGTCATATGCTTGCTTATTGGTTCTTAGGGCCTTATGCCCGACTGTGAGCCTTGTGCTTGTTAGCCTGCTATGAAGCCTTGCACTCCCACTGTGGGACTTGTGCCCGCCAGCTTATCATCTTTATGGAGCCTTGTGCTCCCTCTGTGGGCCTTGTGCCAGCCAGCTTATTATCATTATTCCTTCAACCTTTGGTTTATCTGTTGGTCTTATCAGTGAATTGATGCCTTGGTACCTAAACTTCGGTTTACCCGTTGGTCTAGTCAATTGCTTGACGCCTTGGTACGTAAGCCTCAGTTCATCCGTTGGTCTCCTCAATCACTGACACCTTGGTACCTAAACCTCCAGTCTTTTTAGTAACCCATTCATAACTCATAACTCATAACTTTATCACAGTATAATCATGTATACAACATCATATACATAATTCCAACCAAAGCATGTTAAACATATCAAATACCAAACCATATGCATACAATTAAACAAAACAACAATCACTAGTCATTAAAGACTAAACCACACGTATCATCCTCAGTGAGTAAAAAATACTCACAGTAATTCTTCTGGCTTTAGGAAAGCGTTTACAAATAAATATTCTCTGCAATATAATTTAATACAAATAATAATAGATTAATATAATTCACTAAAAATATCTTTTACCTCTATTCTCATTTCTAACCTTTATACCTTAACATAATTTCCTATTTTCGCTTGAGCATAACCCCGACATATAAAATTGGTCCAACTACATTTTATTACTAATATTTTATGTGGACATTTATTGAAGCCTGTAAACATATTTTATTACTAAAACGATACTCATAATAATATAATATTCTTTTATCGCTTTTGATTTCTAAATAAAATAATGTCGTTTGGACATTATAACGGCATATAAAATTGATTAATTATAATGCCACATATTTCATGTGAGCATTATAATAGCATTTATAAATAATAACCAAAATACAAATTTTAGTTAAAATAGCATAATAAAAGCTTTAACATTAAAAATCATATATATTTATTTTTATATCAAATAAACATAATAACTTACCAATTATAATTAATGAGCTTTATGTTTCAAAACAAGTGAATAGAATAATAACCTTCTTATAAAATCCGGGCAGAATAACGGCATTAGTATTAATAACGCCTAAAATACTTTAGAAAAATTTGGGCAGCATAACAGCGCTTTTGTAAAATAATATATTTTCACTTGGGTATTATAATGGTATATTTTTATATTTCAATACTCCGCTTGAAATACCTTGTTTAAAACACATCTTAAAAATGTTAAATACTTAAAATAATAAAAACTATAAAATCACCAAAATATTAAAATAACACATTATTTAAAACTAAATATCATTTTCCTTATATTTTCTTCTTTCTTTTATTCTCTTTTTCTTTTTCTTTCCTTCTTTTTTCCTTTTCTTCTTTCTCTTTTATTTTTTCTTCTTCTTCCTCATCCTTCACAGTAGAGCCGAGAGAGAGATAGAGAAATAGAGAAATAGAGAGGGAGACAAAGAGAGCTTGAGAGAAAGAGACTTACAGCAAGGATCCTCCTAATTTCTTCTTCTCCTTTGTTGGACTAACCCAAGAGAGAGAGAGAGACATAATTTGAGAGAGATTGGGAGAGATATTGAGAGAGTTTTGGTAGAGAATTGAGATGTGTGATCTAAGGAAAGGATTGAGCTCTATTTATACTGAAACGGACGGCCAAGATTGCTCCAAAACGATCGCAGCTAACAGCTAGGACGAAGATTGGGGGAGATTTGGTATTAAAAATCGGATTTTCGGAGATTTGGTGCATGAATCTGTTTCCTGTAGAAGTCGATCGATCGACACACTGTTCACTTCGATCAATCAACTATTTTGGTGGATCGATCGACATGAATAGAAAGTGGATCGATCGGCATACTGTTCATCCGAATTTTATTTTATTTGAATCTCTTTAATAAATTAGACCCATTATTATACTTCTAGTAAATATTTAATCTTATAAACATTTATACTTAAAATTGATGAATAAAAAGATTGATGAATATTTATCTAATAAATATTCATATTTATTCTATTTATATTATTAGGTCATAAATCATATTTTAAGATATTTTATTTAATATCTTAAAATACGGGGTATTACAATGATGGTGTCGGGTGGGAGAAAAAGAGAAGAGGAAGAAAGAAGAGGAAAGTACGGTGAGGGGAAGAAAAGGGGAAAAAGAAAGAAAGAAAATGAAAGGGATAGGGGAAAGTGGACACGTGTCCAATTCTGGGTGGTTTGGAGGAGATAATGTTATCTCCTCCTAGCCACCCGTGTGCTGACACGTGGCAGGGGGAGATTTCCTTATTTTAAAAACCCCCGGCTTATGTGAATTAAAGTGGGACCCCATTTTATTAAAACCCCTTTCATTTAATAATTAATATTTAACCCCACATTTAATTTTAACTGCACTTTTGCAGATGTGATTAATTATTTATCCAATTAGAACCTATCATAATAATTATTCTAATATTTCTATTTTATCTTAAGACTTATTTTATTTTCTTAACAGAAATACTATCACCTAAAATAGAATTATTAGTCCCATCATTTAATAAATACAATTTATTAAATGTTAAATTTCTATTAATTTTTCTTGGTCTTTACAGCTGAGATGACTCAAAAGTTAAAGTACTTTTCAGGCGTTATCGAACGTTTGGGCGTACTTCAAAAATTTAGGGAAACGACAGCTCAAATTTTCCAAAGGGATATCGAACGTTCTCGAGAAAAAAAAAAATGACAGCTTGAACATTCTGGTAGGATATTGAACGTTCGGCTAGGGTAACCATCGAATGTTCTAGAGGGGCATTAAACGTTCCGTTAGGGTATGAAAGTGTCAATTATTTATGTTTTTGAAAAAATAAATTGTTTTTAAGGCGTTCATTGAGTTTCTTCAATTTTTTAAAAATATTTAAAAAAATTAATCATGAGTGTTGGTTTTTATATAACGTGATTAAAATGGATATTGTTTTGTATTTTATTTTATTATTCCGGGGTATTACATGAAGACCAAAAAGTATGAGTCTCATCAACATTAAAAGAAAGCACGTACACAAAGGTGAAGTATGTCATCATTGGTTAACGTGGAAAATGCCAAAGGGGAAAATCTTTGTAAAGGCTCAACCATCCATGATCGAATTTAGGTCTCAATAGATATCTCTATAGCCATGAACCAAGCTTATGAGTTGTCTCATATGAGAAGAAGGGAAATAATGGTTTGGTAGGTAAGGATGTGATCAAACAAATCTGTTGTGAAAACGATATTGACTACACACTATGTCTTCACAGAATCATAGGTTTCAGGAAAAACTGATGGCAGAGGTGGGCGTAGCAGGTATTCAGCTAATCCCGAGCTTAAGTTTAACTAATCCCTTTCTCTCAGCTATTTTCGGCCATTAATGCTCCCTATTGAGTCTAAGTCATCCATTTGCTACGTTGCATGTTTTGGGAAGCAAGACCAAAAGGGAGTAGCCACCAAGTATTACCATTTTGAGCAAATGTTTCTCTTCTCACCTACTCATAGTGTGGTTCACTACCAAAGAGCAGGGCTGACGTCATATGATCCCCTCTGTTCTACAGTGGAATGGGTGGTTTGGTCGCCTATAATAAGGAAAGGTCACCCAAGCACTTGACAGCAGGAAAAGAGGAGAGGATAGCCTAGAGCATAACCAAATACAAAACTAGCAAAGGGGCACTCACATACTGTCGGAAAACTAAGAATAGCCAAAACGAAAGGGAACGAGCCCATATATTGGCTTCTAATGAGCCCACCCACCAAAGAGAAAGAGAGATATATTACTCTTTTGAAAGGCAAGTGTAGGGAGGCACGAGACTTATCCACGACACTGCTGGAAGCTAATTATTTTGCATTGAATCGGGGAAAGGTTTTGCCCCTGCGTAATCACCAAGGTACATCCTCTTTATCTTATTTACTCCCTCATTCCCTCATTTTGCATGTACTTATCGCGATCATTCATCCATTCTTCTAATATTGTAATATTTATTAATGTATGTTGTTACTTGTATCCTTACTAAGCCAAATTTTTATTGTTTGAGCTGTCATTTGGCGCATGTGCTAAACTCACGAATTTCCACCCATGTGGGCCTTCTAGTCCTTTTGTGAGATTTAGTGCTTGGGTGATTTATTTGCAAGCCTTTAGTGTTTCAATAGACGTCAGCCAATCCAGTTGGTGTAAATTATGGGCTTGACTCCTTTCTACTCATAACAAACCTAGACCCAAGTTATTATCCGTTCAACATCTAGAAAGTACTCGAAAAAAAAATGCTCCAATAGTAAGTAAATTCATGCCGTAACTCACAAAACAACTAATCAAATCTTCATATTTTTGCTAATTCATGCATTAAAGGTGGTCATTGACTCTACAATTACATCAAGAAGTGAGTGACCCAACTGAGACGATCAAGGTCAACCATCCAAGCACGACTACCATACAAGGCCAAAGGCCCTATCAACACCTCATCACCAAATGCAAAACATATGGAGCCTCAACAATCGGACCTAGCACAAACTAGACTTGTAGATCCAAGAGGCACAAGACATTCTCCAGTCACTCAATGGTGGACCAACACCAATAAATATTTAATTCAACTCGAGCCCAACAATGAAAAGGCTCACATTAGCCTATCTCAACAAATGCCCAACATTCAAGGGAACTCATCCAAGGAAAAAGGTAAGGGAGTTCACGTTAGCTTACCCTTCGTGAAGCCAAATCGATCGCAATTAAAGTGTGAAGCTCACGAAAATCAAAAAGTAAAATTTTCATCAACATTAAAAGAAGAGGAAAACCTCTATGAATGCTCAACCACCCACTGCCAAATTCAACTCTCAACCGATATCTCTACAACCATGAACCAAGGTCATGAGTTGTCTTATAAGGGAAAGGGAAACAATGCTTTGGTAGGTAAGTATATGATAAATATATATATATATATATATATATATATATATATATATATATATATATATATATATATATATATATATATATACGTTGTCAAACCCATATTGACTACGCACATAAGTCTTGGCACAATGATAAGTCTCAGGGAAAACTAATAGCTGAGGTGGGCGCAACAAGGTATTCAGCTAATCCTTAACTTAAGTTTGACTAATCTCTCTCTCCCAGCTATTTTCGGCCATTAATGCTCCTTATTGAGTCTAAGTCATTCATTTGCTACATTGCATGTTTTGGGAAGCAAGAACAAAAGGGAGTAGCCAAAAATATTACCATTTTGAGCAAACATCTCTATTCTCACCTACCTATCGTGTGGTTCACTTCTAAAGAGCAGGCATGATGTCATACGATCCCTTATGCTCTACCGGGGAATGGGTGGTTTGGTCGCCTATAATAAGGAGATCTCACCCAAGCACTTGGCAGTAGGAAAAGAGGAGAGGATAGCCTAAAGCATAACCAAACAGGAAAATAGCAAGAGGGCATTCACGTATGGTTACGATATTGAGCATAGTCAAAAGGAAAGGGAATTACTCTTTCGAAAGGCAAGTGTAAGGAGGGACGATACTTACCTACGACACTGCTAAAGCTAGTTATCTGCTGCTTTTTAAAAAAAAATTGGGTCGCTTTTTTTGGTACAAACGTCGTGAATTAAAAAAAAATAAATAAATAAAATTGCATCCCTTTCGAGTACAAACTTAATGAATTTTCTTTTTCTTTTTATGAAAAAAAAAAAATTGCATTGTGATAGACAAGCTTGCTACTCTCCATCACCTTGGAAATGATAATTCAATTAATGAATTGTCTTGTTTAAATGCCTACACTCGCAGGGGCCCTATCCTCAAACCATTCACGACAAATTCCATATCATGATGACCACCAAATCCTTATTGAGGAAGCTAGGCTTGAGCCTTCAGCACATCCTTTTCCACTGCAATTTCATTGCAGAACTTTTGCACCAATTCCTCGTCTCTCTTTTGGATCTTCCACCTTGTCAGATTTGAGAACTACATACTTCTCCTCATGAATATTGTGGGATCATTGTATTCATATTTATAACAACTACACAACCATTCAACTTCTACTATAATTATCAATGGTTACAACTATTCACCTCTTATCTCACTATACATCTTCTAACGTTTTGTATTCAATGATGAGAACCCTTCATCTATCTAGTTATTATTATCTTTGTTAGTATTTTATGTTGGCTACATTTTGGATGACAAAAATACTTTATGTAATGGTTGCTATTTAAACAGGATTATTGGTCTTATTCAGAATCTTCAAGTTATATGGATAGTATTTATTTCAAGCCATGCGTCTTGTCATCTAGAAGATGTTCATGAAGATTCCATGCAAATACCAAGTCAGCTAGCCGGTTCCTGTGCAACCGTCTGGACGGGCCTTTGAAGGAGGCCAGACTCCCAGCAGTGTCTAGAAGCTTCAGCGTTGAAAATGTCCAGAAGTCAGGGCAACACCGTTCGGACTCTAGGTCAAGCTTCCCCAATTTCTACTCGGAGTTGGATTTCAATCGACACTTATTTGGGAAGTTTCTGCAAGGCATCCGGATGATGTGGAAACTTGTCCGAATGATATCCATCATTCCAGAATATTCCAGGTTTCCTTTACGAGCGTGGAAAGGAGTTACAGCGAAGACCGTCCGGACGCTCGGCTAAGCCATTCGGACGTGGTCCTATTTTGGGAAGAATTACTCTATTCTGGAAAGACGGTTGCAAAAGACCGTTCGGACGAGGCTATCTTCTGTCCGGACGCTCCATAGCTAGAGTCTGAATTTGTCTAGAATTAGGTTTTCTGAAAACCTATATAAAGAGGGCTCTAGGCTTGTTATTTGTAAGAATTCAATATAGAATTCTATAGTGCTTAGAGAGGGTGTTTAGGGAGAATTGAAGATCCGCTAGCTCTCTAGTTGTTGCCGGTGTGTGCTACCTTTGTTCGTGTGAAGTCTATCTTGCGGTCGGCCCTAAAGTAAAGGAATTCATCAAAGACCCCTTCAAGTAGGAGACTTGGTTGGGAAGCGTTCACGATGAGCTTCGTGTTATAGTTAAAGGTATGATTACTGCAATAGGTTTTGTGAGTACGAGTGCTTTGTAACTTACTTTGTCTTTCGATAGTGAATTTCCTAGGTTTGGCTGCCCCAGAGTGGTTTTTCTCTTCACAGAGTTTCCACTTCATCAACAAATATCTTGCCTCTTTTATTTTCCGTATTTAAAATATTTTGTTGCACACGAACACACACTTGGTTGTTTAGAAGTCATATTTTTATTTCCAATTGGTATTAGAGCTTGCTACACGCTATTTAAGATTTATTTCTTGAGTGTGATCTTTTTAACTTCTATTTTTTTTTATAATGTCTCAATCTCTTCATTGCATTCCTGCCTTTGATGGCACGAATTATGGGTAGTGAAAAGCTTGTATGTGCTTTTTTTTTAAAAAAAAATCTATTGATGTTTGGCAAATTGTAGAAACTGGTTGGATTAAACCAGAGGCTACAACTGCTAAACTATCTGTGGCTCAAAATAGTGCACGACTTTCCAATGTTAAAGCCCTGCATGCTCTATGTCAGACATTTTCCCCATCTGAATTCGCAAGAATTTCAAATTGTTAATCTGCTAAAGAAGCATAGCAAATCTTAGAAACAACATATGAGGGCACCAAACTCTTTAAATCTACCAAGCTCCGGATGTTGATTTCTAGATTTGAAGAAATTAAGATGTTAGAGAATGAGACATTCGGTGAGCTTTACACCAGGATCAACGACTTGAGAAACTCGATGGTGAGTCTCGGGAAGAGGGTCTCTGATGTAAAACTCATCAAAAAGATTCTAAGGTCTTTGCCAGAGCGTTTCAGGATTAAAGTGACTTCCATTGAAGAAAGCAAGGACTTAGATTCTATGAAGATTGAAGAGTTTGTGGGATCTCTTCAAACTTATGAGTATTTCCTACCCCCAGTCAAGAAAGCAAAGGGGATGGCCTTCAAAGCAACTAAAAACAAAGTCTCATCAGATGAAGACTCAGACAATGAAGAGGAATTAGCCATGATCGCCAATAGGATCAATAAATTGATGAAGACTGATAAATTCAGTGAAGGACTGAGGGAAACTCCCAACGAAGCCGAGCCAGAAGAAGATCCTAGAGGTCAAAAATGTTGTGAGTGCTCCGGCTTTAGGCACATGAGAACTGAATGTGCAAATCTTAAGTAGGCTAAGGGGAAGAGGCCTACATTGCAACTCTAAGCGATGAGTCTGAGAAAGAAGAAGAATCTCCTAAGAATTGTCCAACACTTGTGGTTCCACATGAAAATCAGGACGATCTTTACTACTTTGAGCATGGTGATGAAGAACTAAAAGAGGAATATCGTGTCATGTACATGGAACTCATAAAGCTGAAAGAGTCCAATTAGAAGAAAGTGATAAAGCTGAGCACGATGAAAATAGAAAGAGACACGTTACTTCAGAAGATCACAAAATTGGAAGATAAACTGATGGATGCACAATTACAGTTGGAGAAGTTCTCAGACAACAAGCTAGCTTAGATGCTGACATGTCAGAAGTGCTCATCTGACAAAATTGGTCTTGGGTATGTAGCTACTGATTCCTCCAACATTTCTTCTACATCCAAAACTGTGTTTGTGAAGCCCTCAGGTTCAGAGCCTCAGAATGATAAAGATAAGGCTATTATGGTTTCTTGTGAGAATACTACACCTGGGAAATCTGAGCATTCTACAGAGAGAAGCCTACCTACATGTCATCATTGTGGGATGGTGGGACATATTAGACCAAATTGTGGTCAGTTAAAATTCCAAGACAAAATATGTCCCTCCACATAGGAGACAACCCATTCAAAAGTTTGTCCCTATTTGCCATCACTGTGGGTTGAGCGGTCACATCCGACCCAAGTACCCACACATACTTGTCAGAGGTCTAAAGTGAAAAATGAGTTACCAAAGAAAGATTATACTAACACCAGACCTCCTAGGAAGCATTAGGCTCAGAGGAAACTATCAAGGTATGCTCCACCAGTGCACAAAACTCCCATATGTCACCAATGTGGAGTAAATAGTCATGTAAGACCCATGGGTCCTCAACCTCAAAAGGATCCACCTAGAAAGTCTAGACCTCATGCAAGATATCCTGCTCCAAGGCATCAGTGACAACAGTGGAAGTTTGCTCCTGTAAAACAGGCCTGGTTGCCAAAGGAGAACAAATCTCAGCATCATAAGGAAAAGCCGTAGATGCCTAAAAAGGATCCATCCTATGAAGAATTGCCCATTGTTGGCGACTTTATGCCGAGCTTGATCAGATATATGGAATTGTAGCTGAAAGGATGGAGGACAGGATAGGCACACTCACTTCCCAAGGGGGAGCGGACCCACCTAGTATGTGAGGTCACACATGCCTAGGATTGCGGTTCCTAAATCCTAGTGCATGTTAAGTACACTTGCATTGCATCTTTTATATTGTCATATCCTGTGCATGCTTTGCATATTTGTTATGGAACCATTTTTTTTCTATCCTTATATAGTTTCTCTTGTTGTCTTGATAAATTTCTGCAGGTATTTCATAGGGATAACAGAAAAAGCACGTCGGGCGACTACTTTTTTGTCTTGGTATAGGTAAACCTTTCTCCCTGAGGTCAGGTTTGCCCTTACCTTACATGCTTAGACTAGATTTTTATATTCCTGTGTAGCATATTTTTGTTGTTTTTATGCTTTTATTTTCTAAAAAAAAAAAAAAAAATGGAGGGATTTCATGCAAGGTTTCATCTAAAGGTTTCAATACTCTCATGTATATTTATCTGTTTTAACAGCTCACTGTGCTTTGATTAAATATACATTCATATGCTTAAGTTTCTAAGTCGGATATGAGCTGAGTTTTCCTGCTGCATCTTTACTAAATAGTTGCTTTCCTCATGCAATGAAAATGTGCACTCTCCAAGGCTTCCCTAAGGTAAATTTTTTTTATCTATGATTTTCTACTTCTAGAAATTCTTTTAAAGAGATTTTTTATGTGCTAAGATTGTCAAATTGACCAACTCGCTAGTTGAACCTAACCCCAGAAATTCTAGCTTCCTCTCTAAGCTACAGCACCTTAAAGAAACAAGCAATTATACTTCTGAGCTTATTGTTACATGAATAATTTCACTGCTTCTTTGCTGATTTAGCTATATATCTTGTCTTTCATGGTGCAAGTAAACTTCAAAATAGTACTGCTTCTTAGGGGGAAAGTATCAGATGAGGGTGACTAGGCCCTAGTAAGATAAGGTTTGACTTTTGACTGATCTAACTGTGAAATTCTCTTTTTAGAAAATTCAGTTGCTTTAAATCTTATCAGCGAAGATTATACCCTATTGAAAAAGTCTTCACAAACACACGCATTGCATGAGTTAAGTTGACTATTGAAATATCTCTACCTGCGGGAAATTTATGCTTATTGAGTACTTAACTCTTTTCCAGACGCCCCGCGGTGTCTAGAAGCTTCAGCGTTGAAGACTTCCGGATATTAGGGCAACATCGTCCAGACACTAGGTCAAGCTTCTCCAATTTCTACTCGGAGTTGGATTTCAATCGACACTTATTTGGGAAGTTTCTGCAAGATGTTCGGATGATGTGGCAACTTGTCCAAACGATATCCAACATTCCAGAATATTCCAGGTTTCCTTTACGAGCACGAAAAGGAGTTACAACGAAGACCTTCCGGACGCTTGGCCAAGCCGTCCGAATGTGATCCTATTTTGGGAAGAATTACACTATTCTGAAAAGACGGTTGCAAAAGACCGTCCATTCGGACGGTCCACAACCAGAGTCTGAATTTGTCTAGAATTAGGTTTTCTGAAGCCTATATAAAGAGGGCTCTAGGCTTATTATTTGTAAGAATTCAATATAGAATTCTATAGTGCATAGAGAGGGTGTTTAGGGAGAATTGAAGATCCACTAAATCTCTAGCCGTTGCCAGTGTGTGCTACCTTTGTTCATGTGAAGTCTATCTTAAGGGTCGGCCCTAAGGTAAAGGTATTCGTCAAAAACCCTAAAAAAGTAGGAGACTTGGTTGGGAAGTGTTCATGATGGGCTTCGTGTTATAGTTAAAGGTATGATTACTGCAATAGGTTTTTTGAGTACGAGTGCTTTGTAACTTGGTTTGTCTTTGGATAGTGAATTTTCTGGGTTTGGCTACCCCGGAGTGGTTTTTCTCTTCACAAATTTTCCACTTCGTCAACAAATACTGTCTCTTTTATTTTCCGCATTTAAGATATTTTGCTGCACACGAACACACACTTGGTTGTTTAGAAGTTATATTTTTATTTTCAGTCTTCAACTATGAATGACTCTTCATTGTCTTCATTAAGATGCTTGTCATTACTAATATGAGCTGTATCGTTAACACGCCCTTGCAAACTCAACAGTACAGGACGAACGTTAAGTGTAGAGTGAAGAGTGATAAACCAAGTAGAAACAAGAGGTTGATATTTAACACATATGCTATTTGATGTTTGCTGGAGGGACGCCATTTGGCTCTGCATAAAGGAATTGCGATTATATCCCCATTATTAATAATGAAATAACCAAAGCCACCAAAGGCTCACTGAAATTGGGAGACGGGAAGTAGAAAAAAATCTCAATTGATCAGTGATGAAAGATAAATATATGACTTCTAAATACCAAGTGTGTGTTCGTGTGCAACAAAATATCTTAAATGCAGAAAATAAAAGAGACAAGATATTTGTTGATGAAGTGGAAACTCTGTGAAGAGAAAAACCACTCTGGGGTAGCCAAACCCAAGAAATCCACTATCCACAGACAAAGCAAGTTACAAAGCACTCGTACTCACAAAAACTACTACAGTAGTCATACCTTTAACTATAACACGAAGCCCATCGTGAACGCTTCCCAACCAAGTCTCCTACTTGAAGGGGTCTTTGATGGAATCCCTTACCTTAGGGCCAACCCCTAAGATAGACTTCACATGAATTGTTGAGTACACATCGACAACGGCTAGAGAGCTAGTGCATCTTCAAATCTCCCTAAACATCCTCTCTAAGCACTATGGAATTCTATACTGAATTCTTACAAACAACAAGCCTAGAGCCATCTATTTACAGGCTTCAAAAAACCTAATTCTAGACAAATTCGGACTCTGGCTGTGATGCTTCTGGACGGTAACTTACCCTCGTCTGGATGGTCTTCTGTGACTGCCTTTCCAGAATAGTACGATTCTTTCTATAATAGGACCACGTCCGGACGGCTTGGCCGAGCGTCCAGACAGTCTTCACTGTCACTCATTTTCTCATCCGTAAAGGAAACTCGGAATATTCAGGAACGTTGGTGATAAGCGTTGAATGTTTACATTCAAAGTCCCTTAATTTACTTATGTTAAACCCTAGTTTGTGTTGTTAAATAATGTGTTATTATGTTTTAGTGTTTCATCTCTTTTTTAGGTCTTAATTGAAAACAAGAAAAAAATCAACAAGTGAAGTTCAAGTGCTCCTACCTAGAAGAGGAAAATCGATCAAGTATATTCGATCGATCGAAATTTCCTTGAGTGAAAGATCGATCGATCTACATTCAATCGATCAAAATCTCCAAGGCAAAATAAATTGATCGATCGACTTCGGATATTTCAGAAAGATCTTCAGATGTTGGCAACTTTTTGTGTGGCTCAAATTCATCCTCAAGTTGTGCGGTTCTAATCAGAAGTTGTCACCATCATTTTGTGCGGCTGAAAGTGATTGTTTGAGCTTGGTTTTTTGTACCAAATCCTCCATAAATAGAGGATGGACGTGAGAGTGAGAGGGGTAGAGAGTTTTAGTTATTATTTTTCCTTTTAGTCCTTTCTGCGCTTCATGTGATGCACCATTTCCTTCATGTTTTCCAAAGAGCTTAGCTTCAAGGTATGTTAATGTTATAACTTATTCTAAATTCGTTTTTAGTAAAGTAAACTTGAAATTTAGTTAATGCAAATATTCTTTACATTTTCCAGCACTTCTTTCTTTCTTCTTTCTCTTGTTTGTGTTATTTTATGTTGAATTTAACTCTGGAATCCTTATATTCCAGAGCTCATAGCTTGTTCTTTAGTGTTCTTCTTAGATTTTCTTTCCTTTAAAGCTTGTTTTTGAGTATTTTTATGTGTTAAGTTAGATTCCTTTATTAAAGTTAGTTGTTGAACCTCTTGTTAGTGGTCGTTATAGTTTTTATATCTCTTAGAGGAATGGGTTCTTCTTCTTCTATAAGAGAATCCCATAACTCCATGGGTAGCTAATTTAATTGTAGGGTGTTGATAAACTCTTTCTAAGTGCCATGGGTTGATTGTGTTGTTCTTGGATTTCCATACAAGTGTAATGATTACATAGCCTAAGATGGGTGTGTAATGGTATTTATGACACAATTTATGTGAATTTGATAACTCATGCTAGGAAACACATATTACTCCACACTCTTTTTAGTTTAATTATTGCTTAAATGTTTTTTCCATTCTAGTATAAGTTTATGTGGAGATTATATGTTAAACTAAGATGGTTTATGCTTTTTCCATAGATGTGTATGCTTATTAATAGGCCTTATAGTCCATACTAGGGAGCATGAATCATTCAACCCTAGTTATTAGTTGAATGACTTTTGTATAAATAGATGGATTATCATTGTCTTTAACTAAAGTAAATTCATGTTGAGGTCGTCGTGTGATTGACAATCATTACGCGCTCGTATTAAACTTGTGAAGGAAATCCGGGAGGAATATAGTATGCCATGTGTATGAGGATTGAGTGAAATCAATGCCCTATATTTTCCTTGTTCTTAAACTCTCCATTTTTACTTGTTTAGCTTTGTGATAAAACAAAACAATTCATCTTTTTTCTAATTAAATTCGGCAACGTCTTAAGTATTTCATAACTTAAAACAACCCTCCCAATCCTTGTGGTACGATACCCTCCTTAGTACTATACTACAAAGTCACGTACTATTGCGAGTGGTTAAATATATTAAAATCGACGTAGTTGTGAAAACCGATAAAGTGTAAAACCAAATTCTTATTTTTAAAACATCGGTTGGAATAGCTACCAATTTTTGGCGCCGTTGCCGGGGATTGCAAACGGTTGTTTATGAAGTATTTAGGATTTTCTCTAGTTTGATTCTGTGCATATTTTATATTCTGTGCATAAGCGGTTTCGGTTCTGTCTAAAACTGTTTTTGGGTGTATAAACTGTTTTGATTCTGTTTCTGCAAAATTCTGTTTTCTGCAAAACACAAATCGATCGATCTATTTTTCAAAACCAAAAGAATCAATCGATCGAGAAATCGATCGATCGACCTATCTCAGTGACATCTCAGCAGCTATTTCAAGGCAGAAACTAAATTTCTTTTTTTTTTTTTCTTTTTTTTTTTGTCAATATTTCATGTTTTTGTGCAAATATCACTCTTTTAGGATTCGGTAGAATTTGTTTTTTGCAGAGAAGATTCGATCGTGCGATACTTTATTCGATCGATCGATCCATTTTGAAATCGATCGAGCGACTTTAGTGGAGCAACAGAAACTACTGCAGCAACTGGAACTCTGCTGAAACCAGTATTTTTTCTAAATCCTTGTTTTGTATATATTGTTTCATTTTTGTTAGTTTATGTTCGGTCGACGGTCGCTATTATTGCCTATTATTCCATACGACCTAGACCTAGAGCGGATTCCTAGACGTCGTAGATCCGAACGGAACTCACGTCGAAAAGCCCGCTCGAAAACACCTATGGCTGAAGAACAAAAGCCCGTGTTGTTGAGGGATCATTATGTTCCCACTACATGCACCCCTTCTTCAAGCCTTCAGCTACCGGACATTACGGTAGCTCATTATGAAATTAAGCCCAGCATTATTCAAATGCTCCCATCTCTTTATGGGCTTGATAACGAGGACCCCTATAAGCATCTTGATGAATTCCTTGAGATCTGTTTAACTATGAGATTACAAAACATCTCTGAAGATGCTTTGCGTATGCGTTTGTTTCCATTTTCTTTAAAAGATAAAGCAAAATATTGGTTGAATTCCCTAGAGACTAACTCCATCACTTCTTGGGCTCAGATGCAACACGAGTTCCTTAAGAAGTACTTTACCATAGGGAAAACAAACCAAATACGGAAAGCCATAACCGGTTTTTCACAAATAGAGGGGGAACCTTTTCATGAAACTTGGGATAGGATGAAGGACCTTCTACGGAGGTGTCCACATCATGCTATTCCCAAGTGGCAGCTTATTCAGTGTTTCTATGGTGGCTTAACAGAGCCTCATAGACAAATGGTAGTTGCCTCCTGTAGGGGTAGGTTTATGCTTAAAAGTGAAGATGATGCGTGGATCCTGTTTGAAAACTTAGCTAAAAATTCTTTACACCATTCATCATCTGGTCGTAGGGCACCTGCATCTAAGAACCAAAGAAGTGAGATAATTTTCGGAGTAAGCCATTCCTTAGATGTGACTACTAAGGTAGATGCCTTATCAAGAAAATTAGATCAAATTATGGCTACTGGTTTTGCACCTACAACTGTTTTTCACATTCCACCTCCACAGGAAGTTTACTCATTTTGCTCTAATCCATCGCATCAGGCGAAAGATTGCTCCGTCATAGGACAATTCTCTGAAGTTCCTCATGAGCAAGAAAATGCAGCCATCTCCAGACCGGTTAATGATCCATATTCTCATTCGTATAACCCGGGATGGAGAAATCATCCGAATTTCTCTTGGCGAGCTCCAGGGAATCAGGGACCAACTATAGGAGTGCATAATCAGGCACACCCTTTGCCTCCTAATCAATCCTATAATCCCAATTATCGGCCCCATCAGTATCAGTACCAGTCAGCTGTTCCTCCAAGAAATTCTGCTTTTGAGGATAAGGTTTTAACTGCACTTGATAACTTGGAAGCAAATACTCAATTGCTGGATTCTCATTCCCAATCGATTGCCAAGTTAGAAGGTCAAGTTGGACAGCTAGCAAATGCGTTTAATCAGAGAAAAGAAGGGAAACTTCCCTCCCAACCAATAGCCAACCCTAAGGGACAATACATGGTCGATAGGAGTGCTTCCGGCAGCACCACCCATGAGCAAGTCCAAGCAGTTACAACCTTCAGGAGTGGAAGGACAGTCGATAATCAGGTCAGGCAGAAAGACACTGAAGAAGGTGAATCCTGATCAAATCCAAATATACCCCTTGAGAATCCAAAAGATAAGTTGAAAACCACTCCTGAGATAGCTTATGAGCCTAGAGCTCCATTCCCTGAACGTCTCAAGGAGCCTCCTAGTGCTGTGAAGCAAGGAGAAAGATATCAAGAAATGATGGATGTTTTTAAAAAGGTACAAGTTAATATACCATTTCTTGATGCTATCCGACAGATCCCACCTTATGCTAAGTTTCTAAAAGATTTGTGTACTCAAAAGCGTAAGATGAGGAAGCGTAGTCCAGAAAAAATTATTTTGACCGAGCAAGTAAGTTCTTTGATACAACACGTTGTAGCCCCCAAAGTTAAGGATCTAGGTGCTCCCACTATTTCTTGTATTATTGGAGACCATACCATTGACAAGGCACTCCTTGATTTAGGTGCAGGTGTTAATTTGTTACCTTACTCGGTCTATGAGCAATTAGGACTCAGAGAGTTGAAGTCCACGACGGTTATCTTGCAACTTGCAGACAGATCCGCAAAGAAACCTCGTGGTATAATTGAAGATTAATCATTAGAGTGGACAGGTTCTACTTCCCAGTAGATTTCATTGTTCTTGATATAGAACCTGTCCCAGACCCCACAAGGTTTATCCCAGTCATCCTTGGACGCCCTTTCTTAGCTACGGCTAACGCTTGCATAAATTGCAGGACAGGAGAAATGGAGATAACCTTTGGGAACATGAAGGTAAAGCTGAACATTTTCAAGGCTTTTCAGCATCCATCAGATATCAATGAGTGTTTCTTATTGGACATGATTGAAGAAACTGTTAAAGACACACTCCCCCACCTTTTGATTAAAAATCCATTGGAGGCTTGTCTATCTCACTTTGACTTTGAGGACTTTGATATTGAGCATTATGTTGGCGAAGTCAATTTATTAGTTGATACTGCGGCTACAATAGACTTTCCTCCTTGGAGAGTACCAAAGGAGCCGTTACCTAGTACGTCAGGCATCCCTCCTATTCCTTCTCTGATCTCCCCACCAAAGCTTGAGCTTAAGCAGCTTCCTGCAACCCTTAAGTATGTTTTCTTAGGTACAAATGATACTCTCCCAGTTATTATTGCATCTAATCTACAGGATGACCAAGAGAGTAATCTACTCGATGTTCTAAAGGAACATAAGGAAGCAATTGGTTGGAGTGTGGGAGACTTGAAAGGGATTGATCCCTCCATATTCATGCATTGTATTCATCTTGAGGATAATGTTAAGCCCTCCAGGGAGGCACAGAGGAGATTGAATCCTAACATGAAGGAAGTAGTCATGAAAGAGGTGGTAAAATTATTAGATGCGGGTATCATCTATCCCATCTCAAATAGTACATGGGTGAGTCCCATACAAGTGGTACCTAAAATGTCTGGTATCACTGTGGTTGAGAGTTCTTCTGGTGACCTAATTCCTCAACACACGACCACTGGATGGCGTGTGTGTATAGATTATAGGAGACTCAACTCTACAACTAGGAAGGATCATTTTCCATTGCCATTTATTGATCAGATCCTAGAACGTCTTGCAGGCCAAAGTTATTATTGTTTCCTGGATGGTTATTCGGGATATAACCAAGTGGCCGTTGATCCCAAGGATTAAGAGAAAACAACTTTTACCTGTCCCTTTGGTACCTTTGCTTATAGACGCATGCCCTTTGGATTATGTAATGCACCTGCAACATTCCAAAGGTGTATGATGTCTATCTTTTCGGATATGGTAGAAAAATCCTTGAAGTGTTCATGGACGATTTTTCCGTCTTTGGACCTACATTTGATGAATGTCTCCATAACCTTTCACTCGTTCTTCAACGATGCAAGGAGACAAACTTGATATTAAGTTGGGAGAAGAGCCATTTTATGGTTCAAGAAGGGATTGTTCTGGGACATATAGTGTCCAAAAGAGGTATAGAAGTAGACAAAGCAAAAGTGGAGTTGATTTCTAAACTTCCACCACCTACCACGGTTAGGCAAATACGCTCATTTCTCGGACATGCCGGCTTTTATCGTCGCTTCATCAAGGATTTTAGCAAAATTTCACGACCCTTGTGCAACCTTCTTGCCAAGGAAACTTCGTTCAACTTTGATGAAGCATGTTTAGATGCATTCGAGACACTTCTCTCTCTTCTATCCTCAGCTCCGATTATGAAGACTCCCAATTGGTCTCTCCCTTTTGAGATCATGTGTGATGCATCCGACTATGCAGTGGGTGCTGTTTTAGGTCAACGTGACGACAAGCTCCCTCACGCGATTTACTATGCTAGTAAGACTGTGTTAGAAGCACAAGCAAATTATACCACCACAGAGAAGGAGTTACTAGCAGTTGTTTTCGCCTTGGACAAATTCCGCTCTTATCTTTTAGGGTCCAAGGTGATTGTATACTCTGATCATGCCGCATTGAGACATTTAATGGCCAAAAAGGAAACAAAGTCTCGTTTGATTCCATGGATACTCTTACTATAAGAGTTTGATCTAGAGATACAGGACAAGAAAGGATCTGAAAATGTTGTAGCTGACCATCTTTCTCGTATATTTCTTGAGTCCTCTCTCATCCCAGTGCATGATTCATTTCCAGATGAGCAACTGCTAGAGATCAGGCCTTAAGGAATACCTTGGTATGCTGACATAGTTAATTATCTTGCTACAGGTAAGATTGGTCTAAGCAAGCTAAGGATCATTTCTTCAAGCAGATCCGATCCTATTTTTGGGAGGATCCTGAACTTTTCAAGTACTGTGCTGATCAGATTATTAACCGTTGTGTACCGCAAGGTGAAATTCATAGTATCCTCATGTTTTGCCATACTCTAGCATGTGGAGGACATTTTAGTGCACAAAAGAATGCGGTGAAGGTTTTGCAGAGTGGATTCTTCTGGCCATCCTTGTTTAAGGATTCTTTCAAGTTTTGTAAGGCGTGTGATCGATGTCAACGCCTTGGAACAATATCTCGGAGGGACATGATGCCTCTAAACCCCATCCTAATTGTCGAAATTTTTGATGTATGAGGGATAGACTTCATGGGACCCTTCCCGCCATCTTTCGGATTTGAGTATATTTTAGTGGCGGTGGACTATGTATCAAAATGGATAGAGGCTGTGGCAACCAAAACCAATGATCATAAAGTTGTTGTGAAGTTCATTCAGACAAATATTTTTAGTAGATTTGGTATGCCTCGTGTAATTATCAGTGACGGAGGAACACATTTTTGTAATCGATTCATAAGAACATTACTTGTCAAATACTCTGTCACTCATAAAGTTGCCACACCCTACCATCCTCAGACAAGTGGCCAGGTGGAATTATCTAATAGGGAGATAAAGAGAATTTTAGAGAAAACGGTTCGGCTGGATTGCAAGGATTGGTCATTGCGCCTCAATGATGCATTATGGGCCTACCGAACAGCTTTCAAGACACCGATTGGCATATCGCCATATCGGCTTGTTTATGGCAAGGCATGCCATCTCCCTGTAGAGTTAGAGCACAAGACTTGGTGGGCAATCAAGACCTATAATTTTGATATGAAATCTGCAGGGTCCCACAGAAGGTTACAATTGAGCGAGCTTGAAGAGCTCCGCAATGATGCTTACGAAAGTGCCCGGATGTACAAGGAAAGAACGAAAGCATTTCATGATAAACACATCCGGCCGAATACTTTCGTTCCAGATCAGAAGGTATGGCTTTACAATTCTAGACTTAGCCTGTTTCCTGGTAAACTCCGTTCGAGATGGGATGGGCCCTTTATAGTCACATCTGTATCCCCTCACAGAGCAGTTGAGTTAAAAGATCCCAAAACTGGCCAATTTTTTAAGGTTAATGGTCAGAGATTAAAACCCTACATTCAGGGCATTGCGCATAACGAAGATGTGGAAACCGTTGATCTAACGGATCCCATCTACTTTTGATACTTAGAGCTTTATGTTGTACATTATGTGCCTAAGTATACTCGGTCGTATTTTTGTTTTGTTGTACATACGTTTCATCACCCTTTAGTTTGTTTTGTATAAATTCTTTTTATTGTTTTTATTTTTATGTTTAAGTAAAAAAAAAAAAACAATGGGGAGGGGGATTCGATCGATCACATTCCAAGTAGATCGATCTAATTTCGATCGATCTCTTTATAAGTAGATCGATCAATCGATTTTAAAATCGATCGATCGACATCGCCTAGTAGCCACGTGACAGGGTTTTAAAACCCCCGTGCCCTCCTCATTCCTTCATTTTCTTCCTTTTTTCTTTTTCAAACCCACCGAGAGCCCTCCCTCACTACTCTCGGTACTCTCTTCCCAACCTTCCCATTTTCTCAATTTCCCATCTTTTTCCTTCATTTCTTTTCCATTTAACCTCTTCCTCTTCCCTTTTCTTCCATTTCTCACCAATTAACAATTCAAAAATTTGCCTTCCTTGGCAAATTTATTTTGGCCCACCAAGTGTTCGTAAAAAGTCCTCAAAGAGCCTTTCTAATGGAACAAGCCTCTCCTCCCTCCCCCGACAGTCCCGTCCTCCTCGGTGAGTTCGTTACACCAGAATGGAAGCATAGACCGTTCAATGTCGAAACTCGTTTCGACATTGTCGGTGCCTTCCGAGAGAAAGAAGAAGTGAAGTGGGCGTATCGCCAATTTCGGAAGCGCAACTTGTTGCCACTTTTGAAGCCCGCCGGTGATTTCTTCTACCCACCATTTGTCTGTGTGTTCTACCAGAATCTCACATATGACACGGAAAATCCGGCTTACTTGTCTTCCATCGTCTTGGACCAACGAGTGTACGTGAGCGTTGACGATATTGCTAGAGCACTTGATTGCCCCACTATCGACCCGAGAGGCTGCTTTGGTGAGTACCCTCCACATTGTGATTTGCATTTCATTATTCATGACATGTTTGGAGGGGCTTACGGTGATATTAAAGGCACTTGTGCGAAGAGAGGACAATTGCCACCTCACCTATTACTAGTCGACTCAGTCTTAAAGAAGAATGTGTGTCCATTGAGGCATAAGACACAGAGGATAGGTGACGTTTTATATGCTCTTTATGCTTTTGAGAAGAGATATTGGGTGAACATCCCAGAGATAATTTGGAGGCAAATGTACAAGTCTTGGGAAGATATGATCGAGAAGCGGCTGCGGAACACTGCACAAAGACCACTTCCATTTCCGTGCCTCATTACCAAGCTTATAATTTCTAGTGGAATTCGTCTTCCGGAGAGGGCCAACTTAGATAGGAGTATTCCAGTGTTCGGTCTAGCTCAGTGGACGCAGAGTATTTCCCACATGCCACAGTTGGGCAAGCCACAGGTCGACATGGAGGTTGATGATGCACGTGCGGAGGAGACGCACGAGGGTGAGCAGTCATCTCCCAGGCAGACTTCAGTTCCATCCTCTGTCACCGATTTTTCATTACTGCAGAGTCAGTTGGACACTTTAGCTGGAGAGATGCGTGACACGCGTACTAAGATGCGAGAGACTTGCATGGAGATCCTGGCTCGGCAGAGTGCTATGGAGGACATGTTACGTCAAATTCTAGGACGTCTTCCACCACCCCCGGATGCCGCGCCATGAGTGCTGTTGCGCACCTATTTTTCTTTGTTTTGTTTTGATCATGACATGTATTTTTTTAGACATTGTGTTTTCTTTTGGGATATTTTATGTTTTGCACAATGTACTTTTGATATGTCATTTTGATGTAACGGACAACGTTTTTTTTTTAATATTGCCGTTCGGAATGTGAAATATTTCTTTCTTGTTTCTTTTTCTTTTGTATACTACTCTTGTTTCTAGTTTTGCTTTTCAGGTTAAACTATTTCCACCCTCTAAGTTTGGGGGTATGCTTTGAGCCATACCTTCCCTAATCAGGTTTTCTTTTATACCTTATCTTGTGCTTACCTTTGACATACACATTGAGGACCATGTGTCCTTTAAGTTTGGGGGTATGGAGACACTTTTCAGATTTTGTCCATAATTTTTGTTTTAACATGTACATATTACTCCTTAGAATACTGTTGATTTATAATTGTGAATTGCGTTTCATTGGCAAATTTAAACTTTTGAACACATAAACACAAGTAGAGACTCTAATTTTGTTCACTCACCTTGGGCTATGAGAATGCATGTGTTGAAAAATTTGAAAATCACGAAATACATTGGCATTTTGCTTGTGGGGTATGATTTTAAGTTGTAACCATACATAGTTGTTTTGAGTGTCTTAGATTGAATTTGAATGCCTTGTGGGATGGATGACTTGGGCATTATAATGGCATAGTTAAAAAAAAAAAAAAAAAAAAAAAAAAAAAAAAAAAAGCTTCATTGAGTAACCGGACCTCTTGCCTCATTAAGCATTGAGTGTTTGCGTCAAAAGATGTAAGTAAATAAATATAATGGTTAGTTTGACTTCGTAGTTCTTTTTTACTTAAGTTATTAAGCCCTTTGGGATGTTTTACATCTAATGCCCTAAAGCCGTCTGGTTTGGGAGTCACTGGCCTAACACTTATACATAGGTTAATTAGACGCTTAATGGAGTTAAGCATTGCACAACCATATTAATATTGTAAATAAAATTAAAACATTTCCTATGCCTTGGTTATTCCATCTTGTGAGAAATTTGAAGAAATTTGAGACATTAGAAGCACATATATGTAGGAAATACTTTGAAACCCCATAACTATATGTTAATATCTGAGTGCATCGATTTGAACATATGATATCTTGTCCAGCCATTTGTGAGTAAATAGAAAGGAATTCTCTAAATTGTGTAAGATGAGTTTGTTAGTTTAAAATTATTCATGAATAGGAGTCCATTATTTTGAAGATACTTTATTCTTGGAATTAACATAAATGTTTGTAGGTAGCATTTTCTGCTAAACCTTCACGAGACTTCACTCGTCCACTAGGGTAGCCTAAGGGTTTAAAAGGCTTATTGCATGTGCTAAGTGCAATCGTGATTCCCACGAAAGAGGATTTATAGTAGTTGTTTAAATTTAATCTTTAAATTGTAATGCTAGGGACTAGCATTATGTAAGTTTGGGGGTGTGATAAGCATTGAATGTTTACATTCAAAGCCCCTTAATTTACATATGTTAAACCCTAGTTTGTGTTGTTAAATAATGTGTTATTATGTTTTAGTGTTTCATCTCTTTTTAAGGTCTTAATTGAAAACAAGAAAAAAATCAACAAGTTAAGCCTAATGAAGACATGTGAAGTTCAAGTGCTCCTGCCTAGAAGAGGAAAATTGATCAAGTATATTCGATCGTTCGAAATTTCCTTGAGTGAAAAATCGATCGATCTATATTCGATCGATCGAAATCTCCAAGGTAAAATAAATCGATCGATCGACTTCAGATATTTCAGAAAGATCTTTAGATGTCGGCATCTTTTTGTGTGGCTCAAATTCATCCTCAAGTTGTGTGGTTCTAATCAGAAGTTGTCACCATCATTTTGTGCGGCTGAGAGTGATTGTTTGAGCTTGGTTTTTTGTACCAAATCCTCCATAAATAGAGGATGGACGTGAGAGTGAAAGGGGTAGAGAGTTTTAGTTATTATTTTTCCTTTTTGTGCTTCATGTGATGCACCCTTTCCTTCATGTTTTCCAGAGAGCTTAGCTTCAAGGTATGTTAAGGTTATAACTTATTCTAAATTCATTTTTAGTAAAGTAAACTTGAAATTTAGTTAATGCAAATATTCTTTACATTTTCCAGCACTTCTTTCTTTCTTCTTTCTCTTGTTTGTGTTATTTTATGTTGAATATAACTCTGGAATCCTTATATTCCAGAGCTCATAGCTTGTTCTTTAGTGTTCTTCTTAGATTTTCTTTCATCTTTTTTCTAATTAAATTAGGCAACGTCTTAAGTATTTCATAACTTAAAACAACCCTCCCAATCCTTGTGGTACGATACCCTCCTTAGTACTATACTACAAAGTCCCGTACTATTGCGAGTGGTTAAATATATTAAAATCCACGTAGTTGTAAAAACCGATAAAGTGTAAAACCAAATTCTTATTTTTAAAACATCGGTTGGAATAGCTACCAGTTGGGTAATGTCCGGACATGTTGCCACGTCGTCCAGATGTCTTGCAGAAACTTCCCAAATAGTGTCAACTAAAATCCAACTCCGTGTAGAAATTGGAGAAGCTTGACCTGGAGTTCGGATGATGTTACTCTGACGTCCGAACTTCTTCAATGCTGAAGCTTCTAGACACTGAGGGTGTCCAGACGCCTTCAAAGGCCCGTCCGGATGGTTGCACAGGAACCGGTTGATTTGACTTGGAAATTGCATGGACTCTTCATGGACATCTTCTAGAAACTTGTGACTAGTCACATGGCTTGAAACGAACACTGTCCATATAACACTGTTTAAAATGCAACCGTTACATAACGTGATTTTGTCAACCAGAATGTTGCCAACATAAAATACTAACAAACTCCCCCTTTGGCCATTCTGGGACACAAAACACTTGATTGGTTTGGAAATACATTCCCGGTCCAAAACAACAAAAAAATACTCCCCCTTTTTGTTACAAAAGGAGAAAGGGTAAATAGAGTATAAGAGAAAAGCTATTGGTATTTAGAAAATACACAAGGTCTTGGAAAAGAAAATTGTTCTCAAAATAACAACAACCAAGAACAAAAAAGAAAGTAATAAAAACTCAATCCTCATCATGATCAACCTTGGGGTGATGATACTTCAGGCACTCCCAAATGTCGATCTGACTCTGCTCGACACGCTCTCCTATAAGATTGACTTCCTGTTGGAGAGCTCCTAGGGAAGACATAAGCTAAGCAAAAGCAGCTTCAATGTTAAAGGAAGGAGGCACTGACTGAGATGATGATGCAGCAGCTGAGGTGTCAACTGGAACAAGTGGAGGCTGAGGAACTTCACCTTGACCCTCATGCCACAACTGAGCATTAGTCTGGGCTTAAAATCAGAAATGCCTGTCACAAACTGAAGGCAGATATGAGTGATCAAACACCCAAAGGACAAGACTGGTGTTCGTCTCATCACGAACCTCAAGCATAGTGTGTAAAATGTGCTTGCACAGACAGAAGGTGTCCTCATCATAATAGCATAAAGAAGAGTGGCCTTTTTGAGAGAAAGCGCATTGCGACGAGCTTGAGGCCAAAAGTTGGACACAACTATCTTTGCCAAAAACCGGTGCATAGGGGCAAAGGCAGCAATACTGATCTGAGAGTGGGACTTCTCCTCCCCCTGTGGTCGAGCGCCAAAGAAATCTAGAAGATAGTCCATGTTGGGTACCTCAACACCATCTGAGAAAGGAACCTCTAGAACATGAAGCACTAGAACCTCGATCAGAGCAATAATGAACTGTGGGTCAATCTGAATGGTGTGTCCTCTGACAACAGTCTGTAAAATCAGGTCTCTGTCATCATCCTGAGTGATAATCATATGACCATAGAATTCTCGCACCAGTCTAGAAAAAGCCAGGCAGGCACAGTTGTAGAGGTACTCCCACTGACTCTCCTAAATCATCTGGCCAATAGGGAGTAGAACTGGATCCCTCAAATCGGCGTGGAGAAGGTTCCACTCTGATAGGACTTGCCGCTTTTCCATGCGAAGATGCCTGTCAGCTATAGATTCTTCAACTCTTTGCCTGACTTTTGGTGGAGAGTTGTCTGAAGACATTTTTCTTGAACTAAAAAACAGAAGATATTCCAAAAAAATCATTAAATCATTAAATCTTGTTAGTTCAAAGAAATTGGGCATTATGACAGCTGTAAAATGGACTATCCCAAAAATTACAGACATAAATAACCACAATAAGACATCATAACTCAAATAAAGGCAAAATCTCAACCCAACAACAGAGAATATGAGCAATAAAACGTATTTTAACTCAAACAAACCCACAAATAATTTATCCCTAAAAAAAAACACTTTTTTTTAAGCATGAAAACTTAAAAGAAATCAGTAAAAGGGTAGAGAAACATACTTGGGGTTGAGAGAAATCACAAAAAGACAAGTGCACGTGAGAAAAGCACGTGAAAAGCTCAAAAAAATCGCACAAACGACAAAGAAACCAAAGAAAGGGAGAGAAATGTTGTGTGGTGTAGTGGGGAAGCGATTTAACCCTCAAGCGTTCCCCGTCCGCACATATCACTAAAGTCGTCCAGACGTAGTGCCACGTAAGATACCGCACTAAAGCGCACATCTGGACTTAAAGCAGGAACGTCAGGACTAAACTGTCGCACCGTCAGGAAAAAAAGAACACCGTTCGGACGCTTCACACACACACACACACACACACAAAAAAAAAAAAAAAAGAAACAGAGGAAAAAGAGCAGAAAAATATTTCCCAAAAATAATATTCAAAACACGCATGTATAAAAAGCTGATAACACAGTTCAATAGCATTTTAACACTGATGCTAAAATATAACAGAGAGTTAAGTAATTAGCTAGCAAAAATTTCCTTGCAAAATAATTTTTTAAACAGTCTACTTAACTCATGCAATGCGTGTGTGTGTGAAGACTTTCTCAGTAAGGTATGATCTTCGCTGATATGATCTAAAGCAACTTAAATTTTCTAAAGAGAGAATTTTCACAGTTAGATCAGTCAAAAGTCAAACTTTATCATACTAGGGCCTACTCACCCTTATTTGATATTCTCCCCCTAAGAAGCAGCACAATTTTGATTTTTACTTGCACTGTTAAGGACAAGATATATGGTTGTATCAGCACAGATGCAGTGAAATTTATTCATGTAATAGCTTAGAAGAATAACTGCTTGTTCTTTTTGGTGCTACAACTTAGAGAGGAAGCTAGAATTTTTAGGGCTAGGTTCAACTAGCGAATTGGTCAATTTGACAATCCTAGCACATTAAAAATCTCTCAAAAAAAAATTCAGAAGCATAAAATCAGAGATAAAAAAAAAAAAAAAAATGTACCTTAGGGGAGCCTTGGATAGTACACAGGGACGGAGCCAAACATTTTAATGGGAGGGGGCCAAATAAATATTTTTCTTAAGTAGAGGTTAAAGTATAAAGGCAAATTTTAAATAAATTAAACATAACCCAGTTTTGATATTTTTACTATTCCCTTCAAATTAAAAATCAATAAGCAAAAGTAAAAAGAGTTTTTGGAAAAAAAAAAAAAAAAAAAAAAAAAAAAAAGGTAATAGAAAACCGTTGTCCAAATATCCAGAAAATAAAAAATGTCTCAGTTTCTGTACTGAAATTGAGAAATTTCAGTTGGATGAATTGTGTGCTTCTCGGCCTTCTCACAAGGCTTTACCTGAAGTCCTGAATGATATGGCTCTTAAAGCTAACATTCTCTTACTATTTTTGTTAGAACAACCCACTCTGACTAACACAATAGCCCACTAACTGTTATATAAAACACACTATATTCTACACAATACAAATTCTGCTAAACGCAACATAAAACAAATGAAACATATATCTTCTTGACTTTTCTAATGCCATCTAGCTATTTTTGCCCATTTTACGTTATTTTTGCCACACATCCTTAGGAAATCGAGCCTTGTAAGGCATGCGACTCCTCAAATCCACACATGTCTTCTTCCAATGCACTGCTTTACTAAACCCTTTCCATTTTGTAAAGTTCCTTCCATTATTACCTTCTCAAACATGTCCGTTCCTACCCGTGAAATATTAAAGGAAAAAGTTTTGACAATAAAGCTATCGTTCCAAATGAGATAAAACCAGATGAAGAAATAATAAAAAGGAAGGGATCAAGGGACCAAATTTTTTTTTTTTTGCTAGGGGCCAATAAGCAAAAAACCTTAATTATTATTTTTTTTTTTACCTTAATTATTTTTTTTTCTTAAAAGTTGAGGGGGGGCCATGGCCCCCACCGGCCCCCCTTCTCTCCGTCATTGATAGTACACATTTTCACCGCATGAGAAAAGCAACTATCTATCAAATAGATGCAGCAGGAAAACTTTGCAGATATCAAGCAAGAACTCTCAGTTATATAAAAGCCAATATAATTAATACACCAAGAACTGAGACATCAGGTAAAAATACATAAGATATTTGAAAAGCTAAATAAGGGAATAAAAATCTGCATCTTTCTCCCCCCTCTCCCCCTTTTTTTGTTGAAAATGAAAGTAGAAAAACAACAAAAACATGCTACATAGGTAAAGAAAAAAAAATTAGTCCAAGTATGCAAGGTAAGGGCAAACCTAACCTTAGGGAGAGAGGTTTGACGATACCAAGATAGAAACGCATCTGCTCGATGTGCTTTTTCTATCATCCCTGTTTAATACCTATAGCAATATCTCAAAACAAACAAGAGAGACTATAGGGATAGAAAAGATGGTTCCACAAAAACATGCAAAGCATAAATGAGATATGATGATATGAAGATGCAATTCAAGTGTACTTGTAATGCTCTAGAATTTAGGAACCAAAATCTTAGGCATGTGTGACCTTACCTACTAGGTAGGTCCGCTCCCCCTCGGGGAGTGGGTGTCCTCTTCTTTGTTCTGTCCTCCCTTCTTTAGCTGTAACTCCAGATATCTGATCAGATCTCTCATGAAAGAACTAACAAAAGGTGTTCCTTCGCAGAAGAATTCTCTTTCTATAGTTTTCTGTTTCTCCACATAAGGCTTCTTGGGGACCCAAGTCTTCTTTGTTGGAGTAGGCTTTTAGTGCTGCTCATTCCTTGGAATGGGATTTCTGGGAGGAGGTCCATGATGCCTGGGCGGCTTCTTTTGAGGTGGAGGACCCCGAGCCCGGACATGACTGCTAACTCTACATTGGTGACACACGGGAGTTTTAAGAGCCTGCCAGTATGTCTTCCTCTAAGCTTGCCGATGTGGGCACTTAGGTCTAATGTGTTCGAGCTCACCACAGTGATGGCATGTGGGAGGCTTTCTTATAATAGGAAACATGGCTTGAGCCTGAGGGATAGCTAGAACTTCTCCTTCCATAACAGTTTTTCCCTTATCCACACATGAGGATGGAGACTCGAGAATAACTAGCTTTACAAAAATAGTTTTGGAGGTAGAAGGAGTCTCACAAATAGAAGGAGGAACATACCCAAGACCGGTCTTATCGGTTGGGCACTTCTGAATGGAGAGCATGTGAGTCAGCTTCTCGTCAGAGACTCTCTCTAGTTGCAACTGTGTCTCCAGAAGCCTCTCTTCTAGATCATTGACCTTTATTAGCATAGTGCTCTTCTCAGTCCTTAGGTTGTTTAGCTCTAGCACTTGCTGTTTGTACTTCTCCCTCAGCTTTAAGAATTCTACGTATTGAAGCTGATAGGTTGTCTGCATATCTTCTTCATCACTGTTCTCAGAGTAGTAGGGCTGAGAATCCTCATTTTCTTCATGTGGGGCCACGAAGGCAAGGAACTTTTCTTCCTCAAGAGTTTCTTCCTCTTTCTCAGACTCATCACTGAGAGTAGCATTAAAGGCCTTCCCTTTAAGTTTCTTTAGATTTGCACATTCAATCTTGATGTGCCCGAAACCTGAGCATTCAAAGCATTGGGGACCCCTTGGATCCTTCTTCTCAGCTTCTTCTAGCTCAGCTGTGTGGAGAACCTTATTTAGTCTGTTAGAGAACTTCTTCTTGAACTTATTATTCTTCCTGAAACCCTCGAAGCTCTTGGCTAACATTGTCATTGCATCTTCATCAATATCCGAGTTTTCGTCAGATGAGACTCTGGATTTCTTTTTAGATGTCTTGGATGCCTTCAGGGCAATGGTCTTTGCCTTTCTAACCGGAGGTAAGGAATATTCATATGTTTGAAGAGATCCTACCAGCTCTTCAATCTTTATCTCCCCCAAATCTTTGCTTTCTTCTATGGTAGTCACCTTAATCCTGAAACGCTCAGGCAAAGATCTTAGTATCTTTCGAATGAGTTTTACATCTAAGATTGACTTCCCAAGACTCACCATCGAGTTTTTTAGGTCGCTAATCTTGGTGTAAAACTCTTCGAATGTCTCTTCTTCGAGCATCTTTAGAAATCAGCATTTGAAGCTTGGTAGAGCTAACCAGTTTCGTGCCTTCATATGTTGTTTCTAAAATTTGCCATGCACCTTTAGCAATTTCACAATTTGAAATTCTTGCAAATTCAGATGGTGAAAGTGCTTGACATAGAGCATGGAGGACTTTATCATTGGAAAGTCGTGTGCTTGTTTGAGTAATAGCAATTTCGTCTGTTTCTTCTGGTTTAATCCAATTAGTTTTAACAATTTTCCAGACGTCAATTGATTTTAAAAAGAAGCGCATGCGGGCTTTCCAATAGCCATAGCTCGTCCCATCAAGGGGCGGAACTGAATTAAGATTTTGAGACATGATAACATTAATAAAAGAAGAGAAGTAGAAGTCAAGAGATCACACTCAAGAATTAAATCTTAACCAGAGTGTACCAAGCTTTAATACCAATTGAAAAATAAATATATGACTTCTAAATACCAATTGCGTGTTCGTGTGCAACAAAATATCTTAAATACGGAAAATAAAAGAGACAAGATATTTGTTGATGAAGTGGAAACTCTATGAAGAGAAAAACTACTCCGAGGCAGCCAAACCCAAGAAATCCACTATCCAAGGACAAAGCAAGTTACAAAGCACTCGTACTCACGAAAACTATTGCAGTAGTCATACCTTTAACTATAACACGAAGCCTATCGTGAACGCTTCCCAACCAAGTCTCCTACTTGAAGGGGTCTTTGATGGAATCATTTACCTTAGGGCCGACCCCTAACATAGACTTCACACGAATTGTTGAGCACACACCGGCAACGGCTAGAGAGCTAGCAGATCTTCAAATCTCCCTAAACACCCTCTCTAAGCACTATGAAATTCTATACTGAATTCTTACAAATAACAAGCCTAAAGCCGTCTATTTATAGGCTTCAGAAAACCTAATTCTAGACAAATTCGGACTCTGGCTGTGGAGCGTCGGGACGGTAACTTACCCTTGTCCGAACAGTCTTCTACAACAGCCTCTCTAGAATAGCGCGATTCTTCCCATAATAGGACCACATCCGAACGGCTTGGCCGAGTGTCCGGACAGTCTTCACTGTCACTCATTTCAATGTCCGTAAAGGAAACCTGAAATATTTTGGAACGCTGGGTAGCGTCCGGACGTGTTGCCACGTTGTCCAGACGTCTTGCAGAAACTTTTCAAATAGTGTCGACTGAAATCCAACTCAGTGTAGAAATTGGAAAAGCTTGACCTGGCGTCCGGACGGTGTTGCTCTGACGTCTGGACGTCTTCAATGCTGAAGCTTCTTGACACTGAGGGGCATCCAGACGCCTTCAAAGGAATCTTCATGGACATCTTCTAGAAACTTGTGATTAGTTACATGGCTTGAAACGAACACTATCCATATAACTTGAAGACATTGAATAAAACTGATAATCCTGTTTAAAATGCAACTGTTACATAAAGTGTTTTTATCAACCAGAATGTTGCCAACATAAAATACTAACAAATGAGTTGAAAAATAAGACCAATTCCTTCTTCTTCTTCTTTTTTTTGGATGAATTGCACAATTTGTGCTAAGAAGACCGTCTTGTCAGGAATTACACTGCATTTAAATTCCAAGCCATATCATTAGGAGATCTGTTGAGGAATGCCGAGAGGGGGGGCAGTTATGTAAGAGATAAAAAGATAGAAAAGATGTTGGGGTTAGCAGAAAAACTGGGGCATGGAAGCATAGCAATTTGGACCTAAGGAAAATTAGAAAAAACAGAGAGACCCCAAACAGAGCCATGAACCTAATTTAGAGGTTGGTGAAAGTGAGTAGGGAAAAGAAAAGTCATTTGAGATTTAGGTGGTGGTTTACATAATCAGTGAGAGAAACAAAGAGAGAGGAAGAAAGGGTTTGCATTGGCAGAGGAGCCCAAGAAATCCATAGAAGTAGAGAGGTGCTCCAAACACATTTCATGGGTTAATAAATAGGCATATAAATCCTCCGAAGACATGGGTTCAAAATATGGGAGAATGCCATCAATATAACCGAGGAGACGATGAGCTTTGAGGTAGGGAAGAAATTGAACACGCCACATTAAATAGTTGTTGTAAGAGACAAGGGAGAGAGTGAAGTTTGACCTTGTTACACTCAAGGCATGGGAAATAAGGGGTTTTTGATTTGTGAAACTAAAAGGGTAACCACAAGAGAAACAAGGCAATAGAAAGTTGCGTGGAAGATTTGGTGAGAAAAAGATTTGATACAGAAGAACCTTGTTGAAGCCATAAGAGGAATTGATGATTTGATGGCTAAAATAGAATCAATATACATTGATTAAAAACGGGCATTGAGGATTTTGAAGAACACCGCAGCATTGGTGTGTCATTCTACTAATGATAGGGATAGTAAAGAAAAAATGGTTATCAACGAGCAGAAACTATAGATAAAGAATTTGACTATTTGAACTCGTTAATGGTTGACGAAGAGGAGATAATTGTAGAAGATGGTGGGATAGCCATTGAGAAGAAAACAAAATAGAGGATCGATGAAAAATAGCAGTGGTGCCTTTAGAAGGCTCTGATACCATGTAAGAAATGAGAACTACATATTTCTCCTCATGAATATTGTGGGATCGTTGTATTCATAGTTATAACAACTACACAACCATTCAACTTCTACTACAATTATGAATGGTTACAATTACTCACCTCTTATCTCACTATACATCTTCTAACATTTTGTATTCAATGCATCATGAAAACTCTTCATCTATCTAGTTATTATTAGCTTCAACTATGAATGACTCTTTATTATCTTCATTGAGATGCTTGTCATTACTGATGTAAGCTATATATTTAACACACCTCACTCTCTCTGCAAAAAGGTACATCTTCTCCTTCTGTTCCTGGCTAAACTTGGTCCAGAGCATGGCCTCCTAAGGAGGCTGCATGGTTCTTGAGACATTCTTTGTAGGTGACAACTAGTTGTGAGTTGGTGAGGTGGTGGTGTTGGGGAAAGATAAGGGCTTGGACGGCTGGATCCGGGCTGCTGTCTCATTGCCAACTTCTGGGGATTTCGTAGCACCGGTAGGTCATTGTTGTGGTGATGGTGGGGATTTTGTTTATATCTGTGTTGTCCAGTTGCCTAATGCATGTGATCTCTGCACATCATCTTGTATTTGATTTATCTTGTCTCTAGTTTTTAATTCATCTTCTGTGTGACATGTTATTGAATTTGAAACATAATTATACGATGATATTGTATTTGTGCAACCTTTTTGTTGTTCTTTTGCCTTACACTAGCTAAATCTTTAGATGGAAATGAATATTTGTTTTACCTTGTGACCCAAACAGCCTTTACCCAAGAGAATTTTTTTTTTAATTAATTAATTAGATTAATGTCGTTTTTACAGTGAAACGACACTAAACAATGCTTAATAGATACTAGCAAATTTGAACATAAGTGGCTCTAATTAGCATTGCTTAGCGTGGTTAACGACGGTAATCTAAAGTCTCAATTTTAAGTTTTGCAGTCCCCAAGGGGGTAGCTCAATCGGCTGGGGACCACGCCTTATGAAGCGGAGGTTACTAGTTAGAATCCCCTCTCCCCTCTCTCATGTGAACATGTCAAAATATATATATATATATATATATATATATATATATATATATGTTTTGCAAAGCTGACACTAAATGAATAGTGTCATTTTTTTTTTTTAGTGGTAATTGGAATTTTCTTGCATCACACACTTAAGCTCAATGACCAACAAATTATAAATCAAAACAAATTAAAATTTCTCCGCTTATGAATGTGGAAGTTAGATTTTTTGTCAAAATACTTAATTACTCCTCGATCACTAACTTCCCATGCATTAACCAATGAAACTCCCACAATTCTCATTCAATTAATTTACCAAATCATTTTCATCATTATTAATAACCCATTTAACCAAATATTACTCTTTTAATATTAAAATGAACCAACAGTTACATATTTAGTACACGATAATGCTGATTTTTAAAACATAGTATATAAGAGCTGGCTAGATACAAAGTCCACAAAATTCTTCGTTTTACTGGATTGCATGGTCTTTTGTTCATATATCATATATATATATATATATATATGAGTACTCCATAAATGAGAAATCTTCGTCCATATATATAATCATCTAACTTTGGCTCCTCCTCCAGACGCAGATGGTCCAGCTTGTCTGGCCAACTATATAAATACAAACACGAGCAAATAAAAATAAGAACAAAGAGAATAAACACATATACACGTACACAGAGAGAGACAGAAGAAAAATATATACCTGAAAATAAGTTTCCAGCTTCGTCCTCAAAATTGTATGCTCTTGTTTAACTCGTAGGAAAGTCCTGATGCATCTGCAAAAAGAAACGCTACATACTATAATTTTATCCAACAAAACTGATGTGACAATATTGTATATAAATTACCCTTCCGCATTTGCTGCTGTGCAGTGTTCTCGGAATCGGGTGCATTCGTTCTTCACTCTTGTAGCTCCAATGCTGCAACAAAAATAATCCTCAAGTGAATGCATTAATTTGGATAACAAATAATTGATCATGATCAAAGAAAACATATGAAATAAAGAGTAGGTCTTGACATTTTACCTTGAGCTACTACCTTTGAATTGGTGCATATAATTGTCCAGCTTAGCAAAATCAATAGGCCCAGTAACCCTGCATGGATACGTACTACGTACATCAATAAATATGAAACAAATTAAAATAAATAATAAAACTAAGTAACGTACGTTATACTTACAGTGCCTGTTCTATGTTTTCTAGCAGTCGAGCTGAATTGTTATAGAATGTTGTCACCATTTCCTCTACAAAATTAGGGCTGTCCTCGTCTTGCAATTCCTCAAGCTGAATAAATTGCTCATCAAGGTACCCCTGCAACATCGAACCCTTTGATATGATTAACCATTTCACTTTTTTTTCTTTTTTTCTTTTTTTTTTATTTAATATAACTACAAACATACGTACGTATCAATGGGCTAGCTAGCTTTTGATCTATTACATAATGCAAAATCTTTATGCAATTTGTAGCGAAGAATCAGAACATATAATACTTTTTGGTTGGCCATGAATACAAGGAAAAAAAAGAAAAGATACTTCCAATTTTATTTATTTATTTTATAAAATGATTAGCTCTAATATTTTAGCTTGAGGAATATCCTTAATTAAAAGAGTATATATATAAAAGAAAAGAAAAGAATCTCCCTAGGCAAGTCATCAAACTATTTACATGCATGATAACGACTACCATATTATATTCTGTTAAAAATGATTGTGATCTATTCTTGTTTCACGTGGATGAACATTAACACGTATAGCTTGTTGATCCAATAATAATATTCAGCATCGATCGATCTATTCTTCCTTAGAACTAAGGCGTCTATGATTTTTTGTTTGGGTTGTGTTGTTTAGGTACCCGAAGTATATGTTTTCTTTCTTCTTTCAAATTAGAAGAGAAGGTCTGTACGTTTGGGACTAAATATTAATCATTTAATTTCCAATGAATATTGTTTTTGCTATTTACAATCAATGGCCGTACGGCTAAACTTTCTAATTTACGGCTTCGGTGATTCCCGGCCTTCAGCTCCACTCCTATAATCTCCTAACCTAATAATTAAATACATGCAACTGAATTCGTGAATCAAGGGCATGCATGCTTATATATAATTGCTTCCAATCCTACCTATTTCCAATGACGTACATTCTCATGCAGCCATGGTCAAGGCCACGTAAACATAAACAATTTTTAGAATAAAAAAATAAAAACTTAATTGTTGCAACGTCGTGGAACAAAATGCCTTCGATCTGTTCACCACATCTTTTGTGTATGGTTTAGAAAACTAAGGCTGCATATGCTTGAAAGGCTATATATGTTTTTTTTTTTTTTTTTTTTTTTTTTTTTTTTTTTTTTTAAAAGTACTTTGTTATATAGAAAGCATTTTTTGATTACGGGAGACATATATGCATGGGATCAAAACGTACAAGGAATAATCGAAAACAAAGTATGCAGTCTTGCAAATATATAGCTAGTGTAACTGGCTTCCGTAACGAGGGATGAAAAATTAATTTGAATGATAGATTTTGTACGATAATTCGAAGAACCCTAAACCTCTTAAAACAACAAGCTACTAAAATTAAATCATAAACTTCTCACATTTTTATTGATCAATTCTCACGTTTAAATAGAAAATTACATAATAAGAATATAAATAACGTTAAATTGCAAATTTAATTCTAAAATGAGACAAATCCATTATTTTTCTATTGGAAATACTGCTTTATGAGCGAGCCTCATTATTTTTCTAATAGGGATAATAAATTTATTATTCTCTTAAATGGGACAATACGTCTCTTACCATATCTAACCAAAGATATAATTTATAAGCAAAACCTAATTTCTAATTGGGTTACCTTTTCACCAGGTCGAAGACCCGTAACAGCTAGCCTTACAAAGGTTATGCTTTTGGTAAAACAAATTATTTTAGAACATATTTTTAGTACGTACAAACATTTATATATGGGGCATAAGCATAAGCATAACCTGATCAAGGAGGGACCTCTTCATGTCAAGCTGGCGTTGGGAGAGATTTTTGTCCATGTCTAGCTCCTCTTTAATGAAAGAAACTATGACACACACTCACACACAATGAAGAAAATCCCAAGGGCTATATCCTAAATATATATATATATATATATATATATATATATATGGAGAGGATGCCTCCTTTATCTTTTTATGTGATACAGGCGAGGCAGTACTTGTAGTACAGACGTGCATGCACGGGCGAGAGCGATATAAAGAGAGATGGTGAAAAAAAGGAGAAAATCACATCAAAGCGTGGGTCTACGCGCGTGCCCACAAACTTGATTCCTTTCAGATCTATATATATATTTAGGTACGTACGGAGATTCTAAAAACCCATCCACTTGTTTTAAAAGTTTATATTTATTAAAACTATTCTAAATTCTAAATTTGAGACCTCCATCAACCTTGTCATTAAATATATTATAGAAATTACTATGAAAATATAATGGGCAGCAAAATTTCATACAACTCACATATAAGATTGATATGTGTTCCTTAGCATGTGAGAAGTACATGTTTTAATAGTTTGTGTTTCTTACATGCTTTTTAATAGCATTAATAAAAAAAAAAAATGTGATTCTCACATATTTAAAGAACACATGTCACTTTTATATGTGGGTTGTATGAAATTTCCTACAAACCTATTTGTAAAAAAATTTTGTCCAAATATAATTATAACCATGTATAAAAGAACTTCTTTCCCACTTTCCTTTTCCAACTCTCAAATGCACCATCTCTTAACCAATAGACAATGTCTAAGTAGGGTTGGAAACTACCTTAATAGTTGGGGGTTCTTTGATAACCACAAATTTTTCAAAAATTTTAATAAAAATATTATTTTTTATACCGTGACCCTATCAATGATGATTTTTTCACCCTCTACATGACTAGATGATTTAGCTTGTATATAGCAAACTCGAATATTTTTTTTTTTTTGTATTCAAAAGGGAAACTCTTTTTAAGAATGATTTTATTGGCATATAAAATTTATATATAGTTAAGACTTATAACATGGTATGAAATTAAATTTAAGACCCGTCTTATTTTACTTTACATAAAAAAAAAAAATGTGCGCACATATATCAAAAAAAAAAAAAAAATTATCTGTATTTATTTATTTATTTATTTAAATAAGTTTAAATAAATTTTGATTTCGCCGTGTGTGTAAGGGAATCTGCTTTATTTTCCTTCTGTTTTTCGTTTCTTTCTTTTTTAAAAACTAAAGTGAAACTGAAGAGCTATCTCCAAGGTACAACTGCCCTATTATATCACTTCCACGCGGTGTTGCTGTGGAGGACATTTTGGGTCTTTCCAATTTTTGAAGACAAGACATGTTGTCGAAAAGACAATCTTATTGGGCACGTAGCCACGTCGGTGAACACATAATGCATCAAGATCCTCTTGCTTTCGCCTGTCTTTGCATATAAAGGACAGAAAAATTGTAAAATTAAAATTTTTGCCTTTGCGTATAAAGGATCAGTTCCTCTCTATAGTAAAAAGCAATTGGGGAAGATCTTGGTCGACAAAGAAGCCTAAACCCCCCTCCGTCATGCATTCATTTTTTTTCATTTAAATATTTATTACTTTAATCCTTCTAATTTCTCACTATTTTAATCCTATTATTACTATTATTATTATTATCCTTTATTTGTTCCTTTTATCCCTATTTCAAACTTTTAATCACTTTAAAATCTAAATAAATTTTCAAAACCTCACTTTAGTCGAATTAAAATCTCATAACATTTATAGATCTCCCCGGAATAATAAAAGCAAAGACTATCTATATATACTAAATTCCATCGACTAATTTTGGAACCCCCAGACCCAATCTTCCGGTATAGACAAAGACAGAGATCTTCCACCAACTGGAGAATAACATTACATGGGAAACTGTGAAGCCACAGATGGCAGTCGTGAAGCAAAAAGGCATAAAGAAAATTATGATTGAAATGAGAATACTACCTTTAAACTAGCAGACAGTACTGGTCCTCCTAACAATCTGTCTTTCTCTCTACAATTCTCACCAGAAGATGAATTATTGGGGAAGGATTTTTCCTTTATTCCCATGCCACCAAAGAAAGAGAGGGGGGAGAAAGCGTGAAAAGGTTTTGCACAGCTCCAACAGAATTTCCAGACCGTGTGGTCACATCTCCTACTTTGTAAAAAAGAAACCTTTGAATGGGTGGAATGGGATGAGATTTAAATTCCCTCTTGCTATCATTCTCTTCTGTGTTGATAAGAATCCCCACCATGGATATGATCAACTCTACGTCTCCATTCTAAATTAAAAATCAACCTCCAGACCATGTAATGCTATCATTCACTTGTGTCATATAGAGATGTCAACACTATAGAAGTAAAAATTGTTGAGTTTGGCACCTAAATTATTCTCCGACTAGTAAGTACATCCATATACTGCATAAATTCATATTCAGCCCGATGTTCATTCCATGAATAACATGTTTCTAACAGGGTAACAAAACCTGTAAGAGGTTTATATAGAAAGCTAAGCATGATTGTGAAGAATCACATACAACATCCACAATACTTTTATCACAATATTACTGGTGAAAGTTGTTCTAGATAAGGATCGTCCATAAAACACACGAAGAAGAAAAAAAAAAAAAAAAAAAAGGATCATATGTGACACCCCAAAAAAGTTAGTTTCACATTGGAAAGATGAATTGCTCACATTAAGTTGGTGGAATTATAAAGGAGTTTATGCTATATCCCACATGGGTTCCTAGCCAGGTAAAACTAGACTTCATAAATAATTCTAGGTAACTCCAATTGCATCTTGACTAGTCATTTTGGAGTTATAGTGCAGATGTAGCTAACGTTTTTTATAAATTGTAACAATGGCATCAAAGCAACCTAGTAACAACATGTGGCGTTGATGCACTGCATGACGTAGACTAAGTCGTAACACCAACAAGAAGTGAATTTGTTTTCATGAAATGAAAAATCACAAACAAAGCAAACTATCGTTCAGACTGAAGCCAGGGGAAAAAAAAAAAATATGAACTGCTTCATACTACATGATTTCAGAGGAGAGACAAACAACAATATGTTATTTCTAGTCGGGCTGACTGAGTAAATATCATAATAGAACAAATGGAAAAGCAAAACCAAGTTGATAATTATATCAAAATTCCATTACACAACAAATACGAGTTGGTAATTCTAAAAGATGAGATAAAATTAAACCTAAAACTACCTGATTCTTAGAAGCGCCAGCAATGCATACGTGCATCAATAGGAAAAGAGAAGTAGAGGTGACTGCATCAAAAATTTGCGGGGCCCTCACATAACATTTTCTCTTTTCTCTCAAAGAATATGCTTAGAGATCTACTACAAAAAAAATTGTTCACAATCATGTATCATCCAAAAGTTAAATCTAGGTTGCTGAATTTCTCAATCATTTAACACGAACTTTTCTTGCAGCATCAATTCTGCTCATCTCCGCAAGAATCCCATAGCCTGGTAGACATTATTGAGAGTAGCATCTGCTATATCTGCAGCTCTTGTAGAACCTTCTGCCAAGACTCTATCCAAATAAGCTGAATCAGACATAATTTCCTCATAGCGAACCTGTAAAAGTTGAAACGCTAATGATGATGTGAACACCATAGTTAATCATAACATCAGAAGTGCCAAACAAATTGGTAATCTTTCACAGAGCAAAAGAAAAAGAATAGAAAAGAATCACCACAGAGATGTTAGGAGAAACAGGGCAATTAATGAAATCGTCAGATAATAAATAGTCATATCTTTGGCAGAAAAATGTAAAAATGATCCAAAAGCAAAGCCAAAAAAAGAAAAACAAAAACAAAAACAAAAAAAAAAGACGCACACAAAAACAAAAGAAGAAGAAACTTTTAGGTAATGTAAGTAAAAAAGGTATAGCATGCAGACATCAATTATCATACACCATAACTTATTGAAAAAAGGCATCATATTAGCAGTAGCAACCTGGATGGGATGCAGATGATCAATCAAGGAATCTGTTAAAAGGACCTTAAATGTGCCCCAGTTCATATTTTGACATTCTTGTGCAACTTCCTGTAAATAAATAATAAATAAATTGATAGAATATAATGAGACCCAATAAAAATGCATATAACTACAACATGATTGTCAGATTTTCAAAAGGCAGTAGCAATTCTTTACAGCAAACTTATAATACATGAAACTTTATATTGATTGGTAAGTCTGGACCTCCACCCCATTCTTAAGTGGAGAAGAGTGGAGAAGAGGTGCCATTAGGACTAGAGCTGATTAGCTTGTGTAAATTATTATTTAATTACAAAATCACTACCAAGGAAAACAAAAAGTCCCAAGCTGACCATACAATCTATTATATTAGATTGCACTGTAATCATTAAAATGAACACTATTTGCATGCCTCGACCAGCGGAACATGAGTATTTTAGGTTTCGGGTTATGGTAAAATTAAGGGATTTAAAGAGTTAATTGTTGTAATTTTGAATTGATAACTTGAACGAGACTTTGTCATCTTATTTTAGTATTATAATGCATTACATAAATCTAACCTAGAGCAAATTGGGTTCAAAATTGAAGATTTTAATTCATAGGAAATTTATGATTTAGGAAACTGCACTATAATCTATTAAGTTTTCTGCATAGGTCAGCATATCATATTACAAAAATTAATAGTAATAATTGATGCAACAAATTCATGAAACCTCTGGATCTGAACAAACCAATTTTCCCGAATAAATATAAGTAAACAATCATAATATTAAAAAAAATGTAGAATCATTTAGAGAATAAGGTCGTCAAAGCAGTAATGGGCAGCAGAAAAAAAGGTAATAGATAGCAAGTTATACTCCTCTCTCTCTCTCTCTCTCTCTCTCCTGTTGGCACGTGAAGGCGCATCCCGGCTGTCCTCTTCAGTTCTGCTTTCCAATATCAGCATTAAGCCAATTCTTCTTTTAATTGCAAATTTTCATTCCTATATGGACTTCGAGGTGGTGCTTTATTGAATCCAAATCCTATGAGTTTGTGGTGAGGGACAGGACTTCATTGTTACGGATTTTTTAAAGTAGGGGAATCATTAGATCAATTTGCTTGGGTAAAGTAAGTATCTCCTGGGTGTTAGCCACCGTGGAGGTTTTGGCTCAAGAGGAGATGAAGGATTTTGTGAAATCCTGCAAAGTTGGGAACACGAACTTCTTCGCCCAGAACTGTTCTAATAAGCTCAGGCATTTCTTGGTTTTGCAGAGTATGGTAAGGATGGACGAAGGGGATTCATTGTAGTACTGGAAGGTAGAGGTGGAAACGGGTGGAAAACTTTCGCCCCCAAGTTGCGCAGGGTTCTACAATTATTCCATTCGCTCTACAGCGGTAGTAGACAACTGGAGTTAGAAGATGTTATATATATATTTTAAAAAAATAAAAAATAAAATAAAAAAATAAAAAAAATAAAAAGAAGAAGAAGAAGAAGAAGAAAGAAAAAAAGGAAGAAGAGATAAGTGAGGTAAAGGCTGCAACGTGCAGCATACCACAGTGCATACAACCTACGTGTGTACTGTGGGATAGACTAGCGAAAAAGTAGAAGAAAAATAAAAAAATAAAAGAGAATGAGTAGAGATGGAGCTCATTAGACTAGAGAAAGAGGGAAAGAGAGAAAGAACTTCAGCTCATTCTCTTCAGCACATCCGAAACCCACCGTCCAATCTACATGTGTACTGTGGGATAGACTAGAGAAAAAAAAATAATTCTAGGAATAGAAACAATATCCATAGAAATACAGTATTTTGCAATGGATGCAATGGAAATAAGGTAACAAATTTCGATCAAGTTTTGTTGAATAAAAGAAAAAATCTTGATAGAGATAAAAATAAACTAATTAAATTAAAGTTCTTTCTTTGACCCAATTATCGATTAGAAGATTTAGCTTGTATGAATCGCTATTGGTTTGATACCAATAATGGTAGTCGTTTCTCTATGACAAGGATTCATATGTATCCGCGATTGAAAAGTCATTAATGGTGTGGGGGCACCAGATCTCAACTTGAAATACAAGGAATTCTTAAACCAGACTTGGGGCTAACGTCTGCAGCCTCTGATTAAACGGAGCTAGCGTCTGATCTAAGATCTCCCAATCGGGACAATCACGAAAGCAAACACCCACTTATTGAGTGGGAGGATCGGGCAGGGGAGAAAGCTTATTGGGTTCTCCAGAACCTCGTAGCCTATAATAGATCTTCCTAGGGTTGGTGAACCCTTTTATTGAAGTCGGTCTATGTCGAATATCTTTCCAGTGGTTTGTCTTTGAGAACTTGACTTTAGCCTTTGCTTTATGAAGATAGGAGAAATTAGCCGGAGGGCTATCTCCCCATAGAAGAAATGGGCTATTCAGGACAGCAAAGCGCAAACTCACTTCAAGAACTGGAAGCACAGGGAAGGTATGCCCCTTTTGCACATAAACAAAGAAGCTCCCTAGGAGTGGGACTGCCCTTATCACATGCCTTCCTGGCGGAAGGAATGAATGGAGGGACACGCAAGCTACTATTACATAAATAAATAAAAGAGAGAATGAGGAGAGATGGAGCTCAATAGAATAGAGAAAGAGGGAAAGAGAGAAAGAACTAGCCCACCGTCCACTCCTTACCGTTCGCCACTCCGCCGCTTTATCACCAATTCCGAATAAGGTGAAAAACTAGGCTTAACTTTCAGAAAGGAAGATTTTTGAAATAGCACATTGGACTCGCTTACCTCAAAGAGACACCGATTCCTTTCTCTCTAAATGCTCCACATTAAGAAAGCAGGAATAACTTTCCAGATTGTTTCTTTGGGGTGTCCCCACCCTTGAAATTTCTAGCAATGAAGTAGCTCTAGGATGTTATTAGGCATCACCCTAGAAACCCCAAATATGTTAAGAACCAAGTGCCAGAGATCAACAGTATATTTGTAGTTTCCTCATTCTTTTTGCATAGACAACACCAGTTACCTAGAGAGAAACCCCGCCTTCTAAGGTTATCCACTCCATGAGGATTCTATCATTTGTTGTTGTCCATACGAAGTAAGCAATGCGAGGAGGGGCCTTAACCTTCCAAATACTTTTCCATGGGAATGAACTATGCTAAATTCTACCTTATGAGAGTCTTTCATAACTTCCATAAGCACGAGAGGTTTGAGAAGAGCCTAAATGCTACCTTTATTGCTCTCATCCCTAAGAAAATTGGATAGCTGGAGGTAAGGGACTTCAAACCTATCAGCCTGGTATAGAGTGTTTATAAGATCTTGGCAAAAGTTCTTGCTAGTAGATTGGTGCAAATGTTGGGAGCACTTATTTTAAATAGCCATAATTCCTTATTAGGGGGAGACAAATTTTAGAATCAGTACTTATAGCCAACGAGTGCTTGGACAACAGGATGAAATCAAGAATTCCTGGTGTTTTGTGCAAATTAGACCTGAAAAATGCTTATGACCATGTCAACTGGGATTTCCTCTCTTATCTATTAAGGTGTAGTGGGTTTGGTACTAAATGGAGGAAGTGGATTTCATCTAGTATTTCCACGGCTCGCTTTTCTATCTTGATCAACGGTAGCCAGCATGGCTTCTTCAGAAGTTCTCGGGGCCCCCGCCAAGGGGACTCTCTCACCCCTTCTCTTTGTGATGGTCATGGATGCTCTCAATAGGATGCTCTCTAGAGCGATGAACATCTAATTTGGATTGGATATGATTAATTGAAGGAAAATGGGTATTTAGGGTTTCAGGTTATGGTGAAATTAAGGGATTCAAAGAGTAAATTGTTGTAATTTCGAATTTATTACTTGAACAAGACTTTGTGGTCTTATATTAGCGTTATAATGCGATCTAGAGCAAATTGGGTTCTGAAGTGAAGAATTTAATTCATAGGAAATTTATGATTTGGGAAAATTACAGGTTTTATGATTTGGTCTTAGAAATTAATGTTTGATCATATACTTGAATAGGAACCGGTTAAATTCTTTTAAGGAGTGTGGAGGAATTCTTTGGATATTGGTGTTGGAAACTTGGAAGCAAGGTAAGTAGAATTTGTTACCCTGAAATTTTGTTCAAAAAATATCCAAATACTGATTTTTGAAATGATATTGTATTTTTTTTTTTTTTTTTTAAAAAAAAAAAGGTATTTTTGGGGTACTTTTGGATATTGGTGTTGGAAACTTGGAAGCAAGGTAAGTAGAATTTGTTACCCTGAAATTTTGTTCAAAAAATACCCAAATACTGATTTTTGAAATGATATTGTATTAAAAAAAAAAAAAAAAAAAAGTGTATTTGGGGTACTTTAGTTAAAAAAACTCTCTGAACTTCAGTTAATAGAGAAACTTCAGTTAACTTTTCTGAACTTCCATCATTTTGTAATTACCCCCTCCCAAAGTGCAAAAACTCTCAATTTAATGTATTCAACTTTCAATTTTTTGCAATATCACCCCTCTTGTTAGGGTTTGGAGTTTTATCAGATAGAAAAGGGGTGGAATTACTTTTATACCCTAAAACTTTTATAAAATTCCAACTTTACCCTTATTTAAAAATTCAAAATTAATTTTGTTAACCAAAAAAAAAGGGGGGGGGGGGGGGGGGGGGGGGGGGGGGGGGGTTTCTGTGACCCACAGATCTGGTCGTGTGTACCAACAATTTTTTTTTTTTTTTTTTTTTTCAAAAAAATCAGGGGTATTTTGAGAATTTCATTGCCTTTGTTAGGATTTTCTGTTAAAATCTTAAGAGGGGTGAAATTAGAAAGAAAAAAAAATTGAAAGTTTGATACAGTAAATTGAGAGTTTTTGAACTTTTGGAATGTAATTGCAAAAGTAATGAAAATTCATGGGAGTTAAGTTTCTCCAATAATAATTTATTCAAAAGAAAGGCAAAGCCCTCGTATACGAAAAGTATACAAGAAAAAACAACCTCCCTACTAGTGTTTGAAGTCTAAAAAGTGAACATCTACAAGATTCGAGGAGGAAAAGTTAGGAACAAAAGCTACAGCTCAATCTAAGAGATAATTCAAGGAGAATTTTAAACAAAGCACCTTAGACTCGTAATCCTCAAATAGATGCTGGTTTCTTTCTCTCCAAATGCTCCACATTAATGGTGCAGGAATGACTTTCCAAATGGTTTCGTTGGAATGTCTTTGTCCTTGAGTTTTCCAACAATGTAACAGCTATTGCTAGGCATGACCCACGAGACTCGAAATAAATTTAGAATCAAGGGCCCGAGATTGGAGGTAAACTCACAATGGAGGAGGTGATTTATAATTTCCTCGTTCTTTTTGCAAAGGCAACGCAAAATTAACTAAAGTGAGACCCTGTCTTCTCATATTATCAATCGTACAAATCCTACCCCTAGTTGTCGTCTAAGTGAAGAAAGCAATGCAGGGCGGGGCCTTAACCTTCCAAATGCTTTTCCATGGGCATAGACAAGGGTATCTAGACAATAAAGAATTATAGTAGCTCTTCACTTCAAAACCATGATTGTGTGCAGGGTCTACAACATTCTGCCCCACTCCCCAAATGGATTTTCGAAGAGTACAATAGGTCGAGGAACAAATCTAGGGACTCCAATTCCCAATCCTGGACTGCCATGATGAAACTTAGATTCGAATGGATAGTGGGAAACCCCAAAGGGTTGGCTCAAGTGGTGAAGGCTTAACACTTTGGGACTCCAATTCCCAATCAGGTCTAAGGTTTGAATCCCCTAAGATGAAAACAACTCCTTGGGGCCACACCCCTGACGAAAGCCAGATTTAACCGATCTGTGTGGTGGGGGTGCGTTACACGGGCATGGGGTTTATCCTTTTGGGATGGGTCTACAAAGTGGCCCTGCCTTGGGAGATTCCCCGTCATAAAAAAATAAAATAAAATAAAAAAATAGAAAAAGAAGAGTGGGGCAATCATTAACAACCTTTTACTCCATTGCGAATTAGCTAGTGCCTTGTGGAGATCTATCTTCGGGTTTTTTGGGTTAACGTGGGTCATACCTTTTCGGGTGATAGATTTATTCGCTTGTTGGAGAGGGCAGTTTGGCAGTCCTCAAAATGAAGCAATTTGGAAGATGATTTTGTCCTACTTAATGTAGTGTATCTTGAGAGAAAGAAATTACCGAAGCTTTGAAGATAGTGAGAGGACGGTGGTGGCTTTAAATGCCTTCTTCTTCAAAAATCCTATTCCACTGAACGGCTAACATGATTGTTTTCATTTTTCTAGTTTTCATGACTTTTTTTTATCTTTTTTCTGGTAAAGTGTTTCTCTTATATACTTCCAATGTACTTGGGTGTGCCCTTTTACGCTTTAATGGATTTCGATTACTTATTTAAAAACAAAACAAAAAAACAGTGATGGGCACTACAACAAAGAAATTAATAGGTGAAATTTCAGGACCTCTTTTGTCTTCCCTGAAATGAGCTGATATATGGAGAGAAGATTGTTGCATTCAGGTCTTTCCGGATTGTCAAATTCCATGCTGAAAAAATACCAGAAAACACACATAATAAAGAATTGAGGTTAGAAATGATAAGGACTTCAATTGACGGGAGAATCTCAACAATGCAGAGCATCAAAAGAGTACAATTCTTGAGATCGCAAATGCAAAGATTAAGTACTTACCCATTGAGTGAGTCGGTTTTGCAACGTTTTATCTTGTTTGCTATTACCTTCAAAAGAAACAAGCCAACTAAAAATAAATGAACGGAGGGAAATAAAATGGCAAGGAACTAGAAAAGTTGGATGCCATATGTCCTACAAATTTATCAGAAGCAAGATAAAATTTGAAGAAGATCTGTACAATTTTCAAAATTGAAATTCTAACACTTTTTTTTTTTTTCTATAACTAATCTAAATAACATTAAAAGCATAAGACGCCCCCCAAGTACACAGGGAGTATACAAGAGAAGCCACCTAAAAAGTAAGGACAAAAAGAGCAAGAAAATCATAACAATTAATCACTAAAGGAGAAATATAAGCAGCTGTCCAAAGATACTAAGTGTTGAAGAAAAAAAAAATCAGCTCCTCCAAGGTACTCTTGCGGTCCTCAAAACACCTATCATTCATTTCCCTCCAAAGACACTACAAAACGCACAAAGGCACCATCTTCCAAACAACAGCACTCCAAGTACTACTAGCAGTCCACCAACAAGCAAACAAATCGATTAGTCGTTTAGGCAAAACCCAAGATGACCAGAAATGTTTGAAAAAGACATTCCAAATGGCACAAGCAACCTCACAATGAAGATGGTCCACAGATTTCTCATTCACATAACACACCAATCAACCACAATGACATGCCGCTTTTGGAGATTGTCTATGGTAAGGATCTTCCTTAGGGCTGCCAACCACACAAAAAAAGCCACCCTTAATGGAACCTTAGTCCTCCAAACACTTTTTCAAGGAAAACGAAAATCACTATGACAACCCATGACATTATAGAAGGATTTAACACCAAACAACCCTCTTTTGGAAGGGATCCACCACAACCTGTCTTCCCCTTTCCATCTCATTCTTACACTAAATACAACTGTAAAACAAGACAAAGGCATCCATCTCCCAATCCTAAGCCATTCTAACAAAGCACACATTCCACTGAATGGAACCTCTATAAATTTCCATCTTTTGCGCGAGCAATACCATATAAAACTGGAAAGGCATTCTTCAGGGCCATATCCCCACACCACAAATCAAGCCAGAACCTTGGAACCATCACCCACTTCAAATCTGGTGTGATTACAGAACTTCTTCCAACCCCTCCTAATATTCTTCTATAAACCCACCCCGTATGCCCCAATAGACTCACTAGAACACCACCCTCCCCAAGAACTTCCATATTTACAGTCCACTACCACTCTCCACCAAGCCTCTCTCTCAAGCCTATATCGCTAAGGTCATTTACCCAAGAGGGCGAGATTGAACCTCAAAAGGTTCTTGATTCCTAGCCCTCCCTCAGAGATCGGTGTACACACCTTCGGCCAACTCACTAAATGATATTTGAACTATTCGCCTATCTCACCCCATAAGAAATCACGTTCGAGAGTCTCAATACGTTCGGCAACACTCAAAGAGACAAGAAAGAGGGACATGAAATATGTAGGTAAGTTGGATAGGGTGCTCTTGATAAAGGTAATCATACCACCCTTAGACAAATACAACCGTTTCCAACTAGACAACTGACGTTCTATCTTCTCGATAACACCGTCCAAAATATGCTTGACTTTATAGGAAGACTGAGATACTTCAAAGGCAGGGATGAAACCCCACAACCCAAAATCCAAGCCAGCCCAACCACATTATCAACATTTCCTACTAGAACCAATTCTGACTTTGCTAAATTCGTATTCAAACCCCACACTGCTTCAAATAATTCTAGCACTTAAGAGCATCTCCAACAGCCAAGTAAAATTCCTCATAATAGCCAAATTAGACTATTATCAAGCTTTTTTCCTTTACAACATAGTAGACAAACTAAAAATTTCCGTTCTAGAATGAACAGTGAATAGGCTCTTCAACTTATTCACTATTCACACAACAAAAATTGTTTAATTATATCTCCCTCCCTCCCTCCCTCCCTCCCTTTACAGCAGAGTAGGCAAATTATAAATTTCCGTTCTAGAATGAACAGTGAATAGGCTATTCAACCTATTCACTGCTCATACTACAAAAATTATTTAATTATATCTCCCTCCCTCCCTCCCTCTCTCTCTCCCTTCACGGTAGATCTATTCGTGAGCCACAACCATTGACAGGGGCTTGGAGTTTCAACCCGTTCAGAGCTTGGAAGCATCGACGGATTTCATCGCCCGCATAGCGATGCCTCTCTCTCTCTCTCCCCCTTCACAGCAGATCTGTTCGTGAGCCACAACCATTGACAGCGGCTTGGAGTTTCAACCCGTTCAGAGCTTAGAAGCATAGACGGATTTCATCACCCGCACGGTGATGCCTTGGGCTTAGATGACTAATGCTTCTCGGCCAGGGCTATTCGAAGAATCTCCTTGGAGGCGTCTATTGCAACTGCACAGCTTTAATTGGTTAATCAAGATTATATGAGTCGGATCAACTTTGTAACGTATAAACACAGAGCCAGTTCAACGAGATTGGTCACAGTAAGCTCATTTTGTAGATATGTTAGCACTTAAACCAGCTTTACAATCCCCCAGTAGCTTTGTCTATAAAGTTGCACTAAAACTTGAATTTTCAAATTGCTTGTGAATTTAAAAGCAACTTCAATTTTGCCACTGAATGCTCAAAGGAATTGGCCACCTCATCATCATATAGTTTTTCACCACTAAATTCAAATTAATGTTCAAAAACAACGGTTACTTTTAATTTAGATAAGGTGGCAAGAAACATTGACATTCTAGTAAAAACCCCAAGTTTTTCAGATGATTCTAGATGACTTGGAACCCAGAGATACAATTTCAATGACTATGCAGAAGCCATATTAGGTCATATAGAACAAATAACAAGCAAATCGATGAGAACTTCAGTGGCAAATCGATGCCTCAGTGCACTATTCTTTAAAACAAAAAAGAGTGGGGGAGTGATTGATAAAAGCAAAAATTAACAGGACATAGCAAGTAATATTGGAAGACAGCAACATTTAGCCTATTAGGGAGACTTATCAAGATATTTCTAAATGTAGTTTCCCTGATTTCTTGAAAGTTTCAATGTATCGATTATACCATATTTCAAATTTAGTGATTCACTGATTAAGGAGTAAAAATTGGTTTCAGAAAGGAATTAAGGACAAGGTAAGGAGAACTCAAAAAAAGAATATACAAAAGGAAGACAGTGAAGAGATGATCTGAAATTGCTCTGAATAGTAAGAATTGCCCCCCCAGCTAAAATGTCCACCTCCAAGCCAGGCAATGGCAGCATCCAAGAGAAATTACAATCTGAAGCAGTAGACTAATTATGAATCCCCCTTCTCCCTTCAAGAAACGCAGGGGATCTGGCTCCCGAGCTACCACCCAAAAGTAAACTTTAGAAACCCTTAAAGGCCACAAAAAAGTGAAGTGACAACTTCAACCTTTGGGGAATCATCCTGGCCATCAGATTTGGTCTATCACTGCAATGTGGAGTCTAATGAGACGATGTAATGCCTGATCGTATATCTATTTACCTCAATGAATAAGATCCAAAGTTTTCTTCAAATTACTTTTAGTGAAAGCACTATGATAACAACATATTAGCATGATCTAATTCTCAAAACCAAAAGTTATCAAATACAAAATTAAAGATTAACTCCACGGTACCAATGATATGATCTATAAGCACAAAGAACTACTTCATGTCAACAACAGCTAATTGCTCTAGCATTATGCTAAATCTTTTTTTTTTTTCTATATGATGAGGAACCCCTCCAAGGCAGGGCCACTTCATGTACCCACCCTTGTCAAGTAAATCTCGTATCCGTGTAAAGCGCCCCTTCCACACGGATCAGGTAATACTCCGGCTTCGCCTGTGGGCTAACCCCAAGGAATTGTTTGCACCCAAGGAGATTCAAACCTTAGCTAAATCTGACAGCCAATGCTTGATGTATATGCCAAAAACATTATTATGTACTCTTTGATGTTAGCATCAATGATATATATCACCTCATGTTAATATAAAATCTATTAAACAGAACTAAATTACATTACACATACATGTATAAAGTATGCCTACTTGCATGTAAAGGCAAAACTATGCCTACTTACATCTTTTGAATCGAGAAGATTGATTCGAGATTGATCAGAAGGTGCAGACTTGGACATCTGTAAGATTGAACCCCGAAAAGATGTCAATTGTTATATTAAAGCTATTCCTAAGAATTATATATTAAACATCAAAGAATCTTAGTTATAACAGCTTATTGGTCAGGAGGGTCTGTCAAAATTCATAATACTTATCTAGGTAATTGAAGTACTTACGTCCAGTTACAATAATATTTAAACTTCAAAGAAAACCCTCCGAGCCCTTTTGTAGCATACATCCACACATGAAATTGAAATTTACTTCAAATTCAATATTTCTTAACAAAAGGGAAAACGCTCATGAAATCCAACTTGTACTTCGTCCAGATACAATCTAGTTTCTTTCTTGGCCAATTTAAACTCCAGCTCAACTGAAGTAAAATTTCAAAAAAGTTCCCGTTGGAACAATATCAAGTTTAATATTGAACTAGTTTCCACTTGTATCTATTGCCGGGTTTGATGACAAAATAAATAGTCATCTTACAGAATAGATAAATTTTTATAACTTTAAAAAAAAAAAAAAAAATGGGTACACTCCACTCTGATGTATAAAAACTATATAGGGAAAGCTGCAGGGGAAAAAGAACTATGGAAACCTTGGAAAGGCCATCAGTGAGGGACATAACTCGGGCTCCAACTGGTGGTATAAGGGGCTCAGGAACCTATATCAAGAAACACATTTAGAAAAAGAAATGTTCCAGTTGCCATGATACTTCATGTGTTCAATTAGAGGGTTTCAACAAATCCACCTTAAAGATAGCACCACCTCGCCTGTGACCAGTACGAACATAAAAGTATGAAGGGTCAAGTCAATAACGCAGAAATAAAAAGGAGGCCTAAAAATAGAAAATATTTAACCTCTTTACATGAGTAACTTCCACTTCCAGGTTGAAATATAATTTCTTCTTACCCACCCAATTTCTTCCACTTCCTTCCTCCATATAAATAATTAACACGCTCGGCCAGCTCACGGGTTAACTCCAGATGCTGCTTCTGATCCTCACCGACAGGGACAAAGTCAGACTGCAGAGGCATGCTGCTGCTTATGAGAATCATACATATTCAGGGTAATCAACTTAACATTAATATGCAGAGCTGATTAAGCACAAGCCATAATGTAGAGCATTTTGTAATTAAATACAAAATCATACTGACAAAAGAACCTCAACTACACTAGTTAAGAGATGGTGATTCTTTTGCTTCCTCACAAGTCCATCAGAAACGAAAATATCAGTAAATAGACAAGATCCCAATAATCATGTAAGAACTACCAAGTGATATAGATTTTCTATGTCCAATTACATAATGCTGCAGATGTTGAAGACCACCTGATATAAGAGAATATCAGAAGCCATTAGAACAGGATAAGTCAAAAGAGCAACAGCAACATTTTCATCGCCCTACAAAACCAAAATGAAAGAAACATTAATTTGAATCAATGAAAACATTATACAGTCGATGGTAAAGTACACAGAAAAACTAAAATAAGAGAAACTGGGGTCCTCTATGTAGAATAAACAATCTCTAATCATAACCTGAACATTACAACTTACAAGCCTAAGAGTAGATTAAGGGTTGAAAGTGATAATTAATACTAAATTTTCAAAAAATTACAAGAAATATGTATGGACATCTTATTGCAGGTTTTGACATCCAATACACAAATGTTTGCCTCCGCCTTCATTAATAAAAACCATAAATAGGAATCCTTTTTCTTGTGGTTTCCAAAGCTGAGTGATTAGGCACTACCAAACCTAGATCTTGATGTTAGATGATGGACTTACTTATTATATTTTACTTATAGAAGAAAGTTTCATCAATTGGATTCTTCTGATGCAGGACAATCTAGCCGAAAGCAAAGAACCCCACCCCCCACCCCCCACCCCAGTCTATTTTATCCGGTCCAATAGCTATCTCAAGACCAATCTTTTATTATTATGTTATGCTTTATATTATTATGTTTTAGTATTTTAAAAAGGTCATGTGACTTTGAATGAAATTGGATGATTAAGATTTATTTGTTCTATGAAAGATGAAGTGCTAGGATTCTAGGGTTACTAAAGGCTATAATATAAATAGCCTCTTTTGAGTCATTATAGGCAGCCTTTTCTTCTCTAATGTATGAAATTTCAGTACTGAGTTATTGGAATCTTTGGAGCCTAGAAATTGATATTTTATTGCTTCAAATTCAATCTTATCTTCTTCTCTTTGCTATAGTCTTGATTATTGCTGGAATTTATTCTTCAACTCTTTGTAAGAGTCAATTTGCTTGAAAGGTGGCATCTTTGGCTGGTTCATATGAGACCTACCCTAGATCTAAGTTCTCTTTGTTGCATCAAGTGGTATCAGAACAACAGATCCTAGATTAAAGCCACAAAATTCAAATCTAAGGCAAAGGTTGCAACTTTAAGCTATGGTTAATCGTGGTAGAGGTTGTAGGGGTGGAAGAAATCAGGGCCAGCAGACAGAGATAGCTGAGATGAGGTGTATGATTGAAGATTTGTCGTGAGTTGTACAATCTCTTCAGCAACGGGAACTAGCGGGAGCCCATATGGAGATACTGGAAGGCAAACGCAAGCCCTTCGACATGCCAGAAGGAGGTCTTAACGATGAGAGTGATAATATAGAAGATGAAAACCCTTTTCATGATGCCGGACCCGTAGAACATGCAGCACGAGGTAGATTGGAGGATTGTTGGTGCGTGCGCTTGACTTAAATGGTGGAGGAATCAAGATAGAAAGTTGCTTATTTTTGTGGAAAGAAGCATACGGAGGATCATTTAGATTGGGAAGCTAGTTTGGAAACTTATTTTGAGTGGAAGTCCATAAGTGAAGATAAAAAGGAGTTGTTTGTGAAGCTTAATTGAAGGTTATTGCACCTTCAATGGTGGAAGAGAGTTGAAGAGCAATGTGCTCAGCAAGGCAAGCCAAAAATCAACATTTTGGAGCACATGAAAGTGAAGTTGCGGAAGCAATTTTTGTCAACTGATTATGAAATGCAATTGTATGAAGATTCAACTCATCCTCTGTGCTCTTCAATGAAATGAATTATTAATTAAAAAAAAAATTGAAAGATTCAACTCATTGAAACAAAGAGGGATGTCCGTGGAGGAATACACTTTAGAGTTCAACAACCTCTCTATTCGAGTTGGTTTAAATGAGACCAACAAGCAGATGACATGTGGTTATCTTGCTGGCTTACAGATGAATTGGGAGTGGTTCGTTTATTTAATCTTGAAGATACTCGACAATATGCCTTAATTGCAAAAAAACAGGTGTTGCATTACGGTGCAAGGAGACTTTTGTCTGGCAAAGTGCAGGGTGCAACACAAAGGGGTTCAACAATTGTTCAAAGTGCTCGTAATGACCAAACAGCTCAAAAGATTGGTCAAGATACTTCTATAATGAACCGGACAGCGGATAGAAATACTACCAATATTGTCAGAAGTGAAAAAGGGAAAGGAAGTATGAAGTAAGACATGGAGCACAAAGCAATTATGGCCCAGCCTCTTCCAAGGCTGGTTCTGGATCACAAGTGCAATGTTTTGCGTGTGGAGGGAGGGGACACACTTCATATGCTTGTCCACAGCGGCAGGTGAACCTTGTAGAACTTGATGAGGAAGAAGTACTACTGGAGCCAACTTATGATGACTATGACGATTGAGGAAGAGGATGTTGATATTTACCCGGTACAAGGAGAGTTTTTGGTGATACGACAAGGGATGGCAACACTGAGAGTGGAGGAAGAAGATTGGAGACGGCATAATATGTTTCGGAACACAAGTTCTTTGAGGTAGGAAGGTGGTGTGTGATGTTGTTCTCGATGGGGGTAGTTGTGAGAACATTATTTCCTAAGAGCCAGCTGAAAAGTTGAAATCACCTATTGAAAAGCATCATCATCCCTACAAAATTGCGTGGTTTCGAAAAGACTTGGGCTCCTAAATTCCAACCTCGAACAGTTCCATGGCAGTAGGTTTTGATGGGAGAATGTTGCTACACTCAAAGTTGAAATGAAGTCACACCCACATCTACAAAGACCAGATCGCCTCCATGCTATTGCTGCTGGCCTTGCTACAGCTGGTATATTTCCTGGAAGATGCTATCCTATTTCTACTAAAGAATTTTTTTTTTTTTTTTTTTTTTTTTAATAGGTAAGCAAAGAAATTTATAAAAAGCGTAAAGGCACCCCTAAGCATACAGGAAATATACAAAAAGGACACCAAAACAAGAAAAAAGAGGGAAGAGAGGAAAAACATCCGCAAAACCCAAATACAAAAGGAAACCCAAACACCCCAACATTACCAGCCCACAAAACCCAGAGACTATTACTACACAATAGGGGCCCTCTTGCCTTGCCCCGACTAAAACAAAAATTCCTGACATCATAATTAATCGTGCACTCTAAGTTCTTCACCTCACAACTCCCCTTAAACTTTTTTTTTATAAGTAAGAGAAATATCATTAAAAAGTGCAAAGCGCAATCAAGTACACAGGAAGTATACAAAAAAGGCATCTAAGAGGAAGTAGAAAACAATACAAGGAAATCATTAAAACTAAACGTTAAAGGTGCGAGGAACGCAGCCAACCAAGAGTACAAAGAATGAAAGAAAAAGGAAATGAGATCCTCAATGGTTCTTTCTTTGTCCTTAAACTGCTTATCATTCTGTTCCCTCCATAAGCACCACATAAGGTAACAAGGGACCATCTTCTACACGACTGCACTCCGGGAGCGACCACCCGTCCACCAGCAAGCGAATAAATCTACTACCCAAAGAGGCATAACCCAAGACAGACTGAAGCGACTAAAGATAGCGTTCCACAAAACGCGTGCTACCTCACAATGGAGAAGAAGGTGATCCACCGACTCCCCATTCATTTTGCACATGTAATATCTATCAATCACAATGACCTGCTTCTTCCTGAGATTGTCCAAAGTAAGGATCTTCCCTTGCGTTGCTGTCCAAGCAAAGAAAGCCACTTTCAAAGGAACCTTGGTCCGCCAAATACTTTTCCAAGGAAAATGAATAGCCTCTTTGCAAGCAAGAGCCTTATAGAAAGATCTAACATTAAATTTCCTTTTGTGAGAAGGAGACCACCATAGCTTATCCTCCCCATCATAATTCACTCTGGATGAGTACAACAAAGAGAAGAATGAGGCCAAAACATCCACCTCCCAGTCGTGGGCCGCTCGGAAAAAGCTAACATCCCACTGATAAGACCTACTCACCACAACCAAATGGTCTGCTACAAGAGCATCCTTGTCACGCGCAATGTCATACAAAACTGGGAAAGCTTCCTTAAGAGGCACCTCATCACACCACACCACACATCATCCCAAAAACGGATCCTAGATCCATTTCCCAACAAGAGTCTAGTATGGTTGCAAAACGAACTCCATCCCTTCCTAATATTCTTCCAAAGCCCCACTCCGTGAGACCTAGGGGGATCTAAAGAACACCAACCATCCCGAGTAGATCCATACTTTGCATCCACAACAGATTTCCACCAAGCCTCTCTCTCATGGACATAGCGCCACAGCCACTTCCCTAAAAGAGCCTTATTGAAAAACCTCAAATTCCTGATGCCCAAACCACCACTTGAAATAGGAGAACAAACCTTGGACCAATTAACCAAATGAAATTTAAATTCTTCACCTATGCCACCCCACAAGAAATCTCGATACAACTTCTCTATACGACTAGCAACACTAGAAGGAATAGGGAGTAGAGATAGAAAGTACGTAGGAAGATTAGAGAGAGTGTTTTTTATCAGGGTTACTCTGCCACCCTTTGACAAATACAACCGCTTCCAGCTAACCAGTCGTCTCTCGATCTTTCCAACTACCTCATCCTAGCTAGACTTAGCCTTAAAAGGAGCCCCCAATGGAAGACCAAGGTACTTTAAAGGAAGAGAAGAGACTCCACAGCCCAAAATACCAGCAAGATCATCCATATTATCCACAATACCCACAGGAACCAAAACTGACTTATCCAAATTAATCTTTAAACCTGAAACAGCTTCAAAGGACAGTAATAACATACGAAGATAGAGAAGATGTTCAGGACTAGCCCCGCAGAAAACTAATGTATCGTCTGCGAATAAAAGGTGAGAAACATTAATCACTCCATTGCTTCTAGAGCCCACAGAGAAGCCAGAGAGAAAGCCCCTTTGAACAGAAATAGAGAACAGCTTACTAAAAGCCTCCATCACAATGACGAACAAAAGAGGCGACAGAGGATCACCCTGTCTAATACCACGAGAGCTGCTAAAAACACCAAAGGGGGTGCCGTTCACCAAAACCGAGAAACGCACCGATGAAATACAATGCGCTATCCAAGAACACCATCTCTCCCCGAAGCCACATCTTCTCAACATATACAATAAGAAATCCCAGTTAACATGATCATAAGCCTTCTCAATATCCAGTTTACAGAGTAACCCAGGCTCGCCTGATTTGATGCGGCTATCCAAACACTCATTCGCTATAAGAACAGAATCAAGAATTTGCCTTCCTTTCACAAAAACATTTTGGGGATTCGAGATAATCTTCGCCACCACCCTTTTGAGTCTATTAGCAAGAACTTTAGCAATGATCTTGTAGACACCACTTACAAGACTAATAGGCCGAAAATCTTTAAGATCCATAGCCCCAAACTTCTTCGGAATTAAGGCTAAAAAAGTGGCATTAATGCTTTTGACAAACTTGCTATGAGTGTGGAAGTCCTGGAATACCCCCATGAGATCAGTCTTGATCACCTCCCAACAATCTTGGAAGAACGCAAGAGTGAACCCATCAGGACCTGGAGCCTTGTCACGATTCAAACCTTTAACCACCTCTAAGACCTCCCTCTCCTCAAAAGGAAGTTCTAAGGAAGAGGCTTCACCCGCATCCAAATTGTCAAAAACAAGGTTATCCAACCTAGGCCTCCAACTGAAAGGTTCTGCAAAAAGAGATTTATAAAATTGAGCAACATGATCCCTAATAACCTGCTGATCAGAAGAGATAGAACCATTGACAGAGAGTGATTCAATGGAATTGGATCTCCTATTCGAATTGGCTACTCGATGAAAGAATTTAGTGCATTTATCACCCTCTTTAAGCCAAAGAGCCCTAGACTTCTGTCTCCAGCTAATCTCCCCCTGTAAAATTGAATTCTCCAAATCTCTGATGACCCCACTTTTCCTCGCCTTTTCTTCAGGAGTTAAACCCCGTTGTTCCTCCAAACTATCAAGAGCACACAATTCTTCCATATGCATTTTCTTACGGAATTCCACATTACCAAACTCCTGATCGTTCCATCTTTTGAGATCAATCTTCAAGGCCTTAAGCTTTTGAGAAAAGATGAAGCTGGGCGAAGCCTTGAAAGCGATAAGACTCCCACCACAGACGCACCCTATCCACAAACCCTTCAGCCTTTGGCTCTCGAACTTGAACGGTCTGGGACCCCAATGAACACCACCACAATCAAGAAGAATAGGAAAATGATCAGAACACAGTCTTGGAAGCCTTTTCTGAAGAGAACCTAGAAACTTGACTTCCCAATCTGGAGAAACAAGAAATCTATCAAGGCAAGACCAAGAGGGAGTCTCCTGATTATTAGACCACATAAAAGGCTCTCCTACAAGAGGAAGATCCATAAGATCCTGCTCAAAGATAAAGTCCGAAAACTCAATCATAGCCGCATTAAGACGAACGTCTCTAGATCTTTCAGCAGGAAAGCGAGTGACATTGAAGTCACCCCCGATGCACCAAGGTAGCTCCCACCAAGAAGAAAGGTCAGCCAATTCATCCCAAAGAGAACTTCTAAGAGAGTCAATGTTAGGACCGTAGACCCCAGCAAAAGCCCAAGAGAAATTATCAACAACGCTTCTGAAAGAGCAGGCAACAACGAACTCACCCACATACACTTCAATCTTCTCTACAATCCTTCTATCCCACATAATCAAACAACTCCCCTTAAACTTAGAAGTAGAGATTGAAGCCTCTTGACGCTGCTCTGCATCAACTTGAGCCATTAAGTCTAAAAGACCCTTCACATTCCCCTCGTGGGAGACCCCCCCCCAGAGTTTGAAAACAGAAGCTAAGATCAATCGCTGTCCCGGGAGAACCACCAAACTCTTCAAAACCACCTCCCCTCGAAGATACACCCACCTTTGAAGAAGACAACAAAGTAGGGCACCCAAACACAGACTGGACTGAAGATAGAGGAGACTTACCTGACAGAAGAAGGACCACGCCGCTTGGGAGAAGGAAGCCACGCCGAAAAAGAGGCTGACAAACCTCGTCACGAAAAGGCGCAAGTGCAGATACTACACCATCTCTCGTGGGTGCTGACATGGGCTTGGCAACAGCCCCAATCAACGGCATAGGAGTCGGGGGAGCACTGATTGCCTCCAAAGCCTCGACAAGCAAATGCTCATCCAATCTACCAACATTTAGCTTTCGGGAGTATCTAAGCACCGACTTGGATTCTGACAGATAAATAGGCGCTCCAGACTCCGACATCATAGGGAGAGAATGTAGCCTTTCACCTAACGCATCCGCACCTAAAGAGCAGTCACCGAAAACATCCAGAAACGCTGGACCACTCCAAACGAGAGCTGGAGACGCAGCCAGCTCTGACAAGGCAAACTGGGTAGGCTAACCAGCTCTGGCAAACTTCCAGACAGCACCCAACTCAAGCAACCCAAAGCTGGCTATGGACAAAGAGGGCAAAGGATGACCCTCACCGGCAGGCCTCACCGAGGCAGAGGCGACCGGCACAGGCCCACCAACGTCGAGATCTGAGCATGACAGCGAAACAGAGACGGCAAGATCCAAACCCACTGCCAGAATCGGAGCTAAGGAAACTACCTTCGAACTCGAAGCAAACCCACTGCCGATGAGACAAAGAGGTCAAAGCCGCCGATGAGGCAACGAACTGGCCTGAGAACCCGGATCTTCTTCTCCAACATGTGTCAAAGTCGCAAAACCCGGATCTCCATCTAATCCGAAAGCTGGGTCAGAATGCTTGGAAGAGGCCTTGGAGCCCAAACGCCTGGACCCAACCCGAAATTGGGCCCTTCTTAAAACTGCCTTAGCACTCTTGAAACATCCGGGCCCCCACTAAGCAACTTGCCTTGAGTTTAAGCCCAAAACGCACGAGGCCAAAACTCAGTGGAAGCCTACTTGCCCAGACGATCCACTACCGAAAGAGCTCGAGAAGCTACCTGAAAACACTAACCATCACCCTCTATAACCCTGCAACACACCAAATAAGAGTGTAAACCCGGAGCCGGTTCCCGGTTATTGGGTAATAACCAGGAACCGGCTCCGGGGTCCCTGGTTATTGATTTTCAACAACCGGCTCCGGAACCAGGTACCGGTTATCCCGACCGGGTTGCTCAAATACTGAACTAAATGAAAAAGACTGAAAATTTTGCACAGATATCAAACCAGAAACTTATAGCTGAATTCTCAAAAACACGACAGAATCTTATTTTCATAATTCTTAAAGCAGCAAAGAGTCTTAACAAGTTAGACAGCATCATAGTTCCCATTCACCAAAGCCCCTCCCCTATGTTACATTTCTTATATTATTTTCATGGAAACAAGAACTCCCCCAAATGCCTCTCGCAATACTGCACATTCATCATTCAAGAAATAGGGAGCTTCCATGTAATGGCCCCAAGCCCATGAGCGAAGGCAGAGTCGACAACATGCATCATAAGAAACTACAGCACTCCATTTACCTTGCCCACTGAATGCAATTCATGAAACACAAGAGAATGAACATTGGAAAAATTATTGGACCGATCAAATAATGAGTACACTCATAACGAAGGGAGCACACTAACAGCCTTGCATGAAATGTGGGGAGGCAAGCAGGTGAGGGAATTGGAGATGCATTAACTTCAAAACCAGAAGCGTTCCTGTGATGGATAGTGACAAATTATCAACAACTAGTTGCAAAAAAGACAAAGAAACAAAACGAAGATAGACGAACCTAGCTGATTGGTTATAAATTCCACTGCTAGCAGTGCTTCTTGATTCTTTTGTGGTGGCAGAACGACTTGGATTTGCAAGGCGAGATGTCCCATGTGCTTTACGAGTTCAATTTGGTCGATTTCAGGTTTAGAGCCAACAAATGGAGGTGCAGGTGTGACGTGAAGAATGGCGTGAAGTCTGAAGAAGGCAGCAGCGCAAATTGCAAAAGTGAAGGAAGAAAGGTAGAGAAATTAGGGTAAAAGTGTGAAAAGGACGGAAATGTCCCTTGGGTTAGTCGTGTAGCTTAGGGTAAAAGGGTTGGGGGGTATTTTTTTTTTTTTAATAAATTAATAGACCCGGAGCCAATTACCCGGTTATAACCAGGATTTTTGAAAACCAATACTCGGCTCTGGCTCCTGCTCCAGCTCCAGGTACCCAGTTACCCGGTTATTACCAACCCGGTTTCCCGAAGCCGGTGAGTGCCTAGAACCGGTTTCCCAACCGGTTAAACCGGTCCAAATTTACACTCCTAAAGCCAAAGCACTCTGGGAGCCTTCAAAAACACATAGGGTATTACCTAGAGGATAAAGCGAATGCTTCTCCAAAGCAAAACAATCCACCAGTTGTCGTTCCACAGCTGAGCACTCCATCCCCACCAGAAGATGCTTCTCCAAATCACCCCAAGCCACCGCCTGCCATGCTTCCACCAGCTCTGACACAACTTACGTAACTCCGTGCTACTTCTAGCGCCTTTGAAAGAGACGGGAGCCAACATACGCACCACCTCCACGAACGACAGAGACCCAGCTGCCTTACCCATCCTCTTCCCAACGTCTTCAATAAAAGTCGAGACTTCAGACAACTCGCCTGAAACACAGCTCCAACCCCACCCATTACGGCCTTCGGGAAACAGAACCAAACCTTACCAGCCACCCACGTCGTAGAGCCCCACCTCCAAGAAACAGCTGGAACTATTCTGACCTCTTCGCACGATGGTTACCTTAGACCCCTCCCTATAAGACTTGACGAAATCTTCAAACCCAGGATTACGCAAAGCCTCTTCCAGCATCGGCAACAACCACACGATGCATCGTGATCTCAAAAGGACCACCTCTATGAAAGCTTTCCTCTTCTCCACTATCCTGAGCTCTGCAAACCCATGACCACAGAGAACAGATGGCCCATTCCTTGGAGTATATTGAAACTGTTGAACTTACAAGTCATATTCTCTCTAGTAATTTCACTCCTGACACATATGCAATGGGCCAACGAGAATTCAGCACTTGCAGCAGGTTTTTGTGCTGATCTTGCTACATCAATTTTTTCTGGGTGTGCCAAAAATGGAATGTTGCTTGTTATTCTTGAGGGCAGCTATAATATATGTTCAATATCGACTTCTGTTGCTGCAGTGATTAAGGTATTGCTGGGCGAAAGTCCTGGATGTAATTTGGATAACATTTTATCTTCCAAGGTTGGTGTGCAAACTGTTCTGGATTTAGTACCATTGCCACAGGAAGCTTGAGTTAGTGATGATGCAGAGGTCTTTGCTGACCATATTCAAAGAGTTCTTGAGGAAGTAAGGACTGCCCTAGAGGCTAGTAATGATGCCTATGCCACAACAGCAAACCAACATCAACGAGTTAAGGAGTTTGAAGAAAGTGATATGGTATTAGTGCATTTGAGGCATGAAAGGGTTCTTAAAGGAACTTATCACAAGCTCAAGTCAAGGACGTTGCATATATATAGTTGGTTTATTAGGAAATGATTAACAAGCTAGATAAGATACTGTCACAATCTAATCTCCTTGCTTCATTGCATGAAGAGTGCAAGGAAACAATACACAAAACAGTAACAAACAATCAAAACACAAAACACTCTTAAAAACATTATAAAAAAATAAAAAATAAAAACACTTGACTTATCACAACAATGATCAACTCAACTAAAAAACAATTTGTACTTGATTTTGGCACCAATGAACCAAAAGCAGCATGCAGTAAGCTTCCATGTGGAAAAGGCCACCTGGAAGAAATTTACCCACACAAATCCTTCACTTACAAATAAATAAATAAATCTCTCTCAAATGAGTCAAATCTATGAGAAAAGGCATGCTTACAAAAAAAACAAATCTCTCTCAAATCTATGAGAAAAGGCAGTGCTACAGAGTCTCAAGGGCAAAAAGGCCACGCAGAACGAATATTAAGCCCCATTCATACTGAATAAAAGAAGAAAAGACTTGTGTTTCTGTGGGCAGTATCATACTGAACCAAAAAAAAAAAAAAAAAAAGGCAGAAGCAGATCAGCACGGATCCTGTCGGTTCACGACCTGTGTGGGAAATGGCCGGGGTGCAAGGCTCAGTCTTGTGCCGCAGGTCCAAGACCCGCAAAGGCGTCAGTGCTCTGCTCCGTTAAGCAACCGTGGAAGTCTATTCTGGCGAAGGGGGGACGACGGTAGTGGATGCTAAATTGCTGATGAAAGTTTCACCATAAACGCTGAAGGTTGTTAGCTTGTTTAACGTTTTCAGTGTTTTGTTTTTCTTTCAGTGTTCTTTTAGTGAAACTTTCGTTTGCAAAACACAGAGAATTAATCCGAATGTAGAGATACAAAGACATAATCTAAAACACACAGTAATAATCGGAGAACGACATTAAGCAAATTTAAAGAACACAAATAATTCTAAAACAAATTTAAGAAAGAACCTAACCCACGAGAAAGAGACAGTAGGGAGTGGTAGAGGGTGGGGAGTTAAATAGAGAGACGTGGGGAAAACCTAATTTGCTATTTGCCTGATTTGAAGTCGGTGCATGGCTTAAGTCGGAGGAAAAAATGAGAGTCCAATATCAGGTTGGAGTTTAAAACGCACAGTTTCACTTAAATTTTAAAGCACCAGTTCAGTCATAAAAAAACATGGGTTCACGCCACATTTCGCATTTTTAAGGCACTTCTATGAGGGTTTCAGCTATATGATTTGATGGGCTTGATGGAGAAATGAAATATGTTGATGAACAAATTGAACCACTACCAAAGGTGCAGCAGACGTTATTGAAGATGTGCTTGAAGTCAAAGATGTTATATCAAGGAGAGGCAATCAGTTAGGCGGTTCTTGGTGATGTGGTTGGGTAAGCCAACTAGTGGAAGTACATGGATTGCTGAAGAGGAGTTGAAGAAAATTGATACCAAGTGGTATGCTGAAACAGCCGAGGTTTCCTGGTCGGAATCAAGTTTTTTCCAACCCGGAGGGATTGATGCAGGAGCATCTAAGCCCAAAGCAAAGAAGCCCCCCTAGTCTATTTTATCAAGTCCATTAGCTATCTCAAGACCAGTCTTTTATTATTATGTTATGCTTCATATTATTATGTTCTAGTATTTTAAAAAAGGTTATGTGACTAGCATGTAACTTTTAATGAAGTTGGATGGTTAAGCTGTATTTGTTCTATGAAAGATGAAGGGCTAGGATTCTAAGGTTACTAAAGGCTAATATAAATAGCCTCTTGTGGTTATTGAGTAGTGTTGTATGTGTAAAAAGAAGGGCGAGGCTATTGATCATCTGTTACTTCATTGCGACACCACCCGTGAGCTTTGGAGCTTTATGTTTTCTTTATTTGGAGTTGAGTGGGTCATGCCACAAACGGTGCTGGATTTGTTGACTACTTGGGGTGCGTCTTTTGGGCATGGCCTAGCTAAAAAAGCTTGGAGGTTAGTTCCTCACTGTGTTTTGTGGAGCATTTGGCGGGAGCGGAATGCGAGGCTTTTTGAAGATGGAGAGACTGTAATGATAGTGTTAAGGAAGCGTGTGCTTAACACGCTATTTCTTTGGTTAGCATCCCGTCTTTGCCACCTAGGTGTTTTTACTTTTGTAGACTTCTAAATTTATTACCTGTTCCTTCCTTTTAGGGGCGCTCTTGTATACTTCCCGTGTATTAGGGTTGCGCCCCTCTGCGCTTTATTGATGAATTTGAAATTACTTATCAAAATAAATAGCCTCTTTTGAGTCATTGTAGGCAGCCTTTTCTTCTCTAATATGTGAAATTTCAGATCTGAGTTCTTACTCTTTGGACCCTAGAAATTGATCTTTTATTGTTCCAACTTCAATCTTATCTTCTTCTCTTTGCTATAGTCTTGATTATTGCTAAAATTTCTTCTTAAACCCTTTGTAAGTGTCAATTCTTTGGCTCATGCATATCAGATCTACTGTAAATCTATGTTAAGCAAAGAAAACACTAAGTGAGGATGGAGCTGTCATACAGCTAAAAACGCACCGCCTTGCGGGATTTCTCTTTAAATTGAATCATTTTGTTGAGCCAACTGATTGGTGTTGCAGAACTTAGTAACCACATTAGTTCTGAATGGGCACGAACATGAGACTGAACAAAAACAGAAGCCTGCATATACAATTCAGATTCATTCATTCACAAGGAGATATAAACAGTTTTAGCTTGAATACATAATTTTAACAAGACTATCAAGGATGAATAGCCGTCTCAAACCTTTGAAGTGTCCACACCACATGCCAAATAAATGGCTGCAGTATCCCTTGTTGCCCTTGATAGTTGTTGTGTCTCATACGGTAATGTAATCTGTAACAAAATTTGAAGCTGGTAACAGCCCATATAATACTACAAAAACAAGAAACATTTTGCTATAAGAGTAAACTATTTAGAAAGTACGAGTAAAAACAGTATTAACAGTGTCCATTGATTTCTGTTGAAGAGAACAATATGTTAACATGGTAGCAGAAATGGGTTAGAATTCACTTCCAATAACCACTCCCAGAACCTTAAGATGCTTAAGTAGCACCTTTCAGGCAAAATAACAGAGATCTATATGATTACTTGGGAGGAAAACTCAAATACGGGATCAATATAAAGCCTAAGAAGCATGGGCACATAATAATTTGGACCAATGATCTTCATGTGGCTTCTGACATCATTTTTATAAGTAGACATGTTCCATGATTAAGATGTCTAGACTGCTCAATTAGCACAGCAAAAAAACCACAAAATACCATTTCTGTTTGAACTAGTTAAGTAACATATAAATAGGGACAGATCCCAAGCTTCCAATATAACATTTAATCCCAAAAGCCAGGGGCTCATTCCAAACTGACTAAGCCAGAAAAACATCACTTGCAGAATAACAAACTAGGAATAGTAACACGACTTCAAAATGCAGACGCTTTTTTATTTGCCCTTATGACAAAGGCCTGGTTATTTGTCGGACACCTTCACATAAGTAGTAAAATGGCATCCCAAAAGGGCAGTTTGAGGGAGGAGATATTACTCCATTAACTCGGTCAACTCTTACACATCAACACTGCTCAAATATCTATCTTGCATTCTAAGAAATTATCTTTTCAATTATGAGGTCTTACCAGTCTCCCTATATATAAGAGATTCATCACAACCTTCCATAAATGTCTCTCTAAGTCATCATAATTGCTTCCTTCACACTAATAATTGAAGCCCCACACAAGCTGCTATTCGCCTCTCATCAATGAACCACAATGCATGCCATCTTCACCACCTAGTAAAAGACAATGGATGCAATGTTCTAGGTGAAGAATTGAGCATACACATGCTCAATCATGATGATATAAGTGAGTTTGACAAATTTTTGGAATAAGAGACCCAGACAACAAGTATGTGACACAATCTAAAAGCTATTCGATTGGAGTTCAAGGAGCTTAGAGGATATTAAAGGACACTAAGGCACACTAAGGTTGAGGATACATCTCCAATCTTTTACATTAAAAATGTAATTTTTATATTTGTTAAGTCCTGTGGCTATACATCCAGAAAGCAAGAAAGATAACATCACAAAGTAACTTATAACCTAAAAGTTGTCACTCAAGAATGAAACATACCGCATGGAGGTCCACAATAAAGAATAGAGTATCATATGTGTCCTGTACAATTGAAATCACAGCATTGATTATCAAAAACATGTGAAACAAAATAAGCCAATAAAATAATTTTTTTTCCCTTGAAGTGTGTATAAGCAACTAATGGTTTGAAACTGACAACCGCCTCCTTGAAGAAAAGTGGGCAATATAGAATTTATTAACCATGATCATTTAGCAGACGTAAATTGGCATTTGAGAGCAAAGAAGGGAAACCTCATTCAATCTGCGCTTAATCTAGCAAGCTGAATGTAAATATATGCACTATTGAATCAGTTTTTCAAACAAAACATACATTTCATCCCACCATTCAATGTGGTGAAACATACGAATCCCACTCCACACATGAAGGGCCTGCAATAACAAACTGATATAGTCATCCATACCTCTGATCTCGCACATTGTTACTCCTTATGAAGAAAGAGAAAAGGCACTCATTCAAAAAAAGAAAGAATTTGAAAAAGAAAATGTTTATGCTTCCAATCATCACTGCAACACAAATTTTAGAAATCCAAAGGGAAACTAAGACCAGCAAATGGTGGCAAGTAGGTGCAAATAAATTTGAAGTGCTTTTCAATGGAGTTAGCAAAAGATGTAATTTGATTATCGGAAGGGAAATAACACAAAACATTATTAGTCCAGAACTTTGCAGCAGTTCAACTTATTTCACTTTGTTAGAGCCAAAACAGTTGAGAGTGATTTAAACAACCTTATTCAAGGTCCTGACAATGTATTGTTGGGTTCTAACCGCTGGTGTGGTTTTCAAGACATTTTCACATGTTTCACATGAATTGTTTATAAACTGTAGACAAGCTAAACAGAAAAGGCTCATCTATGTCAGAAAAGATTAAAAAAAATTATAACCAATCGAGATATCATTAAAAGCGAAAAGCGCAACCTAGGTATGCAGGAAGTATACAAGAGAAACATCTAGCTAGAAAGAGAAAAAAAGAACAAGAAATTCATGAAAACTAATTACATAAGGAGAAACAAATGCAACTGTCCAAAGATAAAGAGTAATAAAGAAAAAAGACTTAACCTACACCACCGTCTTCTCGCAGTCCTAACTTCTATCATCTCTTTCTCTCCAAAGAGACCACAAAAGGCAAGAATGCACCATCTTTCACATAGAGTGCTACCAACAGTCCCCCTCCAATAAGCAAACAAGTCTACAACTCGTTTAGACATAACTTAAGACAACCCAAAGCGACTAAAGATAGCATTCTATAAGGCACAACCAACCTCACAATGGAGAAAAAGATTATCCACGGACTCTCCATTCATCTTACACATACAGCACCAATCAACCATAATGAATGATTCCTAATGTTGTCTATGGTAAGAATCTATCCTAAGGCCATCGACCAAGCAAAGAAAGCCGCTCTCAAAGAAACTTTAGTCCGCCAAATACTTTTCCAAAGGAAAAGAGTGTCATCATTACAAATAAGGAGACTGTAGACGGATCTAACATCGAACAACCCTCTTGTAGAGAGGACCCACCAAAGTTCGTCTTCACCTCCCTATGTCACTCTAAAGGAATACAACAAATTGAAAAACGAGGCAAAAACATACACCTCTCAATCATGAGCTGCTCTAATAAAGCTTACGTTTCACTAATGGGAGCCACTAGAAAGCTCCAAATGAGGCAAAAAAAATCCGCATTCCAATCATGAGCCGCTCTAATAAAGCTTACGTTCCACTAACGGGACCACTAGAAAGCTCCAAATGAACCGCTATAGAAGCATCCTTCACGCAAGCAAAACTATATAAATCCGGAAAAACTTCCTTAAGGGCCTTATCCCCACAGCACAAATCGTGCCAGAATCTAATCTTTTAGACGTCTCCCACCTCAAATCTAATATGACTAGAAAACATCACCATTGCCAACCACTCCTAATATTCTTCCATAACCCCACCCTATATGACCCAAGAGGCTCATTAGAACACCACCAACCCAACGAAATGCCAAATCTAGAATCCACCACAACTCTCCATCAAGCCTCTCTCTCATGCACACATAGCGCCATAGCCATTTTCTTAAAAGAGTATGATTGAACATCAGCAAGTTCCAAACCCCCAACCCTTTCCCAAAGATTGGAGAACAAACCTTGGATCAGCTTACCAGGTGAAATTCGAACTCTTCACCTAACCCACCCCAAAAAATTCTCAATGAAGCTTCTCTATGTGGTTTTCAACACCAACAAGGAAGAGGGAAAAGACACATGAAATACATAGGCAATTTGGAAGGGATGCACTTGATTAGGGTAACCCTACCACCCTGAAACAAGTACATCCCTTTCCAACTGGCCAACCAACGCTCTATGTTTTCAATAACACTGTCCCAAAAAGACTTGGCCTTATATAAGGCCCCAACAGAAGACCAAAATACTTCAAAGACAAATAAGAAACCCGCAACCCAGAATGCCAGCAAACCCATCCACATTGTCAACATTACCCACAGGAACCAACTTCAACTTAGCCAAATTAATAATCTTCAAACCGGAAACAGCTTTGAAACATAAAAATAAAGCACGCAGATAGTGACGAAGGTCAGGATTGGCACCACAAAAAACCAAAGTGTCATCCACGAACAAGTATGATATGTTAACCACACCAAAGTGCCTAGACCCCACAGAAACGCCTGAGAGAAACCCCCATTAACAATTGCAAAAAGCATTTTACTTGAGGCCTCCATAACAATAACAAACAAAAAATGTGACAAAATATCTCCTTGTATCAAACCACGGAAGCTAATGAAGAAACCGAACGGATTGTCATTCACCAAAACGGGAAAAAAAAAAAAAAAAAAAAAAAAAAAAAAAAAAAAATCACCGAAGAAATACAGTGCGCTATACATGAGCGTCATTTCTCCCCAAAACCGCACCTCCTCTACAAATACAGTAAGAACTCCCAATTGACATTTTGTTTTTTATTAATAAGTAATTAAAGTATCATTAAAAGTGTAGGGCGCCCCCAAGAACATAGGACGTATACAAAAGGAGCCACCTAACTAATAGGGACAAAAAGAACAAGAAAATCATGGTAACTAATCACTAAAGGAGAAACAAAAGCAACTGTCACAAGACAGTGTTGAAAAATAAAAACTTAATATCCTCCAAAGTCCTCTCACGGTCCTCAAAACTTCTATCATTATTTTCTCTCCATAGACACCACAAAAGACACGAAGGCATCATCTTCCACATAGTAGCGCTCCGAGTGTTGTTAGTAGTCTACCAACAAGCATACAAATCGACTACTCATCTAGGCATGACCCAAGACAACCCAAATCGACTGAAGAAAACATTTCAAATGGCACGAGCAACCTCAAAATGAAGCAAAAGATGGTCCACGAACTCTCCATTCCTTTTACACAACTCCCAATTGACATGATCATAGGCCTTCTCAATATCTAGTTTGCAAAGCACCCTTAGCACACCAGATCTGATCCAACTATCCAGACATTCATTTGTTATGAGCACGGAATCAAAGATTTGTCTACCTTTAACAAAAGCATTTTAGGGCTTCGAAATAATCTTCTCTACAACCCTTCTCAACCCACTGGCAAGGACTTTGGTAATAATCTTACAAACCCTACTCACAAGACTAATAGGTCGGAAGTCCTTAAGATCAATAGCCCCAGCTTTCTTCGGAATGAGAGCAATGAAAGTGGCATTAAGGCTTGTTTCAAACTTACTACTAACATGAAAATCATGGAACACCCCATAGTGTCTACCTTGATCACATCCCAACAAGCTTGGAAAATGATATAGAAAAACCATCACGACCTAGCGCCTTGTCACTGTTCATACCTTTCACCGCCAAAAGGACATCACTCTCCTCAAACGATCTAACTTACCAAGAGGCCTCCTCCCCATCTATGGAGTCAAAAACAAGGCCATCTAACTTGGGCAGCCCGCAGAAATGTTTTTAAAACAAACACAATCATAGAATTGCACAGTGTTCTCCGATAACATATTGATCAGAAGAAACTGAGCCATTTACTAACAGTGATTCAATGCAGTTGTTTCTCCTATTCCAATTGGCCACCCAATAGAAAAACTTTGTGCATTTATCACCCTCTTTTAGCTATAGAGCTCTTGACTTTTGCCTCCAACCAATCTCCTCCAATAAAGTAACTTTTTGCAATTCACTGATAACCATGATTTTCCTCAACTTCTCTTCAGCAACTAAAGCTCTCTCTTCCTCCAACCCCTCAAGAACATGCAACTCCTCCAAAAAAAGGTTTTTTTATGGGACTCCACATTGCGAAACACTACTCATTCCAGATTCTTAGATCAGCTTTCAAAGTCTAAGTTTACAAGCCAAAATGAAGCTAGAAGAGCCTTAAAAGTGATAAGAAGACCACCACTACCTCACCCTATCCACAAAGCCTTCAGCCTTTAGCCACATATTCTCAAACTTAGAAGATCTTTTGCCCCCTTGAATACCACCACAATCCAGGAGAATGAGGAAGAGGTCTGAGCACAATCTATACAACCTTTTCTGAAATAAATCGGGAAACTTAGAGGATCTTTGCGTGTGCAATTTTTTTCTTTTGCTCGAATTTGGGAAAAAACTTGGGCTTCATAAAAAACCACTTGCAGCCCTCCCCTTGACTCTACCACGGCTAGCGCTACCATTAATCACATCATAGTTTATAGAACAAGATAATTTTCTTAATTCTCAATTATCTTTTTTCCCAAATTCGAGCAAGAGGCCAGCACAAGCTCAAAGTGACTGCTTCAATGGTAGCAAACAAGGCTAGAAGCTCCTCTTCAAAACCCTCACACGAAAGCCCCACAAAATGACAAATTTACTTCACTATCTACACAACCCAAGATGAAGGCAATGTCCTTTCTTTTTTCTTATTAGAAACTGCTAGACAGAATCTCAACGAAGTGGGCTCCTCCTCAAAGAACAAATCCACATCTAGACAAGGCCGGGTTACAAGACCATCGCTCCTACCCACAGCTCCCTCAAGCAACAAAAACTCACTCTAGGTTAGACGGCAGGTTCTGAACTTAGAGGAAAGCACCTCCTTAGAAGGAAAGGGGACAAACCTGTCCACATTTAAGCCAGGGGAAATCTTCACCTCTGAAGGTAGAGGAACTAACTTGGCCCTCATAACATTACTTATGCAAACAGGATCGGCCACAAATCCTTTGTTAATGCCTACTTGCCTAACTAGACGCGGCATACCTCCAGGCCTACAATCATTGCCACCAGAAATCGCAATGGATAGCCCACGAAGAAGGGGAACCAACATAGCCACATCACCAGTGAAATCTAGGGTGGGGGGGTGGGGGGGGAGAGACAATGTCCTTCGACCAGAACACCGAAGGTTCCACCGTGGAAGGAATGTTACCGACTAGCACTTCAAACCCCGTAGGAGTCAACACAACTTGCTCATCGTCCATCTTGTAAAAAAAAACTGCTAACAAATCCACCGGAGGGCCACAAAGCTGGGCAGAGCACCTACCAACCACCGGGCTCTCAAAACCCACTACAACTCCCGAGTCCTTACCCGAAGTAGGGACTCTCCAGTCCATTTGTTCAAAGCCTACTTAAAACTAGGCTTGAGATGAATCGCAAGCTTCAAATGCTAGAGAGACTGATCTTTATGCTTATTAACCACACCATTGGCTTTCTACTTCGAAAATGGGTTATGACTTAGACTAGGGGATATTAACACGGGATGGGCCTTAGAACCCTCCAGCCCAATAGAATTCAGCCCCTCAACAACTATCACTAAGCCTAGTCCACCTCCCCTTTTAATTTCTCCAACTAGCTTGTCCAATTTTGAAGGTTCCCATAGATATCCACCATGTCACCCCTTCACACAACATCGTCTCCAGCTGCAGTGCAAAATACGGGAATGGACAAGTTTGCAGAAGTATTTCAAGCAGCATTCTTCTAACCCAAAGGTACAAAGGCATTGATCCATGCATGGCACTCGTTCCTTATATGACCCTGAGGCACAAAGGAACGGGGCGGTAGCTCCGCCTTCACTACTAGCGCTGAAGGGCATCCGTGCAACTACCCCATCCTACCCAACACATCCATATACGTTCTTCTGCCACCTCCAAACACCAGCTCCTTGCCCATTGAAACCGAGGAAGAGCCTCCCACACCGAGTGACTGAGAGCCACCAGTGGGCTGGCTCGAAAACAAAATGATGCTGCCCGTGCCAAGAGAGGAATCGAAGAAAGCCGCCACCTTTCTCAATTAAGCAGCAAAACTACTCCATCCTCGCTCTTCTCACCCCTCCAAGATTACAATAAGACCACTATGACCACCCACTGCATACTCAGCCACCTCCAAATACCGGTCCAACCTGTTAGAACATCTCTGAACAATGAAGGCCTTGTTCCCTTACCTATGCAATTTGATAAACTATGTCATCTTTGTCTTACAAATCAGCACTCCATCGTGGTTTTCAACCAAGCAAAACTCATCTTACCCAATAACACAACTCGGGAAAACCCTCGTCTCCTTTCAACCAAGCGAAGAACTGATCCCCCCCCCCTTCAGCCACCAAAAGCTCAAAAGCTTTGGACTCTACATAGAACCCACTCACAAATCCCATCATCAACAATCAAAACCAAAGTAAACAACCACACCAGCCCCAGGGAACAAATACAGAAGGAGAAAATGCCGCCACACACCGACGCAAGAGAGAGAGAGAGAGAGAGAGAGAGAGAGATTTAGAGATTTTCTAGAAAACCACTAAAGAACTTATACAAAATCCATACTGAGTAATCCGACTACAGTAGAGATAATGTTGAGCTAAGGACTTTTTGAAACATCAAATACTACCATGATAAAGATACATAGACATCTAAGGGGATGTTTACTCTATTCCTCTTGAGAAAATATACATAAAGGTTTAAGCATCAAAGGAGGTGAACTGGATTCAGGTTTATCCGTATGCTCTTATAAAGATCATAATGAGTCCCAATTTATGGCATGTAGTTAGACAGCAAACTCAAAGGTAAGGGATACTTTTCCTGCTCAAAGAGTGTTGCTCATAATAGTGAGGAAGAAAAGCAGATGTGGCAGCAATATCAGCAACAAGCATGTGGTCACCAAAAAATATAAATTGATTTTGGGAGTTCTCTAAGAAATGGCAACATTAGGAGATGATGCTATGGTATTTATCTAATAAGCAACTAACAATGTGTTCGAATTTTGGTAAAGAGCATATCAGAGAAAGTCAAAACAACCTGAAGTGAAATCCAATTATTTATGGCGCCAAGATAATTTCCCAGGTGAATAGATCCAGTTGGTTGAACTCCAGAAACTACCCTCTTCCTGTGAAAGAACACTTCAACTTAATTGAACGCACATCCAGATACGTGAGTTTAAATATAACAAAAAATACACAGGTTCATGCACACACATATACAATGAGTTTAAAAATTTAATAAGTAATATCTTGAAATTAAATTTGGGGGGCACAGCAAATTCTCCAAATGCTACTTATGTTCAACCATTTTCCCTTAATTCAAAGCTAAAGAAGATTAAGTTAAATTCATAGTGATTGAACTTAAATTTCATGAATTTCTGAAATGAAAAGCATCCTTTAATTGAATGTATATTGATCAACCCTGTAACACACTTAGAAAATAATTTTATCTTATTCTTCATTGTCAATGCCAAGTATTGAGTTGCCAGGAGAACAATTCAATCGAAACCCAAAAGACCGAGCACCTTGATTTTAATGTCTACAATATTTTGTGTTTCCAGCAAAGCAGCCTGCACTCTTCAATCAACACTATAGAATTACATGATATTTGTGATAATTTGCATACTTAAATGTACTGCAGTATGTTTGTATATATAGAGAACCGAATCATCTAGATAAACTCTAGATGTGATTTACATGTAGTTGACTAAAACAGAAACTCTCTAAGTTATCTTATAACTCTAGAGACCTAGTTTATCACAACTCAACTAGTCTAGTTTATCAATAGAGAAAGAGCCCTACTCTAACTCGGATACTTCGGTGTTATCACTAGCTGATAAGTCTTCTACGTTATCTAATCCAATAGATAAGTTTTCTACGTTATCTAATCCAATACGCCCCCTCAAACTCGATGTGAGAAGTTGCACGTTGAGGTTGGATCGAAGCATTTTGAATATGGCAGCAGCAAGGGACTTTGTAAGGATGTCGGCTAACTGATCTTTCCCAGAGATGAAGCAAACTTGTAGAGTCTTCTTGGCAACCATATCCCAGACGAAATGATAGTCAATTTCTATATGCTTTGTGTGAGCATGATAGATAGGATTTGAGACTAGGTACGTGGCACCAATGTTATCACAATACAATACTGGTTGCGTAGGAGATGTAACACCAAGTTCATGAAGTAGAGTTTGAATCCATGTTAATTCAGCAGCTGCATTGGCAATAGCTTTGTACTCAGATTCAGTACTGGAGCGTGAAACTGTTGGTTGCTTCTTGGAGCTCCATGAAAGAATATTTTTACCAAGAAGAACACAATAGCCGGAGGTGGAACGCCTGTCATCTGGACAGCTAGCCCAATCTGAATCTGAGTAGGCAGTGAGTTGCTTGGATGAGTTCTTGTGGATGCAGAATGTATGAGAGATTGTGGACTTCAAGTAGCGCAGGATGCGCTTTACTGCAGACCAGTGAGAGTCCCTAGGATCTTGCATAAATTGTGAGACCTTGTTGACGGGGAAAGCAATGTCAAGTCAAGTGAGGGATAGATATTGAAGAGACCCTACTGTGCTCCGATATGAGGTTGGGTCTGTGATGGTTGAGCCTTCAAACCGGCTGAGAGTGGTGGAGGCCGATAAGGGAGTAGATATCGGTTTGGCAAGGAGCATATTTGTCTTTGTGAGAAGATCATGGATGTATCTTTGTTGTGAAAGATGAAGACCATCCGGGTGCCATGTAGCTTCAACACCAAGAAAGAAATTGAGACGACCGAGATCCTTGAGTGCAAAGGAGTCGTGAAGATCTTTGATGAGCTGAGATATGGTTTCTGGATGTGAGCCGGTAATGATGATGTCGTCAACGTATATGAGCACAAAGATGGTGATCCCTTTAGCTTTGTAGATGAACAACGATGAATCTGACTTGGAGCTTGTAAATTTCAGATCAATCAACCGAGCACTTAGGCACGAAAACCACGCACGTGGTGCCTGTTTTAAGCCATAGATGGCTTTACGTAGCTTGCAAACAGCTGCTGGATATTGAGGATGCTGAAATCCAGGGGGTTGAGCCATATATACAGTCTCTTGAAGAAGACCATGGAGAAAGGCATTGCTGACATCTACTTGTCGAATCTCCCAACCTGCAAAAACAGCTATGGACAACACAGTATGAATAGTGATAGGTTTAACCACTGGACTATATGTTTCTGCAAAGTCAATCCCGGGTTGTTGATGAAACCCTTTGGCTACTAGACGAGCCTTGTAGCGTTCAATATCCCCATTAGCTTTCCTTTTAATCCTGAAAACCCATTTAGAACCAACGACATTCATTTGTGGGGAGAATGGAACAAGGGACCATGTTCCATTTTTGAGAAGAGCATCAAATTCGTTGTTCATTGCTGCACGGCACTCAAGATTTTTACTTGCTTGAGAATAGCAAGTGGGTTCATCTTCATGTGCTGCTATAGTGGCTGTAAGAGCTTGAAGAGGTGGATACTTCACTCTGCCATCAGTGAATGTGTAAGGTTTGTGAATCAAATTCTGAGACCGTGTGGTCATGCCATGGACTCGAGCTGGAAGGATAGGTAGGGGTTCAGGCGAAGGAGTTGACTCGGAACTAGAGGGAGATTCAGAAGTGACTGTAGGTTGAAGAGTGGGAGAGGTAGTGAGAGGTTCTATGGGAGATGATGCAGAGGTTGATGAAGGAGGAATACTGGGTGTATTCTGAGAGGACCTAGAGGTTGGAGAAATTGATGAGGGGACATAAGGAACCAATAGAGATGAAGGTATTTGAGGAGAGGAGGAGGAGGTGTTTAGCTTGGAAGTTAAGAATGGAAAACTATTTTCATTGAAGACAACGTGTCTTACAATGTAAACTTTACCGGAAGGAATATAAAGGCGTTTATAGCCAAGATGGTTTTTGCTATATCCAATAAACACGCAAGAAGAGGAATGAAAGGAAAGTTTGGAGGAGTTATATGGTCGAAGAAATGGCCAGCATTCACAGCCAAAAATTTTCAAGTATTTGTAATCGGGAATGCTGTGAAATAGACACTCATAAGGAGACATTTTCTTGGTGACTTTAGAAGGAAGTCGATTGATGAGGTAGGTTGCTGTTTCAAAGGCTGTATCCCAAAAGGTAAATGGAACACTAGCCGTAGCAAGAAGAGATAATCCAGTTTCAACTATGTGGCGATGTTTTCTTTCGACAGTTCCCATTTGATGATGGGTGTAAGGACAGCTTAGCCTATAAGAGACTCCCATGGAATTGAGGGATTTTTAAAGTGGGAGGAATTCACCACCATTATCACTTTGAACAGATTTGATTTTAGTGTTAAAGAATGTTTCAACAAGTTGTTTGAAACGAAGAAAGGTTGCACAAACTTCAGATTTAGATGCAAGTGGGAAAAGCCATGTATATTTGCTGAAATCATCAACCACACTTAAATAAAAACGGTTGTTGTTTACAGAAGTTACAGAGGCAGGGCCCCAAACGTCAAGAAACAACAATTGGAGAGGACTATTTGAAATTGAAGGGGAATAACTAAAATGGAAACGGTGACTTTTCCCTTGTTGACATGGAGAGCATACGGAGGAAGACTTTGCTGGAGACACGGGTAGCTTGTGGAATTGAACAACTTGATTGACAATGGGAGATGCAGGATGACCAAGCCTGAGATGCCACTGATCTAGGGGAACCTTTTCACCAATGAAGGCAGCAAGACTCCTGGACAGGGAAGAAGAAGAGGATGGCCATGGATAGAGGCCAAGTTTACTCAGGCCTTGGAGGAGGAGCTGCCGAGTTCGAAGATCCTTAACACAAAAAAAGGTAGGATGGAATTCAATAAAGAAATTGTTATCATGTGTGAAATGATTAACAGAGATAAGATTTTTCTGTATTTGAGGAACATGAAAGAGAGAAAATAAGTGAAAGTTACGTGATGGAGTGGGTAAGAGTCCACGACCAGAATTTGAAATGTGCAAACCTTGCCCATTGCCTACTCGGATCTGGTCATTGCCATTGTACTCCTCAGCATGCATGTTGAGATTGGAGAAATCATTAGTGAGGTGGACATTGGAGCCAGTGTCATGATACCATTGAGAATCTGATGCAAAAGAGACAGCAGCCAAGTTGGCATTCATTGGGGAATTTTCTGCCTGATGTCCTTGCTCAAACCGATACCAACAGGTTGCAGCCGTGTGGCCTTGCTTGTGGCATACTTGACAGATCGGATGTTGGAATTGGCCAGGACCAGAAAAATGTTGATGAGGTGGTCCACGACCACGGCCACGCCCCCTGCCCCGAGAGAAGTTGAGTTGCGATAGCCGGAGTTGAGGCCACGATTGTTCCGTGAATAGGATGGGCTCTGCCATTGAGCCATGTTGGCAGTAGAGATGTTGACTTCAAGTGCTGATTTGTGGGCCTCAAGACGCTGCTCATAGGACAACATGTAGCCATAGAGATTAGTGAGAGGGATCGAGTCTTGCCTTGTAGTGACAGAGGTAACAAGGGGGTCATAATCGACACCCAGGCTAGCAAGGATGTGGGAGATGAGTTCAGAATTGTCAATGGGCTTGCCAATAGCGGCCAAGAGGTTGGCAAAGCCTTGGGCTTTCTGGAAATAGGCAGAGACAGATTGAGCACCTTTCTTCAGATTTGAGAGCTGCTGCTTAAGTTGGAGAATACGAGATTGAGACTGAGCAACAAATAATGTTTCCAATGTAGTCCAAACATCACAAGATGTAGTGAGGCCGATTACATGGGGTAGGGTTTCAACGGACAGGGTGGAAATAATTGCACTAAAGATCATTCGATCTTGATGAAACCAGGATAAGTGAGCAGGATTGGTAATGAGAAGGCCAGAGGTACTATCGGGAATAAGCTTGGGAGGCTGCGGAATTGTGCCATCAACATAACCGAACAAGTTTTGGCCTTCTAGGAAAGGAACCATAAGGAATTGCCATAGGAGATAGTTTTCTTGGGTGAGTTTTTCTGAGATATGATGATGAACATTTTGGATATGTGGTAATGGTGCAGAAGGGGTAACAGTGATGGAGATACGAGGTGGGTTTGAGGTTTGGGTGGATTCGGTTTCAGAAATTGGGATAGCCATAGACGTTTGTCTTTCAATGGCTCTGATACCATATAGAATTACATGATATTTGTGATAATCTGCATACTTAAATGTACTGCAGTATGTTTGTATATATAGAGAACCGAATCATCTAGATAAACTCTAGATGTGATTTACATGTAGTTGACTAAAACAGAAACTCTATAAGTTATCTTATAACTCTAGAGACCTAGTTTATCACAACTCAACTAGTCTAGAGTTTATCAATAGAGAAAGAGCCCTACTCTAACTCGGATACTTCGGTGTAATCACTAGCCGGTAAGTCTTCTACGCTATCTAATCCAATAGATAAGTTTTCTACGTTATCTAATCCAATAAACACCACATTTCCAATTGTTTTTGCATTTATTGGATTATTACTACTTTTACACAATCGGTTTCCATTTCTTTTTTCATTATAGGTCTCTTTGGTTTCCATACTAATAAATCACTAACTCTATAGCACAAAAATGATTTATAATTTAGTTTCAGCTAAATATCAGCCGAATAATAGCAATAATAATCAAATAGAAGACGGAATTACTTGACAGAGCTTGGAGAACTCTCTTGCACAAGGGGTTTAGAGGCGGAGACACTGCAAAAGAACCGGAAACCGGTGCCACGGAGGCCAATGGGACGCCGAGAACGACGAACCAAACCAGTTCCTTTCATGTGCTTCATTGGAAATCCACAGCACCTGCTCCACATAAAACTCAATCGTCAACGATAAGCACAGATATATACTACCAAAAAAAATTAAAAAAAAAATACTACTACATTGGGCAGAAACACACAGAGAGAGAGAGAGAGAGAGAGAGAGAGAGAGAGAGAGAGAGACTACAGTGAAGGAGTAAAGCGTGAACATGAGGAGTGTGAGAGAGTGAGGAAGTGGGAGAGAATTGAGCGACCCATCTTCTTCTTCGTTCTTGCTTTTCTTGGCCTTTCGCGGTTTTGTATCCAGAGGTTTTATCCGACTGGTTGCATTAAACGCAAGGAAGTTGGGCCCATAACCGAAGGGCTTAGAGGACTGGATCGGCGTGGGTTTTGTCAATATTGGTCTCCAGGCCCATGCAAAAGATCATGTTGGAGGTGATACGGTTGGCAGCTTGGCAACCTGCATGGCAAGACAACAAAAATATTTTAAGGTTAAACGCTTTACAAACGTTTAATTCGGTTTCAATTTGTATCGTACATAATATTTCACTTATGATTAAAAATAGAGACAATTTTTCCTTTCAACTTCTGTTCATAAAATTGGCGGAAGTCTGTTCAACCCAATCAAAAATTGTTGCATGGTCATATGTCTCGTTAAAAAATTTACAAATTATAAAACATTAAAAAAAAAAAAAAAAAAAAAAAAAAAAAAAAAAGAGAGATGAAAGTAGCTGGAGTCAACCGATGCCTGCCTCCGTGGCCTTGACTCTTGAGAGTGGTTTGGTTGCCCCTTGCTTGAAGCTTTTCTCATTTTCCGTTTGGTTCCCAAGAAAAGAAAATACAGAAAGTAACGGATTTTTTTGGTATCAAAAAGTAACAGGTTTGTTTTGCATATGCGGGTTCCATTGCAGTGAACTACAATCTAATCGCCAACAACCTTCCCTCCGCAACAAAGGTGGTGGAGCTTCTAAAATTCCTGGGTCCAGACCGAGCCAAGGTACCAACCTGGTAGTTCTCAAATCCTTATATGAATCCGGAAACATGGTCATTTTGGACCTTCCCAACAAGCTCCTCTTCTCTGCCGCCAGAAGCAAGTCCTTCGCCTCCACATGGATCGGACGAGAGGGTGGTTTCGGGTGGCGAGTCGGGGTTGGGGAGTGGGAACCTCCATTGAGTAAGCTTTGGGAGGTTGAGGAGGAATCGGGTTGTGAGGAATCGAGTTGTGGCTGTGATGGTAGGTTAGGGGAACTCGTGGGGCTGAAAATGGATTGGGTGCAATGGCGAAAAAACCCACAAGAGATGAATTGGGTCTTAAGCTTTGGCTGATTAGTTTTCATGGTAGAGCTCAAGAGTGAATGAGAGGTGAAAGTAGAAGAAGATTATGGTTGTGGGTACTGTACTTCTGGGTAGATCTTTTACACATTTTCATACGTGGGTTCCATAGAGAAAATTGCTCTTAGACAAGCTCTTTCTTTACAAAACAAAACAAAAAAAAAAATACCTATTTTGCCTCTCTATCTTGAAATTTTCTCTAGCTCTCTCGTCTCTCTCTACACAGCAATTGGAAGCAAGAAAAAAATGGAGTTAATAGTTACTCTCTCTCTCTCTCTCCTCCGTGTGTGTGTCTCTGAAATTTTTGAGTTTTTGGGAAAAAGATTGTTGCTTGGGTCATTAGTGGTGCGGTTGGGTATTGGATATTTCGAATATGAATAATATTTTGAATCTGTTTGTGAATTTCGAGATAATGAAAGTGTGTTTGGATGTTGAATAAAATTTAGATTCTTTTTGAATATGTGTTTGGGTGTTGAATTTTGAGATTGGAAAAAAGTATTTTGTTTAATGATAGAAAGTGATTGGAAATGATTGGATTGTATGAAAAGTTGTGTATAATGATTGGTGTTATGAAAATAAGTGTTAAATTTTTGAAAAATAATTAAAACTAATAAAAAAAACTAAACAAAATAATTAAAACTAATAATAAATAAAAAAATAACTATAAAAAAATAACAAAACTAATAATAAAAAAAGCTGTTAAAAAAAATTAAAATTAAAAACTAAAAAAAACTAAACTTTTATTTTTATTTTTATTTTTGAGAAAAATAAAATAAAATACAGTGTTTTGGGGTGGCTGCCACTTGGGGAGTGGGGGTGGCCTGCGAGCCACCCCCAGAGGTGGCGCCGCGCGGCCACCCTTAAGGCTTAGGGGTGGCTTTCGGGCTACCCCGAAATCCATTTGGGGTGGCCCGAAAGCCACCCCTAGGTGGCGCGCGGCCACCCCCAACCGCGAGGCTGTCCTTCGTGCCACCCCGAAATCTATTTGGGGTGGCCCGAAAGCCACCCTTAGGGCTGAGGGGGTGGCGCGCGACCACCCCCGACCCCTGGGGTGGACGCGAGCCACCCCCAGAGGTGGCACCGGCCACTCTAGGGGTGGCTTTTGGCCACCCCATTTTCCTATTTTTGTTTTTTAAAAAAAAAAAAAACAAATTAATTTTGTTTATTATACTTTTTTATTTTTGTTTTTTAAAAATATATGTTACAAGTCTTAAAATGGACAGCCTTTCAGAGTTGCATTTAATGCTATCCACCTCAAAAGCCACGCCTTTTCCACTATCACTTCACCTTGAAATCCAAACCGCATTTAAACCATATTCAAACGACTTTCGGGTTTTATTCCTCATGGATCCGGGTTCCGGGTTTTCGAATAAAAACCCGGTTCAAATATTGAAAATTATTCCAACCAAACGCACCATAGATCATTCAAACCAAAAAGGAAATGGGTTACTTAAGAAAATGGGGAAACTTCACAAAAGGGTATCGAACTATAGGCCGTTTTGACGGAAAGACACTAAACTTCAAAAACTGTCGAACCCAAGTATTCAATTATCCTAAACCATCACTTTAGGGTATTCTGTCTGGTTTAGGCATTAAAACCAGACGGAATTGCAATCACATGACATACACGTGACTTACTTAAGCCACACTACCCGTTTTGCCCATATGCTAAATAAAAACGACGTCGTTCTCTCATTGACATCTTTGCATGTCTTTCCCTTCCACCCAACAACCTCCTCCTTCCTTTATCTTGTTTCTCTGTTCCTGCTGTTTCTCTAACCACTGCGGCCATTTCTGTACATACAAATCTTACCATTATATCCCTCACTTTCATGCAAAATGCTCTCCACGCGTCTCGATGAAACTCTCTCTCTCTGCAAAAAGAAGAAGAACAGGAGCCATGACCGATTGGTGCGGGAGTCATCACGGAGCCAGTAGTAGTTGTCGATCCTCGTGTCCCCGAACATTTCCATCACGTACTCCACCTTCTTGGCCACCGGAGGCTTAGGCTTGGGCTCTGTCGCCATCGTCGCCAGAGCACCACGGGACGAAGGCTTAGGCTTGGGCTCTGCTCCACCGTCAGATGGCACACTATTGAAACTTTCATTTAATCTACAAAATACAGCCAAAAATGGCCACTCCTCAGTCCTCACTGTCTTAAACAAAATGTTGGAGCTCAGTATATATTTACTATTTTACATGCTTCATTTTTACGTAAAATCACAAAGAGACAATCGAGCCAGAGAGAACTGAGGTTGAAGTTTGAACCTCCTCGTGTGCTCCATCTCATGTATATTCATGTACCCATATTGTACCAGTTATTTCGACCATATCTGCAAAATCTGGCATATTTTCACAGATAGCTAGATTATGAGTCTTGTTGAAGTCTAGAGAAAGGAGACCTATGTGTTTTCCCTTTTAGTTTTACTTTTTATTTTATTTTTTCTTTAATGTTAGAAATTTGGAAAATAAAATAATCGACCAATGGGATTAGAGGAGAGAGTTTCAGGCGAATCTTTGTGTTGGGACTTTGACAATGAGGGACTGAAGCTTTGAAGAGAGAGGAGAGATCAGATCGGAGAAGGTGCTTTGGAGGAGTTTTATGAGGGTTGAGGACAGCGAGGCCAAGCTGTTGGCTGGAAGTAGAAACTAGAAGGAAATAGAAGATTTTGCTGGAAGTAGAAGTTCCTAGAAGTCCAAGGCGTGCATGTTGTCTAAAGAAAGTAGAACCATGTTGGGTTGACATGTGAGCATCAGTGTTGGATAACATTATATTACCGTAGCACTCTTTGTAATGGGATACTAGAGTTGACCATACGCAATAACTTGGTCGGGATTATTTCAAAGAAAATCATGAAACAAGGAGAGTTAATGAGAAGGCTGCTTGGTGATGGAGAAGAAGGTGGTTATGATGCTGTTGTCGTGGAGTCTGGATATGGTGGTTTTGTTGCTGCTTGTCGGATGTCAATGGCGGGAATAAAGGTATGCTTGATTGACCAACTGACAGCTTGAAGATCATGTCTGCTGTGAGGATGGAGAACCAGAACTTAGGTGTCAGCTTTGGCCCAAATGATGCTTTATTCTAGGTCACTTTCTCTTAATTTTTTATCCTCTTCTCCATCTTTGGAAATCAAACATAAACATGAAGAAAAATATCATGAATTAATTCGTTGTCAAAAATAATATGTATGAATCTGTTTGATGAAAATATAGGTATATCTTTTGTTTCACTAGCTTCTTTGACAAGTGCTATGGACGCTCGTTCACATCTGGCACACCGCGATGTTCATGAACTAAGGTGACATCTGTAAAATCATTTGAAGGTGGTGCCCATGCAGAGCGTCAAGTCCGGCACACAGCTCCTCAAGGTGCAGCGGCTTGGACATGCATGAGAGAGACCATTAGAGTCTTTGAGAGAGGCGTTGGGTCGTGGACTACTGGCTGGAGGCGGCATAAGGTTGCACGTGATTTACGGGTATTGTTGTTTAAGACGGCGGTAAAGAAGCGCATGGTCGTTGTCCGATTGTCCACGCCAGTTGCATTATGAGTGGAGCCCGCATTTTATTATTTATTGTCCTTTATATGTATTTTTTTAGGGGCATAACGGGTATTGTAACTTAAGTAAATCATGTGCGTGCGCGTGATTGAGATTCTATCTAGTTTTAACGCTGAAACCAGACGGAATACCCTAAAGTGAGGGTTTCGGATAATTAAATACTCGGGTTCGATAGTTTTTTAAGTTTAGTATCCTTCCGTCAAAACGGCCTATAGTTCGATACCCTTTTGTGAAGTTTCCCCTAAGAAAATTGTTGTTGTGGATTATCGGGTAATGGTATGATGGGAGGTTGGATGAAAGCTTTGTATTTGGATGAAAATGGAGGAGTCATGTTGTTGTTTTGCTGACCATGGGTGGCTCAAGCCACTGCCTCGGCCAAGATGGGGTGGCCGGGCACCCTAGTATTGGCAAAGGGGCAAGCTTTTTTTAATTTTTAAAAAAAAAAAAAAAAAGTTTTCTTTTATAATTTTTAGTTCTTTAATTTTAAGGTTAAATGCTCTACAGGTACATGTGGTTTGGATTGGATTTAAATAACCGCCTCAATTTCAAAAAGTGTCACAATTGGTACATATCTTTAATGAAAATACCCAGTTAGTACTTCTGTCTGGATTCCATCCAAATTTTTAACAGTAGGCCACATCACCCCACCAAAATGCTGACACATGTCCCAACTTCCACATATTTCATCCAACTCGAATTACCATCCCACGTGGCACACATATCAAATGTGATACTTAGTGTTTCAATGCCACGTAGGATTATTAAAAAAATACGAAAAATCTTCAAAACTTAAAAAATACAACCGGTCAGTCGGCACGACAAGAACCAGTTAAGAAGCCTCTGCAAATGGCCCATTTTCCCGAAGATCCTCTTCGGATTCATGTCCCTCAGTGGGGTCACCGTGACCGGGCCCCTCTTCGTATCCGCCGCCTCGTTCACGTCCCCAAATGAACGATACCGTCTCGTCGTGGTCATGTCCTCGTAGTTCCCGTACGCGCCATGAGTGCTAGTACTTTCGTACTCATACGACCTCGAATTCTGAGGCGGTGACCGGAAATTGTCTCTACCTCTGCCAAATCTCTCATCTCCACCACCAATGCTCTTCCTATCGTAGAGAATCAATTCTAGTCATTGATCCAAGTACATCACGTAGGTTCCAAAAAAGGCTGAGTGGTCCCAAGAGCTGGAGTGCTCTTTGTCTCTAAAATTGGACATATTGAGAAGCCTAATGCTGCAACGCATGGCGTAGAGGATCTCCTCCTAGAACATTAGGTCGCCCTCATTGAGGACGCAGTGGATTGAGGCACTTGAGGGCTAGATCCAGTTGTGCATCTTGCCCAGGCGCTTGGACACGACCGACACACACGCGTGGATGTAACTGCGTGAGTAGGACATGAGGTTGAGGATTGTTCGCACATGCTTCTAGTCCGCCAAGTCCTCATCATGGTTGGTCGCCTTCATGATCGCCACCTCCAGTTCTGACTCGATGTTTCTCGCCACCTTCGCTATTCCTATGCTTGTCTGGTCTTTAACAGCCTCGATCGCCTTTCTGATCGTGCTATGCACCATCTCCATCGTATGTTGTTGTAGTAGTAGTTTACTTCGGTTAAGCTCGTGATTAATTAATTGAATACTTTCTCATTAATGGAGTGCTCAGCAAAGATTATCCAGAAACAGAAGGCTCTAGAATTTACTTACCGTTGATTTTGAATTTTAGATCGGCGGGAGGGTGAGGATTCTCTCTAATTTGTCAAAACGACGACGAATTCGGCGACTTTCGTTGAGAAATTCTAGTTCGCAAATTGACCACCCTCCTAGGCTCGTGACTATGGTAAAAAACGACGGGTAGAAAACATCAGGGATTGTTGATTTTGTTTTTTGTGTTTATAATATTGGCGGTCTTTTTTTTTTTTTCTTTTTTTTTTTTGGTTCAACAGTTGTGTTTTTTAAGTTTTGGGGATTTTTTTTATTTTTTTAAATTTTAATAATCCTACGTGGCATTGAAACCCTAAGTATCACATGTGATACCTAATTACCTGTGCCACATGGGATGGTAAACCGAGTTGGACGAAATATGTGGAAGTTGGGACAGGTGTCAACATTTTGGTGGGGGTGACGTGGTCTACCGTTAAAAATTTGGACGAATTCCAGACAGAAATACCAATTGGATTTTTTCAATAAGGACAAGTATCAGCCATGACACTTTTTGAAACCAAGGTAGCTATTGGAAGTAGCGGAAGACTAAGGTAACTAATCAAATAGTAGCGTTTTTCATTTTGCAAGCAGAAGCGTCTTCGTCTTCTACCCAAAAAGATAAAAACAAGCCCGCAGACTAAAAGAAATATAAAAGTCCATAGAATATTTGAGAGAGAATTCTCTGATATGATAATAATTCAATTAATTGATTTTTTACATAATAAACAAGTCTATTTATAGAAGATAAATACTTGGAGAGAAAGTAAACCTAATCCTAGTAGTAATATAGTAAACCTATTCCTAGTAGCAATAGTAAACTTAGTCCTAGTAGTAATAATAAATCTAATCTCAATAAGGAAAAGAAATAAATAAAGCAAATCTAGTCCTAGTAACTAAAGGAAATAAAGTCTTAATTGTAAAATAAGAAAATAAAATAAAATCTTGGCTTGACGATCAAGTCTTTCCTTTTGTACTTCCATTGTTTGAGAACATGTAAATTTATAATCAAACGACGCTACTCCAATATTATTTTTGACCTTTTTTCTATTTTCTTTTTCACCGAAAAATATTAGTAAATTCCATCCTACATCAGACACCCCCACTTGAAAAAAACTCGTCCTCGAGTTTACTTTGCGATATGTCACACGCGACTCTTCCGGAGAAAGATACTTGGAGAATCTACGTAGATAGCACTAAGACACGACTTTTCCTTTTCGTCTCCTTCCATAAAAATTCCTCCATATATATATATATATATGTCATCTTCTTCTTCAAAGGAATCACCATTGTTATTTATTTCTATGGTGATCGTGATGAGTTGTGGTTATGGTGGATATTCTTCCACTGGTACAGTAGTTGGAACCAATGGTTGTGGCTGCACATATTGTTTCTCTAACAACAACTCCACTTTTTCACCGTAACTAACATTCTCTTCATATTCGGGTTTTCTATTCGGAGATTCATAAATATGGTTACCATTAGGTCTAACACAACTTACATCATTGTCAAGGAACCTGTCTACAAAAGGTTTCCCCATCAATCTAATGATAGTGTCTTTTATATTGTGGAACACTTATTGCGTCTCTTGCTTAAACTCCAGGAAATTAGCCCTCGAGATATGGTGAGACTGAATGGGTTTGCTCACCACTCGCATTAGATCATCACGTATCACTTGTAATTGCTCTTGATATAGTGCTTGTTGTGATTATGCTTTTGATCATTTGATGCATCGCTGGTAGTCAGCTCCTAAAATAACCTCTCTCTCTCAAAAAAGACGTCATTATAGAAGTTGTTACTGTAGTATAAGTTGGCCATCAAATCCGGATAATGCCAACTCAGATACCCAATGAATTCAGCTCTTAAAAGAGCCCCTCCCCTACAAGCTGCATTGTTGGAGCAGGTCCTCACTGTTGCGCTGATTGGTCATGACCAAGATAAAGCCTGCTCTGATACCAATTGACGTAGCGAAAGACTAAGGTAACTAATCAAAGAGCAGTATCTTTGATTCTGCAAGGAGAAGCGTCTTCGTCTTGTACCCAAAAAGATAAAAACAAGCCCGCAGGCTAAAAGAAATATAAAACTCCGCAGAATATTTAAGAGAAAATTCTCTGATTTGATAATAATTCAATTAATTGAGTTTTTACATAATAAGCAAGTCTATTTATGGAAGAGAAGAAAATAAACATAATCCTAGTAGTAATAGTAAACATATTCCAGTAGCAATAGTAAACCTAGTCCTAGTAGTAATAGTAAATTTAATCTTAATAAGGAAAATAAATAAATAAAGCAAATCTAGTCCTAGTAACTAAAGGAAATAAAGTCTTAATTGTAATTAAGAAAATAAAATAAAATCATGGCTAGACGATCAAGCCTTTTCTTTTGTACTTCCATTGTCTAAGAACATGTTAATTTCTAATCAAACAGCGCTGCTTCAATATTATTTTTCACATATTTTCGTTTTTCGTTTTTACCGAAAATATTAGAAAATTCCATCCTACATCACTATTTGATTTTGGTCTAAACCACAAGTACCTGTGGAGCATTTAACCCTTAATTTTATTTCTAGTTTTTTAATGAGGAATATGATCACATGGCAAATTTTTTATTGGTTGATGTGGATTTCCATCAATTTATTGGACGAAAGTAACATCTTGGTTTTTAGCCATAAACAAGGTATCATTTACAATACGAATTGAAATCGAAATGTGCAAAAAAAAAAAAAAAAGTATTTAAACCACATGTACTAAAAATGTGTTTAACCTAATATTTCATACTCCATAATGAATTGAGATTCCATACAATTGAGGATCTTTATTATCATTGTTATCCTATTTTATTAAGCATGAATATGTAAGAGGAGGACAAGGCCCCTCTCTTTGCCCCCATCCAAATCCCCATCAAAGGATGTTGCTGAAGTTGTGAAAACTCAAATTAAGTTGCAATAGAGTGGTCACAATGAAAAATAGAAAAGAACAATAGTTCTAGTTGTTAATGTGTTTTAAGGGGTTTTTTTATTTGATTTTTTTTTTTTTCATGTGAGATAAAGGTGTTGAGGGCCCTTTTTTGGGCTCAAGAAGCCTGCCCACATTCAATGCATATTCAGGAGAGGATCCAAATCAAAATGAGTCATAGGCTCGTTTCGATGGGTCAACAAATGGGACACACTAGGCTACTCACAACAAAGATGGATGATGTTGAACCAACACACATCATTATTAGGAGTTGATGTTGAACGATCACAATCATGTTGAACATATTTGTTGGAGGCTAACGACTCACACGAAGTGCCAATATGGAGGGTTATAGATAAAAACAATTACGCCACATCGGAGGAGGCTGTAATGCCCAAGTGAAATTAACTAACTAGTAGTTAACTTCATGGTTCTTCTCCCAGTCTTATTCTAAAAGAACAAGACCAAAAAAAGATTTTATCCTCTCCAAAGAGAGTCTGCAACGGAAGACTTTTACTTAAAAGATGAAGACAGCATTCTAACATCCACAATCTCAACAAGAATAGCCAAAGTAAACTAAAACATCATAACATAAATAACCGAAGCTCTCAAAGTATGGTCATTAGACCAGTCATCAAAATAAGTACAGATCCAAAGCAAAAAGATCTAAATGCCAACAAAATCAAGAGTCAAATAATACACTTAAGAAGATAAAGCATAAAGATGATATCTATCATATCCCGACGGGATCTACTAGGTCTTCTCCACATTTGCGCCAGGCATATGGGGTCTAACTCCTAAAAAATGATCTTGAGCACTCTCTCCAATAGGTCCATATGCTGCTCCGAACTCGGCATCAAAAACACTCTATAAAACAATATATGTTTCAAAGGTGGACAGAGGCAAGCTTAAGTCCACGAGTTAGTGAGTAATAATACGCATGATACACATGTTATTATATGGTGAACTCGGTTTGAGTTATAATCACATGTATTAGGGTATTATTTCGTTGTACAAGATGATGATGTATGCAATATAAAGTTATAATATATGCTTATAACAAAAGTCATGTCATAGTTCAATTCCAGATGATTTATCTAAGATATTAACCCCTTCTCGGCCGAGTTGGCACTGTCCTAAGGGACCTGTAATACAACATTAGTGCCCCGGATATGTACGCATACGGTCATATACTACCAGCCCGACCCAGTTCAACCTCGAATAGCCCACACTACTAGCAAAGTCGTAATCGTGACCCCTATTCAATCATGGTGCGTCGGTCACAAAACAACTATTAGATTCAATGCTTATTATAACACATTATAAACATTTGACCATAAAAGAACAACCCATATAATAGTAAGCATATGGTCGTTTTTCGGCACGAAATGGTGTACCAATTCATACGATGCAATTTAGTCTTTAGCGTATTTTGCATGCATGCTTTCATAATCTCATCATTTCATTATCTTACCATTAGTCATACATTTTCACAAATGTAAAAGAGTTCACAGTTATAACAAGGGTATTTCATGTGAGTTGTAAAATGCATGTTTTGATACACAAAATAATCAAGCTATGCAGAAAAATAATAACCATTAGTCACACATTTTCACAAATGTAAAAGAGTTCACAGTTATAACAAGGGTATTTCATGTGAGTTGTAAAATGCATGTTTTGATACACAAAATAATCAAGCTATGCAGAAAAATAATAACAAGTATCCATGTGAGTTTTACTCACTTGTATTGCATGACTCCTCCAAAAAGTCTCATTAAGGCTCCACAACCTCAAAATCTGAGAAAAACCTATCATCGGCTTTAAACGAGAGCTAAAATAGATTTTAAGTCCTAATCAGCTCAAAATAGGCTTTCTGCCTGTCAGTCGATCGTTTGGGCAGAAGGATCAAACGTTCAGCTTTAACATCGTTCGTTTGTCCAGTGAAGGTCGAATGTTAGGTGCTCGGGTAGAATTCCAAATCTGAACCTAAATGCCACAAAACTGGTTCTTAGTAAGTTCTAAGGTCTTAATACGATCTCTAATAAAATCTTAAGCCTCAATAACTCTTTCATGCAAAACATGGTGCGTCAAACCACACCAAGCTACTAATCTATCGTTAAACTAGTATTAAGGTCAAAACTAAGCAATGGTGTAAAACTAGCTAAAGATATTAACAAAACAATAAGTAAACAACATAACAACTCTACAAAAACAAACTAGGCTAAGATGGCTACCTCATTGGGATGAAAATTGGCTCATTCCTCCTTCAAAACACTCTCTCACATGTATAAGGAATACACTGAGTAGGAGGGGGTAAAAGTGGGTGGAAATGGTTAGAAAGCGTAGGGAAGGGGGTGGAGGTTATTTATAGGAGAAGAAATTGGAGTGGATAAGAATAAACTAGATCTGGCCTTTGGCGAAAGTTTGACAAGCGGATTGCGAACGTTCGTGTAATATTTAGGGTTAGGCGATCGTTCGGTGTACGATAGCGATCATTCGAGGTATAGTCTGACACACATGGTGAAGGCGTGGGATGTTCCTTCCAACACATAGTACAACACGTCAATGATCATCTGTGGAAGAAACCATGAATGTTGCTGGTGGGTACCGCAAACGTTCTTGGTCAACTCAAAAAAAGTCAAAAGTCTCAAATTCCTAATTAAGGCCTAATTAACCCTTGATACAAATCTAGGGGACTACAAAGGCAGCTCCACAAGGCACCACCACTGGAAGCTGATAAAGCATTATTGGGCAATTGGCCAAAGCATGATTATGTATCACAAATCATACTATATTTGGCAATTGGCGATAGCATAGTCATGTACCTAAGATCTTGGGCAATTGACCAAAACATGATCATGTACCACAGATCATAACTTCTTAGGCAATTAGCCAGAGCATGGTCATGTACCCCCACACACATAATATCACATTCTATTGGACAATTGGTTAGAACATGGTCATGTACCTCAGATTATATTTCATTGGTCAATTGGTCTAAGCAAGACCATGTACCTAGAAAATTATTGGACTTCTAATTTATCAAGTGTGTGCAATTGTGTGCAACAAAATATCATAATGCGAAAAATAAAGAGACAGATATTTTGTTGACGAAGTGGAAATTCAATTAAGAGAAAAACCACTCCGGGGCAACCAAACCCAGGATATCCACTATTCAGAAGACAAAGCTAGTTACAAAGTAGTAGCACTCACATACCCTTATGCAGTGGTCGTACCTTGAACTCTAATGTGTAACCCAACACGAACGCCTCCCAACCAAGTCACCTACTTGAAAGGGTCTTCAATGGAATCCTTTACCTTAGGGCCAATCCCTAAGATAGACTTCAGTTTCAGCACAACAATAGCACTTGGCAACGGCTTGAGAGTAAGCAGATCAGCACAGTAACTCTAAAATATAAATCTCTAAGCACTTAGGAATTCACAACCGAATTCTCACCATTCTCAATCCTAGGGACCTCTATTTATAGGCTGCAGGTTCAAATGAGCGTCTGGCTTGACATACCTAGGTGCCGGCCGGACGGTAGACATAAGGCGTCCGAACGGACAACTGTACGATTGGCTTTCCAAAATTCGCAAAAATTCTTTCCTGAATTGAGCCGCATCCGGACGGTGTTGACCTATCGTCCGAACGATCGCACTTTAGCTGCACGCAATTTTCATATCAAGGCTTGGCGCGTCCGGACCATGACATTTGTTGTCCAGACGGTGAATCTGATCCACGCAATTCCATATACGAAGCTCACGCGTCCGGACCATGAAGACCGTCGTCCGGATGTCTAAATTTTGAATGCGCAACTTGCCTTATGGATGAGCGCGTCTGGACGGGAATCTACATCGTCTGGACAGTTGCATCTGTCTTCCCATATCTGTGTTTTGGAAAGAAATCTCATAGCTGATCAAACACTGAGTGGCGTCCGGACGTGCTGCTGAAACGTCCGGACGGATGCAAGATGGAATAGTTCGAAGCTTCTCGACATAGAGGAAGGTCCAGACGAAAAGTTCTCGTCGTCCGGACGGATGCAAGGTATCCGATTTATTTGGCTTGGAATCTGTGTAGAATCTTCTAGAAACATATCTCTGAAGAAGACTTCTGAAAACTGACTGAACCCCTAATTAAAAGCATCATTGTTTATGTTACTAACTGATGAATGTCTAGGCGTTTCGCTAGGCCGTTGGGACGATAAACTCAGGATCCGACTTTTGCTGAGCTGTAGACTTTGCAGAGTTTTCTTGGAGTCTGAAAATTCCTTCTTGAAGCTTCTGACACTGATCTTGTCATAATGAGACCCTTTTCATATCAAAGAAATAAACTCTGAATATTTGAAAACTCTGAATTGATTCAGCATCCCTGTCAAATCAGCAACAGTACATGATAGTGATTTTTTCCAACAGAATGTAGCCAACACAAAAACTAACAAACTCCCTCTTTGGCCATTCTAGGACAAAAATCACTTGATCGGTTAAACATACAATCTCGGTCCAAATCAAACATATACTCCGCATTTTTGTCTCAAAGGGACAAAGGGTAAAATAGAGTATAGAAAGACTACAGTAATAAAATACTTCCCACTTTTGTGTCAATAGGACAAGGGTAAACAAAGTATATAAAATCCACAGACAAAAAATTCTATAATCCAAAACAAAAGGAAAATAGAGAAGAGTTTGCAAGTGGCCCAAATGAGAGGAACAAAAGAATCCTCCTAGTACCGAATCCCGCTGATCCACTGAAATCAAGTAGCGGAGAGAAATCTGTACAAAAGATTGGATTTGTACTACTTATGCTTCTAGTTCCAGAAGCTGGGAACCATGGACTGAAAAACCTTCAGTCTCTTGATTTTGCAAAGCCTGAAACTGGTTATCCGCATATTGACATCCTCTAAGCAACTGGTCTGCAAGATAAATGAGGAGATTCACTGCTGAACCTCTAACTGATACAGATCTGAGGGAATGCTATGGAAGGCTCTGCATGAGCTAGGAGAAAAAGCTCATCTTAATCATGAGACCTTTGGAATTTGAATATCCGACTTCAACAACAGTTAGTTTTCCAAGAGATCCATCTGTCAGATATTGTGCTGGGAGCTATTGGATGACATATTCCTGAAAAGATTTAAACAGAAATATTTCCAAAATAACACCATAAAGAATTATTAGATCTTGTTAGTCCCAAAAAGAAAGTGGTATTATGACAGCTGTCAATTGGATGCCCAAGTATTACAAAAGCAAAGATCGCAATCCAAATGACCCAGATATATCAATATCAACCTAACACACAGACAAAATTAGATTTTCATGCACAATATCTCAAGAAAATATTCCAATCACCAAATATTCCAATATTCTAAAAAGCACAAAAACTTAAAAGAACAAAGGAAGATACATCAAATACCATGGAAATAGAAGAGATGTGCAAAGAATGACAAAATCTCGAGAAAAATCTGTGAGAAAAACACACAACATGACATGATAAATTACTAAAAATGCAGAGATGTGTGTATGGCAGAGAAAGAGAAGCAAGTCTTAAACCTGTAGAGATCCCGTCCGGACATGTCACTTAATCGTCCGGACGGCTTCTGCTAGGACAGCGTACGGCAAGACTGCTCTCGTTTGGACGTAAGAATAGGTCCGTCCGGATGCTTCACACTAAAAATCTGAAACTGGAGTAAAATTTGCAGAAAAAATATATTTCTCAAAAGTTAGGTTCAGAACACGCATATATAATCAACTGATAAAGCAGTTAAATAGCATTGCAAAAATATGCAAAGATATAAATGAGAGTTCAGAGTTTGACCAGCACAAAATTTTCCTGTGGACAGAAAATTTAAATAGATTACTCAACTCATGCAATGTGTGTGTGTGTGAAGACTTTCTCAATAAGGTAAGAAGCTCACTGATATGACAAAAAGCAACCAGATTTTCAAGACGAGAGAAAATCAATGAAGGATCAGTCAAAAGTCAAACCTTATAAAGTACTAGGGCTTAGCCACCCTCATCTGATACACGCCCCCTAAGATCCAGCACCTAATCGTTTTACTTGTACCATGAAGGACAATGTAAAATTTTACTTGCACCATGAAGGACAAGGCATAAAGCTAATTCAGCACAGAAGCAGTGAATATAAGCATATAGCACAGAAATCAGAAGAATTACTGCTTGTTTCTTGTTAGTGCTACAACCTAGAGAGAATGCTAGAGTTTTTAGGCTCTAGGTCAACTAGCATGTTGGTCAATTTGACCATCTTATCTAAAAACATCCATCTCATAAGAATTTCCAGAAGCAATAAGTCAGAGAAGAAAATGATGTACCTTAGGGGAGCCTTGGATAGTGCACATTTTCATCGCATGAGGAAAGTAACTATCTATCATAAGATACAACAAGAAAACTTAGCAGATATGAGACATAAACTCTCAATCATATATAAACATATTCAATTAATGCACAATGAACTGAGATATCAGGCAAAAACATATACAATATCTGAAAAGCTATCAAAAGAAAAAAAAAAAAAATTCAGCATCTTCTCCCCCAATTTTTTTTTTGTTGAAAACCAATAAACAAAAAAACAACAAAGACATGCTTATGGAAAATGAAATGACATCTAATCCCAGCATGTAAGGTAAAATCAAACCTATCCTCAAGGAGAGAGGTTTAGAAATACCAAGACAGAAAAGCATCCGCCTAACGTGCTTTTAACTGTCATCCCCCAAAAAAAATACTTGCAGATGTTTCTTAAGACAACAAGATAAAATATGGGGAATAAAAGAAATGGTTCCTCAACTAGAATGCAAGGCATGAATAAGATATGACATGATAAACAATGCAATGCAAACATACCTGGCATGCATTAGGATTTAGGAACCAAAATCCTAGGCATGGGAGACCTCACCTACTAGGTGAGTCCACTCCCCCTCAAGGGGTGAATGGTCTCATCCTTCCTTAGCCATACCTTCTCTACTTGTGAGATAGGGGTGTGAGCCATATCCTAATTGATCAGTCTGACTAGGACATTCTTCATCATGTTGACAAGCCCTTCATTGGTCTGATTCTTCTTGGGCTTGTGAGGCTTCACTTTGAAGCATTTGGCTTTGATGTAGCCATACTTACCACAGTGATGATATGAGGGAGAATCCCTTTGAGGATAATGCCGCTATTGCCGAAAAGCATGATGAGGCTTGGAAGGTTTAGAGCTAGACTTATCTGTCTTTTTCTCTGTTTTCCTGATCCGAGGCTGCTGATGTCGGATCTGAGGACAATGTGGCCTAATGTGTCCAGAGACACTACAATGATGGCAGGGAGGCTGACTTCGTTTGCTGAAATGCTTCTTGAAGGGCTCTGCAAATTTACGATTAGCATTTTCACAAATAACAAAGTCCTTACCTCTTTGAGATATATGCCTCCTATGGGGCGGAACATATTTATCTGAAGAGGTTTTCTCAATAAAGTCCTTTTTGGAATCCTCCTGCTTCTTCCAAGGTCTGTAAGATTTTAATAAATAAAACTTTGGTCTAATATGACCAACCTTCCCACAATGATGACAAATAGGAACAAACTTACCTTGTGTTCTCGAATACTTGGAGTTAGGTTTCACATAGTTATTTAGGTAAGAATTTTCAGAACAAGCTGCATCTACTATCACTGGCTTAATATCAACAGAATCTAATTCAAAATCAGAAGCATGTGAAGTAGAAGTACTTAAATCAACAATTAAACCAGGTTTGTTAGAAATATCTGAATAAATACACAACATGCTTTTCAAATTATCACTTGAGAATTTTTTCAAGAGATTTTCAGATTCCTTTAATTTATTCTCAAGTGTATCAATAATGTCAAATAGCATGGTATTTTCAGATTTCAAAGAGTCAATCAACACATGTGATTCAGACAACTGTATAATCAATGACTATTTTTCTTGCTTCACCTTTTTGAGCTCTTTTGGAGAAATAATTTTATCGAATTTTGCAAAAACTTTAGAGAGCTCAATATCATAATTTTCTTTAGATAACTGAGAGAAATCCATGATAAAAGGTGTAATCAAAATATAGAAGTCACAAAGAGATAAGGATCATACTCAGGAATTAAATCCTTTAAACGAAGTGTACCCGCTCTGATACCAATTGAAAATTATTGGACTTCTAATTTATCAAGTGTGTGCAATAGTGTGCAACAAAATATCACAATGCGGAAAATAAAGAAACAGATATTTTGTTGACAAAGTGGAAACTCAATTAAGAGAAAAACCACTTCGGGGCAGCCAAACTCAGGATATCCACTATTTAGAAGACAAAGCTAGTTACAAAGTAATATCACTCACATACCCTTATGTAGTGGTCGTAACTTGAATTCTAACGTGTAACACTGAATTCTTACCATTCTCAAGCCTAGAGACCTCTATTTATATGTTGCAGGTTCAAATGAGCGTCTGGCTTGAAATACCTAGGCACTATCCGGACAGTAGACATAAGGCGTCTGGACGGACAACTGGGCAATCGACTTTTCAAAATTCGCAGAAATTCTTTCCTGAATTGAATCGTGTCTGAACAGTGTTGCCATGTCGTCCAGACAGTCGCACTTTAGCTGCACGCAATTTCCATATCAAGGCTTGGCACGTTCGGACCATGACATCTGTCATCCGAACGATGAATTTGATGCACGCAATTTCTATATACGAAGCTCGCGTGTCCGGACCATAAAGACTGTCGTCCGAATGTCTGAATTTTGAATGCGTGACATGCCTTATGGATGAGCGCGTCCAGACATGAATCCACATCTTCCGGACGGTTGCAACGGTCTTCCCATATCTGTGTTTTGGAAAGAAATCCCATAGTTGATCGAACACTGAGTAGCGTCCAGACGTGCTGCTCAAACGTCCGGACGGATGCAAGCTGGAATAGTTTGAAGCTTCTTGACACAAAGGAAGGTCCGGATGGAAAGTTCTCGTCGTCTGGACGAATGATGCTTGGACAGTTGAGCGTCCAGACGAAATATCACATCATCCGAACAGATGCAAGGGATCCGATTTCTTTGCCTTGGAATCTGTTCAGAATCTTCTAGAAACATATCTCTGAAGAAGAATTCTGAAAACTGACCTAACCCTTAATTAAAAGCATTATTGTTTATGTTATTGACTAATGAATGTCCAGGCGTTTCGCTAGGCCGTTTGGACAATAAACTCGAGATCTGACTTTTGCTGAGCTGTAGACTTTGCAGAGCCTTCTTGGAGTCTAAAAATTCATTCTTGAAGCTTCTGACACTGATCTTGTCATAATGAGGCCCTCTCCATATCAGAGAAATAAACTCTAAATATTTGAAGACCCTGAACTGATATGGCATCCCTGTGAAATTAGCAACAGTACATGATAGTGATTTTGTCCAATAAAATGTAGCCAACACAAAAACTAACGTACCTCATAATATATTTCATTGATCAATTGGTCAGAGCAAGTCCATGTACCCCATATTATATTGCATTGGTCAATTGATCAAAGCAAGACCACGTAGCCCATATTACATTTCTTTAGGCAATTGGTCAAAGTAAGGGCATGTACTCCAGATTATATCTCACTGGAAAACTAATCAGGGCAAAGTCATATGCTCTAGGTCCCGTATTCGACTGGGCAAACAGCCAAAGCAAGGCCCTGTGATCCACATTTTGCCATTGAGTGGCCGACTACTTTGCACAGACTGAAGACGATCATCAATTTCTAAACTATGCCAAAGCAATAGGACAACCCAACTCAGGCATTGACGCGAGACAGAACTAAGATTGTTCTGACAACTTATGATAGCGCAAAAACTATGAATTAAAGATAGAAAAATGAATTCAAGAAGAGAGAAAATAACAAATAGGGAAGAGAAAACCCTTAATTGCCCCAAGTAAGCAAACAGAGAAATAATTCTGAAAGACCTAAATTTAATTGATACTTCAAAACTTGATTTCAAAATAATACAGACATGCCTTTGTATAGGAAAAGTTTGAGTATTTTCCAAGCAGAATACTTGGAGAAAAAGAAACAAATAAAATATAAAACATAATCGTAAACTTGGAGACAAAGTGAAATTATTGTATAGAAAATATAATATATTATTCTAAAAATAATATTCAAATATTTTGTATGATTCTTTCCATTCTTGAGCTGATCTTATTCAAGAAATAATCTTCAAATCTTATGCCTTATTTTCTCCTACATCAGGCATCAACGGTTGCGTAAGGAAGGCAACAATGTCATGACTAGGCTCAGTGCCGATTGAGGCCGACAAGATCCATAAGGCTCAAGATACTCCATTACCACTCGATGGAATCCCAACACTAAGAGTGGGCATCAGGTAATTCGATGTCGGTAGAAGTTTTTTTGAGTTTCGAACTGAAATTGTCGAGTATTTCGATTAATTCACCCACTATTTTTTGAGAAGCAGCAATTTCAAAATTTTCTTGTAAATCGGTTAATTAGATAAGTCGGTAACTAGTCGGTTAACAGATTATCTGTGGGCTTTTTAAATTGGGCCACAATGGGTTTTTTAGGGCCCAAACCAAAATGGTTTTTTGGGCTAGCAAATGTTTTAATTTGACATGTAATGGGCCTCATTTGAGTTATCTTGTAATTTGTGCTAAAAATCATTTGACATGTTTAATAGACTTTCATCAATAAATCTTAAGGGCAATTTCACGTCTTTATGTACAAGTGCACGCCGAATTCATTAGACATTAATAACAAGTATTGAAATAATTATGAATAGTTAAACCATCACTAGTAACAATTCAACCCATTCCAAAATAGCATGATTCAAATATCAAAGCAAAAAAAAATACAATCACAACAAATTTTGAAATGGCGGGAGAAATAAAATCATTGATACCTTATCATACGATTCATACCATCACATCCTCCTTTCAAACACTAGTCATCATGCATAAATCTAACAGGTAGCAACTTCCATCCAAAATCATTATCACACGCAAAACAAGTAAATCAAAAGCAAAGCACAACAAATTAAACAATACAATTACAACCATTCCAATTTTCAAAATTCAATGAGCCACCTCTAACATTGCATGGATTACCTTCAATTTGCTTCATTCAATAATCAAACAAATCTAAACATAAACATAGTTATTGATCAATAAAAAAGAATAAAAGGCCACATACAAGTAAATATCAAGTAAGAAGATGCAAAAAACTTACCAAATACTTTCATCGAAACATCACTCTACAAAATATATCCCTCAAAGCCTTAATCGTTGTCAACACTAGAAAAAATAAAAATAAAAATAAAAGGTTTAGAGACGCTTGAATAGTGCCGTTTATGGCCCAAAAAATAATATTTCGTTTAGCATTGTCTGAATAGTGTCGTTTGCTAAAAATTTGAAAAAATTGTGGAGCCTGAGCCGCTGCCACTAACTAGGAGGACTATGCCGGGATTGAGAGATGAGAGAGAGAATGGGCACCAACCCAAGTGACTCTTTGAGCACAATCCTCTGCAACGCCTCTATCTTTCTCTCCACCTCTGCCTTATCATCACCATCCTTCATGTCATTTTGCTTTCTTCTACTACTCCTAGCTCTTACCCCGTTTCCTACACGTTTGAAAACTGGGCAAAACCTCATGGACTGCATTACTCATCTCACTTTTTTGTTACTTTTCTCCCAAATATGGGTGTTCAGTATTTTCTTTTTACAAACACACAGAGCAATAGGGAGAGAGAGAGAGAGAGAGAAGATGGGCATCAATTTTAGATGTTGGGAAGAGAAAAGAAAAAGGAGGAAGAAATTGAGAATATTTTTTTTTAATTAAAAAAGAAGTTGAGAAGTGTAATTTAGAACAGTCATCCATGCCCACTAACCACTTGTGTCTTCTAGAAATATAAAGCCAATTAACTCACTATATGTAATGATATATCCCACTTCTCTAAATTCAGTGCATGTCTCTTTCTTGGTAGCATAAGAGCCACGTGGGCTTTAGTTGGATAGCTCTTGATTAAATTCATAACAGGTAGTGTGAAATGCGTTGGGAAGAGTAATTTCATGCTTGGGAAAAGGCGAACAGTGGTGCAAATGATGCCAAAAAGTGATGTCATTTACTATGCAAACGATGTCACTTTTTTGGTGTCGTTTACCATGAAACGACGTAAAAAACATTAATTTGTGTCATTTACAATAAACGATGCAAACTAAAACGACATTAATTGCATTTTTTTTGTAGTGAAAATGTGATGGAATTAGACAAAAATTTCTACCACGAGGTAATTGTAAAAATCAATTCAATCAAATAATTGAAACAATGAACAAATATTATATGAGTCAGGCTTGTAGCTCTCTTAATCTTCAACACTAGGCAAAGGCAAGTGTGACTCATCATGCTCACTAATCCATGAAGATCTCAACCAATTCTAACTACATAGAGCCCCCAATGTTTTCGGAGCCAAAGAACTTCGATAAGGATCTATAACGCGACCTCCAGTGCTAAATGCAAACTCAGAAGCAACGATGGTAAATGAAATAGCCAAGACGTATCGCGCTATCTCAGAGAGAATCAGAAACTTTGCTGAATTTACCTTTCACCACATTAAAATATCAAATGTTTCACTTGGTGTCTCAACATCCTCCACAAAATATTGTTCTATCTCCGTCCGACACTACATCAAATTTCTCCTTGCAAAAATTTAATGGATGTCCTTTAAAGCATTTTTCTGTTCTTTATTAGAAGTACCACTACCCACACTAAGTAAGGTTGAACTTGTGCAACTCCGATTTTCATTTGACAGCCTTGTCCCACTTCCTCCAACATTCATAGCATAGCGATCATATAACTAATTCAAGACATTCTTTAAATTGGAGACAATTTTTTTTTTTTTTTTTTTGTTTTCTTATCACCTACATTACTCATGAACAAAAATTCCAAGACTTCCATCTTGTAACGTGAAGCACAGAAGCAACAAACAACAAGGGTTTAAATTTTTTTTTTTTCTCAAAGTCTCCCCAAATCTTATTTCATTTTCATTTTGAATGCCATGGTACTCAACAAAATATCATCACTATCACAATAATCTGTTAAACAATTATAAACCTTTTGGAGTATACTGAAATATATGTTGGAAGTTGAGTACAAGGAACCCAATATCTAAATTGTCACATCATAAAATACTTGTAGAAATTTTGTTAAGTGTCAAACATTATTCCAATCATTATCAACCGGAAGCCCCAACCCCCTTTTCCCTCCACCATCATCACACAAATAGTTTACAAAATTTGAATATTTGTTTAACATTAGATTGAAGGCCCTTTCATACTTCTCAGCCACCTCCAACATGGTACTAGTAGAATTCCACCTAATGGGAACATCAAGAGTCGAGGAAGAATTACACCCAATTATCTTCCTTTCTGCACAATACTTAAGTTAAGCCAATCTTTGAGGGGATCCCTTCACATACTTCACCATATTTCGGATCCTTAAAGTTGAATCATCTATATCCTTCAAACCCTCACGCACAATTAGGTTGAGAATGTGTGCACATCCTGACATGAATAAACTTGTGGCAACAAAGAGCATCATTATTGACCATATTTCTTTTTTTAAGCCATTCAATTGCATTATCATTAGCAGTTGCATTGTCAACTGAGATTGTCAACAACCTTCTAATTCCCCATTCCACCAAACATTACTCTAATTCTCTTACAATTGTTTACCCATTGTGATCCAACACTTGGTGAAATGCCAATATTCTTTTGTAATATGTTTTAGAACAAGAATATACTCTTACTCTCAGCTTCATACACAATTTTACACCCATACTTTTCATAAAAGACTTCTTCAGGCTGTCACTAGTCCTGCCATAAGAGTATGACCTTTCCATCACTCACTTCATAGTGTATAAAATTCATGTTTGCTTTCTAAGATTTAGAATCTCTCCAACTCCGAAAACAGCCTTTTGGGACGTTAATCTGCCAAAAACTTCTATCTTTCACTATATTCTTCTTACTTTTTAAGTGTTGCAAGTGGATTGTCTTCTAATGTCTTTCAAGACGTGTTGTGATGTGATGTGGTTGCTTCTTCTTTTCTTTTCTTTTTTTTTTTTTCTTTTATTTTTTATTTTTATTTTTTCCTGTTTCTAAGTGAATTGATGAGCTTGTAAAGCGAGTCCGTGAACACTAAGGATCAAGGCCTACTTAATAGATTTTGAGGCTTAAGGTAAGAAATTTAAGTAGGGATTTTTTCTATATTTAAATATTTAATTAAATAATTTTAATTCTAAATCATTCTTCTTGTTTTTGCCCTTAATTTTTTTTTTTTTCGAAATAACTTGCAAAATTCATCTATGTTAGGAGACATTTAATTTTAACAGATGACATATTTTGTGTTGAGCTACATATAGGCATCGCTTGGTTTGCAGAATAAACTCCTGGAATAGAATGATTATTCTTAAGGAATAACTATTCTTTTATTTGGTAGGGATTTTTAAAGGAAAATGTTAGATTTACAACACTAATACAACAACTGTACAACAATCCCTCACATGAGGATGGGCCCCAGGATGTGCCCCAGTATCTGGGGCCCATCCTCATGTGAGGGGTTGTTGTACAATTGCATTGGTTTTTTTGTCATAATTGAGACTTTTATTTATATTTATAAAAAGAAACTTAATTATACTATCTTTTTTGGGGATCCGGCTTGCATGCTGTAGTTTTAATAACAGCATGTATGCTATAATTTAAGCAATGGTCAAGATTCAATCTCCCAAAATCTAAAAAGTTACCTTACTTTAAAGCTTTTACTGGTAATGTTTTTTAACCATGGTTCAAAATAACTTCACGCCCTCTCTCTTATTGAATGTCATCAACCCTTTCATCATCACCAGAAGATGGATTGCCTTCTTCTCCTTTGGAGTTGGTATCTTCTCCAATGTATTCGCTGAGCAAATGCAGAGACTTGAGAGCCCATTGGGGAGATAGGCTCCACAGTTCTTGGAGACATCCTTCCTGGGGATGGCACACCAAATGAAGCCTGCAATAAAGGGTGCTCTACATTTTTTGGGGAGAAAACATTACTTTTGATGAGTGATAACATGCTCTGCTGCTATTGGAATTGGTTGAGATGAGCAGATTTGTGCGTGGGGGAAAAAACAGTAGAAGCAGCTGCATCAGAATATCGGGGAGACAAAGAGATCTAAGCAAAATATAGCTCTTCCAGGTTAGAAGGTGTTAGTGTCTTAGACCTAGCAGAACGATTCATAAGATAGTATTGGCTGGTCTGGGACTGCGAAAAACAAGTCAAGTCATTTAGAAGCTGTTGTTGGGCATCAAAATCCAACAACAATTTTAAATCCTTCGGCCGAATCACCTTTTTCTACGACCCCTTGCCCCTGTCTTGCTTATCCTCTGGCTCCATACAAATCGCCAACGGCTCTATCCCTACCTTCACCAGCGACAAGAAGAACGAGACGAGTTTCAGAGCGATCCTGACAGCGTCGACAGATCTGGACACGGAGTCGATGACGTCGCTGAGGTCGGATCTGAAGCGGAAGAGTGGTGTCCCCATGAAGATTCAGATGGACACGAAAGTGAAGGTGAAGCTAGGTGGGCTGAGGAGTAAGAAGGTTGGGATTAGAGTTTCGTGTCAGGGTATCACTGGAGTTGCACAGAAATCCAAGTCCTCATGGAGTTATTTTTAACCATGGTTAAAAAGCATGGCCAGCAAAAGTTTTTAAGTAAGGTAGCTTTTTAGATTTTGGGAGATTGAATCTAGACCGTTGCTTAAACTAAAGCATACATGCTGTTATTAAAACTACAACAAGTAAGCTAGATCCTTTTTTTGTGTTATTATTGACTTGATTTTTTAAGTCTTGGTGAAGCCCCCCCTCTTCAATGATTAGTTGGAGAAGATATTTGTTGGAGAAGTAATAATCATGACTTGTTGAATAAGTCTTGGTTGCCACGTTGCTAAAGCTTTCCTCTTGAAGAAGCAAAGCAACTAAGATATCTTCATTGGTTGCCACGTTGCCTTATATCTTAAAGAATTAAAGTCTTTACTTCTTGAAGTAAACTTCTCCAAGAAGCAAAGTCTATAAAATATCTTGAAGACTTGAAGTCTCTTGCCTATTTAATAGGCAGCACTCGGTTGTTGACAAAAACCACTAAAGAAAATAAAAAACAAGCAAAAGAAAAGAAAAAAGAAACAAATGAGAGTTTCCTCCTTTGTGTTGCCGTACAGCAGAAAGAAACAAAAAGAGTTTTTTTTTTCTTTTTTCTTTTTTTGCTTTTCTTTTCTTGAGATAGAGAGATTTGGATGTATTGGGGCTCTGGGCTTTGAGTGTTTTTTCTCCCTATAACTATTTTAATAGTGAATTTTATCTGCGTCTCCTACAGTGAATGTACCTCAAATTGAGGGAACCACTTAAATCTTAGTGTCAAGTGTGATTGATATAATTTTTCTTGTCTTCTTAATTTTTCGCATCTCACGGGTCTTAGAAAATAGGATTTATTTCCTAACAACTAGTATCAGAGCCATTTTGGGTTCGAGTAGGAGCGATGGCAATAGAAGAAGGGAAGATTGGAATCGAAAAATTCTATGGCATAGATTTTGGGTACTGGAAAGTGCAGAGTGAAGATATTCTCTATAGGAAGGATCTCCATCAACCTCTTTTGGGAGAACAGCCCGACGACATGTATGATAACTACTGGGCTCTGCTTAATCGTAAGGCCCTGCCAGTTATCAGTTTATCATTGTCAAAATTAGTTGCACTTAACGTTGTAAAGGAGAAGACCACATCAGGTCTGATGGCAGCTTTATCAAGCATGTATGAGAAGCCATCGGCTAACAACAAAGTGCACCTGATGAAGAAATTGTTCAACCTAAAGATGGCGGAAGGGGCTTGGGTGGCTTAACATCTCAATGAATTCAACACTATCACAAATCAACTATCTTCGGTGGAAATTGATTTTGATGATGAGATTCGCACATTGACGTCTTGGCGTCTTTGCCAAATAGCTAGGAAGCCGTGACAGTGGCTGTGAGTAACTTTTTGGGTAAGAGTAAACTCAGCTATGAAGATGTCAGGGATTTGGTTCTTGGTGAGGAGGTCAGCAAGAAGGATGTTAGTGAAACCTCCAGTTTTGGTGCAGCCTTAAACCCTGAAGAAAGGGGTAGAGGTCATGAGAGTAACTTTGGGAAAGACAGATCTAAATCCAAAAATGGTAGGAGCAAATCTAAGTTTGGACGACAACCTGAGTGTTGGAACTGTGGCAAGACAGGTCACTACAAGAAGAATTGCAGAGAACTAAAGAAGAAGAAGATTGATGACGATTCTGTAAACATTGTGGTGACAAAAGAAGTGCAGGATGCTTTACTTCTCTCTGTTGATTGTCCTCTGAACTCTTGGGTTTTAGACTCAGGAGCTTCCTTTCATACGACAACGATCTGTGAAATTCTCGAAAACTATATTGCTGGAGATTTTGGGAAGGTGTACCTGGCTGACGAATCGGCATTGGATATTGTGGGCATGGGTGATGTTCGCATAAGAGTCCATAGTGACTCGGTATGGAAGCTACAAAAAGTTAGGCATGTCCCAGAGTTGAAGAAGAACCTGATCTCAGTGGGCAACTTGATGATGAAAGACATTCCATTAACTTTCATGGCGGTAAGTGAAAGGTCAGCATTGGAGCTAGGATTTTGGCTCAGGGATACAAAACAGGTACTCTCTATATGAATACAAATATTAGAGATACAGCTGCTGTTGTAGATGCTAGTGTCAATTCAAAATTGTGGCATCTAAGGCTTGGGCATATGAGCAAGAAAGGTATGAAGGTACTGTTGTCTAAAGGAAAACTACTAGAACTAAAGTTATTTGAGTCTGACATATGTGAAGGCTGCATCCTAGGGAAGCAGAAGAAGGTGAGTTTCGTAAAAATTGGCAAAGCACCTAAGCCAGAAAAGCTGGACCTAGTACACACAGATTTGTGGGGTCCTCTCCAGTGGCATCTCTTGGAGGCTCGCGGTACTATGTTACATTCATTAATGACTCAAATAGGAAGGTATGGGTTTACTTCTTAAAACTAAAATCTGATGTATTTGAAGTTTTTAAGAAGTGGAAGGTCATGGTAGAGACAGAAACTAGTCTCAAATTGAAATGTCTAAGATCAGACAATGTGGGAGAATATGAAGATAGGAGTTTCAAAAGGTTTTGTGCGGTGAATGGGATTAGGATGGAGAAAACTATTATGGGAACGCCACAGCAGAATGGCATGGTTGAGCGCATGAACATGACTCTCAATGAGCGTGCAAGAAGTATGAGGCTACATGATAGACTGCTGAAAACTTTCTGGGCGGATGCAGTAAGCATTGCTGCTTACTTGATAAACAGAGGACCATCAGTTCCTTTGGGCCACAGACTACCTGAAGAAGTCTGGACTGGAAATGAGGTAAATCTTTCTCACTTGAAAGTTTTTGGCTGTGTTTCATATGTCTGCATTGAATCTGATGCTCGTAGCAAACTAGATGCTAAGTGTAGAAAATGGTATTTCATTGGCGATGGGGATGAGGCATTTGGGTATAGGTTTTGGGATGATCAAAACTAGAAGATCATTGGAAGTAAGAATGTTACTTTCAATGAGAATGATGTGTATAAAAATGATTCTAGTGCAAAGCTAGCAAGTATAGAATCTGAGGCTGAAAAGCCTAAATTTATCAACCTAGATGGAATTCCTAAAGGCGTAGCTCAGAGAAGGAACTCAGAAACTGAAGAGGGTCTAGAAGTTGAAGATACAATAGATCAGCAAACTGATAGGGTACACCAAAAGTGGCTGTCAAAAGGTCTCTCTGAAATATTAGACCTTCACAGCGTTATTCACCCTCCTTGTTTCATATTTTGTTGACGGATGGTGGTGAGTTAGAGACGTTTGTTAAAGCCTTGCAGGTTGAAGATTCAATCAAGTGGGAGTTAGCCATGAAAGATGAGATGGACTTTGTTGTCCAAATATCTACCTAAATAAATAGATAAATATTTGTACGTTTTACTCGCAAGTGCACAAGATCAGAAAGATAGTATAGTAGGCAAATACGAGATAATTCCCACGAGGATTGGTAAATTATGCTTAAAAGATTCCCTAAATAATTAAGATGAGTGCAAAGAAATAAAAATATTAATAAGATCTAATAAAAGAAGAGACAAAAATATTGAACAAATATAATAGGAGATAAGGTAGGGCTTCGATATCCACCGCTAATCATACTCAATTAAGATTCACAATGCCAATGCTACCATCATAACTTGATACTTAATGCTTACTAGCCACAAGAGAATGATATCTTCTCCTAAAGCTATTGATTTCCTTGAGCAACGAGTTAGGTAGGTATCTACTCTAACTATTTTCTTCCTTGAAGGATTTAGCATGGTATCTACTAAGTTGTTCTTCAAGAAAGCATAAATCTATGGAAACTGGCAAACACATTCAGATTGGGACATGGTATCTATTCCAGTTGTCTTTATGTTGATTAATCCAAGGACCTGTGATGGGTTCTTTTGTTACTTTATTATGCTTAGGACTCGGTCATCCAAATTGACATAAATAACACATTCATACTACATGCATATGATGATCAAGCATAAACATGAGAGGAATTCAAAAAAATAGGAAATAATCAAGTGAAGCATCAATATATGAATTGCAGCAAATGCGCCAATTGAAAACCTTAACGAGACATAATAAGGGCTTCAATCGAGCCCTAACTAAAGTATTAGTTACACATAAATTGGATGAAAATCATCCTCATAAGAAAATAATAAAGGAATAGAAAGAAAATAAAAACTATAAAGAACCTCATTCTTAATGTAGCCTTTGATTCTTTCTCAAAGTTTGTGTGTATTTTTTTTTTTCAGGCGGCCTATTTATAGGGATTAGAGAAGCTTTAGAAGCTCTAAAAATCCTAGAACAATTATAAATAGGTCTTCTAGTCCAAATAGAATAAGTACAAGTCTTTTCATTTTCTGAAATTTCCATCCAAGTAGGAAAATGATTCCAAAATTCGTACAAATTTGTGGTCCTTTATTACGGGGCAATTTTGGGGTAAACGTCCAAATTAAAAAAAAAACCTATTTCTGACATATTTGTTGAATTTGTTAATATCTTTCCAACGCCACTAATTTTGTTGCAATATGATATTTGACCCAAAAGTTGTGATTAAATTAAAGAGACATGCTCATTCTAGATTCTTTCCAAAAATAACAAATTTTTGCCGACTTTTCTTTCCTTAAATTCAAAATTGATTTGTAGTTGAATCTTTCTAAAAGTGAGTTTGCCGACTTTGTTATAATCTTGAAATTTGACAGATTTTCTTCCAAAACGTGCAAAATATAAGAAAACACAGAAACAACACAAAACATCAAATTATAACAAAACTAAGAGCTTAACATATGTAAATTAAGGGGCTTGAATGTATAACATTCAACACTTATCACACCCCTAAACTTACATATTGCTAGTCCCTTAGCAATGCAAAACTAAAAATAAAAGGAAAACTAAAATAATAACTACTCTACCTCCTTTGTCGCAGGAAATACAATTGCATTTAGCGTATGCAATAAGCCTTTTAAACCCCTAGGACTCTCTAGTGGACGAGTGAAGTCTCATGAGAGTTTGCCATGAATGATACCCACAAACATTATGCAAAAATTCATGTTTATTCTAAAGAGTTAAGTGTCACCAAAATTATGATTCTCATTCTTTAGCAAGCTTGGAAAGATAAACTCCATCTTCAATATAAAATAGAATTCCAAAGTCTAACCACTTACAAACGACAAGTTGGATATCACAAGTTCAATTCAGTGTAAGGTGAACTAACACATAATTATGAGGCTTCAAATTAATTCCAATGTGCAATGACTCAATATATCAAAATTCACTGGGATTCCTATCAAATTGAATAACCAAGGCATAATAGCAAAAGCTTTATTATCTTTTTTTTTTTTTTTTGGGTCAGGCTGTGCAATGCTTAGCTCTCTTAAGCTTTCTAATTGACCCATGTAACGAGTGTTAGGCTAATGCTCCCAAATCATATGGCTTTAAGGCACCAGGTGTGGAAACACTCTTAAGAGCTTACTAACTCGAGTCAAAAAGGCTACAGAACTAAACTAGTCATGACTTTAACCAATCCGAATTTTTCACTTTTTGACATGAAGATTCAATGCTTAATGAGGCAAGAAGTCCAATTATTCAATGAAAGCTTCAAAAATGGTTTTTTTTTTCTTTTTCTTTTTTATTATATATATGCAGAGGTATCTATTCCACAAGTCACCCAGCTTCACCCAATACATTGAAAAATACACAATCAGGTTCATATTTCATACCTCACAAATTATATACTAATGTGCTTGTGATAGTTTAGATTGAAACAAATGAATCCTTAGATGCCAAAAGTAAGTAGTAGGACTTTAGAATCAATTTCAAATGATCATGCGTTCAACATTCTAAGCTCACCAATGAAATTCAAATCACAAGTTTTTAGATCAACCAAAGTCTTAAAAATAACATGAACATGCAATTTCATTTTTTTTAAAAAAAAAAAAAAAAACAAAGAGTGTGTGTCCCATACCCCCAAACTTGAATTACACATTGCTCTCAATGTGTAGATAGAATGGAAAGATCATACCAGAGAGATGATAAAACTAGTTGGGCTAGGTATAGCTCGTAGCATACCCCCAAACTTGAATGTAGGCACACTTTTCCTAAAAAACAAAACTATGAAGGGGAACAAAATTGTGACAAGATAAGTCATCTCCCATTAGTGCTAAGTTTAACATCTTCAGCCAGACAAAGGAAAAAAAAAAAACAAAAAAAAAAATCAAAACAAACAAAAAGTGTAAAGGATATGGCAGTGCCAGTGCAGGATGTGGCCTCAGTATCACTAATTAGGGTAGATGCGCTCAAGCCTAGTTTGAATTTCGCTCGAGTGTAGGATAAGCAGTGTTCTAAACTGGATGTAATTCCAGATCTTCATCTTGAGGCCGAAAGTCGATCTCAAAGTAAGGTTTCACTCTATGCCCATTCACCATGAAAGTATGATTTTTTTTTTTTCTTTGCTATGAACTTCTAGTGCTCCATGAGAGAAAACCTTAGTAACAGTGTAAGGACCATACCACCGAGATTTAAGCTTACCTGGAAAAAGTCGTAATCTGGAATTGTATAGCAATACCTTTTGGCCTACATGAAACTCTTTTTTGACAAGTTGCTTGTCATGATATGCCTTAGTCCATTCCTTGTAGATCTTCGCATTTTCATAGGCATCATGTCTCAATTCTTCAAGTTCAAGCAGCTGCAATTTTTGCTTTTCACCTGCTTGCTTCATATCAAAATTGAGTTGCTTTATGGCCCAGTATGCTCGATGCCCCAGCTCCATAGGTAAATGGCAAGCCTTCCCGAAGACTAACCGATATGGTGACATACCAATTGGGGTCTTGTAAGCAGTTCGATAAGCCTATAGTGCATCATTTAAGCGCAAAGACCAATCCTTTCTGTTAGTGTTCACCGTCTTCTCCAGGATGCTCTTGATTTCTCTATTACTGATCTCCACCTGTCCACTGGTCTGGGGATGATATGGAGTACCTACCTTATATGTGATCCCGTACTTCTTTAGCAAAGAAGCAAAAGGGTGATTGTTAAAATGGCTTCCTCCATCACTGATGATCACTCTTGGTGTCCCAAATCGAGTGAAAATATATTCTGGCAAGAACTTCACAACAACTCGATGATCATTAGTTTTAGAGGGGACAGCCTCGACCCATTTGGACACACAATCAAACCCTCACTAGAATATATAAAAATCCAAATGAGTTAGGGAAAGGGCCCATGAAATCAATACCCCATACATCAAATAGTTCAACCTCTTGAATACTCTGTAATGGCATTTGATTTCGGGAAGAGATGTTCCCTGTTCTTTGGCATCTGTCACAAGCACTGCAAAACCCAAAAGCATCTTGAAATATAATACGTGAAAAGAAACCTGCTTGAAATACCTTAAGTGCTGTCTTCTTTGCTTCAAAGTGTCCTCCACAGGCAAGTTGATGGCAATGCTGTAAAATGTTGGTATGCTCTTTCTCAAGTACACATCTCCGGATGATTTGATCAGGGCAGAATTTGAATAGATAAGGTTCATCCCAATGGTATTGTCTAAATATAAATATTAATCTCTTCCTTGCTTGAGTGGACATACTTGGGGGAAAAATCTTTGTAGTGATGTAGTTCACAATGTTTGCATACCAAGGAGGGTGGACATTGATGGCAAATAATTGCTCGTCCAAAAATTATTCGCCTAAGAGGAGCTCACTCCCTTCTTCTTCATGAAGCAACCTGGACAAATGATCTGCAACCACATTTTCACTACCTTTTTTTTATCCTTTATTTCTAGATCAAATTCTTGCAGTAGTAAAACCCATCAAATCAACCTAGGTTTTGCATCCTTCTTTGCAAACAAGTATCTAAGAGCAGCATGATCAATAAAGATGATGACTTTAGATCCAATCAAATATGATCTAAACTTTTCCAGTGCAAAGATGACTGCTAACAGCTCTTTTTCAGTGGTGGAATAATTTAGCTGAGCATCATTTAAGGTTCTAGAAGCATGATAAATAGCATGAGGTACCTTATCAACTCGCTGGCCTAAAACTGCTCCCAAGGCAAAATCGCCGGCATCACACATAAGTTCGAACGAGAGGTTCCAATCTGGTGCCATCATGATTGGTGCAGATGTGAGTAGTTTTTTCAATAAATTGAAAGCATCCATGCACTCGTCAGTCCATACAAACTTTGCATCTTTGGCCAATAATGCGCAGAGGGGTCTAGAAATCTTTGAGAAATCCTTGATGAATCTTTTATAAAATCCGGCATGCCCCAAAAAACTTCTTATTCCCTTTACCATAATAGGTGGAGGGAGTTTGGAGATGATGTCAATCTTTGCCTTACCAACCTCAATACCTTTGCTAGAAATACCATAACCCAGCACGATGCCTTGTACCATGAAATGACACTTTTCCCAATTAAGCACTAGATTGCAATCTTCACACCTTTTTAAGACAATTTGCAGATGATGGAGACATTCATCGAAGTTAGAGCCAAACACACTAAAATCATCCATAAATACCTCAATGAAATTTTCCACCATATCTAAAAAAATGCTCATCGTGCATCTTTGAAAAGTACCAGGTGCATTGCATAATCCAAATGGCATCCTCCAGTAGGTAAACGTGCCAAAAGGACATGTGAATGTGGTCTTTTCTTGATCCTCTGGAGCAATAGCAATCTAATTGTACCCATTATAACCATCCAAGAAACAATAGCAGATGTGACCAGCCAACCTTTCTAACATTTGATTAATAAAAGGTAGAGGAAAGTGATCCTTTCGAGTCTCCTTGTTGAGCCTTCGATAGTCAATACATACCCTCCAATAGGTGGTCATTCTTGTAGGTACCAGCTCGTTTTCTTCATTCTTCACCATTGTAATTCCACTCTTTTTGGGCACCACTTGAACCAAACTTACCCATTTGCTGTCAGAGATGGGATAGATAATGCCAACATCTAGCAATTTGAGAACTTCATCTTTGACTACTTGCTTCATGTGAGGGTTAAGTCTTCTTTGTGCGTCCCTAGTTGGCCTTGCTTCATCTTCAAGGAGAATTCTGTGCATGCTTTTGGAAGGGCTTATACCTTTGATGTCAGCAATAGTCCACCCTAGTGCAGTTTTATGATCTCTGAGAACCCTTAAAAGCTTCTCATCTTCCCCCAAACTTAATTCTGAAACAATTATTACTGGTAATGTCTGATTGTCTCCTAGGTAGGCATATTTCAAATGGGTTGGAAGTTGTTTCATCTCTAAGATTGGTGCTTGGACAATAGATGGAACAAGAGTAATGTTAGTTGGCACAAGCAATTCAAAGGGAGGTGCATACTTAGATGAGGTGGAGAGGTTTCAAGGAATTGAACGGCTTCAATGATATCATCATTAACATTCTCACAATCTGACTTAATGTCTTGCCTTGTGAAACTGTGAGTGAGAGTGGCTTCCATTGGATCAATATGATGTACCTGAAAAACTTTCTCCACAACATTTTGAATTAGACAGATATTAAAACAATCAAGGTTGTCTAGGGGTAATTTCAATGCATCAAAGACCTTGAATTCAATTTTCTCCCCATTAACTTTCATGCTCACCGTACCCCTTTTTACACAAATTTTTGTATCTGTAGTTCTCATAAAGGGTCTTCCCAAAATAATAGGTAGAGGTAATGGCATAGGGGATTCTTCCATATCCAGCACAATAAAATCAGCAGGTAAAATAAATTGATCTACCTTTATTGACACATCTTCCAAGATACCTCTCGGTCTTTTAATGCTTCTGTCTACCAATTGTAAGGTGATTGAGGTTGGTTGGAGCTCCCCAAACCTAATGTCTCATATACAGTGTATGGTAGCAGATTGATGCTTGCTCCCAAATCCAACAATACAAGATCAAAAAGTTGGTCACCAATCTTGCAAGGAATAGTGAAACTACCTGGATCTTTCAACTTTGGTGGCAACTTCCTCAATAATACAGCACTTACCTCTTCTGTTAAAGCAACCTTTTCATGATCCTGAAACTTCCTTTTATGAGTGCAACAATCCTTTAAAAATTTAGCATAAGAAGGGATTTGTTGAATTGTATCTAATAAAGGAATGTTTATTTCAACTTTTCTCAAAGTTTCAAAAATGTCCATAAGTTGCTTTTCTTTCTTTGGCTTTACTAACCTTTGAGGGAAAGGTAGTGCATTCACCTTCTCCTTTTCTCTTACCTTGGATGTTGTGGCCTCAATGGAGATGCTGGTACTGTCTCATCAAGCTCTATCCCCACCTTGTTGTCAATGGTCTTCCCACTTCTGAGAGTTGTTATAGCCTTGAGTTGCTCGTGGCCCCTTGGATTGGGTACTGTTTGGGATGGGAATTCACCCATTTTTCTCTCGCTTAGCTCTTTAGCCAACTGCCCCACTTGTGTTTCCAATCTTTGGATAGCTTGACTGGTTTGAGTATTGTTTTGTTTTTGTGCAGTCATAAATTGGAGTAGAGCACTCTCGAGGTCATTCTTTGGCTCTGGATTTGGTTGGACCGCTTGTGGTGGAGCTTGGTAGTTATTTCCTTGCTGGAAATTTCTTTGCTGCCCTTGTGGATTCTACACATTCTGATTGTTACTCCATGAAAAATTGGGGTGGTTTCACCACCCTGCATTGTAAGTGTTGGAGTATGGATTGTCCTTTAGAGGGTAATTGTTCTGGCCCATATAATTTGCTTGCTCCTGATCTGTAGATAAAGACATGGGGCAAGTCTCAGTGGTGTGATCAAACTAGGAACATATGGCACATACATCAATTTGTGCAATCTGTTGAATGGGCAAGATGTTGTGTGTAGTCATGGATTTGACTAGCATATCCAACTTTCTTTCCATGGTAGCCATTTGATTTTGAACTCCTCCACTTATGTTCACTTCATAGACACCCTTTCCTTTTACTCCTTGCCTCCCTCGGAAAAAGAATTGTTGGGAGTTTTCGCTTAAAGTCTTAAACAATTCTACTGCCTCCTCGCTATTCTTTTCCATTAGTACACCTCCACAAGCTGAATCTACAAGACTTTTGTTAGAATCATTTAAATCTTCATAGAAAGCTTGTACTTGATCATCTTGAGATAGATTGTGATGTGGGCATTTTAGAAGTAGCTGATAAGCGTTGAATGTTGCACATTCAAGCCCATTAACTTATATATGTTAATTCCTTAGCATTGTTATTTGTTTGATTTTGTGTTGTTTTATTGTTTTCAGGTTTTAAATAAAGATATAATTAATTCCATTGATTTTGGGCTTAAAACACACTTTGAGAAGACCTAGAAAATATGTTTGAGCTTAACCAATCATAATAGAATATCTATATGATGTGGTTAAGTTTAATCAAATAAGTGAAGGATTAAATCGGAATTTCTCTACTAAGAGTCAAAATCGGATTGGATTCAAATTTGGATTATGCACATATCTCAGTGTTTTGATCATAACTTTTGGCTCCAATATTGGATTGCAATAAAATTGGTGGAGTTAGAAAGATAATAAAAAATTCAACAAATATGTCAGAAATAACTTTTCCCTAATTCGGACGTTTACTATGTCAAAATCGCCTCGTAATAAAAAACCATAATTCTGGACGAATTTGGAATCCTTTTCCTACTTGGATTGAAGTTTCAATCTCCTACTTGGACAAGAAGACTCAAGAGACGATTTTTCTGGAACTCTAAGGGCTTCTAAGACTTGTGTGCTCCCTATAAATAGACCCCTAAGCTTCAAGAGAATGTGGGTGCTTGGGCTTGTGCTTAGATTTAGATAGAAAATTCTTCTTGGAGGCCTGACAAGTTGAAGAGGAGAAGAACATGGCCGAAGGCCATCCCAGCACTACGATGAGCGGCTAACTTCCTAATAGGGTGTTGATGTAGCCATTTCCAATTAACAATGGTTTAATTGTATTTTAATTTGGGATTTTCTATATGCATGATGGTTGTATAACTGTGAGAATTGATTTCAATGTTTATATTCAATCATTATGAATTTCTTATCTTGTCTTAAAAAGTCTTTTATATTGATTGAACTCAATCCTTCATATTTTATGTGATTATGTGAATGATTGTTATACAACGGTTTTAATTGATATATGATCAAGAGGATTAGATAGGCCATGCCTAGGAAAGACGGATTGTACTACACCCTAGTTTAGTGTAATTTAGGTAGACAGTTCGTACCAACTGAAGATGGGTTATACTATTCCATTGATTGTGTGTATCCTATTAAAGATGTAGCTAATCCATGCTTAGGGAAGACGGGTCGTACCGCATCTTAGTGGTTATGTGGACAGTCTGTGCCAACCAAAGATGGATTATACTTATTCTTTAAAGGTAATTTCTTGACTACTCGAGTGAGATGAGCCCTTTATCATGCATAGTATGAATTTTCCTTGTTAATTTGTTATTGACCATTGTTATGCGGTGAGTGGTGAAATCAATCCCCTATTTTTTCTCTCATCCCAACTCTATTTATTTTTATGTCTTTTACTTTCATGTATTTATATTTAGAAAACAGAATCAAACATCTTTTAAATTAAGTTATATTTAATCTCAAAAAGCTTGATAATAATACCTACGCAGTCCTTGAGGTTCGACACCCTCAACATAGTCCTATCCTACAAGGATTCGTACTATTGCCAGTGGTAATTTTATTATTGATATATTTTGGTAAATAAAAGACAACATTAGTAGCTCCTTGAAATGCTCCCACGTCTCAAAGAATAGGTCTCCATCTTTTTGTTGGAAGGTTTGAATCTCCCTCCTCAATTGCCTAGTCCTTTGGGCTAGGAAGAACTTTTTCAAGAACTTTGTGGCCAACTCCTCCCAATTGTGGATAGATCCTGCAGCCAAAGAATTCAACTATAACTTAGCATTATCTTTCAAGGAAAATGGAAAAAGAATTAACCTGATTCCTTCCGCGTTTAAGCCAAGGATGTTTTGTGTCTTGCAAAGATCAAAGAAGTCTTGAATATAAAAATAAGGATCCTCCGTAGGTGTGCCTCTATAGTGTGGAACCATGCTGAGCAGGTGGGGAGACAAATTGAAATTGCTTTGCACATTCGGCTGGAAAGCAATGTAAGAGGGCTGATTTAGATTCTGTGGTATGAAAGAACTCTTCATTGGCTTTCGCTCAAGTGGATTTTCTACACGTACTTCTGCCATCTTTTCCTTAACTTCGAATAGAATTTCTGCTTCTGAAGTGTCTTTTTGCTATCAAATAGTGCGTTCAATCTCTGGATTGGATGGAATGAGATTCGAATTCTGAGATCGATGACCTTGCATAGGCAAAAGTTATTGTAGCAGTGGACAGCGGCTTTAGTACTGCTTTCTGTAAGATTTATGCTTGAGCCCCAATATTAGAATTGAATTCTGCAGAAAAGGAACTCAGAAACAAATGATTTTTTTTTTTTTAATCTAAACAAAAATACTAAAATAAAAGGAATTTTTTTTTTTAAAAAAAAAACAATTTAACACAATCCTCGGCAACGGCGTTAAAAACTTGTTATCTAAATATCTACCTAAATAAATAGATAAATATTTGTACGTTTTACTCGCAAGTGCACAAGATCAAAAAGATAATATAGTAGGCAAATACGAGATCATTCCCACGAGGATTGGTAAATTATGCTTAAAAGATTCCCTAAATAATTAAGATGAGTGCAAAGAAATAAAAATATTAATAAGATCTAATAAAAGAAGAGACAAAAATATTGAAAAAATATAATAGGAGATAAGGTAGAGCTTCTATATCCACCACTAATCATACTCAATAAAGATTCACAATGCCAATGCTACCATCATAACCTGATACTTAATGCTTACCAGCCACAAGGGAATAGTATCTTCTGCTAAAGCTATGGATTTCCCTGAGCAACGAGTTAGGTATGGTATCTATTCTAACTCTTTTTTTCCTTGAAGGATTTAACATGGTATCTACTAAGTTGTTCTTCAAGAAAGCATATATTTATGGAAACCGGCAAACACACTCAGATTGAAACATGGTATCTATTCCAGTTGTCTTTATGTTGATTAATCCAAGGATCCGTGATGGGGGTTCTTTTGTTACTTTATTATGCCTAGAACTCGGTCATCCAAATTGACATAAATAATACATCCATACCACATGCACATGATGATCAAGCATAAAAATGAGAGGAATTCGAGAAAATAGGAAATAATCAAGTTAAGCATCAATATATGAATTGTAGCAAAGACGCCAATTGAAAACCTTAACGAGATATAATTAGGCCTTCAATCGAGCCCTAACTAGAGTTAGTTACACATAAATTGGATGGAAATCATCCTCATAAGAAAATAATAAAGGAAAAGAAAGAAAATAAAAACTAGAAATAACCTCCTTCTTGATGTAGCCTTCGATTCTTCCTCAAAGCTTGTGTGTATTTTTCTTCAAAGGTTAGAGACCTATTTATAGGGATTAGAGAAGCTCTAGAAGCTCTAGAAATCCTAGAACAATTATATATAGGTATTTTAGTTCAAATAGAATAATTATAAGTCTTTTCCTTTTCTGAAATTTTCATCCAAGTAGGAAAATGATTCCAAAATTCATATAGATTTATGATCCTTTATTGCGAGTTGATTTGGCATGGTAAACGTCCAAATTAGGAAAAACCTATTTCTGACATATTTGTTTAATTTTTTATTATCTTTCCAACACCACTAATTTTGTTGCAATCCAATATTAAAAAAAAAGTTATGATTAAATTACAGAGACATGCTTATTCTGGATTCTTTCCAAAAATAACGATTTTTTGCCGACTTTTCTTTCCTTAAATTCAAAATTGATTTAGAGTTGAATCTTTCTAAAAGTGAGTTTGCCGACTTTGTTATAATCTTGGAATTTAATGGATTTTCTTCCAAAACCTGTAAAATATAAGAAAACACAAAACAACACAAAACATCAAACTATAACAATACTAAGAGCTTAACATATGTAAATTAAGGGCTTGAATGTGTAACATTCATAACTTATCAGACTCATTATTGACTAACTAGACCTAGGAGTTGACAGAGTTGCCAGCAGGTAAAAAGGCTTCGCACAACAAATGGATCTTCAGAATAGAGAGTGAACATGATGGTAGCAAACGCTACAAGGCAAAAATGGTAGTCCAGGGATTCCAGCAGAAAGAAGGAATTGACTACACAGACATATTCTCTCCAGTGGTGAAGATGACAACCATCAGAATTGTGCTGAGCATTGTGGCGGCAGAGGACTTACATCTAGAGCAATTAGATGTAAAGACGACATTCCTTCATGGTGAGTTGGTGGAAGAAATTTTTATGCAGCAGCCATAGGGATTCGCAGTGCAAGGGAAGGAGAATTTAGTTTGTAAACTGAGAAGAAGCTTGTATTGCCTAACACAAGCTCTGAGAAAATGGTACAAGAAGTTTGACAACTTCATATGTAGTACTGGGTTTACATTGTGCAATGCAAATCATTGCCGCTATGTCAAGAGTTTTAAAAACTCTTACATTATTCTACTATTGTACGTAGATGACATGCTTATTGCAGGAGTCAATATGGAAGACATCAACAAGTTGAAGAACTAGCTGTCAAAGCAGTTTCCAATGAAGGATTTGGGTATTGCCAAACAAATCCTTGGGATGAGAATCATCAAGGACAGGGCTAATAGTACACTGAAAATTTCACAGACGGAGTATGTGAAGAAGATTCTCAGCAAATTTAGCATGGATGGAGCTAAGTCAGTGAACACACCCTTGGGGAGTCACTTCAGACTAACAAAGGATCAGTCACCGAAGACGAATCAAGAGACAGCATCCATGAGCAAGGTACCTTACGCCTCAGCTATTGGAAGTCTAATGTATGCAATGGTCTGTACTAGACAGGATATTGCACATGCAGTGGGAGTTGTGAGCAGGTACATGAGTAATCCAGGGAAGTAGCATTGGGAGGCAGTCAAGTGGATATTGTGATATCTAAGAGGAACTTCAGATATGTCCCTTTGCTTCACAGGTGCAAATTTGAAGCTGCAGGGTTATGTGAATGCTAATCTAGCAGGTGATGTTGATAGTAGGAAAAGTACTACTGGGTTTGTATATACCCTAGGTGGTACAGTTGTGTGTTGGTCTTCAAAGTTGCAGAAAATTGTTGTTCTTTCCACAACATAAGCTGAATATGTAGCGGTGATAGAAGCCGGGAAGGAGATGGTTCAGCTACAAAGTTTCTTGGATGAGTTGGGTGAGAAGAATGAGAAGGGCATTCTACACAGTGATAGTCAGAGTGCCATTTTTCTTGCGAAGAACCTAGCGTATCATTCAAGAACAAAGCACATTCAGTTAAGGTATCATTTCATTCGCTCTCTTCTAGAAAGTGAATAGTTGACCCTTGAGAAGATCAGTGGCACTGAGAATCCGACAAACATGTTAACAAAACGTGTAACTATTGAGAAACTGAAGTTCACAACTTCAGTTGGTCTTCGAGGGTGAGGATAGGTGGATGAGACGTCTTGAGAAAATTTCTTCTTTGGGACTCAATGAAATTCAAGTCAAGTGGGAGGTTGTTATTATTGACTCGATTTTTTAAGTCTTGGTGAAGCCCCCCTATTCAATGATTAGTTGGAGAAGATATTTGTTGGAGAAGTAATAATCATGACTTGTTGAATAAGTCTTGGTTGCCACGATAAACTGAAGTTGTGCACAGCTTCAGTTGGTCTTTGAGCGTGAGGACAGGTGGATGAGACGTCTTGAGAAAATTTGTTCTTTGGGACTTAATGAAATTCAAGTCAAGTGGGAGATTGTTATTATTGACTCGATTTTTTAATTCTTGGTGAAGCCCCCCTCTTCAATGATTAGTTGGAGAAGATATTTGTTGGAGAAGTAATAATCATGACTTGTTGAATAAGTCTTGGTTGCCATGTTGTTGAAGCTTTCCTCTTGAAGAAGCAAAGCAACTAAGATATCTTCATTGGTTGCCACGTTGCCTTACTTTTTAAAGAAGTAAAGTCTTTACTTCTTGAAGAAGTAAACTTCTCCAAGAAGCAAAGTCTGTAAAATATCTTGAAGACTTGAAATCTCTTGCCTATTTAATAGGTAGCACTCTGTTGTTGACAAAACCACCAAATAAAAGAAAAAGCCAGCAAAAGAAAAGAAAAAAAGAAACAAATGAGAGTTTCCTCCTTGGTGTTGCTATACAGCAAAAAGAAACAAGAGAGTTTTTTTTTTTTTTTTTGCTTTTCTTTTCTTGAGAGAGAGAGAGAGATGGAGATTTAGGTGTATTGGGGCTCTGGGCTTTGAGTGTTTTCTCTCCTTGTAACTATTTTAATAGTGAATTTTCTCTGCGTCTCCTACAGTGAATGTACCTCAAATTGAGGGAACCACTTAAATATTAGTGTCAAGTGTGATTGATATAATTTTTCTTGTCTTCTTAATTTTTTGCATCTCACGAGTCTTAGGAAATATGATTTATTTCCTAACATTTTGGAGCCTTATATGATTGCCTAATTCGCCTAGACATTCAGTTGGCCTTGGTTCAATTTTATGGGTAAATGTATCATAAATCCATGAGTCAACGCGTGATTTGAAATCATTATTTCACTTATTAAAAATAAAATTTCACGCATTAATTTTTTCGCGAATTTAAAAGAGGTCCCTCCATGTGTTTTCCGTCATTTTTGCAATGTCTGTTAGTGCCATATCATCGTTTTTGCCACATCACCTTAAAATAACATATTGCCAAACTTAGTGTGCTCCCTTTCTCAACCAAAAACTCGACAAACATGGTGCTCACCCAACAGCCACCGCCACCGCCACTGCCACCACGACCACTACTCTTCTTCGTCCTTCGTAGTCTTCTTTCTCTTCACGCACATCCAAAACCTTCTCATGCAAACCCATAACTTTCTCAAGCAGACCCGGTGACCCAGAACCTTCTTCCTCTGCTCACGACTGGGTTCGTACCAGTCATATTTGCTACTTCCAAGGATGATCCACTTAATTATTTTGTTTGGGCTTGTGCTAATCCTACGGTAATTTTGCATTAGCATATGAAAATATCACATGAAATAACTAGGTCTTTCTCCATTTTGCTCCCCATTTTTGGGTTTTCTGGTATGGCTCTGTTTTGACACTAAAAAACAAAGCCAAACAGAATGTTAGTCTTTTGTTCACTTGAGACAACAAAAAGATGTATAACATGTTAACCAATCTACCATGTCTCTCATTCTCTGCTTTGCCACCCCACTATACACCTTCCTATAAATTTAATAGAATATATATATATATATAGATGGTAGATTGGTTAACATAACGTGGGATGCTTGAAGGTGAATGGAAATATATACAAAACCATGCTCTTCTGTGTGTGTCTTTTTGTACGTGTGTGTGGGTGGGTGTCCCTCCCCTCCCTTTGGGCCTCTTTAACCAGGAAGTGTGTCCTGCTGAAATATCCTTGGACATTTGATGATAGAATTTTGCAGTGCACCTGCTTATTTTGTTCTATCTATAGCTTCACCCACTAGAATAACTTGCTAACTTTTGCAAAGCTTGTCATTGGCAGCTTTTTTGGCTACTAAAAACATCCCACTGCAAACGAGACAGATGCTATTTTCGCTAGCCATTGGGTGTTACAGAAGTTGCGATTATTCAAAAAGTCGGGAGCTCGCAGAGTTGTGTTTAATGGTGTGATCTATGTTCTCCTGATATGAACTTGTAACTGGCAGACCTATGCTAATGAGCATTTGCCTTCATTTACCTGTGCTAATGTTGGTTAGATCAAGGAATCTGAAGGGAAGAAACATTTCTCAGCTACCAAGGAAGGCTTCAAGCTTGATGAGAGTGAGGACGAGACGAAAAAGAATGAAGAATGAAGATTGTGTATCACTTTTGAAGTCAACGAAATGCATTGTGCCATGGGAATTATTGGGAATAAATTTCACTCAACCAGATCCAAGGAGGAGACAGCAGAACTCTCAGGAAGTCCAATCCTGGGAGATAGACACTTAGCAACTATTTCCGAGAAATCAGGTATCAGTAATCCCAGTAGACCTAGATTAGGACTCTACTCCAAGTTGAATTGAAGTGAGAGTCATAATCCGATCAGCACTCCTATCCCGGTAGAATCGGGATAGGACTCTTAGTCCAAGTATAGATTGATCAATAGTCCTATTCTCGGTAGAATCGGGATAGAACTCAGGGTCCAATCAAATAAGAAGTTAAATAAGAGATCAGATTAGAAGTCTAATAAAGGATCAAAGTCCAATTAGAACTCTGACAACAGTTCTAAATCAACAAGGAGTAGGAATCCTAATTCAGGTTTGACTCCACCTCTTTGCCTATAAATAGGCCCATACCCCAAGTATAAACTCAGATTAAATTTTTGGAGATTAAGCAGATTCTTTTTAGTAGAAGCTAACTTAGGCATTAGAGAGGACCCTTGGAAGGGTCCCTTAGGTTTGTCATTTTGCAGAGATATTGAGAAGCGTAAAGAACATCAAAGAAAGTGCTAATTCATACCATACCGAAAATTGTACCAACAGTTTGGCACCGTCTGTGGGAACAATTATTCATTTCTTATACAAAAAAGAAGAAGAAGAAGAAGACCTAACATGGTGATGAACACACGTTCTGGAAGATAGATTAATCGAGAGCCCATAGTCCGAATGGAGCCGGTTATTCAAAACAATACGCAGCCTCCACCGTTCCCTCCCCTGGCAGTGGAGATCAGGATCGCATAGTAGCGTTGGAAGCCCAGATCGAATCCTTAACACAGCGGAATGCATAATTGATGCATAGGAGGCTGGGATAGCCCCATCCCGAGACGAACAGGGATGAGCACGAAGAAGAGCGCAACAGCCATATTGAAGATCACCAAGAAGATAATTTTTGGGAAGTCCATCCCTGGGAATTAAGGAACAGAAGGCCCGACCCTCATGGAGACCGACGGTAAGATGCAGGAGATCTGAGCAGAGTTATTGCCGAGTTGAAGAGAAGGTGCACGTACATGGAGATGGAAAGAAAGGACAAAATCAGATTCGTAGTGGTGGACAAGCTCCTAATGGGTACAAACTCACCTTTCACTAGACGGGTAGCAGACTATCGGCTACCCGAGAAGTTTAAGGTACCCCAGATTCTAAGTTATGCTGGAGACGGAGATCCCTAGATCACCTAGAGAATTTCTGAGCTCATCTAGACCTTCACGAGACACCTGATGAAGTAGCGTGCCAGGCCTTCCCCCTTACTATTTCAGGGAATACCCGGGACTAGTTCAGGAAGCTGCCTCAGAATTCTGTTAATTAGTTGATGTGAACCCATGGGATTGAACTCCCTTCAACCTACAATCGAATTGAAACCTACTCAAGAAAGCCAAGAATCAAGTCAAGAAGATCTAGACCCATTGAAATCTTGTTTCAAGAACCTAGATTTGATGAGAACGTCACAAAGGGTTTGCCTTTGATAAGTTCTTAGTTTAATCAAGAACAAGTAGAGAAAACTGAAAAGTTTTCTATAAAGAACAAAAACTTCATTCACATTCAACTCTTTTTTTTCAAAGTGTGGCTACAAGTCTTTTTAAATACCTCCAAGAAACCCTAGGGCCTACTAAGGCCTTCATAAATTAAAAGACATGGGCTGAACATCTTCAGGCCCAAAATGTAACGCCCAGTAATTTCAAGCACTTAAGAAATCATTGATATTGTTGAGGAGACAATATCCATAGGTTTTTATAAGAAAACCTAAAGTTGTTTTGAAAACTTAAAAAGATCAAGTTCTAAAACCCTTAAAACATAAAATGTAACATTTAAGCCTTAAACTTTGATTGAACCGAAAACAGGTTAAACAGACTCAGATTTAGTTGATTGAAAGGCAGTTGTGCTCACAATAGAAATATCTATCACATGGTAAAATTTGGTGAAAAGTCCACCAGTTGACTTTTTGGTTTTATAGTTGACTATTTACGTGCCAAGTGGCACTTTTGGTTGAACTTGAACCTCTACATTTAGGATTGATAAATATGTTTTTATGGCTTATAATTACTCAATATAGCATATATAAAGTTTATATTTCAATTCTGTGAAGTCAGAATTTAATTTGGCGACAGTTGACTTTTTGGCCAAAACCGGTGCCTAATTAATCCAACTGTCGAATTTTTAGCAGAAATTAATTAAAATCTCCAAACCAGCCGGCCCTAATTGCCTCAAGAACTGAGACAAGCTAATATTTAGTTAGTTTAGGCAATCTAGTTGAAATCTTAGGATATTTAGAAGGCTTAGGATCATCCCTTTCCCTGCTCTTTCATGGCCTAAGGTATAGAGAAAAATCAGAAATTCAAACAGCCCTAAAACTCCACTACTTGGCCAAGGTGAAGATTGAGTGAAACTTTTTTGTTTCTCTCTTTTGTTTTTCTGTCCAGCAACCTTAGGGGAACTAGATATACCTCTTACTTTGCTATTTCATGGCTTAGATTTATAGAACCAAAATCAGAAACCAAAACAGCACTAGCAACTCCAAAACTGGCCACTTTGGGCTTAAAAGAGGACTTTGTTTCAAGAATTGTTTGGTAAGTTTTCTATGTGTTCAAGTATTCCATAAGTGATTCTTAAGATATATTTGATGTTAATATGATGTCTAAAATATAGAACACAAAAGAAATAAGGGTAAAAAGAAAAGAATTCAAGAAAATGACCTAAAAGAACACATATACCTCTCTTTAATTTTATTTGATGTTATTGTGAATTTTATGAAATTGTGGATATATATGTATATTTTCTTGTTATATTTTAGCCTTGTGATGGTCTTGGATCATCATAGGTAATTATTATTATTTGTGTATTTATTATATAGCACTTCATATTAATTGTTAAGATTCATGTTTGAGTATTATGTCACCACGTTTCGATGCTCAACTATGAATCAAAGAAATGATTTTAATTTAATGACTTTTGTAAAATAGTGAATATATTCTTGTTAATTATATATATATATATATATATATATATATATATATATATATATATATATATATATATATATATATATATATATATATATATATATATATATATATATATATATATATATTTATCTATCTATTTTATCATTCATTTACATTCCTATAAAGTGGCTCTGCCGCTGATTTCCCTATCCCTTTGCATATTTATCTTAGCATTTGCATTCCTGCAAGGAGGCTCTGCCACCTGATTACCCTACCCCTTGCATGATAATATATATATTTGCATACATATATCCTGTTAGGATTCATATTTAAATGTTATGTCACCAAAAGCACTATGCTGTGTTTCGGTGCTTAAATATGAATCGTTGTAATATTTATATTCTCGTATTATTGTCTTGTTTTGGTACTTACAATTCTTGTGGATAATCATAATTACTCTAAAAGTACTTATTAAAGTGCTTTGACTTAAAGACTTATATTTAAACATTATGTCACCGTGTTTCGGTGTTTGAACATAAAGCTTAAACGTCAAAAGACTTATAAGTAATCACCTTTTAATTGATGACTAAAAACGATGAGTAAAGTGATGTAAAAATATACATAATTAATACTGAAAAATGGACTGATGAATATATTATCTTCTTTGTATATATTTGTTACAGAAAATGAGCGAAGAAATGACACCAAGGAGAGTAAGTATGGATGTACTTACTGAGGAATGATTCTATGTTTCATTAGGATTGTGTAGTGTGTGTTCATTGCATGTGGTTGTTCATGCATTGCATGTTGTATCCAATTAATATAATGGCTGAGAAGATAGCTATCAACAAGCTGGTGTAGTAGCAAGTGGAAAGAAGGCTAATCAGTGGATCTAGGGGGTTCAAAGTGACCCAGATGTGTCCGAAGGCCTAATATATAACTAATGCTGGGACCGGTAGGATTCAAGTAAAAACATGTAAAACTTTAAGTGTGAGGCAACGGACATGAACGGGTTTAGATAACCTAGAATGAGAGGTCTGAAGAAAGATGATCATAAAACACAGACTAAATGGTTACTACAATGCATATTCATACAACCCTTGCATTTGTATTCTTTATGAACTGTTATTAATTTGATGGTAACTTAGATATGAAAATGGATGACTCATTTGTTTGTCTATGTAAATATGATGATGTCATATTTGCATAGTTACTGATGCAGATTTGGAGAATGAAGGCATGGACCCATATGCTAGTTTTGATGGTTTTTGAAACCATTATCGAACTATTAAGTGCTAGCTTAGAAATTACTAGTTGTATTTATGTGTGTTTTGTTTTATGGCATGTAAATATTTATAACGATGTCATGTTTGGCATGTTTTAAGCTAGCACTTAATAGTTCGATAATGGTTTCAAAAACCATCAAAACTAGCATATGGTTGTGTGCCGTCAGTGGCACTAATTTTGATGCACTTAGTGTGCATATGGCATATAAAGATAAACTTAAGTAACTTTTAATAAATGTATCGAGGTATCTCAGCCAGCTCCAATGTGTTATGCTATCAATTCCTAAGACTTTAGAAAAAATATATTCCGCTGCAAGAGTTTATCTCTGATGTAGTAATGTCACGTGGAAACCGGAGGTTTCTGCTTACGAATTTGCAGGTTCAAATTCGGGGCATTACACAAAAACAACCTAAACTAAAAGCCTATAGCTAATAAAAGAAGTCCACTTAATGAATTAAAAATGCCCAAATGCCTACAACCATAGAAACATAAAAATAGGCCCACAAGCCTATACTTAATGAAATAAAGAGTTCACTAAACCACATGGATTAAAATTGGTTCTTCTTCTTTCAAGCCCAACTTGAATGTTGGGGTCTTGCTTGATAAATTTGCAAACTCAGCCCAAGTGGATTGCACCAATCTTTGCATTACTTCCTTGATCTTCTTAGCTCTTGACCTTGTGATTAACCCATCTGGAACTTGCAAGGGATTTTTAAGATTCGGCCCACCATTCGCATCATCAGTTCAAGGAGTTGTCTAAAATATTCCTAATGGAGTTTCTAGCTTTCTGGATAAAGAAGAAGCCTTTGGGATATTTGCTATCGTTGCACCAGCAAAGCAATGAGGGTCGTAAGGAGTTTATGGCCCGGTTCAACCGAGAGAAGGTTACGGTCGAAGATCCGACTGAGGATATGATCTTTGTTGCCATTTATCAGGGAATTTTACCCAAGGAGCCTTTGATGACGAAGTTGGCCCGGAAGCAACCGAGTACCTTGCAGGGCCTAATAGATAAAGCAAAAGAATTTATCAATCAGGAAGAGACGCTGAAGGCTATGGCCAGCTCTAGGCTACCCCAATAGACAGTCCCAGAAAAGAAAATGAAAGAATTCAGAAAAGCTGATAGGGAAGAGTAGAGGCCGGTAAAGAAGTTTAAAGATTACAACTTTACACCTCTCAATGACGAGATATCAGAAGTCCTTATAGAGATCAAAAGAGATCCTGCGTTTTCGGGAACCACCAAAGATACCAGGTAATCATCCTTACGGGAATGCAAGCAAGTATTGTGATTTTCATAAACAAGTAGGTCATTGCACCAAGGGGTGCGTAACCTTAAAGTTGTTAATAGAAGAATTCATAATGAATGGCAAGCTGGTTCGGTTCTTGGGAGAGCAACGGAACCAACCAGGAAATAATAGGTTCCGGAATCATCGGGACTATTAGCCCTAAGATCAGTAGCCACATGATTATTATCCCCTAGATCGTCCTCAGCTAGACGAAAGGGATCAAGAGAATGATCCCCGGCATGACTTAGAAAGAAGAGAGGACCGAGGAAACAGAAGCCCACGACGTAGAGAGCCGAGGCATAGCAGAATCTGCCTGTGGTCATGTAGAAAGGACGCTCGAGAATTCCAGGCTAGACTTTTATTTTTAGCATTTATGTTTGCAAAGAACTAGACTTTTATTTTTAACTCAGACTAGTTATAATTAAGACAGAAAATTCCCTAGATTTGGGAATAAGTATTTTCAGAATAAAAGAATAGAGCTGACTTAAGCATTGGAGTGTTCCCGGTCTAAGGACTGGGAACCCGTTGATGTCGCTTCTTTTGCAAGCAAAAGACTCTCGGATCAGTCCTTGCCGAGAGTAAAAGGCAAAGCCTCTTGGATCAGTCCTTGCCTAGAGTAAGAGGTAAAGCCTCTCGGATCAGTCCTTGCCGAGAGCAAGAAGAAAGCCTCTCGAATCAATCCTTACCGAGAGCAAAAAGAAAGCCTCTCAAATCAGTCCTTGCTGAGAGTAAGGAGGAAGACTCCTGGTTAGTCCTACACTGAGAGCAAGAAGGCATGGGGGGTCAGATTTAACTCTCAGGATTTGCAGGTTTTCAGGAGTTAGCTATTCCAGGAGACAGGGAGAAAACCCTAAGGAAAAACAAGAAGGTAATTGGGGTAAGGTTTAACCCACAGGTTTGCAGGTTTTCAGAAGGAGACAAAGCTTGGGTTTCCTGAGACATATAATTCTCATTATTCAAGCAAGCTTTTGATAAGAGAATTGGAGGGTAACTGTTGGGAATAAATTCCACTCAACCCAGTCCAAAGAGGAGACAACAAAACTCCTAGTAGATAGATACTTAGCAACTATTCCCGAGAAATTAGGTATCAGTTATCCCAGTAGATATGGATTAGGACTCTACTCTAAGTTGAATTGAAGTAAAAGTCATAATCCGATCAGCAGTCCTCTCTCAGTAGAATTGGGATAGGACTCTTAGTCCAAGTATAATTTGATCAGTAGTCCTATTCCTGGTATAAAATGTGACATTTGAGATTTTGTCTTGTATAATTGTAATACATGTTACACAGGCACCAAATAACATATATAACATATAAATTAAAAAAAAAAAATGCTATATGTACTCTTAAATGTATAATTTTTGAAATGACAATAAAAATTAATATTTAATCCAAAATTTAATGATAATTTATCCAATTCAATAATAGTTCATCTAAAATTTAATAATAATTTTTACTATCTTCTTAAAAAATGTACACTTAAGTGCATAAAGCATAGTATGGTTGTTTTAACCTATTGTTTGGAGTAGGAACTGCAGTCAGTCACTTACCGGGTATTTTTCTTTCAGGACATGTTATATATATAATTTTTGTACTTCTCTCATAAATTTCTTATAAGGCCCCGTTCAATAACCTCCTTCCCTCCTTCTCTTTATTTTCACCTCTCCCAAAAAATATCAACTCAAAGCATTCTTAACTTTTTTTACTTTTTATATTACATTAATAATTTTTTATTATTATTTAAATAAAAAAACTCACTGCAATACAATTTTTTTTTTTTTTTCACTTTTTTCATATAAATTATTTCTACTTTATATCACATTAATCACTTTTTATTTTCACTCAATAAAAAATTTCTCTTTATATAAAAGAGGGGAGAAAGATTACGAAATGGGCCTAAGACATGTTATACGTGGGTCATTGTAGGTCTTACACATTTCTTTTCTTTTCAAGAGAAAAAGAAAAGGAAAAAAGTGAAACATAAGCATAACTGACGTGGCAAAAACTTGGATGTTTCTTGACAGAGTATCGCTGAGAACAGAACAAAAACCACAAAAATGCACACCGACTCTGGGGGGTTTGCTTAAAATCACTTGCTAGTACATTCCATTCCTTTGAGAGGGAGAGAGAGAGAGAGAGAGAGAGAGAGGAAATGGAAAACGAAAGGTTATTGGAGAGGGAGCGGCACCAGATGGAGCAGATTCGAGAGCTCGATCTCGAGGAATTGCAGGTGGAAGAGGTCGATGGCCTCCACGACTCGTCCGACGATGACCTTGACGCCACGTAATCTCCCCACCCTTCCTCTTCGCCGTTTTGTGTTTTTTTTTCCCCAAACTTGATTGGTTTTACTATCATTTTGTTGATAGTAATTTGAATATCTTGCCTGAGAGGCGTATTATTTAATTGGACTTTCTAACCTTCTGTTTGGATTATGAGAAAATCGAGGGAAAGAAATGAAACAAGTGTTGGTTACCCTAGTTTAACCCTTAATCCGAGAAAATGCAGGACAATATTTGATAATTAAGCGTAACATTCATGGTAAATGCGTCTCGATTACCTAGTTTGATTTGCAAATCCCCTTTTTGTCTGCCACGCAAGTTGAATGAATAGAAATGTAAATTTAAGATCAACAGTCATAGCATATGAGCTTGAACTCAATTACCAGTAGAGGATAGGTGAGCTTGAATGCATTTTCTTTGCTTTTTAGAATTATTTGGAGTTGATTTCACCGATGTTGTTTTGATTATTGTAATGGGTACCTGACTTTCTTATGCATATTTTGCTTTGGATTATAGTGACCGTGGTTATGCTGGTGCTGCCTCATCTAGTGAATTTACATTCAACACTGGTTTGGCTTCGTTACATACATATCTTGGCGGTAGGCAAATGGTGCTCTGTTTTATGTATTTGTGTGTATTGGTGCTCATCTGAAGTATCTAGGGCTCATGAGATCACTTACATGCAACAGAGGTCGAAGACACACACCATAGGATGGCCTTCTTGGAAGGCGGTGTCATCATGAACCTCCCACTGTTTTATCTTGAAGGTACTTCTTTATTTATTCATTTAAAAGATTATGCTATTGATTTTCAGTTCCAGTACATACCTGGTTGGCTATTAGACTTCATCTAGATTGCAATCTGAGTCATAGTTGTGCGAAGTTATTAACTATTTTTCTTGGAAAACAGATCCAGTTATTGAAAAATTTAAAAATGTTCTGGAATTTTAGTGAAGACTCTGTACTTCATAGTTGTACTGAGCACTGAGAAAAAGAAAGTACTTTCACTTTTCTGTTAGATATTTAAAGAGCTGGCTTTCATCTTCCTCTTTTTTTTTATTTATTTATTTATTTTATTTTTTATTTTTATGCTCTTTTTCAAACATTTTCAGAGGAGATTTGATAGCAGTATAGTGTATATATATATATGCTTCAAATATTTCTTCCAATGTTAATAATGCTTGCGTCATAAACCATGACAAAGGCAAAAATGTTTTAAATCATTCTGCTAATGAATCTGGTAATTCTGAGGAGTTTGATTCTTCTAAATCTAATTCATCCACTGATGAAGATATTAAAATTATTGAAGAAAATTTTGGAAAAATCAATGTTTCTGCAAAACTCCAAAGAATTTTTAAATCCAAACCTGTTAACCTTACCAAGAATTGGTACAATAAACCCACTTCTCTTGATTTGCAGTTTGAAGAAAGGGTTTTCCAAAACCAGTTTTCTGTTTCTGCTGATAAATTATATGAGTGGAATATTAATGGTTTGTCTGAGCAGGAAATCCTTAGTAAGATGAATCATATGTCCATGGTTGCTAATGCTTATATGACTAACCATGATGTTACTGATTATGATATTGTTGAATTACTAACTACTGGTTTTTCCGGTCCCCTCAATATTTGGTGGGACAAGCATCTTACTCAAGATGCTAAAACCCGGATCAAAACCGTTGTTAAAACCAATGATGACGGGACTCCCGTCCTTAATGATGGCAAGCAATTGCCCGATGGTATCAATACTTTGATATACACCATTGTTAAACATTTTGTTGGGACTCCGTCCAATATTACTACTCGTATTTCTGATTATTTGAATAATCTTAGATGCCCTACTATGTCTGATTATAGATGGTATCAAGATGTTTTTCTTTCTCGTGTTATGTTTAAAACTGATAGTTTCAAGCCTTATTAGAAAGAAAAGTTCATTGATGGATTACCTTCATTATTTGCTCACAAAGTAAAAGATGAACTTGTTGATCCTGTCACAGGATCCATTGATTATGAAAACTTAACCTATGGTGATTTGTTTTCAATTATTAAAAAACTTGGCATTAAAATGTGTGTTGATCAGAAGATGATAAGACAACAATTAAAAATGCTAAGAAAGCTAAGTATGAAATGGATAATTTTTGTGAACAATTTGGTTTGCCTCCCATTGCTCCTAGCAGGGGACACAGGAAGAAATAGGATAAGTTCACTAAAAAATACCGTCATACTAAAAGACAAGTTGCTAAGCCTGAAAGGCCTGATAAAATCTTTAGAAAGCATAAGCGTTTTAAAGCTGTTAAAACTTCTAAAGGAAGATGTTTTAATTGTGGTAAAAATGGACATTATGCTGATAAATGTCCAAACCCACCTAATAAATTAAAAAATAAAATTAATTCTTTAAATATTGATGAGAAAGATAGGGGGTTCCTTCGAAAGGGGTTCCTCAACGCTCACCCTGCTGCGATAGGGGCCAAGGATGTTGGGATGATAGGGCTTCACTCCCCACCGGGAGGTCGCATCATTCCTTCATCCGTAGAGGGCAATGGTTTTTCTCAATCTCAGGATTGGCCTGTCGGGTATGATCTTAATGGGGAGTTAGTTGTTTGGGAGAAGGATGGTGATTTTTGGGATGGGTTGCCCTTAGACTGGTTGTTGGACGGGGTTCAGGGCGAGGAGTCTTTGGCAATCCTTGTTGCCATGGAAGATGAATTTCATCGGGATAAGATGATAGCACACCAAAAGACCAAAGGAAAGAGGGAGCTTTTGAGTTTGAAAAGTTCCATTAATTACGGTGTTGCAAGCGCTCTAGGTGCGGGAAAGGCAAGGCTCTCATGTAGTAGGGTTTTGTGCCCTCGTGGGTTTAGAGGTTTTCGGGTTTTAGGGCTTACCTCCTTATGGGTTTTGTTGGGTTATTTTGTGGGCTGTTCTTGGGTGATCCTTTTGGGCTTTAGGGTTTTGTTGGGTGCTTTTGGTGGGTTGGCTTTGGTTGTTCCTATGTATACTCCCTGTGTACTTAGGGGCGTCTTACGCTTTTTCTAATAAAACTTTTCTTACTTATCAAAAAAAAAAGAAAAAAAGATAGGAATGATATTTACAGGATTTTACAATCGCAAGATTACTCAGATTCTGATTCATCTCACATTGATGAAATTACTTCTGATAATTCTTGCTATCATTCTGCTAGCGAATCATCTGATAAAGATGTTTTCAAAATTGGCTGCAGGAAGCCCTGTTGTGAAAGTAAATTTTGTAATGTTACTTCTAAAGAAGAAGAACTAGAAAATTTACTAATCACTTTAATTTCAAAAATTGAAAATGATGAGTTAAAATATGAATATCTTAAAAAACTCAAGAAAACAATGAAACTTGATTTTGAAAGATCTGTTAAACCCAAAATTTATCTTGATGAAACTTTGGAAAGATTTTCAAAACAAAAATCTAAAGTTGTTACTATCTCAGACTTGCAGCATGAGATAAGTAATATAAAGAAAGAAATTGTTGATTTGAAAAAAGACATGCATCATATTAAATTTGATAATTAAGACTTAAAAAGTCAACTGTTAGTAATAAATCTTCATAAGAAACTTCAAGTGGAAAATGAAGATTTAAAAATTGAAGAAATTACTGGTAATCAACATGAGCATTCTAATGATCCTGAATCCAGCAATGCAACTGTTTATTCCAGTAATGCTTTGAAATTTGTTAAACTCACTAAGAGTTTCATACCACCCAAATGGTATGCGAAAATTACTGTTATTGTTGTAGAGGATTATTCCTTTGATGCTATTGCTTTGATTGATTCTGGATCAGATATGAATTGTATCCAGGAGAAGACAGTGATTTATTAAAACACCAGGTTTAACCTTTTGAAGAAAATCGAAAAACAGAGTATGTTTCTGTTCTTCAAGCATCTTTTCCACCCACTGAAGTTTTAACAAATCTCTTTCTTTTATTGAAAAAGTTTTAGCATAAATAAACCTTTTCTGACGATTTTCTTCAGAATGAAAATCTCTTTCTAAAGAAGGCCAGTCAAGGTTATGAAAACCCATTTTCTTAGGTTCAGCAAAAGTAATGGCATTACAATGGTGAAAAACAGGCTCAGGCATAGGAGCATTTAAATCAAAAGCAGAGGGAGAAACATCTCCTTCTTCAGCTTGTGAAGCTTGAGAAGGGGCTGCCGATTGCTGGGCAAAATAAAAAGCAGAACAACAAACTTGGGAATTAGTAGAAATTCCTTTTAGTTTGAAATTAAAAGAAGCAGAATCAGCCAAAAAGGTTTCAATATCTTTGCGAATAATATTTTTCGCGAGTAAGTCTGCAATTTCTTTTTGGCAAAAATCTCAAGTTTTGGCATTCATCTGAATGGGCCTAGCTTTAGTAGGAATTTTCCTTTCGGAGAAATCCTTAACATATGGTAGAGCAACAATGTGCTTCTTCCGGTGCCAAAAAGCATTGGGTAGGTCAGAACAAACAGTATCAACAAGTTTAGCATTGAAAGCAGCAATCTTGGATTGCAACAGTTTGTCAGAGAGTTGCTGGGCAATTCTCTTGTATTTGAGTTCCCGTTTTAAGGAATTCAAATGTTTGGTCTTAGCAGAGACTAGGTTGAGCCGATCTAGCTCAATATCTAGTCTAGATGCAAAAGTAAATTTTACTTCTGTACCCATCTTAACAGTTGTTATCCCAGTTTCATCAATAGAAGAGATTGGGTAAAGTAAATAAAGGAAAGAGTTTCCTAGAATTACTTTATCACTCTTCATGTTTTTAACAAGCACAGAAGGAATGGGAAACAAACATCATTCTGGCAAACATAAGCTTTATTAAGCTCATATTTAATATGAAGAGAATCTTCACTAGCAGAATTTAATTTTTCAGTGGATTTCTCAAAATATTTACTAGTATATATATATATATATATGTTATTTTTTCTTATTCATTCATTATGCTCTAATGACCTTTAATGACTTTGCGTTATCATGCAGAAGCTTTAAATCAGTTGCCATAGCCTCAAAATTTGAAAAACCAGTTTAATTAAGCACCCTTAATCTTGCAAGTTTTAAGACCTTAAGCCCTTGTCTGAGTGCTGTGGTGTATAGTACGTCACCTTTTTATTTGGACTTACTGTCCTGGGGGTGCCTTCTTATTCCTCTTCCTTTTTGTCCAAATTTTTTTCCCCCTCTAATAGAGAATGTTAGACCATGCCATGTGATATTTGTCAGGAGTTGTTCTGTTCCCGGAAGCCACCCTTCCTCTAAGAGTTATTCAGCCAAATTTTATAGCCGCAGTCGAGAGAGCATTGACCCAAGTTGATGCTCCTTATACTATTGGTGTGGTAGGTGAACTTCTTATGACTGCTTTTCATTTGCTCTATCTGTGCTTGGAATTTCTTGCTCTAGTTTTGTCTGAAAGTTTTGATGTGGTTTTGAAACTTTTTATGACGTGGTTTTGAAACTTTTTAGGTCCGTGTTCACAGTGACCCTGATGATGGAAGAATAAGGTTTTCATCGATTGGGACAACAGCAGAGGTACAATTACCTTTTTCATCTCATTTACGTAACCTTGTGTTGATTTTTAATAATTGCAATATCATGTGTTTATGTCCATTTATATGCCATCAAATGTCAAACACAAATCTTTGTTAGACAATCCCCTGATGCAGGACAAAAAATAATCACCAAAATAATGAAGTGAATGTAGAAGAAAGTAGGGGAAAAGAGAGAGAAAGAAGCTAGGAGAAACAAGAAGAAAAAGAAAGAAGATGTTAAAAGGGGGAAGAAGAAGAAAAATCTAAGAGAAGAGGAAGAGAAAGGAAAGAAGAAGCTACGGAAGAGAAAGAGAGAGAAGAGGGGGAGGGAAGGAGAGAAGGAAATCAATTCCACATAATTTTATTTCATCAAGTCTGCCTCCATTGGAGTACAAAGCATACTTAAATAGACTCACGACTAAACCCTAGGGCAACACCATTTGTTGAATTACCTCAAAAAATCTAGGGCAATCACCTATTTATTGAATTTCCAAAAACGTCACCAGTTAAACAAAACATAAAATTATATACTAATAAATAATAGAACCTAAATAAAATTATAGGGCCCAATTAACTCTTGTCTCAGTATGCGTCATTCACCTATGATTGGAGAAAACGCAATTTTGAGTTTGGAAATGCTGTTGAACACATATTGTAAGAAAAAATTTGGGTCCAAGCCCCAAATCTTGAAGCAGTCCAATCAGCCTCGGTCTGAGAAGTGGGCAACACTCATCCAACATTTTTTTTTTTTTCAACAAACTCGTCCTTGTTGTCATGCTTTGCTGTATATCTCAATATTTTCCTTTTGTGTTGACCTGCTGACCAAGGCTTCACAAACAACGGTCGTCTATTTGGTTCTTTTGCACGCATCATTGGGAGCAAGAACTTGGGCGTGTATACAAGGTGGCTTGGTGCGGTTTGTTGTAGCAGTTTTAGGCAGAGGCTTTGGCGATAGAGACGACACGAGGTAGGTTGAGTGCGGCACCGCTACCAATTGTCCTCGTGATGGCGGAACGATGGCCAATGACCTTTGCATTGGATGGGTGGCTGAAATGAGGCTGTCCTGGATGTGGGATGATCAAGACGGAACGACAGGTATGCACGGTGGTTCGTTAGTCTGGCAAGGTGGGATGTTGGTGTTTGGCTGGCAAAAGCCGTGTGAAGGACTCGGCCCAGGTCGTTGGCAGCAACGCAGTGGTGGATTTTGGTGATGGGTAGCGGTGGTGGGTGGGTAATGGGATGGATTGCACACTTTAGTGCTGTATTGTGGCTCTGGTGGGTGGATGCTGTGGGGATGGAGTGTTGGCAGTTTTTTTTTTTTTTTTTTTTGACGCCAGTGGTGGTTCCAGTGTGGTGGGTTGTTTGGGTGTTTTGACGGTGGAGACACTAGGATGGATAGAATACTGAAACAGGAGATGAGACTAGATTTTCGTGGTGTGGCTGTGTGGTTGACGGAACTTTCTGTGATTGACGAAAAAAGATGGCGCAAGGGTGCAGCAAAATTGTTCTTGTGTTGGAGTTGTTGGTGTAACATGGTTGTGGATCGCTCTATTGTTATGGGAGACAATCGAAGTGGGCTCTGATACCAAAATTGATGCATGACAAACAATAATCATTGGAATAATAAAGTGAATGCAGGAGAAAGTAGAGGAAAAGAGAGAGAAAGAAGCTAGGAGAAAGGGTAAGAAAAAGAAAGAAGAAGTTAAAAGGGGGAAGAAGAAGAAGCTAAGAGAAGAGGAAGAGAAAGAGAGAGAGGAGGGGGAGAGAAGGAGAAAAGGGCAATTCTACATAATTTTATTTCAACAAGTCTGCCTCCATTGGACTACAAAGCATACTTAAATAGACTCACAACTAAACCCTTACGACAATGCCCATATATTGAATTACCTAAATAATCTAGGGTAACCACCTATTTATTGAATTACCAAAAACATCACAGTTGACTCTTAAAATTTAAATCCTAGTAACTACTTTTCTTTTTCTTTTTTAAAAAAATTTATGAGTAAAGAACAATATTATGAAAAGCGTAAGGCATCCCAAAGTATACAAGAAGTAAACAACAGAAAGCAATCAACTGAGGCGAGCACAAAAAAAAACCCAAACAATCCGAAAAAACAAAACCCACCCAAGAAAAGCCCACAAAACACCAAGCTCCCAAACCCAAACCCCACAAACAACAACCCTCAAACCCGAACCCCACCCAAAGCACCCAGCGCTAAAAAGCTTGGGCCTTGCCTTTCCCGCGCCTAGAAGATGCGCCATAGTCATAATTTATAGAGCATTCAAGGTTCAGAAGCTCTCTTCTTCCTCTAGACTTAGAGCAAGCACCCTTAACCTCCCGCGCATGATCCTCTCCAATTGATGTTAGGAAAGCTACTGTTTGATCCTTACTCCCCTCACACGAAACACCCACCACATGACATATATTCTCAACACAAAAGCGAACCCAATCCAAAGGAGTGACATGGGTGAAAGTCTCTAGAGGGGAGGGGAAATCCCCATCCTACTCAACATCCCTCACAGCCAGCGTTAATGACGAAATTGGCACAGTCGGACTGTCAACACCTCCCTTATTCCACAACTCCATCGAGGGCTGAGGATGGACCAGCTCAAGCGAACAGCCACGAGCCCCAACAGAAGAGCTCGGCCTGAGAAACCTTCTCCGAAGAATACCCCTTCCCGGAGAGGGTTTCCGGATAACTACCAGGTCATCAGAAACCACCGATGAGGTCTGGGCACCACACATTGTCTACGAGGATGGTGGGCATTCTGATAATGCAACCCCCGCAGAGCAACAACTCGCAGGGGCCAACGACACCACTAACACTTTCCGGCAAGATCGAGTGTCGCTACACTGAACAGAAACACGAGACAAAACGACAAAGAAGACACCAAAACTGACGGCGAAGCCTCCGCCCTGGAAATCCGCTCCCTGTCGAACTAATCTGTGACTTTCTAAAGCAAAACCCTAGCGGGACGAGCCTATACGCGCCGCTGCTAGGGAGAAGAAAAGAGGGTAGGCAATAGTTTTCTATTTCAATGAGCCAGCTTCATTTCCTATCTACTAGTAACTACTAGAACCTAAATAAAATTATAGGGCCCAATCAATTCTAGTCTTATTACACGTTGCTGGCCCCGCCCCCCCCCCCCCCCCAAAAAAAAAAAAAAAAAAAAAAAAAAACGAAAAAGAAAAAAGAGATAAAAACTGAAAAAAAAAAAAGGGATTAAATAGTGAATTTCTTTCTTGTTAGCAAACATGGATATATATCAATGGGTATCCAATTATTAAAACAATGTGTGCAAAGCCTTTTCTAATTCAAGAGACGATGTTGAGTGGCCATGAGCAGAAACCTGCATGGCCAAATTATATGTACATTTTTTTCTGTCTTGTTGCGTAGAGAATTTGGATTATGGTTTCTTTATTCATTGAATGTGGAATTCTGCTATTAGATTGGATCATGAGAGCTTGGAAAAATGTTGTTTTTACAGAAACTGTAAATGTGGTACAAAAAGGCTTGAGATGGCATTTTATACATTTACCAAACAGAGCTTGAGATATGGTGAAGTAATGGAGTAAAGTTCGTCAAATGTAGCACCCATTTGCATCTGGAAAGATTAGAGGGAACAGAGGGAATATGTTTTATAAAAAATAAAAGGATAAGAATGGAAGCTTCCTCCAAGCATTTTAGAGAAATTTCTCCTTGCCTTGTCATATTTAAGATCCAAAGGAAGTTGTTTTCTGCAGTGAAAGTTGAAAAGGAATGCATAGAAAAAGAAATATCTTGAAGGAATTATATGACGAGTGATGGCTTTTGCGTTTAATAACTTGAGGAAATTCTCTTGTAGTTAACACTTAACACGTCACTGATATATTTGTGTTTGTTCTACTTTCACATTGATATAATGATAATTTTTCGTTGTGTCTACATAATGCTACTTTTCTATTGATACAATAGTAATTTTTGTCAGTAAATGGAGGTTGGAAGCACTTTGTATATGGTGACACCATTCATGTGCACTAATATAATATTGGGTGAGCTCGATGTTGAGTATTTTCTGAGCCTAACACAAGACATTCTAGGAACTTTTTGGCATATTCATGTTTCTTATGGCTTGAGCTCCTTTTGCAAGTGAAGGCTAACAGTTGATATGGAATGATTTTGGATCAATGTCAGAAATGAAAAAGTGAAGCAATCTCTATTGTAAACGCAGTTTGTATGTTGAATTAACCTGCTGGCAAAGTGACTCTTATGATGTGAGATAGAGATGTTTTATTCTTGTGGGATTCTTCACCGAGTGTGCTAGATTGTGGGCTGTAATTGGGGTTGTTACGTCATTTATGCAAATCGCTTATACACTTGCTAAACTCACTTTTTCAGATTCGACAATACCGGCGGTTAGAGGATGGTTCATTGAATGTGGTTACTCGTGGCCAGCAGAGATTTCGTCTAAGGCGACGTTGGACTGATGTGGAAGGAGCGGTTAGGATAATTACTATTTTTACTTACACAGAAATGGATAATATGCTTGAATGATACTTCTTTTTTCTCCTTGTTACCTATATCAGCAAAGGCTTATTTGGAGTAAATTTTCATCGTTTTAGCCATGCGGAGAGGTCCAAATTATCCAGGAAGATCAGCCATTAAGGACTCCACGCGATGCATTTGGAACATTGTCACCATTTAGTAATTTTCGGGGGCACATACTCTCACGTACGCGGCCTTTAAATGCTTCTCGTGCGAAATTGCATAGATCTAGGGATGAGGACAATGTTTCAGAGTCAAATTCTGAAGAAAGCTTTGAGAGTGCGCTCTCCCTTGCAGAAAGGAGAATTCATCATTCAGCTGTTGATTCTTGTTATGGATGTGATATAATCGATGAATCAACAAGCAGTGATGATGACATGTTGTGTGAATCAGGCCTACAATTTAGAAGACCTTTCTTAAATGACTCTAAATCCATAGGATCATTGCACGCAGACCAGAAACAAATTGAAAATGCTGAATTGGCTTTGGGGAACAGTTCTACATCAAGAAGACAATCTTGCAAAGGAAAAGAGCCTGATAGGTGTTGGGAAAAAACCAATTTAAACAAGTTCCGCAGAGTTCCAAGAGCATTCTGGCCCTTTTGGGTATACCGTATGTATGACTCCTATTGCCTTGCTGAAAGGGCTGCAGGTAGTTTTACTTTGTTTTGTTCATGCACCTACGATCTTTCTGCCGGGTCATAAGTTTAATTTTTTTACTTCAATCATGATTAATATTGTAGCTCAAGAGTCGTTATGAAAATATGATTAGTTCATCCATTTTAATAGCATAGGATATCTGTATGTTACCATTCTTGTTGTCAATTGTTAGCTGTAATTTAAGTTAAAGGACATTAATATGGTTGACTTTTGATCCCTCTACAAAGCATGTGAAAGTCTTTCTAAATGTTTCTGTATCTTGTCCATAGAATATATAAGAAGATTTTTTAATCCATGAAAAGAGAGAAATCTGCAAAATTTTCTTGAACTTTATGGGACCAGCCTTGTTGATCTTAGATGAGTGAGAATTACTTCCTTCTGGGGGAAAAAATCTTTTATTGCAGGGTATCTTCCCTTTTGTTCCTTGGTTCAGACTGAAAATTTCAGTGTCTAATAAAGTATTCAGATATTGTGAAATACGGATTCTTTCTGTTTGCTATCATGTCTTAAGGCCAATTACTTATTTATCAAAAAATAAATTATGTTTGGACCTTGTTTTCTTTTAATCTCACTTAATGATACAAACGTTTCTGCTCTGATATTTTGCAGATATGTGGAAAAAGATAGTCGGGGCACCCAGCATGGATGGTCTTGTTAGGAGGCCCGATCTTTTGTCATTTTATGTTGCCAGTAAAATCCCTGTTTCTGTATCTACAAGGCAGGAGCTTCTGGAGATTGATGGGATTTCATATAGATTGCAAAGGGAAATTGAGTTACTTGAGAGCGTCAATCTTATTCAATGTAAACACTGTCAGGTAATTAATATATTAGCTTTGTTTAAACTTGTGTGTGTGTGTGTGTGTGTGTTTGTGTCAGCTGTTGCTCAATGGATATGCAGTGACTCAATGTGATTAGGTCCATTCTTCCCTTTTTCTCTGATGCAGACTGTAATTGCAAGGCGGAGTGATATGTTGGTCATGTCTACTGAAGGTCCTCTTGGTGCTTATGTGAACCCAAATGGTATTGTACATGAGATAATGACTCTCTACAAAGCAAATGGCTTAGCACTATGGGGGCGACCGCAATTAGAATACAGCTGGTTTCCTGGGTATGGGATTATCTTCTTCTGTCCTGTGACTCGTTCAAAAAATATGTACTTCTGCAATTTTACCTTACATAAATTTAGTGACTCTGTGCTAATGCCAATGTAGTGTGCATGAAACCTTAGATGGAAGCAGGGACTGATGGGTTGCATGTATTGACACATATAGCCCACCATTGTCACTTTCTTTTTGTCCCAGTATCTATATGTACTATGTACACAACGATATAGATGTGTCGTTAGTTCTCTGGGTAGCTTGCCACACCGTAGCTAGCGGCCATGTGAGTCATCTCATGGTGGCGTAGCTGTCGCATTCCCCTTCGGGTGTTGTTGTGTGAGGTTGGGGATGGAGAGCCGTTTCTTTGTGGAGGCTAAATCTTTCCTCTTCTAGGTGGTGAATGGGTCAAATGAGTTGAGGGTGGCAAAAAAGAGGAAAGGATTTTCTTGGTTTGTTCCGTTGGGCTCGTGATGCGCTGCTTGGTTGGTTTCTTTGGTGGAAGAGGTGTTGTGTAATATTGTTTATGAGGATTTTGTTAAATCCTATAGGGAGGGATCGAAGGAGGCCTTATGCCTAACATCAAGAAGATCAAAAGGTTGGGGTTTGTTCCGGATTATGGATCCGACGCATTCTTAGCGGGTTTGGGTTTTGAACATTCGGGCCACAGGGTGTGTCTTTGTCTTCAATGGACATCGATGGTTCTTCTCCGGCACCGGAAGCTTTGGGCTTCTCAGTTGTTACTATTCCGGTGTCTTTAGAACACGCCTCTTCCGTTCCATCGGAAGTTTTTGTCCCTAAGGCTTTTTTGGAGAAGCCTTTTGCCGCTGATGCTCTTTTTTCCGTCGCGGGAAGTCGTGGGTGGCTTTCCAGTTGCTGATCCATGTTTCTCTGTGAATGCTGAAGGTGGTGGGTTGTTTGCTCCAACCTGTTTAGAGGAGCCTATAGACATTGAAGCTGCAATCGTGTCGTCGACAACTGCTACTCTTTTCTCGTCTGTTTTGGGGGTTTTACATGTTCGGTGATCAAGTATGGGTTGTTGTCGGCAGGTCTGAGCAGGTTGTTCCTTGGTGGCTTCTCCTCCGGCTTCGTTCTCCGGTGACCATTCGCAGGCTTGGAAGGCAGGTAGTGGGTTAGCTTTTTCTGGTGACCTTTCAGGGGAGGCAACGCTGCGTGATAGGCTCTGCCTCCTGCGTCCCGTGATGTCGGAGGCTGGGGCACCATTGTATCCGTTGGATTCCAAGCCAGTGTTGAGGTATTCTCGAAAGATGAAGGATGCGAAGTTGATCGGTTTGATTGCTGAGTCCCTAGAGGCAACCTCTGTCTCTCCTCCAACAAAAGGCTTTCTTCGCCAAGGGTCCCTTGGTTCGAGTCCCGTATTGCAGGTTATCTCATTTCCCTCAAAAATGGGAGAACCATCGCAAATGGGTGATTTGGATGGGGCTGGTGTTGGAGAGGAGGGGTTATAGGGTACCCCGAGGTTGTGCAGAATGCAAAATGGTGCTATCACACTATGAGATCTCTTTCGAGGGTGATGAGAAGGATTTTCTGGATTTCTTGACTTTAATTAATGAGGGCCAGTGTCAAGAGGATCTTGCTTCTGTTCCTAAGCCTAAAGGGAGTAGAGAGGTTAAGGACTTAGAATGCTCGATTAACTTTGATGCTAGGGGTGTTCGTTCTTGCCGGGGTAAAGGCAAAAGGACTATTGATGTTATGTAGTCTAGGGTGTTTTTGGCGGGTTAGGGTTTGGGCTGTGGGTCTTGGTGTCTCGACTGTTTGTAGGGTTTTGCGGGTTTTCTCTTTTGTTTTTTTGCTTGCTCGTGTTTGGTTTTCTTTGTATACTTCATGTATGCTTAGAATCGTCTTACGCTATCAACTATTGATCCAACAATGCTAACGTGACACTTCCAACTAACGTTTAGAGTAATCTTTGTTAAATAAATAAATAAATTAAAAAAGAAAAAAGAAAAAAAAGAGAGATCTTAAGGTTGGTTGGGAGTGCACGTCAGCATTGTTGGATGAATGTTGGATAAAATTATAGTATCTAGCATTTCTCTATTGGTTTATGGCCTAAGCGGTTTCTTTTTTCTCTGTGTCTGCCCCCCAAACCCCAAACCACCTTTCTGATTGCTATGTTAAAGGACACTTTGGTGGCTCTTTAGAGCTGCAACCAATCACAACAGTCATATTGTCTCTCGAAATATTAGTATTCCAAGTGCCATCTGGCCATTATATATCCTTGTTCTCTTATAAGGATAACAATGTCATCTTATAGCTCCTTATTAGCCTTGTCATTTTCCTCCTGGTTGAGTGGCGAATAGTAAGTTTCAGGAGGATGTGGGAGAATACATTGGTACAGTTGGCAAGTGCAAAGAGATTATAAAGATGGTCTTTGGCACTGTTGCATTCTTTACCTTGAGAACTTAATTGGTAAATTTTACTTGGGTTTACCCAGTGAGAATACTCGGGGAAAGAAATTGGTTACTGGGATTTATAGAACTAATGTGAAAGATGACGGAACAAATGCTAAAAGTTAGAAAACCACTAGAAGAAATGCATGATAATAGCAAAATGAAACATAAGTTATCATCGAATTGTCTGCGATTGTCATGTTGAGATGCTAAATAGAGAATTTGGGCATTTTTTTGCAGGTATGCATGGACAATCACTAACTGTGCCACTTGTGAAACCCAAATGGGATGGCGATTTACAGCCACTAACAATAAGTTGAAGCCCAGATCGTTTTGGGGCATTAGGAGTTCTCAAGTTGCAGATGACATGCAGTAACACTGAAATGTTTAGGTGCTTCCCACAATTTTCCAGTCACTATGTAATGAGATTAGTGTGTATATGGCTTCTTGTGTCTTATCTTGCTATTGATTCCTATGATAGAATCTTACAATGTATTTACGATAATGAGGCTTTTTATCTGACATAAAGGTAAAAAGTGAATTTAGTTCTCAAGTGAAAATTGTAATCAATATTTTTAGATTATGAGTTTATGATATGTTAGCTTCTTTTGTGTAATGAGTCTGTTGGTTGGTGTCAAGAAGTTGAGAACTTCTCCATTTGCATATCCGGGAATGGACTATGTATGGGATGGTTGCTAATTTTATTGTAATTGGATTGGATTTGTCGTGTTTGAACAGAAATTTCTTACAAACTGGTTTATAGTGACATGTGTCTCTTGTATATAAAAAGTACATGTTTTTTTTAAAAGCTAAAAAGACACATATCACTTTTAGAAGCTGGTTTATATAAGTTTCTTACAAGCTGGTTTACAGAAATTTTTTGTCTGTGTGGTATTGGCGAATGTAGTGTTCGACCTAGAATGTAATGTTCGACCTACGAGCAATTCTAGAAATCTTCATTTGTCCCTCTTGTGTCCCTTAAATAGTAACATGGCTTTTAAAATCATTATTGGATCAAAATTCAATAGTGATTTATTTGTAATGTTAGAAGTCCATTAAACTAAAGGCCCTGAAACAAGATTTGAAGAAATTGAATGAAGAGGTTTTTGGTAATGTAGAAAGGAATAAGAGGAAGTTGTTTGAAGAACTTCAGGCTTTTGATTCTTTTGAAGGTAGTAGGGCTTTAGTTGAGGATGAGTTACTGAAGAAGATAGAGATAGTTAGCGAGTGTTAAAGCACAAGGACTCTTATCCAAAAGTCTGAGTATTGAAGGTCTCTTAGCTTCAACCGAATATAAGAGTTTTAGATAACCCTGAGGTTTGAATTGTAAATGGTTAGACTTAGATTAGATTAGGTTTAGATCAAACCTATCTCTAACTGTGTATATCTATATAGATCAAAATAGTTTGACAAATGCTAGAGGTACTTAAACTTTTACAAAGAGAAGCTTACAAATTGACATGGCCTCATCAGAGGCTCCACATCAGCTTATTATTAAAACTAGCTTATAACCCGCTCGATGAGCGGGATTATTAGTATTCAAATATATTTTTTTTCACTCATTTAACTAATTGCTACCAATATATATATATATATATATATATATATATATATATATATATATATATATATATATAAAATTGTTTATTAGATCATTTTGAACAACAATTTTTTACTCAATAGTATAAACGCACGTACTAAATAAATTTAAACATTTATAAAGTTTAATCCTTATAAATTGGAACATGTTAAATAATTGTTCCCATAGATGTAGTTTAAAATGAAATGAACTATGTTGGTGTACAAACATATAAAAAAACTATAAAAACAAATCATAACACATTATAAAACCTTGAAAGCTAATATCGGTCATCAATTAAGAATGTAAACAATGTGCATTACCGGAAAAAATAATAAAAAAATAATAAAAAAAAAAATCGTCATACCTTGTAACAAAAACAATGATAAGAAACTCTCTCTCTCTCTCTCTCTCTCTCTCTCCCTCTCTCTCTCTCTCTCTCTCTCTCAATCATTTATCTGAATTCAGTGTAAAATTTACGAAAGAAAAAATAAGCCATTTGAATAAAAAATAAATAAAGAATAGAAACGGTTGTGCAAAAAAAAAGAATAGAAATAGTTTTGAAACACCAAATAAATAATTAAGCATTGAACTTCATATCAAAAGAAATGAATTACATCTATACAAAGTGAATCGCTTTCTTTTACTGATGATCGTTGAAGAAGAACCTAAGTCTATTTCTGAGTAGAAGGAAGATACAAACCTCCATCTATCCAACCATAATCATGTAAGTGAAACCAAAAGTAGCAAAGTACAACATATCAATAAGTAGAACACTTCGGAATAACATGAGTCTGATCTATGAATTATCTTAACAGCATATGCTGACAAATCTGAAAGAAATAAACTTCAAGTGCAATTTACTTGTATAAACGCAATCACTAACATCTAAAGCACCAATTTTCAAATTCAACAATTTATTTTGTCAAGGCAATTCAAAGTAGAGGTTTGAGGCAAATAAAATTACCGACAAAAGCATATATGTATACAAATACAATAGAATCTAATTAATAAAATAATGTAAATGATTAATAAATAGGGATATAAACAACCCTTGAACTTTGGGGTTATCTAAACTGAATGCTATGCATAGTCTAATATGACTTACACAAATTTAATGTTTAGCAACATTAATCATAAGTATGTGAAGTAATTTAATATGTCAAGGTATTTTTTTATGGTTCCAATTTTTGTCAAAAAGATCAAAATTTACAAATAAAATTAATATTCCACAACAGACCCAACAATACACAATCTAATACATGAGAGAAGTTTATTTATAGGAAAATAAACTACAATCTTATAATTCCAACTAATATGAGTAATTTTTAACCATTTGGGCAATACGACTCTCACGTCAATATTAAAACAACCTCAATTCATAATGTAGAAACCAAAAAGATTCACATATATACACAATACATTTCCCTAATTTCTGACATATTTGAAAACAACATAAACATACTATTCAAAAATTGCTTTCTTTCTCTTTCCTTTATGAGCAACTGAACAAACAAAAAATGATTACTTTCTTAATTCAAATATATTGACAAATCATATAACTACTATATCAATCGCACAAAAAAAAGGACCTAAAATCCTCAATTTTCTTAATGTACCCTCCAATTTCTCACCAACCAAACAAAACCCAAATTTTCACTCACCGGAAACATAGCCTTCCAAAGACCCACATGCAATCGATAGCATTGAGCTCAGTGACATGTACATGAATGAATTACGAACCTTCTTGAACTCAATTATCCAACAAATCATTCATTGGCTCATGTCATACTAAATTGCATGTAAAGCTGTAAACTAATGCATAATCGTCTTTTAACAAATGTAAAATCCATGGTAACAGAGAATATACGACGATCTTTCTCACCAACTAAGAGTTCAGAAGAACTTAGTGCAACACACCAAACATTGGTATACATGGTGATGACTCTGAGAAGCATATGAGATTGTTAGCAAAGCAAGTGCTAAAGCCAAGTAAAACGGAAATTGAGCCTGTTTTTTGTCTTACTAAAATAATAACAACTGACATTGTTATCATAAGAAGCTTGACAAAATGAATCTTAAATCTTCACCCACGTCCATAACTATTAGTGGTTGGCAACATGGGCGCCTTGTGACACGAATTTATCAGTTCAAAATCCTCTTTACTTTGGAGAAGAGAAGTGGCCATAGGGAGTAATCAAAGAAAATGAGAAATAACTTAGGTATTGAATCAACTGGAACTATTTATTGTTTATCAATCAAACACAGCAATAAAGCATCACTATTGCCATAAATTCTTAGTCGACACAAATTAATGCTTAACAATGAATTAATCAAAACATATATATTAGAGTAACCAAAATTTTGTAAAGGACTTGACAGCTAACCAAGAGCTTGAATCACAAAAAATTTGTTATTGTTATCTCCAACATTCGTCTAGTTCAACATGGCATCATATATTTCATCACCCTACATCATAAAAAGCCACTGTTAGTCCGAATTCAGAACCCTGCAAAGCAAAAAAGAACACCCGAACAAATTCTACCAATTTTGATTAAATTCTACTGTACAAAAACTCCACTCATTTAGTACGCGCTACTATAGTAACTGTTACACTTACCAGTTGTAAAACATGGTAGGGAGCCTTTATGTGATCTGGAAGCCATTGATCTAGTACCGTTGCACCCTTTTTGGTTGTGGTTACGATCTTCTCCTTCTCCTTCTCGCTTTCATTTTCTTTTTCTTTAGCTGACACCACAACATACCAATAAACTCCCCAACTCAATTAGAACCCCAAAAGCACAAAAAAAAAGAAAGAAAAAAAGAAGCCATTTCTTTTAGTGAAAAACAATTGGAAAGCAATGTAAATTGTCTTTGCTCCACATTGTCCCCGTCTCCATAGAATTTTGAAATCACCACAAATAAGCTAGATTAAAATTAAGTTGGTCTTTCTTGAATTCCATATACATAACTCTGTACGAATCAATAAACTAGTAAATCAATTTGAGTATTTGATGGTTTCAACAATCAGACACAGCACAAAAACTTATTACATAAAAAAGTTCAAACTTTCCTCCATACCTTTAGGAATTTCCTCTAAATCCTGGTCTTTTGAATCTTCATAGAGCCTTTCTATAAGCTCTTTCTTGGACCTAATGGATGAAACACCTCGAAGAGTCGCTTGTTCGCGCAATTGCCGAATCCCTCGAAACTCCTTGCCGGCCTTGATTTTCTGGGAACCGCCATTTTCTGAGTCCCTCCCTCTCATCTTATTTCCCGAAGCATCACCATCGTCTATCCTCCCTTCAGAAAATACCCAAAACAGAGCTTGGCCGTATCCCCCAAAATCCAACCTCATCTAATACAATCAGCCAAACTCACCACACACGGCCACTGTCGGAAAATCTGTTAAAACAGAGGACAACCCCATGAACTCCAAATCAATCATATGGGTTCTACCCAAAATCCATCAACCCATAATCACGGCTCAACCATAACACCCAGCCGTGAATCACAAATCCAACAATCAGCAAACAAAAACCCATTTCATATTTTAATAACCCAAAAGAATCAAGAGAAATTGCTAGGATTACCTTTGATAATTTCATGTTTGAAACTTAGGAAAAATCCCCGGAAAACTCTTGTAAATCACCCACTGGAAGGTCATCAACAGAACAGTACCAATTGCCGGAACTTGTCCTGAAAAGGAACATAATAGAAAGAAAGAGAGTGAGAGGGAGCGTCTGGAGAAAGAAAAGGAAAACAGAAGAAAAAAAAAGAGAGAATAGGGGAGAAGAAGAAAGAGAAGAGAAAAAAAAAAAAAAAAAAAGAGAAGAGGAAGAAAGAGAGGGAGAGGGAGGGTCTGTGAGAGTTTTTTTTTTTTTTTTTTTTTTTTTTTTTTTTTTAATTATTATTATTATTATTATTATTATTATTGAAACACATAAATGACATAGAGAGAGAAGGGTGAGACAGGAAGAAAATGTTTCCTTATTAAGTTAGCGTTTTGTGTTTATTGAAACACATAAATGCACGGTTCTATGGGTTCAATAAACGGTTTAGCTTTTCAAAATAATCGGTTCATGCCACGTGTGCAAAATTTAGGCTCTCTCCAAAAGAGAACTCAGCTTTTATATATATATATATATATAAGATAAGTTAAAATAAATTTTAATACATAGACAAAAATACCCTTTCATCTCTGTTGAACCCACATCGCCGGAAACCCATCACCCCGATCCACATCGCCGGAAACCCATCACCCCGACCCACCGGAAAACCCAGTACCCTAGACAATCCGGGCTCGACCACGACCTCGACCACGCTTCTGGTCGGGGAAGGGCCAGATCCATGCCAGCTGGCCGGGATCCAGCCGGGAACGACCAGATGACGCCACTCGAGAGTACGATCGGCACTTGAGGGGAGAACGATTGGTCATCCTTACATGGGTTCGGAAATGTGATTCTTTGCAGTTTGGCCATGCTTCTTCAGTGAGGGGAGAACGGCCGGCGACATGGGAAAACGACTGGCAAGAGGGGAGAACAGTCGGCGATAGGGGTTAGTGCTGGAGAGAGATTTTGGGCTGGTGAAGAGAAGGGCGTTTTCATCTTTGTATAAATGCCATGTCAGTTTGTAAGCCTCCATTTGTAAAAGTGTAAGTACCTCTAGCATTTTCCAAATAGTTTTAGTTCAAACCAATCTCTACCAATGTATATCTCATCCTAACCGTGTATATCATATAGTTAGAGTAAATCTTTATAGAAGCAATACTTGAATCAAACTCTTGTAACCTATTGCTATATATACAAGTACAATCAACCTGATTCAATAAGGTTGAAAAACATTATTCAAAGAGAATTCTTTTATGGTATCAGAGCAACAAAAAGACTAATCGTCTGCTCATCTTTCATGTTCCTCTCTTTCTCTTCTCAATGGCCAAATCTAGTGTTACCACTGATTCCAGTTCCACCACCCAATCTTCTGCGTTCAATATCCCACATATGAACCACTCTCCTTCCATCAAACTGACCAAGGACAATTACATGGCTTGACAGTTCCAGCTCCTTGCATATCTTCGAGGACAAGATGTGTATGGATTCATTGATGGCTCGGTTCCTCCTCCTGATCAACTGATAGTGAATCCTGTTACTACCCCTGGAGCTCCCGTGATGATTGCCAACCTGGAATATCTCTCCTGGTATCAATGAGATCAACTCATCATCAGCGTGCTGGTCTCCACCTTGTTTGACTTCTATGTCTCCCATGCCGTGGGCTGCACCACATCTCGTGCACTATGGGAATCGTTGGAGAAAGTGTTTACTTCCCAAGCCCATGCCTGGATTATGCAAGTTCATTTCCAACTTGCTACCTTAAAGAAAGGTAATTCCTCCATAATCAATTATTTCCACAAGCTGAAAACTCTCAGCGACACACTTGCTGCATGTGGCCAACCTTTCAACAACTTTGAGGCCGTCTCCTACCCGTTAGCTGGACTTGGATCGGAGTTCGATCCTTTAGTCACCTCAGTCACTACCCGGGTTGATCCTATCTCCTGAGATGATATCTATGGTCTGCTCCTTGCCCATGAGATGCGCCTCGAGCAGCAATTGGTCAACACAGATATCTCCAATGCCACTGCTCCTGTCACTACCAGAAACTCTGGAAATTCTAGCCAATGTGATCGCAGCTTCAATACTGTCCGTGGCCATGGTTTTGCAAGTGGTTGTGGCTATCGTGCCTCTTTTCCTGGCGGACATGGTCAATCTTCTGGTCGCCATGGTCGTGGCCATGCAGGATCCTCTCGACCTATCTGTCAGATATGAAACAAACTGGGCCCCTATGCCACCACTTGCTATCAACAATTTGATCAGACTTCTCAGCATGACGCTCAGTCCCCATTGCAGGCTTTCTACTCCTCTCCTAGCCTACCAACAGATGATAGCTTTTATCCTGATTTCGGGCTACTCACCATCTCACTCATGACCTAAACAACCTCACGTTGTCCTCTGATGCTTACACGGGTTCTAACCAAATCCGGGTGGGAAATGGTAAAGGTTTGTCTATCCATAATATTGACTCTGCTATTCTATCTTCTCCATGTCGTTCTTTTCTTCTTAAACAATTGTTGCATGTCCCCTCTATCTGCAAAAACCTTTTGTCTGTCCGTCAATTTGCTCATGATAACGATGTATATTTTGAGTTCACTCTTCCTTTTTTGTCATCAAGGACTGTCGAACCAGGTCAATTCTTCACGGGGATCCACTTAAGAACAGCCTTTATCAGCTGCTGCCTTCTCCCACTTTCTCTCCATCTTCATACTCTCTTGTTGGTGAAAGGACTTCCGCTAATCAATGGCACAAACGCTTGGGTCACCCTGCTCTATGCATTATTAAGCACGTGATTTACAAGTTTTCTCTTCTTGCTGTTTCCAATAAGCCGACTGCTTCTTGTGTCTCCTGCCAGCAAGCTAAAGCACATCAGCTACCCTTATTGGTATCTACTTCAGTTTTTAATCTTCCTTTAAAGTTAATTTTTAAGATGTAGGGGGTCCTTCCCCTATTGTTTCCTCTAGTGGGAACAAGTACTATGTTTCCTTTGTTGATGCTTTCAACCGATTTACTTGGCCTTTTCCAATTCAATGCAAATCTGAGGTCTTTTATGTTTTTCTCCATTTTCAATCTATGGTTGAACATCTCTTTAACACTAAAATCAAAAAAGTTCAAACTGATTGGGGTGGGGAATTTTGTCCTTTAAACACATTCTTTCACAAACATGGCATTATCCATCGTATTTCATGTTCTCATGCACATCAACAACAAGGTTGTGTTGAGCGCAAACATAGACATATCATTGATACATCTCTAGCCATTCTTGCTGAAAATTATGTTCCCAAAACTTTCTGGGATGAAGCTTGCCAAACTTCATGTTACCTAATCAATTGTCTCCCCACACCTGTCCTACAAAATCTCTCTCCTTTCCAAAATGTTAGGCTGTGATTGGCTACATTCTATTTGGACAAAATCACTTGTATGTAAAGATGCTTTTCAACAGGGATTCCACTATTCAGAAGTGTTCCAGAAGATTCTACAAGTCAGAAAAATCGGTTCCCTGCCAGCTGTTCGGACGAAGTGTCATCCCATCCGGACGCCCATCTGTCCATACTTCCAGCCGACGTGCCATACTGTCCGGACGCCTGACAGACTAAAGCATCATCCGTCCAGACAACGTGGATTTCCGTCCGGACGCTCCTCTGTATCGAGAAGCTTCTGTTCCAGGTTGCATCCGTCCGGACGTCTCAGCAGCCCGTCCGGACGCCTCTCAGTATTCAACCAAGCTTCAGATTTTTTCCAAAATCAAATATGGGAAGATTGCTGCAACCGTCCGGACGCGCGTCTCCTTAAGGCAAGTTCGCAATTCAAACTCAACCGTCTGGACGTCAGTTTGCCATGGTCCAGACGTGCGTTCAACATATATGGAAATTGCGTGTAGAAGATCAATCGTCCGGACGGCCATCCCTCTGGTCCGGACGCGTGAAGCCTTGATAAGGAAATTACTTGCAGCAGACGTGCGACCATCCGGAAGACAGTGCCTCACCGTCCAGATACGGCTCTCATACAGGAAAGATTTTCAGCGAAAATCTCTGAAATTCTGGTCGCATAGTTATCCGTCCGGACGGCCCATGTTCACCATCCAGATGGCACCCATATTTATCACACCAGTCGCCCATTTGAACCCTCAACCTATAAATAGAGGTCCCTGGGCTTGAGAACTGCAAGAATTTGGTATTGAATTCCATTAGAGCTTATAGAGTTATTTTGTGAGATTATTGAGCTGATCTGATCTCTCTGAAGCCGTTGCTGTGTGTGCTGTTGCTGCGCTTAAACTGAAGTTTATCTTAGGAGTTGGCCCTAAGGTAAAGGGTTCCATTGAAGACCCCTTCATGTAGGAGACCTAGTTGGGAGGCGTTTATGTTGGGTTACATGTTAGAGAGCAAGGTACGACCACTGCATCAGGGGTATGTGAGTGTTACTATCTTGTATCTAGTCTTATCTTCTGAATAGTGGATATCCTGAGTTTGGCTGCCCTGGAGTGGTTTTTCTCATCTTGAGTTTCCACTTCGTTAACAAAAATCATTGTGTTATTTACTTTACGCATCGTTAATTTTTGTTAACACTTTGTGCACACACTTGCTTTTAGAAGTCAATTTCATTTTTCACAAAAGTTGTTTAATTGCAGCCCTGATTACAATTTTTTAAGATTTTCGGTTGTGCATGCTTTCCTAATCTTCGTCCATATAATCAACACAAATTTGATTTTCGGTCCAAAGAATGTGTCTTCCAAGGTTATGGCCAAAATCATAAAGGCTACAAATGTTTCCATATCCCAACAGCCCGCATGTACATCTCTCGTGATGTTGTGTTTCATGAACAATCCTTTGCCTTTTCTTCTCATTCATCAACATCTATTCCACATTTGCAGGCTTCATCTACCGTATTACCATCCTCCTTAACACTACCCCCCTACCGGGTCAGTTCTCCACCTGCAGCAGTAAGTCCTTCTCCTTCTCCTTCTCTTCCTTTATCACCTGTTGCATCCAGTATTTCATCTGGTTCCGTAGAATCCTCTATTGTGTCTAGTTCCCCCCCTCCTTGCCTTGTTCCCATCCGGTTACATTCAATGATCACCCATGCACATAATCAGATTGTGCAACCGAGGATCTTCACTGATGGCAGAGTTAAATATCCTATCTCTTGGGCTTTACTGGCTATACATGATGTAGCACTTATAGAACCTACATGCTATTCCAATGCTGTCAAAATACCAGAGTGGAGGCAAGCTATGCAGACAGAGTTTAATGCTCTCCTTCAGAACCAGACTTGGACTCTAGTCCCTCCTCAGCAAGCTACAAACCTTGTAGGCTGCAAGTGGGTGTTCAAAGTTAAAAGAAAGGTGGATGGGTCCATGGAAAGGCATAAAGCTCACCTTGTAGCTAAAGGTTTTCATCAATAAGCTGGTCTAGACTATGGAGAGACTTTCATCCCGATTGTTAAACCTACAACCATTCGGGCAGTGCTATCTTTGGCTTACTCTTGCGGCTGGGATATGCGCCAAATAACATTCAAAATGCATTTCTACATGGCTATCTAGATGAAGAAGTCTATATGACTCAACCACCCGATTTCTCTCATCCAAGCCTGCCGGATCATGTTTGTAAGCTACCAAAATCCCTCTATGGCTTGAAATAAGCACCAAGGGTCTGGTTTGCCAGACTGAGTACTAGGCTTCATGAACTGGGTTTTACTAGTTCTAAGGCAGATTCTTCTCTCTTTATTTTAAGGACTTCATCATTAACTATGTTTGTTTTAGTCTATGTTGATGATATCATCATCACTGCCTCTATTCCGGCAGCTATTTCAGATCTTTTGCAGCAGCTTCAGATGTCATTTGCAATCAAAGATCTTGGCAAACTGAACTACTTCCTCTGTGTGGAAGTCACTCCCTTGAAAACTGGTCTTTTACTTTCCCAAAGACGTTACATCCTTGACTTACTCAAGCATACAAATATGCTGGAAGCCATGTCCATCTCCTCTCCAATGTCTTCTTCCAGCTTTCTCTCAGCATTTGATGGTGATTCCATGGAAGATCCTTTGCTCTATCGAAGCACCGTGGGATCCTTGCAATATTTATCCCTCATGCGACCTGACTTAGCTTTTGCAGTAAACCGAGTGTGTCAGTTCATGCACAAGCCTTCTAAACTTCATTGGCAAGTTGTTAAAAGGATACTACGCTACCTAAAGCACATGGTCTCTCATGGTCTCCTACTCACTCGGTCGAATACATCCACACTCGAAGACTTCTCCGATGCGGATTGGGCAGGATGCCCCGACGATCGAAAATCTACTGGAGGTTATTGTGTATTTTTGGTTCAAATCTGATTTCTTGAAGTTCTAAGAAACATCCCACTGTGTCCAGTTTGAGTACAGAAGCTAAGTATAAGTTGGTTGCCAATGCCACAGCCGAACTGCTATGGATTCAATATCTTCTCCGGGATCTTGGTGTTCAGCTCCCTTCTTCTCCAAAGTTATGGTGTGATAACATTAGAGCCACATACTTGGCAGCCAACCCGGTTTTCCATGCTAGAACCAAACATGTGGAAATCAATTTCCACTTCGTTCGTGATCAGGTTGCTGCCAAGACTCTACAAATTCTATTCATCCCTAGCAAAGAGCAAATTACTGATGTCCTCACCAAACCAATTGTTTCCAACCGGTTTCAATGGTTTTGCTCCAAGCTCAACGTGTATCCTGACCCGCTGACCTTGAGAGGGGATGTTAAAGCACAAGGACTCTTATCCAAGAGTCCAAGTGTTGAAGGTCTCTTGGCTTCAACCGAAGATAAGAGTTTTAGATAACCTTGAGGTTTGAATTGTAAACGGTTAGACTTAGATCAGATTAGGTTTAGATCAAACCTATCTTTAACCATGTATACCTATATCTCATCCTAACCGTGTATGTCATATAGCTAGTGATGAGTACCAAATATTGTATATTTAGACCCCTTGATTTACATTAGTTAGACCTTTAGCCTTGCTATTTTCTGATGTTTTTGTTAATTTTTGTGTTTTTGTGTTTTATAGGTCAATAAGAGAGGAATAGAAAAATTTCATGTGGAAATGCTTGGAAATTCGGAAGTCCTGGAAAGTCGATCGATCGAACTCAAAATTCGATCGATCGATTTTTCCCAGAACTGACGGTTGTAGAAGCGCACCAGAACGCCCAATCAGGAGCTTTTCCATGACAAAAATCAGTTCTCCTTCTGATTTTCGCTGCAGAATACGCTGGTTTCATGACCTTGGTTGACTCTAGCAAGAGAGGAACCCTAGAGAGCGTTAGAGGAGTCATTTTACATGGGTTTCTAACCCTAATTTCCTTCTATAAAGCCATAGCCATGCCTCCTTGTTGGAGGGGATTCTGATAGCAGTAGCTAGGTTTAATTTCGTGCATTTTGTAGTTTGTTTCAGTAGCTCTTTTCTTTAGATACTTCTCTTTGTAAAGCTTTTCTTCTATTTTCATGTTTGTTCTTCAAGTTTTTGTGGTGTTCTTAGTCATGGGAGGCTAGAACACTCAACTAAGGTTGAGGATGAAACCTCTCCATTGATGACACTCACACTCTTGTAGTACTACTTGCACATTTAATGCTATATCATGATGTTGTTCAAGTTCCATTCATTTAATGCTTTATCTTTTGCAATGAATGTGGTTGGTGGTAGAAATAGGACATTTAATGTGTTTCAACCGATGGATACATTGTTTTATCGGTTTGAAAGATGATATCCATTGTGATTTATTCTTTGAATGGATACAATGGATGATTTGATTTCAAATGGGTACTCTTTTTGATTTATCTTTGAGTTGGATTCATTTAATGGTTCTAAGGTTTATGGTTGATAAACTTGAATGACACCCTAAGCTTAATGTTCTTTGGGTGTTCAAGTGGAAACCAAGAGTGTGAGTTGTTGGATTTGGTTTGGTGAATTCCTTAGCCTTAGTCCCTTTTTACATATTTCATTTCTTCCTCTTTAACTTAGCATTTTTGGTGCATGTTTAACCCTCGAACTCTTGGAGCTAGGTTAGAATGAGGTTGATTAAACAAGACACTGATTTTTGTCCATTTCCCTGTGGATTCGACCTCGCACTTGCACACACTATATTGCAAACGATTCATGCGCTTGCGAGTACTCTTTTAAACTCACAACAAGTTTTTGGCGCCATTGCCGGGGAAATCGGTTCAAAAATTGGCTTTTGTTTGATTGATTTTTTTTTTCTACTAGTTAGATAGATTTTTGTTTCATTTTTCTGTTGTTTAGCTTCTGTTCTGTGTTCTAAGTTTTTCTTTTGCTTCTCCTGGATCTGTTTCTGCAGCTGCTGCAACTTTCTAAGTGCCCTGTAAAGTCGATCGATCGATTCATAAATCGATCGATCGAATCATAAATTGATCGATCGAATCATAAATTGATCGAGCAAAAGTCGATTGATCGAACTTAACTTCGATCGAGCGAACTTTCTGCACACAGCAGCAGCTCGAAATCAGGTAATTATTTCTTTTCTCTAGTCTATTTTGTTCATATTTTGTTTCTGTTTTACATTATTTTACTGTTTGTTTGATTTCTTTTAGTTTAATTAAAATTTTGTGCAGTTTTACGCTTCATATTACGGTCGATTAGTTTTTGATTTGTGCTTAAAAAAAGAAAAAAAAAAAGAAAAGAAAACAGAATTTCTGTTCTGTTTCTGTTTCTGTTCCTGGTCCTGCAAAGTTTCAAAGATTCGATCGTTCGAACAAGGATTTGATCGATCGACAATCGATCGATCGACCAGTACATCTGATCAATCGACTTCAGCACAGGAGGCAGCTCTTGGATAAGTTCAATAGCAGAAATTTTTGCCAAAACATTCTTTGGTCCAATCTTGTAAGTTTTAATATTTACCCTTGTTGCTACCTTTGTGTCATTATATGTATTTGTGTTAGTCTTTATTTCTCTTAATTTGTTTGTGCTATTTTTCTTTTAAATCTTCAAAAAAAAAAAAAAAAATTTTGCTAGTGTGGGTTTACTTAGCTATCTAAAGGGGCAATGTCAAGGTGAATTCTGGCAAGGAAAGGTCTTGGGATTTAAGTGTGTCCGGTGTGACCCCCCTCACCTATCTAGGAACTAACCTAGATTGTACCTTGGAGAATTTTGTTCCCCATTTGCAATTTCTTCTCTTTATTTATTTCGTTTGTCTTTTTGGTTAAATAATTGTTTGTACGTTGGTGTATGTTTGGTAGAAGATCTTTGAATCTAGACTCGACATCTTTAGATCTAGAGATTGAAAAAACTCTGAGGAGAAGGCTTATATATTCTGTTGAGATGGAAGATAACATGCATGCGGGTGAAAATGAGAGGAATCGAGGAGAAAACGTTGATCATACTAGGACACTTAGGGATTTGTTTGCACCCTTGCAACAAATTCTCCTTCATGTATAGTGTTACCCCCAACCAATGCCACTCACTTTGACCTTAAGCCCCATGTCATCCAACTCCTACCCGCATTCCATGGCTTGGACCTCGAAAATCCTTATAGCCATGTGAAGAAATTCAAAGACATCTGTGCCACCTTCAAATTTCAAAATTTTTCTGAAGAGTCTGTGCATCTTAGGCTATTTCCTTTCTCACTCCATGATAGAGCCAAGGCATGGTTGGATTCAAACATGCCTGGTTCCATCACTTCTTGGGAGAACTTGCTGAATAAGTTCTACAACAAATTTTTTCCCATGTCTAAAGTCAATGAGTGTAGGAAGGAAATAAGCTCATTTACTCAAGAAGAAGATGATAAATTTTCTAAGAGTTGGGAGAGATTTCAAGATATGTTGATTAAGTGCCCTCCACATGGATATGAGAAGTGGAGACTCGTGCAATTTTTCTATCAAGGATTAACTCAATCCAACCATAGCATGATCGAGTCGATGAACGAAGGCACATTTCTGAGTTTGAGGGGAGAGGAGGCGTATAGGACCTTAGATCTGTTGTCCGACAATTCCCAGCAGTGGGATTTTTCAAGCTATCGAGATAAAGCTGCGCGCATCCAAAAGAAGGGAGGCATCTATGAGGTGAAAGAAGATGTTGAGTTGAAGATGAAGATAGATGCTCTCACAAAGAAGGTCGAAGCTCTAGTCGTAAGCAAATCCATCAGCGCTGCCAACCCATTCCACGTTGATTGTTGTTCCATCTGTGCTAGTCCCATGCACTTAGCACAGACTTGCCCATCCTTGTCGGCTTTTGTCGAGTCACCAATAGAGCAAGTGAACGCTTTCAACGACTTTAGGAAGCAATCCAATGGACCCTTTTCTGAGACTTACAATCCTGGGTGGCGCAACCACCCTAACTTCTCGTGGAAGCAAAACCAACCGATGACTCAAGGGGGGGTTCCTCACTTGCCCCATACTCAATACCCCCTGGATTTCATCAATCGGTTCACCATCAAAGTCGTCCTACCAAGCCAGCACCATCATATCAAGCCCCTACTCAAGCCCCTGCCTCTTCTTCACAGTCCACTCTGGAAGACACTCTCAAAGCCTTCATACAGCTTACAGGGCAATCCATCAATGATGTGAAGAATGCTACCATGGTGAACACTCAAGCTATTGCCAAGATGGAGACTCAGATTGGGCAAATTGCTAGTCACCTGGGGGAGAGAGAAAAGGGAAAGCTCCCTAGTCAGCCTGTGCCAAATTCAAAGTTGCAGTTCCATGAGGGAAGTTCATCAAACGCAGTGCATGGGTAGGAGCATGTGCAAGCTGTTGTCACACTTAGGTCAGGGAGACAAGTGGATAACCAAGTGGTTCTTCCTGAAGAGAACCCTGCTGCACAAGAAGGACAAGGAAGCGGGAGCACAGAGGAGAAAGATGCGGAGCCATCTACCGCCACTCCCACTGTTGAGATTCCTCCTAGTTCTTTTGTACCTAAGACACCATACCCTGACAGATTGCCAGCGCCCAAGAAAGGAGGAAAGTTTGAGGACATTCTGGAGGTATTCAAACAAGTGCAGATCAACATCCCATTCTTGGATGCCATCCAGCAAGTGCCATCTTACGCCAAGTTCTTAAAGGACTTGATCACTATCAAGCGGAAAACCAATGTCCCGAAAAAAGTTTGTTTGGCTGAGCAAGTCAGCTCAATCCTCCAATGTAGGCTGCCTATCAAGTACAAGGACCCTGGATGTCCTACTATCTCTTGCACGATAGGAGTTAGCCACATTGAGAAGGCTCTGCTTGACCTTGGAGCCAGTGTCAATCTCCTACCCTATTCAGTTTACCTGCAATTAGGATTAGGAGAATTGAAGCCCACCTCCATGACACTACAGTTGGCTGACCAGTCAGTTAAGATACCACGGGGAATAGTGGAAGATGTTTTGATTAAGGTGGACAAGTTTTATTCCCCCGTTGATTTTATAGTGCTAGATACTGAGCCGGTGCAGAACGTTGGAGTTCAGATACCGGTGATCCTAGGGCGACCATTCTTAGCCACGGCTAACGCCCTATTAGTATTTTGGCCTCATTCTGTGTTTGGACAAAATCACTTAAGTGTAAAGATGCTGTAAATAGGGATTCCACTATTCAGAGTCTGCAAGTCAGAAGAATTCAAGTTCCCTGTCAGCCGTCCGGACGATCAAGCCATCCCGTCCGGACGCCCATCTATCCACTGTTCCATCCGTCCGGACGACGTGTCATTCCGTCCGGACGCCAGACAGATCAGCATCATCCGTCCAGACGAAGTGTTCATCCCGTCCGGACATCATACTGTATCGAGAAGTTTCTGTGCCAGCTTGCATCCATCCGGACGTTTCAGCAGCACGTCCGGACGCCTCCTAGTACTCGATCAGTTTCTGATTTCTTTCCAAGTTCCAAGAAAGGGAAGATCAATCAACCGTCCGGACAATGTAGTATCCCGTCCGGACGCGCGTCTCTTTAAGGTAAGAATCGCAATTCAAATATGACCGTCCGGACGTCTGACAGCTATGGTCCGGACGCACGTGCATCAAAGAAGGAAATTACCGATTCGACTTCAACCGTCCGGACGACTGCCTGTCATGGTCCGGATGCGCGCATTGCAGATATGGAAATTACGTGTTGAAGAATAGCCGTCCGGACGCTCATCCCCCAAGGTCCGGTCGCTCAAAAGCCTTATAAGGAAATTACTTGCAGCGGACGTGCGACCGTCCGGACGATGTGCCATCCCGTCCGGACGAGGCTCTTGAACAAGAAAGATTTCCCCGTGAAATTTTCAGAAAATCTTGTCGCACAGTTGTCTGTCCGGACGGCCCATGTCCACCGTCCAGACGGCGCCTAGGTATATTTTGCCTGACGCTCATTTGAGCCCCCAGCCTATAAATAGAGGCCCCTGGGCACTGAGAACTGCAAGAATTCGGGTGAATTCCATTAGAGCTCAGAGAAGTCATCAATCCCTTTGAAGCCGTTTTACAAGTGTGCTGTGCTATAAACTGAAGTCTATCTTAGAGGTCGGCTCTAAGGTAAGGAGTTCCATTGAAGACCCTTCAGGTAGGAGAACCTAGTTGGGAAGCATTCGTGTTGGGTTACACGTCAGAGATCATGGAACGACCACTGCATCGGTACATGTGAGTGTTACTGTCTTGTACCTAGCTATGTCTTCTGAATAGTGGAATTCCTGGGTTTGGCTGCCCCGGAGTGGTTTTTCTCTTAACTGAGTTTCCACTTCGTCAACAAAAATCTGTGTGTCATTTACTTTCCGCTGTGCTTTAATTTTTGTTGACATTTATGCACACACTTTATTTTTAGAAGTTAATTCAGTTTTTCACGCCTTGATCAACTGCAGGACAGGGGTAATGAAGATCTCCTTCGGCAATATGACAGTGGAGCTGAACATCTTTGACATCAGCAAGAAGCCGAGGGAATGCGATGAGATCGGAAGTGCTTGCTTGATTGAGGAGATCATAGAGGAAGTTATTGAAGAATCAAGCACGGAAGACCCCCTGGAGGCATGCTTTGCTCAGTCCAGAGAGGATTTGGACTTGGATGTATTACTTGCACAAGCCAATGCCATTTTGGAGTTTTCTCCTCTGGAGAGCAATGAGAAAAAAGAGGCAGCAGTACCTGAGCCTCTAAAGAAGGAACTTAAGCCCCTACCGGACAATCTCAAGTATAAGTTCCTCGGTCCAGCAGAGACTTTGCTTGTGATCATAGCTTCAGATCTTCATGCTGCTCATGAGGAGAGGTTGTTAGACGTCTTGAGAGAGCATAAAGAAGCTATAGGCTGGACCATAGAGGGCATTAAGGGAATTATCCCTTCGGTGGTGATGCACAAGATACATCTGGAGGAAGACACCAAACCATCAAGGGAGCCACAGATATGGCTCAACCCATCCATGCAAGAAGTTGTGAGGGGAGAAGTAATCAAGTTATTGGATGCAGGCATCATCTATCCAATTTCTGACAGCAAATGGGTGAGCTCTATTCATGTCGTGCCCAAGCGAGTTGGTGTAACGGTCGTGCAGAACAAGGAGGGCGAGTTGGTACCGACTCGAGTTCAGTCAGATGGAGAGTCTGCATCGACTACCGCAAGTTGAACACCGCCACTAGGAAGGATCACTTTCCTCTTCCTTTCATTGATCAGATGGTGGAGCGATTGGCTGGGCACGAGTACTACTGCTTTTTGGATGGTTATTCCGGATATAACCAGGTCCCCGAGGACCCTGAAGACCAAGAGAAGACGACCTTCACTTGTCCGTTTGGGACGTTCGCCTACCGATGCATGCCTTTTGGGTTTTGCAATGCACCCGCTACCTTCAGCGGTGCATGATCAGCATCTTTTCTAACATGGTGGAGCGTTTTCTTGAGATATTCATGGACGACTTCTCGGTCTTTGGTTCAACTTTTGAGGAGTGTTTGCACCACCTCACTCTGGTCTTAGTGAGGTGTAAAGAGAAGAACCTAGTGCTCAACTGGGAGAAGTGTCATTTTATGGTGAAGCAAGGGATTGTACTTGGGCACGTTATTTCTTATCGGGGGATAAAGGTTGACAAGGCAAAGGTGGATCTGATATCCAACCTTCCACCCCCACGTACGGTGAAAGAGGTTCGCTCTTTTCTGGGCCATGCAGGATTCTATCGGCAATTCATCCAAGACTTCAGCAAAATCGCTCGGCCCTTGTGCAAGTTGTTGGTAAAGGAGGCCCCATTTATTTTTGATGAGAACTGCAAGAAAGCATTTGGGGCCTTGAAGAAGATTTTGACGTCCACACCTATCATTCGCCCCCCCAGCTGGGGTACACCTTTTGAAATCATGTGTGACGCGTCCGACTTTGCGGTTGGAGCTGTTTTGAGGCAACGTATTGATAAACTCCCCCATGTCATCTACTATGAGAGTCGGACTCTGAATGATGCCTAGCTGAATTATTCGACCATTGAGAAGGAGCTGCTGGCAGTTGTTTTTGCTTTGGATAAGTTTCGATCCTACTTGTTGGGATCAAAAGTCATCATCTACTCGGATCACGCGGCGTTGAAGTATCTTTTCTCCAAAAAGGATGCTAAATCTCGCCTCATTCAGTGGATTTTGCTTTTACAAGAGTTCGACATTGAGATTCAGGACAAGAAAGGTTCCGAAAATGTGGTGGCCGACCATCTCTCGAGGATTACTATAGATTTCACTAAGGAGGCCACCCCCATCTCGGAGACCTTCCCTGATGAGCAATTGATGCATATTGCTCGTACTCACTCACCGTGGTTTGCTGACATAGTAAACTATCTTGTCACCGGTCAAATGCCTCTGCATTGGGGGCGGCAAGATAAGTCCAAATTCATGGCCATGGTGAAGAATTTTTTTTTGGGACGATCCTTATCTGTTCAAGTATTGTCCCGATTAGATCATTAGGAGATGTGTCCCCGAGCCCAACCAATCTAGTGTCATCTCCTTTTGTCACGATCATGCTTGTGGAGGCCACTTCAGTGCGAAGAAGACCGCTGCAAAGATTTTGCAGTGCGGATTTTATTGGCTGACCATCTTTCAAGATGCTCACACTTATTGTGTCTCATGCGAGCGCTGTCAGAAGTTAGGGAGTATTTCACGCCGAAATATGATGCCCCTCAACCCCATTCTTATTGTCTAGATCTTTGATGTGTGGGGCATCGATTTCATGGGACCTTTCCCACTCTCCTTTGGCTATCTGCACATTCTTGTTGCAGTGGACTACGTGTCCAAATGGGTGGAGGCGGTTGCCTGCAAGACCAATGACCATAGAGTTGTGGTTCAGTTTTTAAAAGACACTATTTGCTCGTTTCGGTACTCCTCGAGCAATTATTAGTGATGGTGGAAAGCATTTCTGCAACCGGGTCTTCGAGCAGCTGATGAAGAAGTATTGCATCACGCACAAGGTTGCCACTCCCTATCACCCTCAGACAAGCAGTCAAGTGGAGGTTTCAAACAGAGAAATCAAAAGGATTTTGGAGAAGACAGTGAACCCGTCAAGGAAAGATTGGTCTCTTCGTTTGAACGATGCATTATGGGAGTACCGGACAGCCTTCAAGACCTCGATTGGCATGTCACCCTACCGTATTGTATACGGAAAAGCATGTCATCTGCCAGTGGAGTTGGAGCACAGAGCCTACTAGGCCATTAAGCAGCTGAATTTCGATCTCACAAAGGCTGGTTCACTGAGGAAGCTTCAACTCAACGAATTGGAAGAGCTGAGGAATGATGCTTATGATTGTGCTTGGTTGTACAAACCACGGATGAAGAAAGTTCATGACCAGAACATATTGAGATGATCTTTTGAACCTGGTCAAAAAGTCCTTCTTTACAATTCACGTCTGCATTGTTTCCAGGGAAGCTCCGATCTCGATGGACAGGCCCATTCATTGTTCGTTCAGTATTTTCTTATGGGACCATTGAGATTGAGGATCCAAAGAATGGCAGTACTTTCAAGGTGAACGGGCAAAGACTGAAGCCATTTTTGGAGTTGCAGAGCCCGGAGGTTGAGACGACCCTTTTGGAGGATTCGAGTTACTCGGAGTGATTGTCGTCAGGATAGAGAGTCTGGCTGAAGACTGAAAACTTAGCGCTTGTGGGAGGCAACCCTCATTATTTTTCCTTATCATTTGATCTTTTTTCTTTTGTTTTAGTTTTGATTTTCAGGACAGTGTCTGCCATTCAAATTTGGGGGAGCATTCTTTTGCAGTGTGCCCAGCTTGCATCACCATTTCGGTATTGTATCTCTAGTCACATTGGGAACAATGTGTTCTTTTAGTTTGGGGGTGGGTAGACATTTATGTCTGTTATCAGTGATTGTTTTTGTTTGATATTTTGTTTTGTTCACTCAAAAAAAAACAAAAAACAAAAAAAAAACCTTATTGTTAGTTGAGCATGGTTACATTTTACTATGGTTTGCATATCATTGGTTTGTCTAACATGTTGAATTTTGCATGTCATTAAAATCTGAAATCTTTTGACTCATCTGTTGGATTATAGAGACTTGACATGTTTAAATCATTTATCACAAGCACGGTAGCATAGGATCTGTGAGGCATGAAATTTGATTTGAGAATGTGTGTCTTAAGACTTGTAGGATGACTTGTTGATGAAACCTTGGCTTATTATCAAAAAAAAAAAAAAAAAAAAAAAAAATTGGCTTAGAATAGTATCACCAATTTGAGTTCTCATTAAGTAACAGGGCTCCTTGCCTCACTAAGCATTCGGTGTTCGCGTAAAAAGATGAGAATTTCAGGTTGGTTGTTTGTTTGGCTAGTTTGACTTCGTAACCTTTTGACTTGAGTAAGTAAGCCCCTAGGGATGTTTTACATCTAGTGCCCTAAAACCACCTGGTTTGGGAGTCACTGGCCCAACACTCGTTACATAGGTCAATTAGAAAGCTTAAGGGAGTCAAAAATTGCACAACCGACACAAAAATAATGGATAAAAGTAATTGCACATTTAAGCCTTGGTTATATTCATCTGATGGAACTCCTGTGAGTTTTTGGATACACATGCTTTGAGAAAAATTGAAACCTCATGATTCTATGTTATTAACACCTTACACTTTTGGACATGTGCTATCTCAATTTTCCAACTATGAGTCGATCGATTTTTGATAACATGATGATGTGATATTCATTTTGTTAAACATGCTCATGATGTGTGAACCAGGTGTTTTAATGTGGATTTTTGCTCAATTGATAATACAACATTTCAATGTTTGTGGGTATCATTTCTGGCAAACCCTCACGAGACTTCACTCGTCCACTAGGGAGTCCTAGGGGTTTAGAAGGCTTGTTGCATATGCTAAATGCAATCGTTTCTCCCACGAAAGAGGATTTATGTTTCATGCTTTGATTTTGTTTTTCATTTTATTTTGCTAAGGGACTAGCAAAATGTAAGTTTGGGGGTATTTGATGAGTACCAAATATTGTATATTTAGACCCCTTGATTTACATTAGTTAGACCTTTAGCCTTGCTATTTTCTGATGTTTTTGTTAGTTTTTGTGTTTTATAGGTCAATAAGAGAGGAATGGCAAAATTTCATGTGGCAATGCTTGGAAATTCGAAAGTCCCGGAAAGTCGATCGATCGAACTCAAAAGTCGATCGATCGAATTTTGCCTGAAGTCGATCGATCGAATATAATTCGATCGATTGATTTTTCCCAAAACTGGCTGTTGCAGAAGCGTGCCAGAACGCCCAATCGGGAGCTTCTCCATGACAAAAAGCAGTTCTCCATCTAATTTTCGCAGCAGAACACGCTGGTTTCGTGACCTTGGTTGTCTCTAGTAAGAGAGGAACCCTATAGGGGATTAGATGAGTCATTTTACATGGGTTTCTAACCCTAATTTCCTTCTATAAAGCCATAGCCATGCCTCCTTGTTGGAGGGGATTCTAAGAGCAGTAGCTAGGTTTAATTTCGTGCATTTTGTAGTTTGTTTCAGTAGCTCTTTTCTTTAGATACTTCTCTTTGTAAAGCTTTTCTTCTATTTTCATGTTTGTTCTTCAAGTTTTTGTGGTGTTCTTAGTCATGGGAGGCTAGAACTCTCAACTAAGGTTGAGGATGAAACCTCTCCATTGATGACACTCACACTCTTGTAGTACTACTTGCACATTTAATGTTATATCATGATGTTGTTCAAATTCCATTCATTTAATGCTTTATCTTTTGCAATGAATGTGGTTGGTGATAGAAATAGGACATTTAATGTGTTTCAACCGATGGATACATTGTTTTATCGGTTTGAAAGATGATATCCATTGTGATTTATTCTTTGAATGGATACAATGGATGATTTGATTTCAAATGGGTACTCTTTGTGATTTATCTTTGAGTTGGATTCATTTAATGGTTCTAAGGTTATGGTTGAGAAACTTGATTGACACCCTAAGCTTAATGTTCTTTGGGTGTTCAAGTGGAAACCAAGAGTGTGAGTTGTTGGATTTGGTTTGGTGAATTCCTTAGCCTTAGTCCCTTTTTACATATTTCATTTCTTCCTCTTTAACTTAGAATTTTTGGTGCATGTTTAACTCTCAAACTCTTGAAACTAGGTTAGAATGAGGTTGATTAAACAAGACACTGATTTTTGACCATTTCCCTGTGGATTCGACCTTGCACTTGCACACACTATATTGCAAACGATTCGTGCACTTGCAAGTACTTTTTTAAACTCACAACAGCTAGAGTAAATCTCTATAGAAGTAATAGCTGAATCAAACTCTTGTAACCTATTGTTGTATATACAAGTACAATCAACCTGATTCAATAAGGTTGAAAAACGATATTCAAAGAGAATTCTTTTAGCGAGATAGAGAGGTGTTCTCTTTTGGAGGAAGTGAGTTGGAGACAGAAATCGAGGGTCTTGTGGTTAAAGGAAGGGGACAAGTGTACCAAATTCTTCCATTCCATAGCAAACTCACACAGAAGGTACAACTCTATAGATTCTTTATTGATTAGAGATACTCTTTCTTCTAATCAGACAAAAATTGGCGAACACGTGGTTGAGTTCTATCAAAAGCTCTTTTCTGAGCAGAGTAGGTGGAGGCCTAGGGTGGATGGTATTTCCTTTGATTCTATTTTGGAGTCTGATGCTAGCTGGTTCGAGAGAGCTTTCGAAGAGGAAGAGGTTAGGAAGGTAGTGTCAACTATGAATGGTGATAAGGCACCGGGTCCTAATGGCTTCTCTATAGCTTTCTTCCAAGCGTGCTGAGATGTCGTGAGTGTGGACATTATGAAGGTTTTTTATGACTTTCATGCTAGAGGTTTGTTTGAGAAGAGCTTGAATGCTTCGTTCATTTCGCTTATTCCAAAGATTCTTGGTGCTACTTCTATCAAAGAATTTCGGCCTATTAGTTTGGTGGGAGGTATCTACAAGATAATTGCTAAAGTTAAACAGATTGAAGTCAGTCTTGGAGAAGGTCATATCCAAATCTCAAAGTACTTTCATAAAAGGGAGGCAGATTCTCGATCCTATTCTTATTGCTAATGAATGCATTGATAGTAGGTTAAGATTTGGAGAGCTAAGCGTCATATGTAAAATAGGTCAGTGCAGTTTTCGGTGTTAGTCAATGGCTCTCTTGATGGTTTTTTCAGTAGCTCCCGAGGTTTGAGACAAGGGGATCCTCTATCACCCATTTTGTTTGTGTTTGTGATGGAAGCCTTGAACCGTATGATCTCTACTGTGGTCAATGGGGGTTTGTTGGAAGGTTTCACAGTTGGTAATGCTTCTTTTTCGCATCTTTTGTTTGCTGATGATGATACTCTAATTTTCTATAGTACTCAGTCTTCTCAGTTACATTATTTAAGGAGTCTTTTCCTTTTGTTTGAAGCGGCTTCAGGTTTAAAGTTTAATTTGGCTAAGTCTAATTTAATTCCAGTGGGGAATGTAGATCAAGTGGGTAGGATGGCCGGCATACTAGGCTATGGGATTGCTTCTTTACCTGTGAAGTATCTTGGTCTTCCTTTGGGGGCATCCTATAAGTCCACTCATATTTGGGACGGGGTGATCAAGAAGATAGAACATCGACTAACTAGCTAGAAAAGATTATACCTCTCCAAGGGTGGAAGAGTTACCCTTACCAAGAGTACCCTAGCCAACATATCCACTTATTACATGTCTCGATTCTCTATCCCAGGGAGTGTTGCTGTTTGTATTGAGAAGTTACGACGGGACTTTCTATGGGATAGAATTGGTGATGAGTTCAAATTTCACTTGGTGAGTTGGTAGAAGGTTTGTACCTTAATTTCATAATGGGGTTTGGGTATTAGGAACTTGATGATGTTCAACCGCGCATTGCTAGGTAAATGATTATGGAGGTATGGAATTGAGAGAGATGGTTGGTGGAGAGTTGCGGTGGATTCCAAGTTCGGTAGTTTATGGGGCGGGTGGTTTGACATGATCTGTGGTGCGGGGATGTGGTTCTAAAGGAAGTTTTTTCTGATCTCTTTAGTATTGCTCGGGTGAAGAATGCCTCAATTGTGGATAATATGGAGGTTTTGGGTAGTTCTACTCAGTGGAATGTGAGCTTTGTGAGAGAGGCGCATGATTGGGAAGTGGGTGTCTTTGCTTCATTTTTCCAGGTGTTGCACTTAGTCAAGGTGAGTGGAGATCGTGCAGATAGGCTGGTGGGTCTCTTCCAAGAAAGGTTTGTTCAAGGTCAAATCCTTTTTCAGATCCTTAGTTTGCTCTGATAGTAATGGTTTCCCTTGGAAGAGTATGTAGCGGACTCAGACTCCTTTGAAGGCGGCTTTTTTTGCGTGGTCAGCATCCCTTGGCAAGATCCTTACTGTGGACAATCTCAGGAAGCGGCATATCATCATTGTGGACGGATGTTGCTTGTGCAAGAGAGATGGGGAATCTGTAGATCATCTTCTTCTTCATTGCGATATGGCTTATGCTTTGTGGACTAATATTTTCTACCGTTTTGGTATGTCTTGGGTTATGCCGAGAAGAGTTATTGACTTGTTTACTTGTTGGTGAAAATTTGGAAGGCCGAAGAGTGCTGGGATTTGGAAGATTGTGCCTATTTGCATCTTTTTGTGTGTTTGGACAGAAAGAAATCTCAGATGTTTCGAGGATTTGGAGAGTTCCATAAAATATATTTAACTTCGTTTTTTCATACGCTATACTTTGGACGGTGGCGTTTTTGTCCCATTGACTATTAGCTTTGCTGATTTTCTTGTTTGTTTTTCTATTCCTAGTCAAGTGTTTTCTTTTGTATACTTCCAGTGTACTAAGAGGCGTTTTACGCTTTCAATAGATCTAAAATTTACTTATCCAAAAACAAAAAAAAAGTCCATCTTCTATCTCTCTTGTATCTCTAAAAAAATGAGGTAGCTTTTAAAAACACAATTAAGTTTGTGATTAATCACTACTAAATTTTGATCAAATGGTAATTTTAAAAGTCATCTCATTTTTAGAGAGACACAAATGGGACACATGAGAAATTTCTAAAGTTACTTATGATCTATCACAAATCAAATGGTGATTTTAAAAGCCGAAGAATATAAGAGACACAAAGACACTTCTAGCATTATACATTATAAACACAGGGTTCCAGCTCCCATAAATAAGCTTAATTACCAGATTGTGATGTATTTAGAACTTTAGATCCAGATTGTATCTTTTACCTTTCTTTCTTAGAGGTCAGGTCAACCGTCCTCAAACTCAGCTATTTTCTTGTTGCAGAATCGTTCGTCAGTACAAATTCGTAACTTTCATTCCAAATTCCACTTTCATAAATCTCTATTTTCGTTATCAGAAATTCATTACATTCCATAAAGATCCAAAATAAGAAAAACACATTACAAGATAACAATCCTAATGAATCTTTCCCATATTTGAAATTTTGAATATTGTTCATTTGAAAAGATTGACAATCTTGTGTGAGTTGGGTAAAAATTGTTTATTTTCAAGAAATGGGATACCAAATATCAATCGTCCTGATACCATATTACCACTACTGACTACTTACCAACTAGAGGACTAAAGCCAAACGGATCACTGGAAACCCAAAAAAAAAAGAAAAAGAAAAAGAAACTCATGTGGGTGCCAACCATATAAAATGGAGGAATTCTAGCGGTAGCTTCGGTAGATTGGGCTGTACATGCAACTCTCTGCATACTTAACAAGATCCTTGGGACGAGGGAGACGAGAAGCAAGACCTGTAAAGCAATCAAATAATATAGCAATATTAAAAAAAAAAAAAAAAAAAAAGTGGCAGGCATCCTTTGTGTAAGCTGATGATGATATCAGAAAGAAACTCACCAAGTTCATATGCCTTAGCAGCGACTTTAGCAGCAATGTGGGCTGATATCTTTCTGATGTTGGAGAATGGTGGGTAAATCAACGCCTTATCAAAGTTTTCCTGTGTGGTTTGCGCAGCCAAAGCTTCCGCTGTTGCAAGGGGGAAAAAAGATGGAAGTAGTTAAGTTAACCCATGAACCATTCAGATAAAACAAATGAAAAAAGAATAAAAAGAAGAAAAGGAAAAATTAAGAAGCATTTATTGTTATAACATTGATGTTAATGTACTTACAGGCTGCCAAAAGCATGTCATCATGCACTCGAATTGCACCAGAGATGATCAAACCCAAACCAAAACCAGGAAATATGTAAGCATTGTTGGCCTGAATGAAAAAGATTATTAACAAGTCTCCATAATATCCTTGAAAATTTCGGGTAAAGAGAGTCGGTTACGATAACATAATATTGTTTAGGACCTGGCCGGGCACAAAAACTTTCCCATTATACTCAACAGGGTCAAAAGGGCTTCCACTAGCAAAGATTGCTCGACCCTGCACATTGATAGAGGACAAGGTTGGAGATGGTTAAAAAGAGTTGTGCTAGTTCATATGTGCCCATAGCATTCTGTTGTCAGATTAAAGAAATGAGTTTTGAATTAAAACTCCAAGAAAAAGAAACAGAGTTTTACCTCACTCCATGTATAAGCTTCTTCAGCTGTACATTCAGACTGTGAAGTTGGGTTGGAGAGAGCAAGAATAAGAGGTTTCTACAAGCCAATAATAACCAATGTCAATCTCAGACTCTTCCTGTTACATAATTGTGTGTGTGGGTGGGTGTTCATATATATATATATATGAGAGAGAGAGAGAGAGAGAGAGAGAGAGAGAGAGAGAGAGAGAGGGAACCTTATTCAAAGATGCCATGGCCTCAACCACCTCCTTTGTAAAAGTCTTTCCAACTCCAGATGATCCTATCAGCACTGTTGGCTTGATCGCCTGATAGATTGGAAGAATAATGTAATTCGACAGGAAAAATCCTAAAAATGTATTATTTTATTGAAAAAGCATTCTTATGAAAATTTTCACACCTTGACAGCACCTAAGAGTCCCTTAACAGGTTCATGCTCATGAGCCCAAGGCTTCTTAAAATGTTGAAGTGACTCCCTACGGGAGCTAACAATCAATCCCTGGAAAAAATTAACACAACTGTTATATGCGATTAAGAGGAAATAGGGAAATCAAAAAGAGCATAGTAAACATGCCAAAAAACTATTTTTTTTCCTTGCAAGCATGGAATTCAGGTTTCTATTACCTTTGAATCCACAAGCCAAATCTTCTTGCGGGTTTCTTCCAGGGGAGCTTTTGTCTGTGAAGAAAATAAAAGGTAATCACAGATGCTTCGCTGAAGACAATGAAAAACACATAGATAGATGGAGAAATTAATACCTGTTTTGACATCTCAAGTGCTATAAGCTCCGCTATACCAGTTCCAGCCTTCAATAGAAAGGGGAGAACAGTGAGAAAGAGCAGCCTATCAGATGGTTCATATATGAAGACACCAATAGCTGGCATCCATCTATACATATGTATAATTAAGAGAACCAGCGAAGCAATAAAAGGTAAGCATGGCCTCAAGTCAATAAGATGGAGACTAAAGTAGGTAAACCCATCAAGTAAGATGTATACATCGAAGTGTAGAACAAATGTATTATAACTTTCAAATTGTCCATAATTTGAGCAGTGCAAGAAAAACAAGCAGACAAAAAGAATTAAAAAATTAAAAATTAAAAAATTAAAAAAAAAAAGACTCCAAAGGTAAATGGTATTTGAGACTCACTTCTCCAGCACCCAGGAATAAGAAAGTATGGTCTGCTAAGGATCCTCCAACTAATTTCAGGGCTGCAATAACCCCCGCCAATACCACAGATGCTGTACCCTGAATCAAATGTAAGAAGATAAAAAATTTACCAAAGTGAAAACAAAATAGCTTAACGGTTGAAAAGTTTTTGAATGCGTTACCTGTATATCGTCATTAAAGACAAGATGAGTTGAGCGATATCGTGCCAGCAGCTCGAATGCATTATGGTTAGCAAAATCCTCAAACTGAGGGGGGAAAGGTTAAATATTAAAAATACAATACTTCACAAAACTCAGAAGTTCAAAAACTATGGAATGAGTTAGTTAAAAATGATATAGACCTGTACTAGAACTTTCTCCCCATAGTTCTGTTTAACTGCACACATGAACTCATCTAGAAGCTCTGCATATTCCTAAATCAAACGAGTGAAAAACCACCTCAATGAATTTACATATTTAATAATAGTTAAACAAATTCCAGCCAACTGAAAAAAGGAAGAAGACAAGAATATCATAAAACCTGCCCAGTTGCCCTCTTATGCCTAAGCCCAATGTAAAACTCATCCTTCAAAAGCTGCTCATTGTTTGTGCCAACGTCAATGGTTATAGGCAAGCACTGTAGACAATAAATGCAGATTGTATGTTATTGGTAATAGTGATGGGTTCTATTACTTGCTGAAAAAAAAAAAAAGGTTCTATTACTTTGTCAAACTCTCGATAGATTACTAATTTTGGTCAACTTGCAAGTCATAAAACTTTCAAGTCCTCACAAGAGGAATTTATCATATTGCACCATCAGACAGAAGTATGGCCACAACCTACCAAGC